>NC_090176.1:29566548-30766548 GCF_024679245.1 Pseudorasbora parva
CAAGGGATGTGTCTGCTGCGAGTCTCTGTGAGAACACCCACTGTTGTGTTTGCCTGACATCTTTGCATTTGAAATAAGATTATGTGGAGGAGGGGGCTTGGTTTAGTCAGGCAGAAGCAGCTGCAGCGCTGCCAGGTCGAGAGAGAGAGAGAGAGAGAGAGAGAGAGAGAGAGAGAGAGAGAGAGAGAGAGAGAGAGAGAGAGAGAAGAGAGAGAGAGAGAGAGAGAGAGAGAGAGAGAGAGAGAGAGAGAGAGAGAGAGAGAGAGAGAGAGAGAGAGAGAGAGAGAGAGAGAGAGAGAGAGAGAGAGAGAGAGAGAGAGAGAGAGAGAGAGAGAGAGAGAGAGAGATTTTTTTAATGATTTAAATAACAAATTTGTTTCATGCTAATAACAGAAACGACGTGATGTTGATTATTTTAGTGACTGGCTTGATTCACTGATGCATCAAGACGGCCAGCGACGGGACTGACAGTATTAAACGATTTAGAAAAGAAAGTCTGTGTGAACTTGAATGATTAGCTACACATTAATGAACACCGGTACTCACTGTTTGTGGCGGTGCTGTCGAACATATGGTAAAGCCTGTGCTGCTGACATCGCTGATAAACTGAATCCATTCTCTACTATTTCTCTGGGTGTGCAGAGGAGAGGAAGGGGAGGAAAACCTTTCCTGTTATGACGTCCTAACAGGAGAATTCAAGATCAGCTCGTCTGGGCTCTCATTTTCTCAAAGGCAGAGAAAGACACTCGGTTTACACCGATCAAAATTTCTAGCCACTTAGGGATAATATTCAGGCATGGGAACTCTTATTAATGTTGAAAATGAAAATTTCATGCCATGGGACTTTTAATGTGTTAGTTTGCTTATGGCTGGGCTGCAGTAGTAAACTCTAGCAAAACTGAGCTCATATGCTTTAGGCACAAAGGTCTAGCTGGTATCTAGCACTTTGGGATTGTTTTTAACTATGAAAAGGGCTTTACAAATAAAATGTATTATTATTATTATTATTATTATTATCTGACAATTATCATGTTGCAGACAGTATCACTGTCAGGTCAATTGTGGTTGTAAAACACCGTTCTAGGCAGGACAGAACATTACATCAGTGTTTAGGTTTCTCTGTAGTGTAATGCTTAGTAGCCATGCCTATAGTACAATTGCATTGGTCCAAAATCCTGCTCACAAAATCCTGCTCTGTGTTAAATATTAACTATTCTCTGATTGACTGTTATTTTGTCATCATCCTTTAAATAAAATATAAAATGGATAATAAATGTAAAAATACTGCCTATTATTTTAAGGCTGAAATTAGTGATTAGTAAAAGTGAATAGAATGCAGTGTAGTGTTGCGTGTGCTAGTATATGGCAAGTATTGGCATAATGGGATTTCACTTTCAGTTCAGTTGTTTTAGATGTTGTTTTTTTATGTTTCAGCCTTCAGATGAAGACAGTCTCAGCTTGAATGTGCCTATGACCAACATCACAGAGGAGGAGGGCTTGAGCAAAGACGACTCCAGTGAACACATCAGCGCCCTGACAGGTGCTGCTCACACACACAAACACGTCTCACATGTGTGGACAGGATATTAAAGGCCTGTAAAAAGAACATCCTCTTACTGGGCTGACACAACATTGCTGTGAGACTTTAGACAGCCTCCGAGTGTGTGCAGGTTATGCCCATGGGAGGGTCCCGGACAGGAAGTGTGATACTGGCTAGGAAGTCAGTGTCAGCACATAAGGAGAATTAAGGGAGGAGGAGATGAAAACTGAGAACATTGCAGGAAGAGAGGAAAAGTGTGTGTGTGACTGCTAAGCTGATGGGAGAGTCATTTACTCTTTAAGCTTTCAAGAAGATTTACTTGTTACGTCCACTTTGTGTGTACATGTGTGCAGTTCATTCTAGAAGACTGAATTTGATCTTGTTTGTTTTCAGTATGAGGAATGTTGCAGGGTTCCAATATTAAGTTCTATTGATTGCAATTTATGACATAATGTCAGTTTTGTCTTATTTTTGAACAAAAAAATCATTACAGAAAGTAATTTGCATTGGTAGGTAACTGTGAGTTGTGGGCAGTGAATTCTGCACTTTAATTCCTTTGTTAAGGAATACATTTAGTGTCTGTAAAAAAGCTTTATCATAGTCAGTTATAATAATTTATCCATGTTTATGTGTGTCTTGTAGCAGACCGAAGTCCGTCGGAATCTCTTAAGGAACATCTGAGTTATCGAGACTCTGCACTTAGCTCTCCATTCGTCAACTATATCAAAGTAAGCATTATCAAAATTACTCTTTTCTATGCTCTGTTACAAATGTATTCATATCTATAGCTTAATTGATTGACACCAGCGCTGGCACCAAGTGCCTTCCATTCTCTATATCAATATTCAAAGTCTCCATGGCTTTTCTAGTTGGTTGATACTTACTGAATAAGGATTAATAAGAAGAAAATATAAAATATTCTACAGCATAACTAGAAATAAAATTATATAAAAATACCAATGCAGCTTTATTCACATATAAATAATTTGGACTTTTCCAGGTCTAAAAATCTCACAAAGTTAGGCTCATATATCATCATATATGCACGTTTACCTAGACTGTGTGAATCCTGGTTTTTCAAAGAGTAGTAGTCTTTGATGTGTTGAACTATGTCACTTATATCTTGATTGGCAGTTTTAGCTTATTTTAAATAATTTTAAGTAATCTTGAGGCCCCATTGGAAGTTTGCTGAGGCCCCTGGTTGAGAAACACTGCTCTAAATGGAAAAGAGACACGTGAAACTTGACGTTCATTAAAGGGATAGTTCACACAAAAATGAAAATTTAATACTTACCCCTGGGCCATTCAAGATATAGGTGACTTTCTACAGTAGACCACAAATTAAGATTTTTATCTCCAACTGTTGCAGTCTGTCAGCCAAATAATGCATGTGAATGATAACACATGAGAGTATGAGAACTATGAGAGTAAAAAAAACATGCACATACAAATCCATATTAAACCCTGCAGCTTGTGACGACTCATTTTTTTACCTCTAAAATACCACTATGTCCAAGAGCCTTCAGTGCACGATCACTTACTGTATGGTAAGTGAGGTCAATGTACAATGTGCACGTCATGGCGTAGTTTACCTAAGCGCCGGAAGTGATCTCTCACGTGTATCTCTGCACCATAACGTGTACATTGATCTCACTTACCGGAAGTGATTTTGCACTATGGATTAGTGCTATGGCACACTATGGATGTGCATGTTTTTTTACTCAGATCAATTTTCATACACTGATCTGCAACGGTTGGAGTTAAAAATCTTCATTTGTGATCTACTGAAGAAATAAAGTCACCTACATCTTGGATGCCCTGGGGGTAAGCAGATAAACATAAAATTTTCATTTTTGGGTGAACTATCCCTTTAAGGTTTTTCTGTCATTGTTTTTTCCCCCTGAAAGATTCATGAGAAATTGCCCCACTTTACTGAATATTGTGGGCTGATCTGGTTTAAAACAGTTTTGATCTGTTTTTTTGTTTGTTTGTTTTTTGGGGGTTTTGTACTAGTTTTAATATGTATTTAATGTTGGCTGTTTCTCTTGATAGTTAAAGTGTTCTAGTTTGAGCCCTGGTTGGAGTATATTAAATGTCCTTTTCTTCAATACAATATTGATCTTTTAGTTCTCTCATTCCTGTCTTTATCTGCCTTATTTCCCTTCATTCCATTCTTTTCTTCTCATATTTTTAATCTGCCTCTCTTGGCATAATGTTCTATGTTCCAGTAACTGTTAGTTTATCTGATAACATCTCATTACATCATAGGATTGGCGCAGAGCAGACAGTGTTTATTTGTGCATTAGCAGTTCCCCAGTGAAGTAATCTACATCTAGAGGGACATTGTGCGTATAAAGGGGTGTGTGTATTCCCATGTGTCTGAATCACCCTCTCAAACAGCCAGTGGCTGATCTGGTTGAATTTAAATTCAAGCAAATCAGGCCTTTAGTTTGTAGTCATGTGACTGAGTTTGCAGCTGTAGTTGATGTGTGTGTGTGTGTGTGTGTGTGTGTGTGTGTGTGTGTGTGTGTGTGTGTGTGTGTGTGTGTGTGTGTGTGTGTGTGTGTGTGTGTGTGTGTGTGTGTGTGTGTGTTTGAAGGGTCGAGGTGCTGACTTCGATGAACCCCTCAGGATAGACGAAGACACCAACTGGGCTTCAGAACAAACGTATGTTTATATCTGTATATTTATAGGTTTATAGGTACTTTTTTAAAAAGTTTTTACACCTGTATCTCTCTGTATCTGTCTATTCTCACTGACTCTTGCCTTCTCTAAATTTGCTCACTAGTTAAAATATATCCATATATACCATGTTACTGTGTCCAACAGGTCAAAGGTCAATATGATCAATCAGCTTAAGGAAGCTGTGGAGATGCTACAGGATCCTAACAGGTAAGTCAATAGGTGATGGCTGGGATGTTAATCACTCTTTTTTTCATCCTGTCGCAAGTCAGCATTGTGTGATATTCATATGAGTTCTATATTTAATTAATATTGGAAAAGTCACTGACTGTTAATATCTGATGGATTTCTTTGAGTTCAGCATTGGTAACGGATCATAACTTATCATTCCATGAACTGCCACAAACAACATGCATGTTGGTGGTCTCAGTAGATAAAAACATATTTGAATTTGCTGTTTTTTTTAACTCAAGAGTCAAGACATACAACATACAAATAAAATTGGCCTGATTCTTTTGTGTTTATGCGAAGGGTTAACATAAACTCGGCTGATCTCTCTGGTATTAAGCTTTACCCTGTGGAAATGGTTACAGTAGACGAATCACTCAAGTAAGTGACTTTAGCGTCACAGCTTAAATGTTTCACAGTAAATACAAACTAGTAAATTCAAATGCTGCTTTGCCTGTTAAAGTTTTCACCAACTTTGTCTTTGTGCAGTGGCCAAGAGAGTGATGAGAGTCAGGCGACACCTAAGGTAAAACGCCAGTACATATGTGTCTAAGTTATGTAATTGATAAACATAACGTCCTGTTCCGTTCCTCTTTATAGTGACTCTGTAGACTGCAGTGTTTCTCTAGAGTTCCTCTGAGATCAGTGGGCTATTGTTGAAGGTCGACCCGTTTCTGTTTCCCAGGAGGATTGTCTTTTAGAATGTTTATGTGACATGATGTCAGTTATGTGTTTAGGTTTATAATATCAAAAGTTGCTAGTTTTTCCTTCATTCGAGAGCTTTTGCAAAAATATATTCCCTTTACTTAAACTGAACTAAATGAAAGAAAATGATGAACTTAAAGCAGCCTCTCTGATTACAAAGCGCTTTGTGGTTTGAAGAACTAACACTACCCTTCAAAGGTTTGTGGTTGGTATGATTTCCTTTTATGTTTTTCTCTTATGCTTACCAGGACTGCACTTATTTGATCACAAATACAGTAAAACCAGTAATATTGTAAAAAAAAAAAAAAATGCTGTTTTCTATTTTAATTTAATTACTTTATTTTAATTGATTCTTGAATTTTAGTCTTTAGTGTCACCTTCAGAAACCATTATAATTTGCTGATTTGGTGCTCAAGAAATGTGTTGAAAACAGTTGTGCCGCATGATATTTTTTTAGAAACTGATACATACAAAAAAAAATACTTTGATAAATAGAAAGATCAAAAAAATACTTTATTTGAAATATTTTTTATAGTAACAGTATGCATGTCTCTACTTTCACTTTTGATCAATTTAATGCCTCCTTGCTAAGTAATATTAATTTCTCTCACCCCCCAAAAAATCGATCTGACCACAAACTTATGAATGGTAGTATATGTTGTGCTTTCGGTGTGCAGTGGTCTATCAATGTGTTTTGTTTTGTGTTGTTGTTTGTGTGAATAGTTTCCTGTGTTGTCATCTGATTATTTAGATGATAAGAGTGTTGACTATTATTAAATATAAAACAATATTTAACTGTAGTCATGGTGTGCAAAAGTTCTGGTTAGCCTGGTAGCATCTAGCTTGTATGTTATAGTTACAGGCAAGGATAGTTATAGACTCCAAGGGCTGTTTTTACCGGTGTGATGTGTGCTGTGGTTGGTAAACCGTAGTGTGATGGTCTTAAGAGCAGTGATTGTCATTAAAGGCGGCTCCTGGAGAATGCTGGGAGTTCCAGAGGAAGAGACAGTACATTCTAGAACGGGCCCGGCTCGAGGCCCAGCTCGCATGCCAACAGTATGCCCTGCACATGGCACAACAGGTAATCTGACAGTCCTGCCATCCAGCCTATAGATACAGCCTGTTTGACCGGTGAACACTTGGGCAACTTCTGCAAGTCAAGTGGGGACATTGTTATAACAAATGCAGCTGCTTTCTGAGAAATGATTCATCATTTGGAGCAAATGTGTTTGTCATTCGTATGCAGTGCACTTTGTACCAAATTACCCAAAGAAGTGGTTCCGATGTAGCTGTCACATATGTGCTTTTTGTTTGTGCTGTGGTGACCTCATTCTTGCTGTAGTTCTGTTATTGTAAACGTGCAGCTCATTCTCAGCAGACCCACGCAGAATCTGTGAGCACAGAGCTTCTAATGAAGCTGAGCAGATTTTTGCAGAATTGGAACGACTGCCATTCATAAGTTCTATGCCGCCCCTGCATGTTCGCTCATTAAAATCAATGAGAATACTCATTCTCTTTTTTTACTTTTGTCATCTGTCATATATTGGAGTGAAAAATGCTGTTCAGCGAGTTGGGCTGTTGGGCTGGACTTGATTTTATTCATCTACAAGTGACTGGATCATAAAATGGGTGCTCCATACCACAATGTGAGACACCAGATTGCTAAAACAGTGCTAAAATAGTATATTTCCTATTGGTCAGTGTTATATCCTTTTCTCACTCTCATCATTCCAAAACTGAATGACTTTCTTTTCTGTTCTGCACAAGAAAGTAAATCATAGTTTTGCAACCAGTGTTTTGTTGAGGCTACTTTGGAAATGTAATAGGTTACAGATTTCAAGAAACCCTATTTAAAATGTAATAAGTAGTGTAACTATTTCAATAACTTTATTAAAGTAAATTAACTGATTACATTTGATAACGTTTTAATTACTTTTCTAATGTCCAGCGCTGAAAGCCTTTTTATCATTTGCCATGTTGGCAACTCTCAGACTGCTTTAAGCTTTCAGCGGCAATGTGGATTGATTTCATTGGCAGACGTGCTGTTCTGCAAATTCAAACGAGAACAAAAATCAAAAGCATCAGAATAGCATCGCTTTACTAAATGGTCTTTAAACTCAACGTCTGCCAATAACATCAATTAACATAGATTAACATTAACATCACTTAACATTTTTCTGTAACAATTAACTGTAATTATTTAATTATTTTGTGATTATTTTGATTACAGTTGCATTTATTTTGTAATCAAATCACGTAATCTAGTTACATGTAATTAGTTCCTCCCCAACACTGTTTGGAACAACATGAGGGTGAGTAAATGATGACAGAATTTTAACTTTTGGGTGGACTATCCCTTCAATGTTATAACAACAAATACAATTTCTTTATTTTTTATTTGCAATAATATGCACTGATGAAAAGTTCACAGTAACACTGGAATTTGACTGTGCTCATTTGCATCTGCTCAAGTATTCCAGGCTCTGTTTAGCAGTTTTTACCATGTTTAAATCCATAATTCTGCAGATCCCCCCTCCCTCCACATTACACATTTGTATCTAGGCCTGCTTTTTACTTAATATGCAATATTTGTAATATTTGTGGTGTTGGATGCATTTGTTTTTTTAGTTTTTATTGTGGAATGTTGATTACAGCATATTGGTATATTTACTTTTAGTCCATAATGTAGTCTGGATGACCTTATAGACTGAATTAAAATGATATATTTAAAGTAAATTTACTCATGGGGATTGAGAACTGTGCAATTATCTTTCTAATCTAATGGAATAGGAAAAACAAACAGACTGAGAAGGGCATTCATATTGTATCGAGTCAGAGAACAGTGATGCATTGTTTCACTATGTCTAAAGAGCTTGTGTGTTAACATCTGACATCATATCAAGAATCCCACAGTCTGTTTTTTTCTTACCCGTAGGGCGACGTGATTGGCCAGGAAGGATCAGGTGATAGTTGTGAGAACCAAGTTACCGACGTAAGTCTTTTTGTTGACTCTCAGTTTAATGTTACCATGGCTTTGCTCTGATTATAAGGTGCACTTTACACTTCTAAAACTGAATTTTACTTGGTTCAGTGCATTTGTGCTGAGTGTGTTTGTGTCATGTACCAGAATGAAGACACAACCCCAGTTTCCAGCCCCACACTGAGCTCACCTCCCTTTGGTCTGAAGCCCAGATCAGGTGAGAGCAGTGTTGTTTTACTAACACAAATGGTGCCAATGCGCTGGTTGGCATGGGTGGCTTTGCACTTTAGAGAATGGTGCACATTTTGGGCTCTCTCATTATTATCAGCAGATTTCAGTAGTAAGAGGGAGGAAGTGTTTGTGTATAAAGATCCTTTTACCTGTGGCCAGTACCTGTTATCCTGTCAAGCTCATAACTGTCATGCAGTATTATAGTCAGGCTTTTTATCCATCCATACTGCTGTTTATTATTATTCTCTTGGCTTTGAGGGCTAAACTGCATCTGGTTAAGAAATCAGTACATGGCAACTGAATATATCCTGTATTTTCTTTTTATTTACACAGAAATGTTTTATATTTCACATACACCCTTCATTATTAATGTATACGGTTAAAAACATACACCAAACATCTAGCTTTACTTCATCTGGATGCAGTTTAATTGATGTAGCTGTTTGTTTAGCTGCCTAGAGGCTTCTTGTTGCTTCCCCCTCTAACATCTAAGCTAGCATTTGCATAATTATCTTTGATCTGTTATTTATGTCTAACATTAACAGCATTATCATGCCCTGTCAGTTAACATAAATAATAGTAATTTGTACCAGGTGCATGCATTAACAGCATGCCAACAAACTGGTACTGAAATACTGTTCTTTTGTTTTTAATATTTCTCTTTTGTGTTGTGCTGTATTTACGTGTCCCTTTCACTCTGCATATCTTCCTGTTTCCATTTCTTCCCTTTATTTACCTGTTTCCCCGAACTGCTGCTTGCCTGCGTGTCTGCTCTTATTACACAAACTCCTGTTGCTTGGCACCCTCTCATTTTCTGACTGATACCTGAAACCCCTGCTTGTTTCCTGTGGTTTTCCAATGAAAATCCCTTGTTTGGCTCCTCCTCTTACTGGCACTGCCCTTTATGCCGATACCTGCATCTAGCTTCGCCCTCTATGCCATGCTCGACTCCGCCCTGTCCCCTCCCACTTACACAGGCCCTGCCCACCGATAGAGACACGTCCCCTAGACCAGCTGAAGGAGACATATCAAGCAGTGGTAGGTCGGCTCAATGTATCGTCCTGTGCAGTCACATACGTTGCAGTTAGTCTCTTTGTGTTTTCTTTTCGACATTTTTATTCTTCTTTATAATATATTATAATTTATATATTTTTTTATATTTTTCTTTCTTTTCTTTCTTTCTTTTTTTCTTTCTTTGGTTGCTAAGGCATTGAGTAATTATCATAGAAATATATAGACAGCATAAACCCTAAATATAAAAATAGTATAAAACTCGCTCTGCACTGTTTGCGCTACAGGGTGTTATACCACCCAGAACACCCTAGCCATGCCCTAGTACCCAACACTCGAGCTACCACATAGCAATGCCTAATAACATCCAGAACACTTTACCAACTGCCTTGCAACACTCAACTGCATTGCAACGCTCTGGCAACCCACAGCACCCTAGCATGGTGGCAGCAGATTTTGCTTGGGCAAGCATTAATTTCATTTTTGTCTCTTTTAATGCTTGAGTTTTGATTTTTAGAAAAGACAGGCTTGTAGTCTGAGATGGCTGAATGCTTCAGCCCACTGACCAGCATTTCACTTTCACTTTCAAGATAATTTGGCATCTTTTTGACAGTTGTGCAAGAAATTATTTAAATAATTATTCCCTTGTTAGCACAAGCTTCCTATCAAAGGGTTAGTTCACCCAAAAGTTAAAATTCTGATGTCGTTCCAAACCTGTATGACTTTCTTTCTTCTGCAGAACACAAAAGAAGTTTGAAGAATATTGGTGACCAAACCATGGTGATGAACATTCGCTTCCATTTTATATACATAAAAATTACAGACATTACTCAGTTTTTTTTATGTTCCACAGAAGAAATAAAGCCATACTGGGTTGGAATCACATACATGTCAGGAAATGAGAATACAGTGCCTTGCGAAAGTATTTGGCCCCCTTGAACTTTGCGAC
Source organism: Pseudorasbora parva (assembly GCF_024679245.1). Taxonomy (NCBI): domain Eukaryota; kingdom Metazoa; phylum Chordata; class Actinopteri; order Cypriniformes; family Gobionidae; genus Pseudorasbora; species Pseudorasbora parva. The sequence goes on from NC_090176.1 coordinate 29,576,875, forward strand.
CTTTTGCCACATTTCAGCCTTCAAACATAAAGATATAAAACTGTATTTTTTTGTGAAGAATCAACAACAAGTGGGACACAATCATGAAGTGGAATGAAATTTATTGGATATTTCAACTTTTTTAACAAAAAAAAAAAAAAAAAAAAAATTTTAGCAAAATTATTCGGCCCCTTTCAGTGCAGCAAACTCTCTCCAGAAGTTCAGTGAGGATCTCTGAATGATCCAATGTTGACCTAAATGATTAATGATGATAAATAGAATCCACCTGTGTGTAATCAAGTCTCCGTATAAATGCACCTGCACTGTGATAGTGTCAGCGGTCCATTTAAAGCGCAGAGAGCATCATGAAGAACAAGGAACACACCAGACAGGTCCGAGATACTGTTGTGGAGAAGTTTAAAACCGGATTTGGATAAAAAAGATTTCCCGAACTTTAAACATCCCAAGGAGCACTGTGCAAGCGATAATATTGAAATGGAAGGAGTTCAAGTTCAAGTCTGCTTTATTGTCAATTTCCACATGTACAGTACATATATACAGAGAATCGAAATTGTGTTACTCTCAGACCCCGGTGCATACAGATAACATTCACATTAAAGTCTAAAAAATAACTAGATCAAATATAATGAGTATCAGACCACTGCAAATCTACCAAGACCTGGCCGTCCCTCTAAACACTCAGCTCATACAAGGAGAAGACTGATCAGAGATGCAGCCAAGATGCCCATGATCACTCCGGATGAACTGCAGAGATCTACAGCTGAGGTGGGAGACTCTGTCCAAAGGACAATAATCAGTTGTATACTGCACAAATCTGGCCTTTATGGAAGAGTGGCAAGAAGAATTTCTTAAAGATATCCATAAAAAGTGTTGTTTAAAGTTTGCCACAAGCCACCTGGGAGACACAACAAACATGTGGAAGGTGATCTGGTCAGATGAAACCAAAATTGAACTTTTTGGCAACAATGCAAAACGTTATGTTTGACGTTAAAGCAGCACAGCTTATCACCCTGAACACACCATCCCCACTGTCAAACATGGTGGTGGCAGCATCATGGTTTGGGCCTGCTTTTCTTCAGCAGGGACAGGGAAGATGGTTAAAATTGATGGGAAGATGGATGAAGCCAAATACAGGACCATTCTGGAAGAAAACCTGATGGAGTCTGCAAAAGACCTGAGACTGGGATGGAGATTTGTCTTCCAACAAGACAATGATCCAAAACATAAAGCAAAATCTACACTGGAATGGTTCAAAAATAAACATATCCAGGTGTTAGAATGGCCAAGTCAAAGTCCAGACCTGAATCCAATCGAGAATCTGTGGAATCAACTGAAAACTGCTGTTCACAAACGCTCTCCATCCAACCTCACTGAGCTCGAGCTGTTCTGCAAGGAGGAATGGGCATCTCTTGATGTGCAAAACTGATAGAGACATACCCCAAGAGACTTACAGCTGTAATCGCAGCAAAAGGTGGCACTACAAAGTATTAACTTAAGGGGGCTGAATAATTTTGCACGCCCAAGTTTTCAGTTTTTGATTTGTTAAAAAAGTAATTCCACTTCATGATTGCGCCCCACTTGTTTGTGATTCTTCACAAAAAAATTACAGTTTTATATCTTTATGTTTGAAGCCTGAATTGTGGCAAAAGGTCGAAAAGTTCAAGGGGGCCGAATACTTTCGAAAGGCACTGTATATTTTTTTATTTGAGAGTGAATGATCCCTTTAAGCTCAGTAAAAATAGTCAAATGTACTGACATTGTTTTGTATGAAAAATCTGAGGTTTGTGGTGTAGCGTTAACGGGTCTTTTTAAAACGCCGGATTGAGAGAGGGGATGTGGTCGAGCTGAAATTTGGGGTGGCCCAGTGGCTTTAAATGGAGATGTGTGTATTTATAGATCTGCTATTTTGAAGCATTAGATAATGGCCCCAGAGGGAAAATCAGACCTCCATTTAAGTGGAAATGCTTTCAGAGGATGAAAAACTGCCAGGAGACATGCATACTTGCTCTTCGTCTTACTAGAGGGAAAGAGGTAGTCAAGTCATAGAAAAAAAGAACATTTTACTAATGAAAAGCGTTATACTATTGGGTACTACTGAACTTTATATTATGAGGAGACATAGATGGAATCTGCTGCCTTTTACAACCAATTTTAGGGAAAATCTGTGAATTGTCACGGAACAACTGAGTGTACTACAATCTTTGGGGTAGTTAAAATCATAACCAGATAATAAGGCAAACATGTACTTTGCAAATGATGTGGTGTTCTAGGTTTATTTCTGTCCAAAAGATGAGTAATTGTAGAGAACTTGTAGAATTTATAACTTCCTGTTAGACGTCAGATATTCTTGTGTTGTTTCTTTCTTTGACATGCAAGTTTGTTGATAACATTCTAGAATGCTCACTGTCTCTAGCACACAATGTAACAGTAAAAGCGAGAATGAGCCTTATTCTTGCCAATCCTGGGTTGGATTGATGTGTGCAGCTCTTAGAGCGATGGTGAGATAGAAATCAAAGAAAATGCCAGAGGAAGACACTTTGCTTTAAAGCTAAAGTTTTTTTTAACTGTCACTACTAGCTCAAAAAATATATATATATTAATAATAATTCAAACAGCTTTCTCCAAACACAGCCCGGTTTGCTATTGGTGAACAAACAGATGGCCTACCCCCATACTCACGCCATTGGTTGAGTCAGTGTTTCTATGCTAGGCTGGCAGAGATAAGATGAAAGTGTTTGAACATAATAAATACACACTTCTAAGTAAGTAAATAGGCTGTAAAACACAGACTCGCCCCTGAACCATGAGAAGTGACTTAAGAAATGACTTTTCTCTACACACACACACACACACACACACACACACACACACACACACACACACACATACACACATTTAGCCAGCTACATTGGGACTTTCCACAGACTTCTATTGTTTTTTTACATATTCCTAGTTATCCTTTCTGAATTTTTACATAAAAAGGATTTTGTCCTATTTAGCTCACATTTATTTGTCCCAAAAATGGTTAAGTAGGTACACACAAACACACACACACACACACACACACACACACACACACACACACACACACACACACACGCACACACACGCACACACACACACACACACACACACACAAACAAACGCTTTTTTATTTTTAATGCTGCCCAGAGAAGTCTAGCATGTGCTTGCTGCATTACATCAATGTCCAAGCACAGAAACATTGCTTCAGGGCTTTAAACTGTGAGACAACAAAAAGAGGGAAGAATGTTCTGGAATAACATCCTTTTAGTGTTCCCTTCCCTTCATACTGTCCTCTTCCTTTCATTTCTTCACGGGATGAGTAGTTATGCAACTACAAAAGCACACTCATATGTGTGGAATGAAGCGTTTGTGCTCTCCTCAATCTTCCTCTCTCTCTCATGTCCAGTGCTCCCCCTTGTGGGGAAATATCATATAAAAATGGCTTTGAGCAGTCAAATATGGACAGTGTCCTCAGAATTCAGGATGTTCACTGTGATAAAGATTGACAATGACAATTAAAGCCATTTTTCCATTAAAAAGCAGCATAATGCCAAAAATAGAGACATTTAGTTTTAGCCTCTTCATGTCAAAATCAGCATATGTAACTTAAAGTTTTGGGATATCATGTTGGATGTGACTTTAAATATAATAAATGAGAGTGTCTTTCTTTATGAGTAAGACAGGAGATATAACATGCTATGTGCAGACTGATGACGGTTCAGTTGTGTGACAGTGTTTTTCAGGACGCACAAGACTTTGGAATCAGTGGATCCTCAGTTCACCATGAGGAGAAAGATGGAACAGCTCAGAGAGGAGCTGGAGCTAATAGAGCAACTACGGGAGGTACGAAACACACTCACTCACACAGAAGCTAAGTATATAATGTTACGTGCTAGCCTTTTAACTAACTGTATTAGTTAGTTGGTTAGTATAGCTTGACTGACAATAGCTGTACAATGACCAGATGAAAATGTTTTATTTCTTACCAAATCATGTTGATTTTGCCAGAGTATTGAGAGCAGACTAAAAGTAGCTCTTCCTGAAGATCTGGGCTCCTCTCTCATGGATGGGGTTGTGCTTTGTCACTTAGTCAATCACATTCAGCCGCGTTCAGTGGCCAGTATCCACGTACCATCCCCTGCAGTGGTGAGCCATCTCTGAATTATCCACACATTCACAAAAACACTTTACAAAACCGTTTAAATTTTTGGGGTCAGCAATTTTTTTTTAAAAGTTTGTTAAAAAAATATATATTCTCATTTATTTGATATAAATAAGCAGTAATAAATGAAATAACAGTTTTCTATTTTAATGTATTTTTAATTTTATTTAATTTTTGGCAAAGCTGAATTCCTCCAGTCTTAGCCACAATTCCATTACAGATTTGCGCAAAAAAACTTTTGCAATATTTTCTAAATGCCGATCAAAAACGATTGCTGAATTGACGCGTTTCCATTGAGCATATTGTCAATTCGCAATTTACATTTTTGCAATTTGAAGGATAATGGAAATGTGGCTGGTGTCTAATGATGCTTCAGGAATCATTCTAATATGCTGATTTGTTGCTCATGAAGCATGTCTTATTATTATCAATGTTGAAAGCAGTTGTGCTGCTTTCAGTTTTTCAGCATTATTTGATTCATATAATGTTCAAAAGAACAGCATGTATATCAAATGGAAACTTTTTAAATGTCTTCACTGTCAATCTAGATTAATGCATTCTGGATAAATATAAATTATATATATAAATATATATATATATATATATATATCCCAAAAGTTTAAAGAGAACTGTATGTGTTGACTGAAGTTTGTTAACCTTTTTTTCTCTCTCTCTCTTTTTTTGTTGATATCTCTACATGGACTCATTAAAACCTTCAGCCCAAGCTTAGCATGGCTAAATGTCGCAGAAACGTTGAAAACTTTCTAGACGCCTGCAGAAAAATGGGAGTCCCTCAGGTGAATGTTTTTTTATTTTATTATTATTATTTTTTGTGAATGCCAAATAAACTAAATCTGTATTTCAAGGGCCACTGTTTGTATGGGTTTTGCTGCGCTAGACTCTCGTGTACTGTCCTAAATAAAATAAAAAATCATTTACTGGTATTGGTGGTGTAAAATCATGTCCTTTCAGCAAAATGAGGAGGAGAGAGACCACTTGTAGAAAAATGAATGGGGAAAAACCACAATGATCAATATGACGATGTAGGAAGTCAATCACAGATCAAACATTTTTAGTGTTACTGAATGAAAGAAGCACAATATTATACTTTTTTCCCCCAATTATATTGCTTATTTGCAATGTATTACTGACTAACAGTCTTTCCCCTATTCAAGTAAAAAGGAGCTCATCTTGTATTCATATTTCCTACATAGCTGTTTGAGGGACTGTCATCTAATTCATATTTGGTGAATGTGACTCTGATTCTATACATTTTACAGAAATAACTAGTCTGTCATTGAAGTTGACTGTTAATGGGAATTTCCACTGCATTTCCTGTTTAAATCAGGATTTATCTTAATCTCTCGTCTGGGAAACCTGCCTGATTAGTTCAAATGAGTTTTTTTTCTGAAAATGAACCTGTACACACAGGGCTTCTTGAAAACAGGTTCTGGTAAATACATGTTATAACTTGATGGCATAACTGATTTTGATCATCAGCCACCCCTAATCTGATTGGTTGAAGCAGCTGAGATTGCCTCAAACTGGCCTATGATCAGTCATGCCCTTAAGCATTTTGGAATCTTGTGTTTAGCAGCTTTAGAACCTGCTGGACCTTCTCTAGTCAATAGATTTTGGGGAAAACTGATCATAGAGCAGAATTAATAGGCACTTTCTCTGCATTATGTCCTGGTATTAAGATGTATCATCATGGCTTAAAGCTTCATTCATTTCCAGAGCTTAATTCCATCCTGTTAATGGCTCTGACCTGCTCTCTGATAAATGATCATGTTTTTTTTCTAGCTGTGACTGAGAGGATTCTAGTGTACTAATAAACAGACAATGGACCATGACACACGAGTGGAATGAATTTCTGTGTAAATCGACCATAAAACTAAAAATTAATTCAGTGTAACAATTTGCGTATTACATTTTCCTAAATGCATAAAAGCTAGAAGCAATTAGTTCCTGTCCAAACTAGCCACAATGAGCACAACGACCATGTTCCCTTAAAACATGGACAAAATGTTTGTTGATATGATGGATCTCTTTTTTTTTTCTGTGCATGAATCAAGTGAGGGTTTACATTCTTGCTTGAAACTGTGCAAAGGTTTATATTGGTTGTGCCATCCAATCCACCAAAATATGGCCTTTCTAGTAGGAACACAGTTGTTGTCTTTATGGGGTGAGCTTGGTCCAAGCCATTCATATCAGGCTGTTTGGATTAGTGTGCTGTACAAGAACCTTGTAGGTTTCATAGCTTGTGGCAAGTCTGCATGGCAGCTAACTTTGTCATTATGTGTCTCTTTGTGTTTGCTATCTTGTTACATGTAGCTTATGCTGTTAAACAGGCTAGTTCATTCTGTTAACGTGTAGGGATAATGTGGCAAGCCTTGGTTGTTTGGTAAATTCTGGTATTATATAAGTTTATATATAATTGTTTTGATTATTAGCTTACTTTAGATGTAGTGTAGTTGTTGAGTCACACACTAGTCTAGCTTGACCTGCTCTGCTCTTTACTGGCTTTTTCAAATCTCTTGCTTTTCAGTTTTTTTTATACTGTCGCTTGACTTGTGCCTGGCATACGCTCACTACTGCACATGCTCTGCTAACCACCATGCTAACAGCATCTGCCTCCGCACACCTCACACCAGCCTCTGAAAGAGAGACAATGACTGATAATAAACCTCTCTCTCGGAAAACTCTCTTTTTCAGAAGGCATTAAGAGGGTCGTTCTCGGGAAATGGTGCCATTTGTGCTTGAAAATTTGAGAAAGTTTGAGAAACATAGTTTTTATTTTAAGGTCAAAAAGATTATTTAGATTTAGTCTTTCCACCATTTGTCACAGAAAGTTTGAAATGTATACAGTTTCAAACATTATTATTTACACAATTGCTTAAAAGTGTGGGGTCAGTATGATTTATTTAAAATAAATCAATGTGTATTCAGAAAGGACACATTAAACTGATTAAAAGTAACAATAAAGTCATTTATAATTACATCTTTAAATATAGCAGCACAACAGCTTTCAACAAAAAAGCACCAAATCAGCATATTAGAATGATTTCTGAAGAAAAACAAATGTATTTGCGGCACACCAACTTATATTATCTTGTTCTTGTCCTTTGAGCAAATAATAATTTTTTTCTAAAAAAATAATATCTTGTTTCTATAGAACAGCAAAACTATTGAGATTTACGATGTCGATATGTGTGAGCAAATTGAAATAACTGAAGTAATATGCTAGTATATAATAATAAGGTACTAATACCTTTTTAACCATATACAAAAGATATTTTTTCTGACCTATTTAAGGAAATTATGTATGTATAAAGAGGGAAATGTCACAGTGTAACAGGTTGAACAGAATACTGTATAACCCATGTAATGGAGATGAATGAGGACATTTAAATCGACTGAGGTATTGATGAAAAACGCCTTTTTAAACAATGTAATTATATATATATATATATATATATATATATATATATATATATATATATATATATATATATATATATACACACACACACATACATAAAGCTTACATACCTACATATACAGTATACAATACAATTAAAATAAATAAGAACATGCACTTCTCCGTACAGGCTTCCAAAATGATTGTATATTATTTTAGGTAATTCAAAAGAAAAGAAAAAAAAAACTATTTCCCATGTTCAAAAAGGAGTAGGAAGAAGTTTAAACCAACTTTTCTGGTTGGTATCTTTTCTTTATCTTGTCATGGGAACATGCATTTTTCACACATATTATGGCACTGTTTTCTGAGAATGATCCAGAATTTTTACCGTTTTTTGAGCTCAAAGCCTTTTATCTTTTACCTTTATCACTGTCTAATCACCTTCCTTATCTTTCTCTGGTGCCGAACGGATGATCTCCTTTTCTCATTTCCCCTCTTATTTGGTTTTATTTTCCCTTTGTTTCTCCCTCCACCTATACTTCATCCTCTCTCTATTCTTCTCTTATTTCTCTTCCTGGTTCTTTTTGTCACCCCCTATGTTTTGAATCTCTCTCAGTCCTCTCTCTGTTCGGCTTATGACGTTCTGCAGTGTAACCTGCGTCCACTCTGGGCTGTGGTCGCGGCCTTGCTCATGGTGGAGAGCACAGGAAAAAAGCAGAAGGAAGGAAAGGTGGAGAGTGGCAGGGAGAAAGAGACAGAGGTCAAGAAGCTTATCCCCGAGTCCACTCAGACTCCACCTCCTTCCTGGCAAATATGGGATCTGATTGGCTCAAGTCTGCTGCACGTTTTCTGTCTGGTGATGCTGTTTGTGGCCTACAGCTGGAGCGAGTTTAAATAACATACATGCACTAAAACACACAAATAACACATTATATCATTTATTGTCCTAGAAAGCACATTGAGCAGTTTGGTATGGCCACCCTTAAGAAAGTCTGTCTTAAAATGGACACTGCCTGTTTTTTTTTTCTTTTCTTCTTCTCAGTCTCAGTCGGAGCAAAATTTATTTGTAAAAACAAACCAAAAAAAGGTTTGTGATGGATAGTTTCATACATACTTACATCCTAACATGGCTATGGTGAAACCATACATAACACAAAACATTTTTTGTAAGAGCAACGTGCATTTTAAAATAGGAACTTGATGTTTTTATGTTTGAGGAAGTATAATTTATTAGTTGGTGAATATAATATTTATTAGTCTTTGCATAATGCTATGGAAACCATCTTTAAACAGACATTTTACAAACATGCAGGAGGTACACTGAGCACTTTAATAAGGAATGACAAATAGCCACGTTCTCACTCACTTTCACCTCTAAATCCTGTTGCAGAAACACTCTTAAAAATCAAGGTTCTTTTTTGGCATCGATGGTTCCATGAAGAAACTTTAACATTCATAGAATCTTTCCACTCAACAAAAGGTTCTTTATTTGTGGAAAAAAGGTTTTTAGATTCTTAAAATATGCTTTTAAGAATTGATAATGCAAATGTTCTTTGGGGAACCGAAAATGGTTCTTCTAAGCTATCACTGCGAAAAACTCCTTTTGGAACCTTTATTTTTAATTTCAGCAATCATAACGCTGAACGTTTTGTTGGTCTTCTTGAATAATGCACATATTAACAGTATAAGTGGTATAGTTACTAGAATTTGCATGACAAAACTAAAATAATCAAAATGGATATGGAGGTCTTGCCTCATGCCAATCATGCCAATAACCAGCAATTTATTTACTGGAATCCAGGTCTGCTTCAAAGAAATCATTTACAGATGATAATATGAGGACACCTAAGTGAACGCCCAGGTGTCATTAAAGCAAAACAATAGCTTTGCTTTGCACAGAAGTCTTGTACGGTGAGGTTAAAAATATTAATCATTAGCATAAGGGCTAATTAATCTGTTGGATGTAAAAAGCAGCAACTTTTGGTTAATAGTGTTTTTTTTTAAGAGCAACAATCTTTTCAAGTTGATGTGTTATTGAAAATGATTAAATATCCTGTGCAGTCATAAATGATTCCAGTGTTATTTTATCCAAAACGCCATCTATAGCATTTTCTGTTGTCTTATGAGAGGGATCAGAATAGGACTAATGAATAATTTTTTCATTTCCTGTTAATCAGAAATATAAAATGACACACGGAGTGAACCAAATCTACTTTTTAATTAATGTAATATGCATCATTCCACAGAAATGTGACCAATCTAAACCAAACAATAAGAAATAATGGGATCTTCGTGAAGATTTTCTTCATGTGTTCTATCAGTGATCTGTAATAAAGGGCTGAGGAAGGGTTTTAAATTATTAACACATTTTGTATGAGTTCAGTAATTGAGTAATCAGTGTAGTGGCTGTATGTAATTAACTGCTGTGAGGGTCAGTATGCAGGGTTTCTCTTGATTCTAATTGGTCTCTTCTAATTGGATCCTCTAATTCTATTTTAGGTTCTGATCTTTATCTCGCATAATTGAATGACCTTGCTCGTCTCATCACAGATAAAAGTAGCCGTTAGTAAATGAGCAGACAGTGATGTCACTGAGGCCTCTTGACATAATTTCCACAAAATATAAAATACTTTGAACCTTATCGGTGCAATCACATGAGTTATAATTGGTACTGCTTTCATCGTCTAGTTTGACATATATTAAAGGCATATTGACTCATCAGGACCTTTTGTTTGGTATAATTTTGCAGTTATTTCCTCATTTCTCAAAAAGGTACCAAATGCAAAAACGTGTTTGTATAACTTTAAAGGCTTAAATGAGACTGCATGGGTTGCTGTGACGGCTCAGCTGCTTCTGTTTGTCTAGCTCTAGACTCTTTGACTCTTCTCTGTGTTGAATTCTGTGCAGTGCTGCTGCTGCTGCTAATGGACTTTGTACGGCATTGTGGTTTTTATGACCCTGTATTTGAAAAGGAATAAATGTACAGTTTGGGTTGTTTTTCTCAGCTTCTTGGTTGTTTCTTTAAGACGTTTTTGTCTTACATTTTAGTTCTTGTTGTTCAATGTTCAAACGTTTGGAGTCGGTATTTTTTATTTTTTATTTTTTTAAGAAATTAATACTTAATATTCAGCAAGGACACATTAAATTTTGTGACGGCAAATACTTTTAATGTAACAAAAGATTTGTATTGTACAATTCTATTTCAAATAAATGTGGTTCTTTTGATCAGAGTCATGAAAAAAAATTATCACAATTTCCACAAAAATATAAAGCGGCACAACTGTTAGTGTAACAAGCAAATTAGCATATTAGAATGATTTCTGATGGATCATGTGACATTAAAGACTGGAGTAATAATGCTGAAAAGTCAGAAATTGCATTTTAAAATACAGTATATTCAAATAGAAACAAAGTTTTAAAGTGTTTAGCACTATTATTATTATTTTTCTGTATTTTGGATCAAATTAGTGCAGCCTTGGTGAACATAAGTGACTTCTTTTAAACACATGAAAACGACCCCAAACCTTTGAATAGTGCATATGTGTTTTTAGGCTTTAGAGTCTTGAGATGTACATATTTTGTATATATTTTGAATATTTGATTGTTTGAATAACTGAAATCATATTGGGCGTCATTGCTAAATGAGGTGAGTCTTTATGAGTTTAATAAACTACTTTTAGTAATGAGTACGTGTGCATTCAGTTTTAATGAAGCTTTTTTTCTCATGTTATTTCTCTTCAGGGTTCCTACTCCTTTTGACCAGTGAAATGTGCAATTGTTTGTGATTTTTTTTTAAATATTTGAAGAAATTGCTCTTGATAACAATTAAATGTTTTGAGCTGAGCATAAATGTAAAAAAAGTGTTTAACATTTAAATAAGTAATATCCACATGCCTGTGGGAACCCTGTCTCTTTTCTCTCTGATGGAGCACTTAATTGGTCATTTTGTGAATCTTTCTCTCTCCAGGATAAATTATGTCTGCCACATCATATTCTGGAGGAGAAGGGGCTGCTCAAAGTTGGCATTACTGTCCAAGCTTTGCTGGATGAGACTTCCACCACCAACCAGACACTCTTCATATGAGAGACACACACACACACACACACACACACACACACACACACATACACACTAATCCCTATGGATGGACCTCCACCACCAGATGATCTTTGAGAAATTCCCTGGACACTGTCCATATATTCCCATTATAATAGCTGATCCTGACCTGCAGGTATATGATCATGTTTTCCTCACATTCTTTACTTTTTTATTATTTAGTACTGTTATGTGATCACTGTTGCCCAGGCCATAGTCGTATGTGCAAATTTAGCTCGAAAAATACCTTGAAATATGAAATTCCTTTATTTAATATACATATTTATTAAGCAGCTAGTTGAGAGATGTACAATTTCTTGTGTGTGCGTGTGCGTGTGTGTGTGTGTGTGTATTATATGATATTTGTGTTGGGCCTTTAAGTAATCTAGATTTAAAACACTCATCCTCCCAGAGTTTTAAAATATGTGATATATATATATATAAAATACAGTTTTTTTCTCGATTGCTAACACACAATTTTACAACTACAAAAACTACAAAGGCCATCTCAAACCGATACACCAACATACCTCACACTTCTAGGTCAAAATCAAATATTTTAGTCAAAAACATATTCTCTTTTGTCAGAATCAAACTAAAAAGGCCAAAGCCTATCATGACCCATTATTAAGAAAATTGGAACACTTGTGAAAACGGGTGAAACATGTTAAAGGCGTCCTATCATGCACTTTTACGAAGTCTTGATTTCGTTTTTGGGGTGTACTAGAATATGCTTTCATGCCCTGTTTACATCGTAGCAACAACATAAAACTTATAAATTGAACTGTTAATAGAAAACCCAACAACCACCAATAAGAAATACATACAAGTTGTAATCCTCAAACAAACATACTTTCCCGGCAAAGTGGGAACGGCTATGTCTTTCATGAGAAGATTTTGTGCGTAGCTGGCACTTTCTCATGACCTGGAAGCTGTTCTTCTCCATAAAATGTGTTGCATAGAGATAAACGTTTGGGTTATAATGTTCAGCAACAGTGTTTACAATTAATTTGAACCATTTTTCTATTGTCAGCCTTATGAACAATTGAGTTTTGGAACAGGGGTGGAAAGAAACAGCATATTTTTGACATGCAGCTACAAACATTCCTGCTGTATCGTGCAGCCTATCTGGCAACCTCGAGTCTGGGGGGAGGGGGAGAGGGGATACACCACTCTAATCATTTGAAAGTGATTGCAGTACCAGTTTTGGCCACAATCTTGCATACACTTCCTTTAAATAAAATATTTCCCTTTGGAGTGGACTTTGAGCATTGTAACATTTCAGATCGTTTTTATGTTCAAACAGCAACTTTACACACTAACTGAAATTGAAAAAGCATTATTGGACCCCTTACTTCAGCCCTGCAGCATATTTAGAAAATTATGACGTATGCAATTTTGGACCCAAATGCAGGGCGCAGAGCTGAATTGGTTAAAAGTTTTGAGAAACGTGTCTTTGTCTGTTTTTAGAACGGAATAATTGGTCTGGGAATTTGTGCCAATTGAATCAGTTACAGTGTGTTAGCAATAAAGAAAAAAACTGTCCCTTACGAAAATGAACCATGGTTTTACTACAAATAAAACAAACAAAAACCATGTTTATTGTAGTTAAACCATGGTGATTACAAATTAACCATGGTTTTGCTACTCTTATAGTTTAACCATAGTATTTGTGGTAAAACTGTGCTTATATAAATGGTAATCAATTAGCCAAAAAAAAAACATGTTACTACACTTACTTTAATAAAACCATGGTTATTTTTCATAAAGGGTAAACCACTTTTTAACTTGTTTTTTGGGAGCCATTGATATTTTGTCTCAGGGGAAGTGTGGCCTCACTATAAATTCATAGTCTCTGCTCTGCTTACCTGTCAGGTATTAATTCACTAAAAGAATATGAGTGTGGACAGCCACATATGTTTCTTTATCTGTGTGTGTGTGATTAATATCTTTAGGAGAGCGTTTCTTTTGTGAGAGTGAGAGAACGGGAGCACATGTTTGCACTTTTTGTATGTAAGTTTGTGTGTCTAAGAACATTTTTTTTTTTTTAAACTTTGTTTTACGTGTGTTTGCTTACGGAAACTCTGATGACCAAAGCTTCAGCTCCTCACAGATTCAGCCATGAAACAGACCAAAAACATCTGAAGCTGGAATCTCACTGGAGATTATTTGACAGTTGCCAAAATTATTTTCTTAAACTGATTTACACACATATAATCATTTTATACAGTTCTTTTTTTAAAACGGTTTAAATGTATTTTTAAAATAAGAGTTTTGTATTTGTAGAAGGATTTGTTACGTGATATTGGTGTGTGAATGTGAAAAATGTACAGAACATTTATATTTGATGTGCTTATTTTATTAAAAAATATATATTTGATTTGGTTATTTGAATTACATTTAAAGCACTATATATTTTATTAAGGTGAACTGACAGGGGAAAATGCTTCTATGAAAGCAATTATAACACTTCCTTATATAATTTCAGAGACTTATAAATTAAAATACATTCACAGGGATTGTCCCTGTACTGTAATTTCCAACAACACAAAAAAACCTCACATTATTAATTCTGACATTATTATACAGTAATTAGAAACAAAATTCTGGCCAGAGCTCATAATAGTATTCTACTTCGCTTTTTTTTTTTTTTTTTTTTCCATAAACCCGTCATAATTTAATGAAAACAGATGGAACAGAAAGTATAGATTGCAAAATGTAATTTTAAAGACTTTTGAAAAAGAGTGTGTGTGTTTTTTGGTGTTTGGTGGTAGTTTTACAGGAGATAAGCCTTTAACATTTGCATTTATTTTAAAATCAAGTATAGTTTAGACAGTAGTTCCATCCTATACATTCACTGCTGTATCTTTTGATAAATTCTGTTCTTAGTTTAGATTCATTCAAGTACAGTATCAAAATCTACAACGTTAGGGAAGTTGTTCATCATTACTGTAATTCCCCACCACTTTAGAGAACTATTTTACACACTAGATAGCGGTTTAAATGCAGATTTGATTAAAAAAAAAAAAAAAAAAAAAATTAAAAAAACAGTGGTTTGCACTTTATGTATTTGGGACTGTGTTTTTGGCAACTGGCAAATAGTATTATGCGTGGTATTATATTACAGTATTTGGAAGAACTATATCAGCTGATCAGATGACTAATGTTTGATAAATCACCTTAAAGTGGGATACAAATCTTTAACTGCTGAATGTTATGTGGCTGTTTTGTCATCTTCCTCAATGTATAAAAAAGAAAAGTCTTGAATTAATCACTTTTGTACTTTAATTTTTTATAAATAGGAATTATTTTTCCATGTCTTTTCAGTGTTTTGGGATTTTACCCGTTTGTAATTCTGTGAACATTTAGGTGCATGTACAGTAATGTTTTTTTGGGAAAAGCATGCATGTCATTCCACCTTTTGCCTTAACCTCTGTAAATATGGTTTATTTGTACTACCTTCTACCAGTAAAAACTTTCACCTTTAAAGACTTTTTCTGTTTGTTTCTTAGATATTCAAGGTACTGTAGACACGATACAATGGTGGTATTTGCTTAACTACATTTATCAGATGTCTGAACAATTTAACATGCTTTATGTGTGAAATGATGGCTTGTTGTTAATAACATGTAGAATAATGCACAAGTGATTCAAAGAGAATACATCTTCATTCAAATCCTTCGCTGCAGAACAACAAATACAAAACCACAACCAAACGCCTTTATTTAAGGAAATGTAAATGCCTCTATTTTATTCATTCTAAGTTTTCATAAGAAAATACAGAGGGTTGCACTCTAGTTTGTGGGAACTGATCAAGACATGGCTCCTCTGATGTCATTTCCAGGTGTGTATGTTTAGTAATGATCTGGAAGGCACTATAGCTGGTTGCCATAATCATGTCACCTAGCTTCAGGCGTTCAGATATTTGGCATGGTGCTTGATGTGGTCGTTGATGAAGGAGAAGATGAAATAGTAGCTGTGATCATAACCCTGGTAGAGCAAAAGAAAAACAAGATAAAACCGAAGAGCACTGATTTTGTCTTAAAATATATACTCCAGTATATAGCGTTAAAGAGTGACGTCTAATCCTTACAACACGATCACATGTGAATGCGTATAAATAGTATGAGTGGGTAATCTCATGGAATGTAAACTCATTTTGGCATGTCCATGGTACGTAGTTTTTTTGTGCATATGATACGCAATTTATGGTGTGTATATGACACACTCTTGGGTAGGATAGGTGGTTCATGCGTATAATATGCCATTAAGTATCATATGCACTCAAAAAACTGTGTACCACAGGCATTCCACGAGATTGCATATAAATAGTACGACTGCATTTTCGTGAGATCAGGCTCAATCCTAAAGCCTGAGTTGATGGAGAATGAATTAAAAATATTGAAAAAGTCAAATGCATTAAAGTTAGAGTGGTGCAGGTATGACATCACTTTGTAGGCCAAAACACGGAAGAGAGTTAATATTTTAGCACTTCCGGGTCCCTTGTACCGCAGTCAGTAGGCTTTTTGAATGGGATTTTGTTTAAATGGCTGAAATAAAGTCTGCGGTAAATAGAAGCTCAAGAAAATCATAAAACTTTTTTTTATTTTACGACATAAATTACATCAGGATTATACAAATACACTCGTGATTTTTTTTTTTTAAGCTGTTGTGTCTTGCTAACAAGTGACCAAATGGGACTACAGAGACCATCGAGGAGTTTAAAAGTCATTGCGCCAAAAAGGTAACGTCCGTCTGCTTCTAATTGTGCTCTTATAAACTAGTCTAACTCAAACATTCTGGGAAAATGTTTTTAGATAAAAACTGAAAGTTGTCGGAAACTTAGTGATGGTGACATTGAATTTGTGGGACCGTAGTGTAGTTTGTTTCTAGCCTACCTTTAGCTTTTTACTCCTGGCAACTGCATTTACCCTTTAAAATTCATAAAAGTTGTGTTCATCTGTGGTAATTATCTTGATGGACAAAACTTGCAAGTATCATAAACTTTTGTTGCTCACAGAGCTTGTTTTTTGTTGTTGCAATAATTCAAAAGCCTGTGGGGAAATTATTTGGGGTTTTTCTTGAAGGAACCAGTGCGATGCTAACTGCCGGTTGACCTACAAAGGTGCGTCATATTTGCACCGCTCTATTATTAAGGGTCATTTAAAATTCAAAGACCTGTCCAATCACCATATGGTCCAAAAATTTGAGACCAAAAGTGAAAATGCTTCAGTTTTATTAATAAAAAATGTTCATTAAAAATCATATTATCAGCATAATATATCCAGTGAAAAGTTTTCAGTTGAATTTTAGCATTTTATAGTTCTTGGTATGTGTCCCTTTTGTTTTGCAGTGCTGAGGCATGTGGCTATCAACCCAAAAAGCCCAGTTACTGCATAATCAATTCCATTTCCCAACATACCATTCCTCTCATTTGTCGCAGTAGGTTCAGTACTGACCTGCTGAAGGCGGAAAACTACAGGAATTTTCTTCTTGGAACACGCAGCGATTAGATTGTCAGGAAGCAGCTGACTAGAAGACAAGAACTGGTCATCACGGCCTTGATCAATCAGAATATCAAGCTCAGGACCGGAGTATGATTCAGCCAATACTGTAGCATCATACAGCTGTGGAGATGACAGACAATTAAGACAAAGGAATTATAATACCATGTTAAATGACAACAAAAATGATTATATACACTACCTTTTAGAAGTTATGATTTTTTATGCTTTTGAAAGAAGTTCCGTTCTCACTAAGGCTGCATTTATTTGATTAAAAATATAGTAAAAACATTACTATTGTGAAATATCATAATTACCTTTTTATTTTATTAAAAATCATAACCTTTTTATTTTAATATATTTTAAATGAATAGTTCACCCAAAAATGAAAATAAACGATAGTCCTACATCCTGCGTCAGGGGTTATTCTTTAGCTGTAAGTCGGCGTGTGTGAGCTGTGTGGCCGAAGCTAATTATTTTACTTTTTAAAGTTTTAAATATGGATATCTTTCTTACACAAACCCATCGCTTCACTTCAAAAGGACTTTAGAACTGTCTGAAAGAAGAATGTCATATACACCTAGGATGACTTGATGGTGAATAAATCATGGGCTAATTTTAATTTTTGGGTGAACAAACCCTTTAAAATGTAATTTATTTCTGTGATGGCAAAGCTGAAGCATCTCCAGCATCATTACTCCAGTCTTCAGAGTCACATGATCCTTCAGAAATATTTGCAATAAAAATCTTTGTGATTTGCTGTTCAAAAAACATTTCTCATTATTATCAATTGAAAACAGTTGTGCTAATTATTACTTTTTTTCAGGATTCTTTGATTAATAGAATTCAAAAGAACAGCATTTATTTGAAAATAAAAAATAAAATGTAACATTATGTCTTTACTGTCACCATTGATCAATTTAATTTACCCTTACTGAAAATAAATAAATCATCTCGTACCTCCCAGGTGGATTTGTCAGGTCCAAGATAGCCAGAAAAAGCTTTCTGTCCCCATGCACATTGAATGGGGTTGCAGATGGGTGCGAACGCTGACACTGACTGAAACAGTCAAATGCAAAAAATAAATTAATATAGACTATCTGACTTTCAAATGGCTAAATGATGAAGTAGGGCATGTAATATGAAATATGCCTTATATTTCCCAGGATTCTTAAGAGCACAGATGAGCGCTCCATGGCCCCCCATTGAGTGACCAGAGATGGACATTTTCTCTGGATCAGCAGGGAAGTTAGAAGTAATCAGTCGTGGGAGCTGAGAACAAGAGAAAGGTGATGAAGAGAATGAGTGCGAGATCCAACATTTAATTTTTTAACTGTAACAACTTTTCATTAGTTTATAACTTTGTTTTTCTAGTGACCAACTAGGTTTCAGAACAGAGCTAAAGTACACACCTCCTCTGTGACATACGAGTACATGTGGTAGTTG
The DNA here is from genome assembly GCF_024679245.1 of Pseudorasbora parva. Taxonomy (NCBI): domain Eukaryota; kingdom Metazoa; phylum Chordata; class Actinopteri; order Cypriniformes; family Gobionidae; genus Pseudorasbora; species Pseudorasbora parva. The sequence continues at coordinate 29,595,528 of NC_090176.1, forward strand.
GTCTTCCAAGGCTCCTGGGTGGCATTGACGTAGAATCCTGCACCTGTCCCGAAGTCCCAGCTCTCATCCTCTCCTTCAATGTTGCAGCCACCTGACGAGAGCAGAATCTTCTCATTTTACGAGCTTGGGCTTATGTGTAAATGAGGAAAATGTAATGTTGGTTTCTTTCTTACTGCAATAGTGCAGACTTAAATGGCATAATAATTGTTTGTTTGATTTAACTGGAATATCTCCAAGCAGTGGAGTGACTCTCTGGTGGGAAACTCTAAACCCTGACCTAAACTGGGAAGTCACGATGCTATTTGATCCTCAGGGGAGACTCTTATTTGTAATGTTCTGTCTTTGCAAGGGACCTCTGCCCCACAATCCAACTGCTTCCATAATTATGTTTTGGTCTATGTATCTCAAGGGTTCATTCAAGCAGAAATCATAATTATAGGGTGTAATCTCTCCAGAGACACACCAGCAGGACTCAGAATTGTAGTGGGTGGTATAATAAATGTTCAAATGTTTACGTGGACTGGTGTCGGGAGCGACGATGATGATCCCATGTTCAGAAGCTGCCTGCTGGCTCCCTGCTTTAGTGATGAAGTTTTGCTCTGTGCATGTCAAACCTACAAAACACAGTGTAAAAATACATTTTTAGCACATTACTAGTATTTAATAGGCTTGCACTTTTTTTGTTCCTCTTTTCGAAGACTCTTTGGATAAAAGTTTAAATGCACAAAGGGAAACATACTTAAAGCCAACAATGTGGTATATTTCAGTGTGCAGTATGGTATTTAAGGAAATACATTCACTTAAACTGGCCTAGAGAAGATGATTCAAGTAACGTTACCTGAAAGCCAATATAACACTGGGCATTTGGAGCTCTCCGCCTTGGGAGGAAGGTAAATGGCGAACTTCATTTTACATTTTAACTCAGAGCTGGAAACAGAGTTTATGTTAAGATCAATAAGGTATGTTTCATTCAGGCGTTTTAATGAAACTTACAGTCTCTCACCTGTCATGCTCGAACACTTTCTGATATCCATCGCAGCACTTATTAGAAGAAACTTGCGTCAGTGCCATTGCGCCGTTTAACGTTACTGTGCTGAGACAAATCAGAGTTCCAGTTATGAAAGATCACATCCATAAAATCACTTTGTTTGCACTCGCACGCAAACATTACTTTAGTATCTGACTTTAATACATTCGCTTTCAATCACTTTTCATGTATGTAGAGACAATGTGAAGCGTATCCAATAATTTCGGTTTATTCATACACTCCAGGAGCATGGAGTCTGCGCATGCGCACAGCAGTAACTGGCCTGCCAAACTCACAGCACTGCTTACGGGATCTGCAGAAAAAGATCGAAAGAAGCGCCTCAGGGCGCTTGAAAGAATGCCAAAGCACCCTCTGAATAAAATTACATTTTATTTAGCTCCCGTTTAACAGCCCTCTTCATGCAGGATAATGGCCTGGATATTATTTGTAGCACTTACCTCTGCAGCTAAAGGATTCCAGAGTTCAATGTGACGCCAGGACGTGCGTAAGACGTAAAGTCACGCCCCCTTACGTTTTTGGTCTGTGCTTCTATCTACGTTTTGGTCATACAGGGGCGCTCGCGAGATAAGTTTGTTTAATGTCCTTCTGTCTTAAAGCGCATTATTGACTATAGACAGTCTTTGACTTACAGTCTATGCTATAGACCCGTTAATGTGCGCCCAAAATGACATTTCCAAACGTTATATTTGCAGACATTAAGCCTTTGAACCATAAACTTGTGATCTTGGAAATAGGATGTTTGTCTAAAATTAAGAATTAAACATAGGCCTCAAGGTTCATATTATTTTAGTGATTAATTTTTTTAATATTTTTTTTTATTTTTGTAAATTGATAATTTAACATATTTAACTTGAGAAAATGGTATGCCTTCTAGTCTAGATCACCTTTTTACAGTGTGAGTAGGATTTCCGAATGCAGACTATTCAATAGGCTTCTTTTGCTCATCCAGAAATGTAAAGTAGCCTAAACATGAGAATCCATCAGTATTTCTCTTAAAGGGTTAGTTCACCACAAAAATAACATTATCCCATAATTTACTCACCCTAAAGTCATCCTGTATATGACATTCTTCTTTCAGATGAATGAATTGCTGACATTTTGAACTGCGAGAGGCATGGACACTACACTTTTTCCATAAGTTGAATATGGAAGGATAATTCGCCAGAAGATAGATAATTTACTTTATAAATATGTATATTTTTCTTACAGAAACCCTTCTGAATTTGCTTCAGAAGGCCTTTATTAAACCCCTGGAGCAGTGATACACTTTTATGGACAACAGTCACTGCCATTATAAAGCTTGGAAAAGCCAGGACATTTTTAATATAACTCTGATTTTATTTGTCTGAAAAAAGAATGTCATATACACCCAGGATGGCTCGAGTAAATCATGGGCTATTTTTCATTTTTGGGAGAACTATCCCTTTAATTTGTACAGTGCCGGTCTGAAGTGTTAATAAACAAAATGTAAAGTGTAGCTTAACGTACATAACTTATGTTTGTGCCTTGTTAATTATGATATAATACCAAGTATAAACTTTACTTCTCATGTAGCAGCCTATTAGTAAAGATTAAATTAGGACTTGTTGGTTATGTTGTCCCCTAGTGTAACGAGTGGATTTTAAAGGTGCCCTAGAATGAAAAAGTGAATTAACCTTGCCATAGTGAAATAATAAGAGTTCAGTACATGGACATCAAATACTATGAGTCTCAAACACCATTGCCTCCTCCTTCTTATGTAAATCTCGTGCATGAAAAACACCACGGAAAAATAAGTGATTCTCAACATAACGCCACCAGTCATGCAATCGCTGGGATCATTAATATGTACGCCTACAACATTTGCATATGTCCGAACATGTTCATTGTCAGGCGGAACTGACGGAACCGAATCATCAGCAGGTAAACAAGCATCACACGAGGATAGCAAAAATGACAGCCCTCATAGACACAAATGTCATGTTCCAGGCTGTGCTGGGGACGTGAGGACTTTTCATACCCTTCCCACAGATAAAAAATATCAACAGTCATGGTTGATGTTAATTATAATCGGATACCACGACAATTTAATTCAAAATCGTTTGTTTGCTCTGCCAATTTCAAGCAAGCTCAGCGTTTTAAACTGAAGAAAGTGGCAATTACAGCTGTATTCCTGCAAGCAGTAAGTATATTTATTCACTTATTGACTGTTTAAACCATTTCTGATTAAATAGAAAGTTTCTTAGAGAGACAGCATTGTCTAGATAATACAAGATGCTAGTACAGTAACAACAGGAAACACCAAGTACAATACAAAACTAAATAGTGTGTCTAATGACAAATGATAATATTATTTTGTATTACAAAATACAACCGTAGATAATTGCTTACAGATCGTTTACTCAATCCTTCTATCAAATGTCACCTTTTCCACCAAGTTAAAACAATTGTCATTTGACAAGGCTTCTATTCATTTTGTAAAAATATATTTAGATTTTTGAGAACTGTATGATGTTTTTGCTTACTTGTATTTCAGAGTACATCACAGTCACTTCATAGCCTACATTGTGACTAACGTTATATAAACATGCAATATCGTTGACAAAAAAAAGAGAGTCTTTTTTAAGCACTGGTTTTGTTTTTTGTCGGAGGGAAAGAAGAGCGTTTGTGCGTGCCAGATTTCAGTCATTTAAATCCCCCAATCAAAGCTTTTCACTATCTAATATAGAATACCTAAACATGTACAATCTGGCAACCATACGCACGCGAGCTCTCTCTCTCGTGCGCGGTTAATCTGAAAACACCAATAAATAAGTAGGCTGCATTTTAGCAATCTCCATTTGAGATGATACCTTTAATATAGTTTTGGCACTTATTCATTTCTAGTGGATGTGATACATCACGTGCCCTGCACCAACGTTATATATATACAGATGACATACTGTTATCATTTAAAATAAATGTTGTTTTTTGTCTCTACTAAAATATTAATTCACCTTAATGATATGCGCCATTAATGAACTTTATTATTTTATTGTCCTTCACTTCAAACCGATATCTGTTTCACCTTAAGTACTGCCATCATTTACAAAACACTGGGCATGATTCAGTGCCTACTTCCACTCCACTGCATCCTAAATGTGATCAGGATGAAATGGCAAACTCCATGGAAACGTGTCACTTTGAGCATCTCATGCCAATAAGCACGTCCTTTCTGAAAACTAAATAAACAGTAATGACCACATACAGCGGAAAATACTTTAGTGTCCCCCGTTAAAAACAAATTGTAGGCTGTCCAGACAATTACCAGAGCTTGGAATGGAATGCTTACTTAATTTAACTGCAGAAACACAGTGTACTTAAGAACAAGAAGAACGCACTCAATCTCTCTCCATCAGCCATCTGTAAAGGCATTTTACCTTCAACAGTTTCTTATTGGTTTCCTAATAAAAAAAAATATAAAAAACCTTTTAAAAGAATAGTTTTTTGTCTTATCTGGTAACAACATTAATCTTTTTAAACAATAATAACCATCGCTCCACCCAGCATTCTAATATGTCCATATTATTCTGTACACTATAGCTATACGTTCAGATACACAGTAAGCACATATTTATAAACTATTCTATGCCATTTTTTTTTTGTATAAATAGTGTGAATATAGTATGAAAGTCAAAGTGCACTTCAAATCCCAGTATGATTCACTAACAAAAAAGAGCAAAACATTGGTCACTTCATGCACTCAACTGTCAAGCTTCCCTTAGACTCTGATGCTGGATGACAAAATAATCTGGTTACTCTTTACAATAAAGTCCCATTAGATAGCATTAGTTAATATGCATTACCTCAAATTAACTAACAATGAGCAACACAGCAAAAAAAAATGTTGTGTTTAATTAATAAATAAAATAAAAAAGTGTTCATTGTTAGTTCATGTTAACTAAGGTTAACAAACCTTATTGTAGTGTTACCAATCAATGACCCTATAAATCAATTAAATGGTACAGCAGGCTACATAATGCATTGTGTATAATACTGTGTATCATCTTGGACACAACTATACTTTCCGTGGTACCACACACTATAATAATCTGTCTGGACACTCTATAAACACTTGATCTATTTAATGGTCTTTATCTGTAAAGATATTTTACAGATAAAGTAAAATGTTGTTATGTTGAGCTTCACACATGCAGCATCAGTCAAGAACCACACTGCTTCTGAAATCGAACACTACAACAAAAGAATAGTATGTCTGAATATAGTATACGAAAAACAGTAGGGAAAACTACTTCCATCGAGATTCTGAAGTGCTCACTTGATGGACACTTTAAGAGAGGGGGTTTACAAATGGCAGTAAAGCAATGCAACTGATGCAGGTAGATCATACCACATGGTAGTGACAACATGCTGGATTTAGTAGGCCTTTGTCTCAAGCTGCGTCCCAATTCGCCTACTTATATTACGTCCTAAAAGTATGTACTATTTTTGTGAAGAAAAGGTATATACTTTTGAGTGTATAGCAGAAAAGTATGCATGCTTCGGGATATACTACTTCGCCATCTTTAACGAACTCTGTCGCTTAGTTACGTGCATCCCGTCACCATTTATCTGCCCTGTCAATCAATGTCAGATTTGTCACAGTTCAAATCCTCCACATTCAGTTTAATCTCCTACCGTTTTGGAGAGAAATGTAGCCGCTCGTTGATCTTCCATGTGTGGATCTTTGTGGGTCAGAGACTCTCCTCATGTGTTTGCAGTTTAAGTTAATGGCCAAACAGGTCATTAAAAAAGTTCACAATGCTGCTGCAGGTGAAATATAATGTGGACAACACTGAATAATATTTTTGTCAGGTTAAATATTGATAGTTGGTCACTCAAACCCCTTTATCTAAACTTCTCTACTTAACCGTCTGACTCGCACATCCGTCATGTTTGTAGTTTTTTTTTTAACGCATTTTATCCACGTTTGTAATTCTAATAAAACCCTTGTCCAATTCCCAATGGGTTGTGGGCAATATCAGCCGTTAGAGTGCCCATCGATCCATACTTCGAATTCGGACCGGAAATAGTAAACCATCCGGGAATCTTTGGAATACTCTTTTCAACATACTACGATTTGGGACATACTAATTCTATTTTCGAATACTATTTAGGATGAATAGTATGCGAATTGGGACGCAGGGTGAGTTTCATTCATACTTCTCATATTGATACTATACAAGCTGCATCCGAAATCGCACACTTCCCTACAGGCGAAAAACAATATGTGGCAAAATAAGTATGTCCAAATTCAGAGTAGGCCAAACTCATAAAAGAGTAGGCAAAAAATACCTGCATGACCTAACTTACCAGCCTGGTCCTACCAGACTCTCGTTCATTTCATTGACTCTCCATTGGAGAGTCCTTAAAGATGGGTACTCTGCTGAAGTTTAAAACTATTGGATCTGCTCAGAGCCGTTGAAACGGTGCAAATATAGTGAAACTGCTGTCTATCCTGCTTAATCAAAACAGATTGACAGCACAGAGTTGTTTGGAACTATTGAGCGCTCTATGAACCATGTGACCACGTGGCGGTGAGATCAAAGAGTGTTACAACTCTCCTTTTCTATATGGCTCTGGATCTGCCATAACCAATTGCTAATGTCTGACGTATGGACGCATGTAATCTCAAAGCATAGACTGCAGCGCACAACATCAGTGTCATCGTTCTCAGCCACTCCCTAAAATTTCAGTTAAAGGTGCACTATGCAACTTTCCATCCACTGGAGGGCGCCTATTCTAAACAAAGGCATAGTTTGATGACGCCAAGTGTGAGCACAGTATCTTGGGACATGTGGTCTTCACCTCACAGCCGGTAGAAAATAGGAAACGGGCAGAAATCATGTTCATGGATGCGGATATTAACGTTACTGTAGTATAAAGCAGAGCAGGACCGAGTGTTGTGGAGCTGAGCACGGGCGCTGGAGCGATTGTTATACAAACACACGGCTCAAAAGTACCGGGACTTTTATTATGACGACATATAACCTCGAATCAAGGGGAGTGGGAGAGGGGATAAACCTGCAGTACCAGTTTTACATACACTTACAATCTTACATACACTTCCTTTTACCGGAGAAAAGCAGAGAATATACCGCAATCCCAACACTCTAAAAAAAAAAGGTTCTTCAGTGGTTCTTCAGCGGTTCTTTAGGGTGGATAAGGTGCTATATAGCACCAATACCATATAAAGAACCTGTAAAGCCCCTGTGTGGTTCTTCAGCGGTTCTTCAGTGGTTCTTTGGGGTGGTTAAGGTGCTATATAGCACCACTGTCATAAATTAAAAAAAGCCCCTCTAGGTTCTATCTCTCTTTTAGTTTCTTAATTTAGTTGGGGAATTGATTACAAAACAACATTAAATAAAATAATAATATTCACATGAAGTTAACATGGTTCTCAACCTTTTTGGCCCAAAGGCCCCCAAATGAAATATTTCAGAGCCCTCAAACACAACACTTTTTGACCCCAGCAAAGTGATTCAAAACAGCTTTTTGCCATTGGTATTAAAAATTAAGCTAATGAATATGGGGCCTGCCCAACTTTTTAAAATTAAAACACAATAGGTATTCAATACACACAAATTATAACTGTAGGCGGCTACCAAATCAAATCCACACTTGAACCATTTTCAAATCATCACCCATACAATCGCTTATTATATTAATACCCAATACATTATAAATAAAAATAATAAAAAACCTCTTGGAAAAAAAATTCTCAGCTGGAAACTGATTTCACTTTATCACACCACTATAAAATGTTATTTACAGCGCCAAAACAAAGTTATCTTAACATTTATTTTATTTTAATTTTATGTTTTGTTCATTTGTGTAGTCTAGCTTTAATAAAATATTATGATGTCCATACATATATATATATATATATATATATATATATATATATATATATATATATATATATATATATATATATATATATATAAACGCACCAATCAGATGTACGCTGTTTGTGCGCGAGCGGTCCTACTCGAGAAACTGCGTCATTTGTGTCGTTGCTCGTTGGACCTTTGGCTTTGGAGCCGGCGTCGTTATGAAGAGAGACTGAGGAGAGAGAAAGAATCTTGCCCAGGTGAGTGTCATACCTCCAACTGTCACATAAATATGCTATTAAAGTTGAGTTACTTGTTAGGGGGAAATTTTGTTGGTATTTTAAAATGTTGTACCGTGTTTTGAGTAATGTTAGCCGACTGTGTGGAGCCTGACCAACTGTGTTGACTAACGTTAATTTAACTTAGTTAACGATTTTTTTCCCCAATAAACAAAGTGAATAACATCCTAGTGACGCTCAAAAAGAAAAAAGAAAATAATTTCTTACACTCGAGCCAGAGTTGCAGCAGTAACGTTTTAGTAACGTTAAGTTATTTCAACCAAATACACTGAAACGTCTTTGGTGTAACGTCAACCGACAAAGCTCGAGAGACAGAGGGGGGTTTAACGTTAACGTTAAGGAGATGCGGTTAGGGATATTTGTTGCTTAACTAACACTGAAGTGTAACGTTAAGTAATAATTAAGGCTAACGTGGTCGTTCGTTTCGTGACTAACTATTTAATCTTTTTTTTTTTTTTTTTTATCGCTGATAGAGATGACAGCCACGGTCCTAGAGGTGGGCTTTATATAGCTCTGCACCGTTCCCATGGATGCTGTGTCTAGTAACGTTAGTGAATATGAAATAAAAATAACATATGCACAACTTCTTAACTATTAAGTTAAAATTAAATGCTAGCCTACTTATGTTAACCGTTTAAAGCTCAAATAATGTATTTAATCTTCCATGCAAGAGGTGTAACATTACATAGTGTAAGGTTACGTCAAAGACTTCTATGCAAATGTAACTGGAATGGAAGCAAACAACAAATTCTTTAACGTTAGGCTAAAAGTTAGCTCTATTTATTTAGGCTATTTATCATTAGCTTAATTATTAACATTGGCCTATTTCATGTCATGCATATTTGCATGTAACTGTTAATGAATTGGTTTGAAGATCATTTTCAGTTAAGGCTGTGCATCATCAATGTCACCATACGATACACATCACGATATGGATCAATTTGTAATTACATTTCTTTTTGAGCAGAGTTTAGTAACAGTAATATCTGTTTATTGAATAACCAGTGCCAGTGTTTCTGTTATAACAGTTGTGATAATTGAAAAACTATTTAGTTTATGTCATTTAAAAAAAATTAAGAGTTAAATTAAATTAATTGTCACAAGAACAGCTTGGTTCAATATCGATTATTTTTGGCTACATAACAGGTATGCCACATGCATGGCAAATTTTCTCAAGGAATAGGATACACATCTCTTAACTGATGCTGTAAACTATGGGAGTCAGTTGAAGCCTACTATAATATTGAAGGTAAAATTGAACAGATTTGTACAAACACTTAAATTACACAAGGATTTTTTTTATAATAATAAAGTTAAAATATTTGCTAAACAAATTACATATTTCTACTCAAATTTGTTTTTTAAAGTATAAACATTTAAATGGTGGCTGTCAAACAAACTTTCTCAATTCACATTTGGTGTAGCAGCAGAACTTTGGTGTCTGTTCATCTAAGACAAATTTTATGAATCTTTATAGATTCCTGTGTAAGTGTGTTTTGTATTTGTACCCACATTTGTACCAATTTCAATACCCCTATAGGTTGATGCAGGAGAAGATGAACAAAGTATTAGGGGACATCTAGAGAAGCTTCAACCAAACATAGAGCTCCTCAAAGAAAGGATGGTGTGGAAAAATTTTGTGTCCAACCATAGCACAGAGGAGACTCGTTTCAGACTGGTGAAAATGGTAAGTACAGTAGTGTGTTGATTGCCTCCTTATGTATGACTATTTTTTAATATGTCTTTTTTTTTACTTTAGCCAACAAATTCTTACACAGCTCTCTGCAATGGAACAGAGGCCTTCAAGTTTCACGGAGTCCCCTTAAGGACAAGTTCAGCCGAAAGATTGGCGACTGTGAAGATGGCAGGCTAAAAAAAGGTAATTAGGGTGGTGCTATAATTCAACAAAACAAGAAATTGGGTCTACCTACAGTTCTGTTGGTCTGGAGTGCATTTCCCGTATAACAAAGTAACGCAGGTGGTGGAGTAATAACTGCTTTTAATTAATTATTTTGAGATAGAATTCATGCTAGATCTTTTGCTATAAATTATGGACATGGCACCTGAGGCCTAATTCTTATTTTTCTCAGTTATTTTGCTTCATTTCCTGATTCAATCAAAGGCTCTTTCTTACGTCCTAGAGCGCGTCCGCACATGCGCACTCTTCAAAAAAGGTCATTTAATATGGCCTTATACATATACATAATACATTAAGGACATTTGTATGTATTCGAAAAAAGTCCCGGCTGAAACATTGTCCCTCACATCACCCCCTCCCCCTCTCATTTCTGGCAATGGGGGGAGGGGGAGATGTGAGGTAGGATGTTTGACCCGGGACTTTTTACTGCGCTGAGTACTAAGTGCTATTCCGCCATACATTATAGTTCTCCTTTTTAATCGGCTTAGAAAAGCACCACATTTTATTTTGTGTCACTATACTTGATCGTTCAACTATTTGTGTAACTGTATTTAAATAGGGAAACCGTGGAGGTGTTTGGAGGCTTCTAACTTGATCTCTGTTTGGTACCATAGTGAATGAACTGGGCTTAGTGGGCTAAGCTAAATGCTATCAGATCGTCAGCGCGCGTCAGAGAGAGTAAGTGCACGCACTCCGACGAGAGAGGTATGCGCCAACTCGTCTTAGTTAAGGGAATAACATAGTTTAATGTGAAAAAAGCGGTAAAGTATCCTTTTAAGTCCACGTCATGCAAACAAGAAACTATGCTTCTAACCAAAGGTCTAGAGCTGTCGTTCCAACCACACAAGTTTACGATGCAGTTTGCGAACGTTCATTGGAACAATGGTGTCGGGAAACACCAAATCGTTGAACTATGTCAGTAACAACGGAACTTGCGACCATAGTTGGCTAATGATGGGGAAATGCACCCCGGATTGACTTGAAAATTAACATGCAGTTTCTTTTCTGGGCCTGTTATGAAGTTTTATGTAGCATCATTTCTCAAAGCTAAAGTCTGAACATTCTGTTTTTGCTTCAAAAGAGAAAAATTATACAATCTTATTTTAACATCTTTGTTGGGATTGTGATTAAAATGCAGTGGTTGCCTATCATTTTAAATGGGTACAGACAGTTAAGGCAGATGAACTGGCAATGCCAGATGAACTGGCAATCGCAATGTGCAAACACACAGTTTCTTCCTAAATGCTGTTTCACAGTAGCCTTGAAGTCTAGACGCACCCTTGCAGCAGCAAATCTAATTTGCAGCGAGTGTGGTCTATTAACTCATAAAATTGTGAACTGGAAAAAATAAACTCTGGTCAGGCCAATCACATTGGCCCTCATTTATCAATCTTGCGTAGAAACGGGTGTATATGTTGGCGTAAGATTATGCTTACACTCCTCTCACCGCCTGATTTATGAAACTGTGCGCACCTCTGCAATTCAGGTGTACGCAATACCTGCCCTTGATAAATGCGGCGGCTGAAAACGATCGTCATTAGAATAACACGCCCCTATATATTCAAGTCTCCGCCTCCCGCACGCCCTCATTTTACGCCATGGACAAACAGAAGACGGCAAAGAAACGAAACTTCTCCGACGTGGAGATCGGGCGCGCTCAATCATCTCTTTAGTCCACTAGTCAGGGCACTGATTAGGACATAAGTCAACGGGCTGACTCCCTGATCAGTGCTCTGACTACTGAACTATGATTGAGACGCGCCCATCGAGACCATCTCCAGGGAAGTGGAAAAAAACCCGAAATTGTTTTATTTGGGAGTTATAGAGTGGGATTAAAGGCGCTCACAAAAACAAAATATGGATCCAAATTACGAGTAGCTACTGTTAGTGTGGGGGTTGAGAAGCGCACTCCAGCAGTTTAAATAGCTGTTTGGATGATAAATTACCATCACAATGCATTATTTTACAGCACGTTTTGAAACAATTAGCATTTAATTTCGTATCACGGCACATGTATTGGGGTGTACAATAGTGATGATGATGTGATGCGGAGTACTACCATTCATTCACATTAATAATTACATGACAATTTGTAAGATTCTTCTTCTTATTATTATGATTATTATTCTTAATGACGCTTGTTATTTAGAAGAAGAATGCCGTTTTTATTGATTTTATTATTATTTAAAAGAAGAAGGCCATTTTTATTATTTTGTCAGTCTGAATTATTTTAGTCCCAGTCGGTGCGCAGCTGCTGGGCCAGGCGCGGGCCTAAAACGTAAGATAAAGCGCACAGGCTCGCGACTGGAGGAATACATATGCCTACAGATCAAACGCTTTGGTAAAGTCACACAAATTAAACATTGACGTTCATGTTGCACAAAAATAAACACTAAATGTTGTTGTTGTGGTTTTTTACAGTGGGTCATAATATAGCATATCTTTGTCAGTGCGTTTTGTGGTGTTAGGAATTGCTTTTCTGCGCATTTTCCCACTAACTCAAACGTGCGTACACCACCTCCCGAGCTGGCGTAGGATTTGAGCGTGCCGTACGCCAACGTCCATATTGATAAATCTCAAAGTCACCGTGGGTTTGGGTGTACGCAAGGTGTACGCTGGAAATTTGGTGTACGCACTTTTGATAAATGAGGGCCAATGTGTTTAAAGTTGGTGGGCGGGCTTAACATATTGACGGCACTCCAGCAGATGTGCGGTCTTGTGTAGGTTCCGCATGCAACTTGTAAACAAAGAAGCTGGCGAACGGCGGTCTTTCAAATCGGCTTTGGCCACGGCTCTGGAAGATTTGGAGTTAAGCTTTTCTTTGAGAAAAGAACAAAGAACGGGACTGAAATCATCCTTTAGAAAGGGAAGATGTGTTCAGAGTTTTACCGACCGGATACGGCGAATGTTTAATCAACTAGTTCCACTTCACGTTGCTCTGGTTGGTTGTAGCACTATCTTATTGCTTGCAGAGGGAATTTGAAAGACAACCGTTTATCACGCCCCTTGGATTGAGCCCTGTCAACGGTGAGTCTGAGTCAACATCTTGATGTGGGTTTGGCTTGTCAGGCCAGTTCAAAAGGGAAGTGCAAGTAGATGCAAAGGGAGCGGTACACAGTCAATACTCAGGCAAGGACCCCCTCCGCTGGTGTGGCGTTACACTCCGTTTATAAAAATGCCAGTGAGCGTGTGGACTAGGCCTAAATTCACTATCCCTCATTCTTCACTGGGTTCAGTGGTTGCACTTGCAAGCTATCACCATCATTATCACTCATTAGCGCACCAAACTTCAGCTCTCTTCACTTTACCACTTGGTCTGGTCTCTTCAAAAAGGACACACAACAGACCCTACCTGGTTTTGCACTGGAGTGCTTACCTATTATACTCACCTGATAAACCTACATGTTGTTCCTGATCTGTCATCCGTCTTCTTTTTCCTGCGTTGTCTATTTGGATCTTCTTATCACTAGTCATTTACATCGCACACCACCTGCACAGAGAACCACGTATCACCACCAGCTAAGTCTTCAGTAAACCAGCATCATTGTTGCATTGCCACTTTGTTATCCTATCTTTACAATAAAGACTTGTTGTTTCACTTATCCCCCTTGTCTGGCCTCTTGCTTGTGCATGACAGAAGACCAAACCACAAAAAGAAAACATGAGCTGGAAATTCACTGGAGAGCGTTGTTTCCCAGTTTGCTTTACAGCCAGCCCCAGAGTCTCATCCTAAGATGGGTGCCTTGTCAGAACTCCCTTCTTAAAATTACTTCTCGTCTGAACTTGTGTCCTAAAATGGCCAATGATTTCAATTCACTTCCTTTTCTAGGATCCAGTAGCAACTACCTTCCTTGTCCAGAGGCTCTAGTCCATGAGCCCACTCTAGTTAGTGAGTTTACTCTTATCCCAGAGGACATTTCTGTGCCTATAATGCAGCTAGCATATGTGTCTTGGCCACACACACATCGGCTCCAACCCCTGCACTGCCTTGACATCCCGAACTACCTGCACCTTCATGGCTTCCAGAACCGCATTCACCGTCATGGCTTCCTGAACCGCCTGCCCCGCCATGATCTTCCAGAACCCCCTGCACTGCCATGGCTTCCAGAACCGCCTGAACCACCATGATCTTCCAGAACACCTTGCACTGCCATGGCTTCCTGAACCACCTGCACCGCCATGGCTTCCAGAACCACCTGCACCGCCATGGCTTCCAGAACCGCCTGCACTGCCATGGCTTCCAGAACCGCCTGCACTGCCATGGCTTCCTGAACCACCTGCACCGCCATGATCTTCCTGAACCACCTGCACTGCCATGGCTTCCTGAACCACCTGCACCGCCATGACTTCCAGAACCGCCTGCACTGCCATGGCTTCCAGAACCGCCTGCACTGCCATGGCTTCCAGAACTGCCTGCACTGCCATGGCTTCCTGAACCACCTGCATCGCACCACCATGATCTTCCAGAACCCTCTGCACTGCCATGGCTTCCTGAACCACCTGCACCGCCATGGCTTCCAGAACCGCCTGCACTGCCATGGCTTCCTGAACCACCTGCATCGCACCGCCATGATCTTCCAGAACCCCCTGCACTGCCATGGCTTCCTGAACCACCTGCATCGCACCACCATGATCTTCCAGAACCCTCTGCACTGCCATGGCTTCCTGAACCACCTGCACCGCCATGGCTTCCAGAACTGCCTGCACTGCCATGGCTTCCTGAACCACCTGCATCGCACCGCCATGATCTTCCAGAACCCCCTGCACTGCCATGGCTTCCTGAACCACCTGCATCGCACCGCCATGATCTTCCAGAACCCCCTGCACTGCCATGGCTTCCTGAACCACCTGCACCGCCATGGCTTCCAGAACCGCCTGCACTGCCATGGCTTCCAGAACCGCCATGATCTTCCAGAACCCCCTGCACTGCCATGGCTTCCTGAACCACCTGCACCGCCATGGCTTCCAGAACCGCCTGCACTGCCATGGCTTCCAGAACCGCCTGCACCGCCATGGCTTCCAGAACTGCCAACTGCGCCCTGGTCTCCAAATCAACCGGCTCCCTGTACCATCCTGGAGACAACCTGCTTTGATGAACCATAATGAGTCCAGGATGCAGACACCCTCAAACAACCCCAGCATTCCTCTTGTTCCACATCTACACCCACTCCTCATTATCACCATCGTTATCACTCATTAGCATACCCTACTTGCGCTCTCTCCACGCCACCATATTCTCTGGTTTCGACAAAGAGAAGCATCACAGACCAGGCCTGGTTTTGCACTAGAGTGCAAAATTATATTATATACTTTTATACTCACCTGAGAAACCTACCTTTTGTTCCTGACCTGTCATCTGTCTTCTTTTTCTTGTGTTGTCTGCTTGGTTCTCCTACTAACACTGTATCACCTGACATTCATCCATGCTTGTTTTGCATTCCCGATTTGTTCTCCTATCGTTGCAAAAAAGACTTGTTTCACTTACCTCCCATGTCTGTCCTCCTTTGTTCCCTATGGACCCCTGTAGGCAAAGAGGGGTATTGCAACTTGTCCCAATGTGCATGTGATGAATGCCTGTGTATTTGTACTAGTCAAATTAAGTATACTTTGAATGGATGTGCGTTCGACTAAGCGTACATATAAAAAACTAAATATACCTTGGGCATTAAACAGTAATGAAGGTTAAAACAAACAAAAAAAGTATTGGCTAAAAGCATCCCCCATGTTATGTTAATCTAATGATGTTATTTTGTTTAAAGGCCTACAGTTGGAACCAACTGTTTTGCTTATGCCTGCACTGTTGAAGGATGACCCGAGGTTGCTGTTTGAAGTTGAGGTGAGCCTTGAACAGTTTACTAGTGTGTAAAGCACAATCTAATCAAAGCACTACCCTATTACTTACACTCGCATTTTATTATGCAAATTATTTTAATTCAAACATTATTTTTTTTGTTTGTTGGTCTCTTCAAACTATCTTATTAAATTGAAGAGACAATTACATTCAATATAGAAATAAATATGAGAAGATGGTTAATGCTATTATTTCCTCTCCTCCAGGGCCATGCTCAGACCAGCCCTTCTGACATCCCAACACCTAAGATGGTGCTTAAAGGCTGCAGGGAGGGTCATCCCCTGCAGTATGACCACATTTTACTCACTTTGGATGGCCAGGTAATCACTGAGGAGAGTGAGGACATCTCAATGGCACTGGGGCCTACTCTTGTGTGTGTGTTGTGTTTGGAGTCCAGTATTCTACAGGACTCAAAAATACATTGACCTTTTTGGACTGTCGTTTTAAAATAAAAGGATGGAGCCGGACTTCCTGTCACCATAAAAGATGTGTACAGTTCAATCTGTGACCAGATTTAAGTGATATATTCTCTCTTTTTTCCAGTTTCAGTTCCAGTTTATGTATTGTTTTTAAAATCCTGAAGGACTTGCAAATGGCTTGAAAGCTTAAAGGGTTAGTTCACCCAAAATTGATTCAAGATGATAGAACTTTGACTGAAATAGCCACTCGTTACAAATGAGGTATGCCGCAAAGCATTTGTGAAGCCACAACACGCACAACCTTGAGGCGGATGGGCTACAACAGCAGAAGACCCCACCGGGTACCACCCATTTCCACTACAAATAGGAAAAAGAGGGTACAATTTGCACAAGCTCACCAAAATTGGACAGGTGAAGACTGGGAAACGAACAACATTAGGGTAAGTAATTAATGACAGAATTTTCATTTTTCGGTGAACTAACCCTTTAACTCTGATTGCAAATGGTTGTATAAGCAGTTTTCTTGTATATAATAAGCTATTATAAATTAGTTAATATGAATGCATGAGTGTATGTATCATACATCTGTATGTAGAATGAATTCAAATGGTGAAAAGTAATCATAAGAGGTCTATAATACCTGTAGAAGGGTTTACAACTACTGTCTTTGAGTAGACTTTAGGGTTCTATGTTTTCTCTCGCTTTCTTCCAGTGTTCCAGTTATGTATTTATTTTTTTCAGTTTGCATGTGATTGTATTAAAGTTTTTGAGCAATTCCACTCACTCATTAATCTGTTACAAACTCAAAATTTTCCAAATAAATTTTTTTTGTAAAAAACACAACAGGTCTCTTTTTCAAAAATGTACATATTTCAAGTGTGTTGCATTTTTTATATGTGTGTACAAGGTATATTGTAATGTTTATATATAGTCCCTGACTTGTCAGCACTGATTTTATTTGCTACTAAGATTAATCAATTAAATGGTTTTGAAAGTGTAATTTATTTTGTTTCTCAGAAAGCATTTAATACAGTATTTTAAATCTTTAAAACCACAATTTGGTAAGAATTATCATTTACCTTTTAAGTAAAAGTTGTAATTAAGAAGCTTATTGACATCAGAAGCGTGTCTGACATGATAATGGACCCTACTATCTAAAAAAAAAACAATATATATAAAAAAAATATATATATATTGCACCTCTAATTTGACAAATGTGCTAGAAAGCTACTTGATGAATAGGTGCTATATAGCACCAAAAAAGGTTCTTCTGATTACGAACCAAAGAACCACTCCTGGTGCTATATGGCACCCCTTATGGTTCTATATAGCACCAAAAAAGGTTCTTCTGATTACGAACCAAAGAACCACTCCTGGTGCTATATGGCACCCCTTATGGTTCTATATAGCACCAAAAAAGGTTCTTCTGATTACGAACCAAAGAACCACTCCTGGTGCTATATGGCACCCCTTATGGTTCTATATAGCACCAAAAAAGGTTCTTCTGATTACGAACCAAAGAACCACTCCTGGTGCTATATGGCACCCCTTATGGTTCTATATAGCACCATTTGACAAAGGTGCTATATAGCACCTTTAAAGATAGGTGCTATATAGCACTGAAAAAGGTTCCCCTATGATTACGAGCCAAAGAACCATTTTTAGTGCTATATAGCACCATTTTTGTTTAGAGTGAAGGAAAACGAAAATTGAGCGGACGTACATAAGCGGGCGGAGCCAGGCTACTGATGTCACAGGCAACCCATAACGGCCGTTAAACCCGTGACTTCCCACCTGTGAATACTTACTAGATCAATGTACTCCCAGTTACGAGTTCTAACAGCACATAGCCCGTGAAACAACAATGGCAGCCCCTACAGATGCAGTGTTTATGAAAGTTATACATTAAAAACCAAATCGTTTATTAAAATAAGGTATTGCTCTAATGTTATTTATCAGCTAATTTTATGCATTATCAGCAGCTTTTATAGCGTTAGCTAGTTTTCAGTCCATTGAGTGCAATAAATGAATAGCAAATACATGTCCAAATATACAAATAATATAAAATAGAAGGTATAACAGCTTCTTTTGCGTTATGCGGCACTTTTCTCCACCGTTTCCCTCAAAAAAGCAAATAAGTAAGCCCTTTGGTGATAGAAATGACTGTAAATTAACATAAGCCCCATTGTCCACCATGCTTTGTTTACATCTCGCAGCAATTCCCCATACTCAGGCAGTTGGCTAGCCTGAGAAGCCAGACCCACATCAAGATGTTTGGTCTGGAAACTCACCATAGACAGCTCAATCCGAGGGGCGGGATAAACGGTTGTCTGTCAAACTCCCTCTGCACGCGATAGGATAGCGCTACACCAACCAGAGCAGCGAAGGTGAAGCAGAGCTTGCTGACAGATTAAACATTCGCCGTATCCGGTCGGCTAAACTCCGAACACATCTTCCCTTTTTAAGAATGACTTCAGTGCCGCTCTTTGTTCTTTTCTCAAAGAAAAGCTTAACTCCAAGTCTTCCAGAGTCGCGGTCAGAGCTGATTCGAAAGACCGCCGTTCGCCAGTTTCTGTGTTTACTAGAAGCACGCAAACGCAACTCGGCCGTCATTATGGCCCCACCCACTGACTCTATACACGATGTGATTGGCCCGTCCAGATTCTGAGGAATACAGCTCAGATGGGTATTGAGAGTTCCTAGACTACACTTGCGGGCAAATTAAATTTGCTGCCGCTAGGGTGCGTCTAGATTTCTAGGCTAGCAGTTGGCGTGACTTTGCCTGGAACGCTACAAAGTCGTGAGTTGTGGTTTGAAGTCGTAATTTACGGGCTCAAAAACCTGCTTGGAACACATAAATTACTACTTCTGGCAAGATTTTGAAAGAAGTGTACATACGATGGATATTTTACTGAGGCTATGGTAGAGAATTTGTAAATAGAAGTGAGGCAACGTAACTGATGCTGCTAGAGGTCACGTTACAGTATATAATGACTAGATTTCATTCATACTACACACATTCATACTATAGAACATACTTTTAAGTGGTCGTGAAGTAATTACTAATTCAAAACAAGAGACTATGCAATTTCAGACACAGAGTGTGCGTTTTAACGGTTGTGAAGTAAATTTAAATTCAAATGTAATACCTATTCATTAGAAGGCAATTTCGGACGCAGCACCAGTCCAGTCTTTGGTTTCTAAAGGAACTCTGTCGAATGACTCCCACATAATTTTTGAACACGGAGTCTGCCTGAAAGGGAATTTGATCACACATCCACTGCTATGAATCATCAGGTCTGAATGGCTTGCTGATTTGAAAAGCGTAATAATGTTCACACGTTAGATAAAAGGCTGGCCACCAAGATTAAGATGAAGTGAGCTGTAATCACCCTTTGACCCAATATTACTTTTTTTAAACCAAGTGGTTTAGATTCTTGTGTTACTAATTTAGCATTAGCAGCTACATACAATGAAGCATGAGAAGAGTGAGATTTACAGCTAATGTGACACGCACTTAGAACCTGATTTGATTTACAGTTACACACAAAGAGCAAGGCCAGTGATTTGTATGGAGTGCAAAAGAATAACCTTGTGATGCCTTTGTCCTGCTAACACTAAGTCATACCTCAACTCTCAAGCTTTCTCTATCTGCTGCTAAATTAATCTCTTTTTTTATACAGTTAAAATTTAATTTGATCAATTTATAATTGTAATTTATTGCATAATATTAAACACACATCAAAACAGTTTTGCAGATTTGTTTATTTATAGCTGCTATTTCACATATGTCAAACCCCAATTGCAATTTTTTATTAATTAAAAAAATAACTTAATATCCGTTTTAGAACATACATTTTTAATACACGCACAATTAAAGCATTATTAAAATGTGCATGACCTGAAATTATACTTGTATCTCTCTCCCTGCCCTAATTCTTTACTGATCAGCTGAGGATAAGAACGCAACCAGAAAAAAAGGAATGACATGTTCACACGATTCCCAAAGCTTTCCAAAATTGTGTGAAGATCAGAATCGGCAAGGGACCTTTCCGCCATTTCAATAGATTATTTCACACTGAGCGATGCCCTGCACTCTAGCAATTCCCAAATGCTCTGTTTTTGAAACTGAAAGTGTGTTATTTTCTTGGCACTCTCAAGAAATACGAAGCTGCACGCAGAAACAGGCCAACTGGCCTTGACTGCATATAAATCTTCGGCAGATCTTTGATTTTAAGAATGTGCTCTGGAATTATGTTGCTTTTATGGTGCAGTTTAGATTACAGCTGTAAAAACCAATAAAGTACTTCAGAAATTATACCCTAGCAGAGAAGGCAGAAGGTCAGAATAGCTGTGAAAACATTACCGCTGTATTCACCCTGGACAAAGTATGTCACACACGGCAGTTTGCTATTAGAAAATGAATTGGATGGATCACCAACGATATGAGAAACGCATAATACATTTTTAAGTGCTCTTATGCTATCTTTAAGTAACCGCTGTAGATCACAGACTTGCATCTCTGTACCTTTGATTGACTTCAGCTCTACTATGGCAAACAATGACAACACTTTTTACTATTGGGTGCACTATAGTTCATTAAGTGAGGATAGCAAAATAAAGAAAACTGTGACATAAAAATTCTTAATAGAGTGAACTAAAATTTGGGACCGAAATTATTCAGACACTTACCTGTTTTTTTTTTAATTGCTAATGCAACCTTTTACACCACAGACTAGACAAAATGAAGCATTGATTGGTCATTGGGTGACCTAAATTGGTATTATCTAATTGTGTATTTAAATTGAACAGTTGACAGCTGATTGGTTGATTGTAATCCAATGCATGCCTTTCTATCCAAGTTATCTGACATTATCAAGATGATTTTGTTCTGACACATACATGCGAAACAGATGAATGGTTGATTAGCCACCTGACTAATCGTCCTTTCAGGGAGATGACGCTATCATAACAGCTTTTTTAAAAAAAAGAAGCTACAAAGGTCAGGCATCTGTAGTCAACAGGAAGCAGACGTTGCAAACTTTTGATATCATCGCTTCGGTCGGTGAAAAGCTCAACTGAGCTGAGTTTTACTACCAATTTCTGGCTGGATCAGAGGCATCTGAGATCATTTCATCTACTACCTGTCAGTCTAAAAGCAATTTAACACAAGGTAAGGACAGGAAAGGGGAGATAAAAACAGAGGGATTTTTTTGTTTATATGTATATGGAATAATGTATGGTGATTTTGGCATTTTAATTTCAGTAATCTTTTTCGCCTTTGCTCCTTGACTCGGCCCTGTTCTCTTTTAATGAGTCTCCCATGTATCACAGAGGTGATTCATTAATTGGGATTACAGCCGTGATGTGACATATGTGAATAATTTAGCATCAGCTCAGAAGAGGGTTTAGGAGAACCCCAGAAAATACATGAAAGGAGTGTCAAACAGGGTTCAATCTGTACTCGTGCCTCTTGTCAGCTTTTTCTCTCTATCTCTCTCCTTCTCTCTTTTTCACACTCTCTCATTTTTGAGCAACCATGACAGTTGGCATTTCATGCTTAAAGTTCAAAGAACTTTGCATTGAGTCTGGTTTTCCCATCTCTCTCTTTCTGAGAAATAACTCTAGCCCTGGAGGATTGATACTCATACTCGTCTAGGTGGGCGTAGTAGTTAGTTCTGGTTTAGATGAAGCCCTCCAGCATGAAGACTAAACTGTTTACAAAGCGTTCTTTAATTGAATTAAATCAACCTTTATGTGTAGGTGTGAGTTGGTACGTGTGTGAGTTTTTTGGGGTGCCAGTAAATGACATGAATGTACTTTTTTTTTTTTTTTAAATCACCTTAAGGTTATTTAATTTCTAAAGAAAATGCCACCCACACAACTTCGGTATTTCAGCAGCCACTGCTGCACCTTGCTGATTAGGAATCGTGCAGGTGCCAGTCAGATCATAAAAGCCTTCCTGACACAACCCACACACAGATTGACACACACAGTGCAGACATACACAAACACTCACATATATATAATATGTGTGTTATATACAGGGGGGGGGGGCTCAACAGTTTTTAATCTTATATATTTTGAATTAAGCGTTATTTTATTATTTTTTCATATTGCAGGAAGCTTCCTTTTCCTGTTGAAAACAACAATCTGTATATTTTTTCATTTATATACCGTGATTTTTTTCTTCCTCGCCCAGATTCTCATGCAACTGCAAACATATTGTGATGCTTCAGGCAGCTGGTCTGAGCCTACGGTTGATTGGCAAATCACCCAGCGGCTGATGGAACAGAACATTTTCTCACAACTGCTTGTTTTACATGTGTTTATTCATATTCATGATTTTGTCAAGTAACTCAGGGGAGACCTGGCATAATGGAAATACTTTACGTGTTCACTTCTGTTGGCTCAACAGAAACTAATGTACAATAGTGATGATAGAGTCTGTGCTCTTAAAACATCTAATGGATTCGCTGGCACAAACTCAGCTCTTACTCTTTTATTTTAGCTGTCGGTTGTGCAGTTGAAAGGGCAGTACAAGCTGCTCCACGTGGGGCTTATAGGCTAACTGGAATATGTCTAATTCATAATATATGTATGATCAATAAGTTATGACAACATATGTTTTTGCATTGATTTAACTCATCAAGATATATTAAGCAATTTTCAGCATTTTCAACTAATTTATTTATTGTAATGTCATGTAATTTATGTTGAAATTACTTAAACATTCAAGTTGAATGTACTTCAATTTTAGGCAGCAAATTTTATAGCGTATAGGCACTACATTTGGTTTAAAACTTACTTTGCAACAGTTAAAGTTTGTTCTATATTGTGACTGTGTGTTGCATGAATGAAATTCAGACGTACTAGATCCGCCATGTTGTCGCTGTCATAAGACCTACCAACTCCCCCAGTTTCTGTTGAAGCCAATCCAGAAGTGACTTAAACTGCAATTCCTCAACTGGCCACTAGGGACAAGCTCCAGAAGGGAGCAGAATCTCATTAAAGGGATACTTCACCGCTTTTTCATATTAAACTATGTTATTCCCTTAACTAAAACAGTTAATACATATCTCTCTCGTCTCTAATCTCTCTGACGTGCGCTGACATTCTGATAGCATTTAGCTTAGCCCAGTTTATTCACAATGGTACCAAACAGAGATCAAGTTAGAAGCGACCTTCACGTTTTCCCTATTTAAATACAGTTACACAAATAGTTGAACGATCAAGTATGGTGACACAAAATAAAACGTGGCACAGGGAGCGTCTAGATTTCTAGGCTAAGGGTTGAGCGGTGTCCAGTTGAAATTTGCAACCTCCCCACTAGATGAAGCTAAAATGTACACCTATTTGCACTTTAAGCTTGACATCGACTAGTTGCTGATCATGGACTACAGAGGGCACAACAGGATAAGTCTTTGAAGTCCACTTTATGCTCCATTTCCAAACTAAATAAATGCATACTCTTAGAGCGCTCCACACGACATGTTTGATTATACCATTTTAAACCGCTTATTGTACACGTAAATTAATCACCATTTAAAACTAATGCATTCTGCATTGTAACGTGCACACATGGGACAGTATCTCGCGCGTCACCCTCAGGATGTACACAGAATCATTCAGTAGCGCAGAAATGTATTTTCAACACTTCTGTAATTTATCAATAAAATAGCTTTGAAACTGAAAAGTTTTAGCATACATTTCTTAGTAATTAACACCCAATCGCTCTCTCACTAATGCATTCGTATAGGCTAAATGTAGGATAATCTTAACTGTGCTACTTTATCTGTATCTAATTTAGAATGAGCAGAAACCTGTGAGAAATATAAAAGACAAAAGAACTGATACAGAAATAAGTGGTTATGTAGGAGAAATAGTCTTGTGGGCAGCACTGTGTTATATATCATTGCTGTGCACAAGGCGACCCGGGTGTCCAAGTCTCATCTCGATTTGTTCATTAAATCACATAAATGTCGACTTTAAAGTGTTATACATGTGCAGTGTGGCTTAATGTAACTTCATGTGGTTACTGTCATGGCCACCCATAACAGCTAAATTATGACCATTCTGGGGAAGCGGTGGACTTGATAAGATAAAAACATTTGCAACTATTCAGAACATCTACAGCCCTAGTGCTCAAGCTAATTCGAAATATGAAATACTGGAATGAGGGCAGACAAACACTGCACATATAAACATATTTTTATATATACATATATATATATATATATATATATATATATATATATATATATATATATATATATATATATATATATATATATATATATATACCTGACATAATTATCCACTCAAAAAGATGAAACAGAGATGACTCATTCAATGTCTGCAAACAAGTTTATGACCGTCACCATAACAACAACAACACTGCTGTCAATTCAGACACTGGAAATAGAATCAGAAAGGTGCTGATCACAATACGCTGAGATCTGAACCTCTGGAGACGCGAGACTGGTCCTGAGATCGCTCTCTGTGTTGCCATGGAACCCTGGATACAGAGGTACATATTCAGAACCAAAAACGTACCGGTGATCTTAAAAACACATTTTCAATGAACTTCAAATCTGACAAAGGCAAGTGTTGGATATGAGTACTGCCATTATCTGAACAAAGTGCAATGTCAAAATGTCTCAGAAATAGTTTCTGATAGGTCCACATTACAAGGTGCAAAAGTGGTAAGTTCCCTTTTGAAAAGAACAGCTTTGACTTTCCATGCTGGTCCAGGGCTGCGTTTGCAGTTTGGTGCTGGTCTAGCTGGAGGATCAACATGTTGTTTACCACCAGAAAAATACTGGTCACGCAGCATTCTTTCTGATCTGGATTGTAGTCTTTATTTGAGGAGGTTTCTATTAAAGGTCATTTCCACCTCAGAGTCAAATGTGCCACTGAAGACTGAAAATAAAGCTTTGCCATCACAGGAATAAATAGCATTTTGAAATATATTAAAATAGAAAAATATATATATTGAACAGTAATATTTTATAATATTGCAGTTTATACTGTATTTTTGATCAAATAAATGCAGCCTTTGTGACCTTTAAAAAAAAACATATCCCAAACTTTTGAGAAGTAGTGTATCTCTCGTGTAGCTTTATATTTTACAGTTAAAGGGGGGGTGAAATGCTGTTTCATGCATACTGAGCTTTTTACACCTTTAAAGACTTGGATTCCCATCCTAAACATAGACAAAGTTTCAAAAACTAATGTTGGACGTTTGATGGAGTATTTCTGTGTTAAAAATACTCCTTCCGGTTTCTCACAAGTTTCGGCGAGTTTTTTTCGAATATGGGTCTACTTGACGTTAAATAGATCGGAAGGTCCTTGTATGGGCTGTACGGGCTCTTCTCCCGGAAGGGTGCGCGCGCGCGTGACTAGAGGGAGAGAGAGGAAATGCACGCCGTAAACAGTCTCTCAGGTGCAGATCCAGTCGTCCGTGAACACTTATGACGCGTAACTAGAGGGAGAGAGAGGAAATGCACGCCGTAAACAGTCTCTCAGGTGCAGATCCAGTCGTCCGTGAACACTTATGTCGCGCCGCGCTCCACTTTATTCCTATGGGTGACGTCGAGCGACTTCAACGTTTTAGCACAGCATTCCGGGAAGGCAGCGCTGCATTTGAACCGATTTGAACGCAGAAATGACGGGAAGCTTCAAGGCATCGCTTCAGTCACGTCTCAAAGTGGATCTCCACGGTAACTGCTGTCACAGGACTTCACCAAATCATACCAAAGAAGTGTGTTTTTGACAGAGCGGTCCTGCTTTGGAAGATGCCGGTGAGTAAATCAACTTCAAATGTGATGTCTCTGCTATTGGCTACCGTCGCATGAGTAAACATCAGTAAACGATACGATCGCGTGCTTCGTCATTCAAATGCGCTAACGGTTACTCCATTGTTGTTCTGTATAACGTTACACTATTCTGACTCTGACGTGCAAAACCGTTTTGCTTGCTACCTCTAAGGTCTAGTCACATACAATAGTCCATAAACCGAATCATGTCCTCATAAACTGCTCGTAAAGACACACAAAGGCCCCTAAATACAGTACATACCACAGAGACGGACATCCTGATGTTGCCGTTTCTCCTGTTCAATTTATTTCAGCCTCAGATTTGATTGTGGATCATTATCTGTATTAGCTGAGATAGATGGGTTTCTCCACGCTTGAGGACGTCACCGCTTTGCGCGCTTGTCATTCTTTAGCTCCGCCCACACGATACGCCTCCAGGCGCTCGGTTTTTTCCGGAAAGACTCGGTACAGCCCATATTTCTTTTATAAATATGATAAAACTAAAGACTTTTCGGAGATATGAAGGATGCAATACTACTCTATAGGTACTCAAGATTGACATGAGATTGACTGAAACTGAGTGTTTCACCCCCCCTTTAAATTTTTTCTTAATTAAAACAATTTAATAATGACCTCTTATTTTTTACTCTGACATGGAAACAGGCTTCTATAGGATTCTTTTAGTTCTGAACTGAATGCAAATATATGGTAAAATGATAAACCAGCAGCAACACGTCAGCTTATATGAATGAGGCTACAGCATCTCAATCGTTTGACGCAGTACAAAACTCCAGTCACATCACAACTTTTATCCAAAAACCAGACATTGTAAACAAAACACAGCTGATCTCCCATGAATTTAGACTTCGCCTTCTGGAATATAAAGTGCTACATAAAAAATGAAAAGTCTTGACATCAAACCATAACTCTGACTTGACACTTATATACAATTTTTATAACCAGAGAGGTTTTATCCCATTGATTCAACTGACACTGATGGTACTAAGCTCAGATCCCGGTCAAACGAAGGTCTTTTGATGTATCAGTACCCTGTGATCAAGTCATGGACTGTGATGCTGTTTGTTCATAGATGCATTTAGGCTTTGAATACTAATACTTGAGACCAATCTAAGCTGCCTTCTGTAGAGGTAAGAAGGATAGAATGCCAGACACGAACCCAGAAAAAAAAATCCAGGGTTACGGTTGGCATTTGCGGGTTCATTGAGTGAATTCACAAGCAGCTGACACTCTCGTTTTTGCGGCTTTTGGACTGATGGTGGTTTTTATTGTGAAGGGGCAGAGAGAAATCCCCATTGCCTATTGATCCAGCGAGCGGCAGGTGTGTTGACTGATAGGCCATCGGTGGAATGGTGTTAACCAGAATTAACTGTAGCGGTTTCTTCTCCTCGTGAAACTGGCATCGGATGTATCTAGCAAAGGCCGAGCGGTAAGTCTTGTTGAAGAGCGTGTAAACCAGTGGGTTAACGGCGGAGGAAAGGTAACCGACCCACACGAAAACATTCAACAGTCCGTTCATTATATCGCCGTCACACGTCGCCGGGTCGCAAACCACCGCCAAAACGTTGGTGATGAAAAAGGGACACCACATGACCACGAACAGGAAGAAAACCACGCCCAGAACTTTGGAGGCCTTCTGCTCGTTGCTGATGGATTGTACGCTGTGCCGTCCGAAAGGTGGCATCACAACCCCCGACTCCGTCCCCGCCTCGCGGCTCAACGAGCGCCGCAAGAAGAGCTTCTTCTCTGAGGGTGAGAACGATGGGCCAGGGAGGAAGTTCAGAGTGAATCCTGTACTCCATTTGGGCCTGGGCACCAGTTGGTCGAGGCAGAGCGTAGCCTCACTCTGCAGAGCGCTGATAGTCAGGAAGTAGGTCACCACCATTATGATCAATGGCACAAAGAAGGCCACGAAGGACCCAATCAACACAAACGAATTGTCAGTCAATAGGCAGCTGCCATCCTTGAAAACTTTAGTGTGATCACGCAGACCCAGCACTGGGATTGGCATGGAGATCCCTGTAGAAAAACAGAGGGAAGAAAGTGCATTTGTAGTTTAGTTTAGTCTGCAGAAATTGTGACAGACCAAAAAAAACAAGGTGGCAAAAAACAAAACAAAAAAAGAGAAGAAAAAAAAGTGGCTTATTTCACACAAAACACAAAAGCAGTAAAGTTGTGTGATATGCTGTTTTCTATGGCATATGCAGCTGTTCCATTTATGTCCCTTTCATTTGTTCAAGCAGATATAAATGAATAAAAGTTCTTATATCATGGGCTGTCTTAATACTCGGTTCTGACTGCCTAGAAGGTGTGCAATAAAACCGTTTAATGCACTGGTATTTCCAAGTCAGTTTAATCACCATTCTATATTAATCCACTTTTTTCCACTGACGCTCGTACACACATACCGTACATACGTCACTCTAAGATCGCCCTGCTTGCGCACACAGAAACATTCAGGAGCACAGAAACATTATAACGCTGCTGCGTGACTTTTAGTCATACAATATTTTTGGTAGTGAATCGCTACATTATATTTCTCAGCAACAAAGGGGTTCATCGCTGCTATGTTGAAGTAATTAACCTCATACAGCTTCATTATTAATAGAGAGACTCTGAACAAATGCAGGTATGCAGCGCTCTCTCTCTCTCTCTCTCTCTCTCTCTCTCTCTCTCTCTCTCTCTCTCTCTCAAAAATGAATTCAAATAAATGCTATAATTCATTAATTCAAATAAATGTTATCATACACACTATTTTACCTTTGTGTATGATTCAAAGTGGGCAGAATGCTAGATCTAATGAGCTGTAACAGAGCAAAAGTCAATTTACCTTTCCAGTGAAATATTGTGCTGCAAACATCAATAACAGTATAATAAGTTGTCAATGCTGGCAAATGACCATGGTATAACTGAGATAATCCACGACTAGCTGTGCATTAAATGACTTTAATGCACTTCATGTGGGTGGTTCTTTGGTTTCACACGGCTAGCCTTGGATTATCACTTACATAATATATAGTGCTATAAAAATAGCACTTTCATAGAAAACAAATGAACATGCAATTCATTATTCCCTTTAATGGCATCAATCTAATTAGAAAGTCCTACATTTATAACTGTGATTAATTACTTATCAGTAAATTATTTTAAAATGATTATGTATAAATAACAATCAAAATGGGGTGATATAATAATAATAATAATAATAATAATAATAATAATAATAATAAATATTACAAGATATTAACATCCCTAATAGATAATAAAAACTGATACATATGGTAATAGAGAGTATGTGTTCCATATAATTTTGATAAATAAAAGCGCTTTCATAATAATATGTTAACATGAAGTTAATGAAGTTGATTTAATCTTCAGTGCCGGTAATTCATTCTGTTCTGCAATTTGTATTTATTTTTCCAGAAACTGGTGGAAAAAGACCCTCTTAATTGAGAATTTGTCTGTAAATCACACACAGGTGTGGTGTTTACTACAAAACTACATAGAAATAGATAAACTGTGATAAAATAAAAGATAAATGTTATGTATTAAACAGCCCTAATAAATTGATTTAAAAAAGTAATAATCCTAAATAAAAAACAATTAAATTGTTTTGACATGGTAATAGAGAGTGTGGTTTACATATAATTTTAAAGATGGCCTGACACACAATATGCAGTTCACTTGGACTGGAAAGAGTTCATGTACAGGAATATCACAAACACCTGACTATGTATTAGTTCATGAATCATCTCTTATCTCAAAGGAAAACACACTCACACTCACACACACTCACACTCACACTTACACTCACACTCACACTCACACTCACGCACAAGCACGCACGCACGCCCGCACGCACGCACACAGTGTTTCCATGTTTTATGGGGACTTTCCATAGGCATAGTGGATTTTATACTGTACCAACCGTATTTTCTATGCCCCTACACTGCCCCTAAACCTACCCATCACAGGAAATATTCTGCATTTTTACTTTCTCAAAAAAAAAAACCTCCTTATGATTTATAAGATGTTTTCCTCATGGGGACCAAAAATTGTCCCCACAAGGACAAGGATTTCGGATATTGCGGGGATATTTTGTCCCCATAACGTAGGGATTACCAGCCCACACACACACACACAGTCTGATCCCCCATCATCACATCTAGTTTCAAAAGAGATGATAATCTTTAAATAACTCTCGGCTCATAATCATGTGTAAACACTTTCCATTCATGTTTTCAAGCACTGATACATCACTTATTTACAAATCATTAAACTGAGAGCGCAGGTGACATATTTATTAAAAAACATGCTGGGCGCCTCAATAGGAACCCTGTGATTAAAGGACAAGCTTATACCATTCTACTGAGATATACTGCTAATGCTTAGGCAGCGAAAACGTAAATTTTTGTAACATGCCTTTGGGTAACTTCACAGGAATTGATGGGACTTTTTTCTCATTGCCTATAACAGTTTAGAAGTGTACCCTCAATAACACTACTATTTACGACCATTAGTCTTCAGTTTTGTAATCCTGTATATGATATATTTCTCATTTCCGCTAGCATCTTGCAAATGGAAAGCTTGTATCGCTCAAGGACAAACTTTCAGTAAAACTGCCATGGTGATAAGACATTTCCATGGCAACAGTAAATCTCTGCAAATCGTGTTTGATCTCTGGGGTTTGTTGGGGGGAAACAGAGCTGGTAAGGAGGGCGGGGGGATGGAGGTGCCAATGATGGACACGGTGCCATTGGATGATGCATCTGGAATTGTGCATCTATGAATAACCGCAGGCCTTGGATTACTATGATAAGAATGTCAAAATCTAAGAGGAAGATGAGTAGATTAAACATTTAAAGGGGGGTCACTTTATCTTACTCGCTATCAACCTCCTCTGACATCACATTTCTCATCCTTTCCTGGAGATAAGTGTAAACAGAGTTGGAAAAAGTTAAAAAAAGCAGCATTATAATGCAGGGGCAGATGATGGTGCTTTGCTCAAATCCACTGACAGCTCTCACCCTCATATCAGTTATGGACTGACATATGAAGGCAAGATAGTACATGGGAATTTTAACTAGATATCAACATACTTCCCCAGTTGATAAATCACAGTACATTAAGACAATTGTTTTGTATTGCAAGTTTTTCGAGTATGGCTCAGCTTGACGTTAATAAGAGCGGAAGGTCCTTGTATGGGCCGTACGGGCTCTTCTCCTGGTAGGGTGCGCGTGCACGTGACTAGAGCGAGAGAGGAAATGCACGCCCATAAACAGCCCATATTTCTTTTATAAATATAATAAAACTAAAGACTTTTCGGAGATATGAAGGCTGCAGTACTACTCTATAGGTACTCAAGATTGACATGAGATTGACTGAAACTGAGTGTTTCACCACCCCTTTAAGGCCCTGTTTGCACCTGGTATTAAAATGCATTATGATTGATCGGATTACAAGCAGACGACTCAAAATACAGGTGTAAACGGGGTCTAAATGTTTTGAGCTTGTCCGCTTTCGACCACTTCCAGAGGTTCCACAGGCTCATGTGGTCAAAAGCATTCAATCAGCCACAATAGACTGTCTACTCTCCGACTACTGGCCTAATGCGTGAACATTATGGGAAGCACACTAGATTGACAGGATTTAAACTTTGTTGGCTGGAGACCCACATTTGGTTTGCAGATGAAAACGTACAATGTTCCCTCACCAACATATGTAAATTGCATGAGCTCACTTCATCCATTAGATCAAAAGATCTGAAACAGCCTGTATATTTACCCACCCATAGACCCGTCCCTTGAAGGAATCAGGATAGAAGTGGTTGAAAGTGGGCAAAAGAGATAAAACACCAGGTGTAAATGAGAATGTGTCTAACTCGCCTACTAGTGATCTGATCAAACAAAACGCATCTTAATACCAGGTGTAAACTGACTTAAATGTTTTGCGGAGGGGATTTTGAAATGTCTCTTTTTATCATTCTATAAATAAATCATAAAGCGCTGTCAGTAGCCCAAAAACAAAATATTTTTAGCAATAAAATGTTAAGTTCAGCTGAAATATATACTGTACAATCCTACAGTATATATAAACGTAAAGGTTTGGCATATGGCCACCTCCTACTCTGTAAGGACATGTTATGGAAGCAAATGATCTTAAAATCTCCCAATTTAAAGCAGATTAAGAGCTGTTTAACATGAAGAGAAAGGGTGATCAGATAGTTGATCTGTTTGGCTTGCATTACAAATACTGAATGGATGGATGGATACTTGTATGCAAAAACATTTTTTTTTTTTTTTTAAATGACACCCATCAAATGTTCTGGTACAAGAAAGATAATTACACATCTCAGTGGCATGCTCCTCCTCGACTGATAATTACAAAAGCACTTTTTTGTCTTAACAACCAGACATGCTGTTCTTTGAAAATCATCTGACTCATGCTCAAAGAGCCCTAATCTCTCTAATGTTAGTAGGTCTTCTTTGATCTCCAAACGATACATAATTACTGAAACTGAAATTCTTCTTCACTTTAAAGCATCACTATCTCTCACCTCTACGACCACTCTGAATCTGGTAGAAGCAGAGACTGCAGATCTGGGAACTGAAGCTCCATCCAAAAGTGTACCGACACAGTTTAACAGCTTAATTAGTGCAGATATTCTATTATATTAGTTCAAAATCGGTCTCTGTTGACTTTAGTTATATTGCTTTGCATTATAAATGTTTCATTACATGGTTTTCTTTTTCTTTTTGCATTGCAGCGATGCAAATGGCATTCACTTTATTACATTTTCTCCTCATAATAATTCATTGCTGTCTGTGCTGCATGCAGATCGAAAAACAGGGCTTTGGTTTGAGGTCATTTTGAAGTAGATCAGAACTTGGGCATTTCTTCAACTTCGGGCACTGCAGAGGTTGATTTTTATTCAAAACGAATAGATTCCTTAATATTACTTATAACTTTTTTCCATGCCTTCATTATCTTTTGCTACTTTTTGTCCCAGACCAAGATTTTTAATGAGTCTCTAAATAAATCATATCATATTTTTATTATATCACAATTAAATATTGTTTTTTATCAAAAGTTACTTATTTACCAAGGCAATAACACTTTTAATGAAGAGCATACGTGAGATTAAGTGCAGTGGCAGTGGCTCAGTAGTTCATGTAGATTGTCTACAAACCAGAAGGTTGGTGGTTCAATCCTGGGTTCCACCTGACCAAGTGTCGAGGTGTCCATGAGCAAGACACCTAACCCCAACTGCTCTCGACGAGCTGGATGGCGCCTTACATGGCTAAAACCGCTGTCGGTGTGTGAATGGGTGAGGCAATATGTAAAGTGCTTTGGATGGCCATAGGGTCTGTTAAAAGCGCTATATAAATGCATTCCATTTACCATTAAAATGTAACACGAGATGGAAAATATAAGAGAAATCAAAGAAACATTAAGGTAAATATCCACCGTTTTTAGAAATAGGGCTTATTCAACTTCTTTCCTACATTTAGATATATGGGCAAATGCATTTGTCTCAAATGCATGCATTGTTTTAGTTTGGCAGCGATAATGAATGGAATCCTATGTTGCCAGCTAGCATTTCCCGAGTAAAAGTGATCCAAAAAAAAACCCCACCTAACTACTTCTTGTGGTCTGTGTATTCACAAAGAGTACAAATAGCGATGCAGCTTAAGATAGGCTATTTCCTAGGCAGATACTGATTTGGGAGTATTATGGGGAAGCAAAGGCGAAACACTGCTACTTGGGCGCAGAGATATCACGCAACACATTGCGATCGCTCAACAGCCGGAGGACGTGAGGATGAGAGCCGTGATATCTCTGAGCCCAAGTAGTGCTTCGCCTGTGCTTCCCCATAATATAGTCTCAATTCAATATCTGCCTGGAAATCACCTAGTCTCAATCTGCATCGCTATTTGTACTCGTTGGGAATATGCAGGCCACAAGAAGTAACTTTTTTTTTTAATCACTTTTACTCCGTACATGCTACCTGGCAACATAGGATTCCATTCATTATGCTAAGCTAAGCTAGCAGTGACCCTGACAAACTAAAACAATGTATGCACTGAGACAAAAATTTGCCCACATAAATGTAGAAAAGAAGTTGAATAAGCCCTTTTTCTAAAAACTTTCCTTTAAAAAGTGTCCAAATGTGTGTATTTATGATCTTGCTAAGGCTAATAAACAGCTATTTTTCTGCAAATATGTTTAAACTCTCATTTACATCACTGTCATTTCCACCAGAGAATGATTTAAGATGTGATGGAAATGACACTGTGCATGGTGTAAATATTCATGACTTCAATAACCCAGTCCCAGACCTGTAAAATTCATTCATTTTTATCTTTCCATTATGCTATTTTTCCCCTTCTCAATTATTTCTTCTTTGTGGTGTTTCATTGACATAATCAGCAGGATACTGATGAAGCTGCAGCCACTACTGCCGGTCTCATTGTCGCCTCTCGGTTCCAATCTATAATACATCTGAATATTGCTGCAATTAAATACTTCTGATTTACAGGTATCTAACTTGTGTTCAAAAAGCTCTCTCCCCCACTCATGTATTCAATATCACACTGCTTTTCCTCTGGTGAATGACAAAAGGCATGGAGGTTTATTAGCCACTAATTTCTCGAGTCCAGAAAGCAATTTAAATTCAAGTACACATAAACATTTAAAGACCCTCTTAGGATCACTCTTCTTTTTAGAAGCGTCTCTAAACATCCAAGGTCATCTCAAACCAGTAAGGGCCTTTTTCTAGGATTTTACATTATCTAAAAGTCAGTGGTTAATACTATGTTATCAATACATTAGATCAGAGTCATGACTAATCAGACAGAATGACATCAGTTTCATAATCATAATCAGTTTCATAATCATGGCTTTACGTCACACTACAGCACTGTGTCATGTCCACGTATTGTACCTGCAGAGATGGTCCAGACCGCCGTGATTTTGGCCCGGGCCCGGGAGCGTGAATTTGATCGATTGTGTCGGATGGGGTTCCGGATGGCCACGTAACGGTCCAGGGAGATAGCGCACAGGTGCATGATGGAGGCGGTGGAAAAGAGAACATCCAAGTAGATCCACATGGGACAGAGTGATGCAGCGAGGGGCCAGGAGTAACCTGAAGACCAGAAACACATTCAGAAAATTAAACTGAAGGAATAAAACTGCCAGCAAAAGGCTTAGAAACATTGACTTTCCTCTGTCGCAAACGAATGGGTCCTGTAAAATAACTTAATGGGCTTCGTCCACTAAGCACGAGTGATTTCACTGGAAAGCATGAGTGTGATGATGAGCTCGTGAAAATAGCACAAGACAGTAATGTCTGTTTAAAAGGGGAGAAAAGACCGTTTAATTTCTACAATACTCTAGAAATGTATTAAAAAATATTGTAGAGTCTGTCTGTCTTTCTGTCTATTGGTCTTTGGTTGTCTGTCCATCCATCCTGAAGAGAGGTGCGGGGCACAACCTAAAGCAGGAACAGACTTGTTTTAAACGCATGCTAGCATGACGAAACTTAAGCTGTGTACGAAATTGAATACTTCCCTATGAAAAACAGTACACCAACATAGTATATCCGAATACAAAGTAGTGAAATGTCTCCGTATGACATACTACTTCCGGTGAGATTTTGAAGTGTGCATTCGATGGACACTTTGCTATCCCATGAAGCCATGGGAGAGGATTTATGAAGGGATGCAACTGACGCTGGTAAGTTATGTTATAATGACAACATGGCAGATGTGGTCCATCTGAATTACATTCATACTACACTTTTAATGGTCGCGAAGTAAGCAAAGTTTGAGTGTATTTACTAGTTGCCATATCAACCCTATATAGATAGAAAATTGGACCAAAATTCTGAAATAATTGGAAGATAATCACTGAACATCTTATTTAACCATAGCAAAAGTAAATTTCTTAATTTTTCATCTCAGTTTTGGGTTTATTTAAAATTAGACAAATCTGATAATCTTATATCTGTTAAGAGTTCTTTAAAGGGACAGTTCAACCAAAAATGAAAATTGGCATAATTTACTCCCCCTCATGTTGTTCCAAACCTGTATGAGGTTTTTTGTTTTGCTGAACACAAAAGAAGATACTTTGAAGAATGTTTTGTAATCAAGCAGATAGAGCAACCATTGACTACCATATGTTTTCCCCTACTGCGGTAGTTGCTCTATTGGCTTGGTTACAAACATTCTTCAAAGTCTCTTCTTTTGTGTTCTGCAGAAGAAAGAAACTCTTGGGACAACATGAGGGTAAGTAAATGATGACAGAATTTTCATTTTTGGGTGAATTATCCCTTTGATGCTTCACTAACTAGCAGACGATATTAACCAAACCCCAGTTGCGCAGATGGGGATCGTTCTAACTGCGGTAAAATGTGCTATTAGAACCATGCTATTCCATACAGTTACTGATGAAATTGGCATAATTAACTTTTATGAATTTCTGCTGAGAAACAGGTAAATAAAGACTGGAATAAATAAATTTCAAGAAATTTACAGCATTCATACTGGCTTATCTATTTGTCTTCTGTTCAGGGATGCTGCATGTGGAGGATTCACTGTTCACCCTGTGTATTTTCTGAATGTCTGAATGTGTTTCCTCATCTTTTAGACTTAAATGTTATAAAATATGCTGTAAAGCTGCGTTTTTCAGTGTGTTTATTAGTTTAATTTGTCTTGGATAATTTTTTTGATTAGACCAGAAAACATTTATAACGTGCCCCTCACATTTTACAACATGCCCCACATATATACACTGTATTAATGAAACAAGAAAACATATTTGTACCAAACGTGTGAAATGAATTTGGAAAAAGATAAATCCTTTGAACCTTAAGTAGATTTACACAAACTAGGAAAGTCAAAAAGCATTAGGTTGTGCTCTGCTCTCCCCTAAGTTCAGTTTTATAAGTGCAATAGAGTTAACTCACTCTGCTGTGGGCAGTCAGGCAGAAAATGACCATCCACCATTCACCAGACTGAAACTGTAAAGTTCATTGTTAACACTCCAGGTACTTTGTACAGGACACACAGAGACACAAACCATGAAGGGGAGAAATGTTGAATTATTAGCAATTTGCAGTTATCGGCAGGTACTTTCTTATTTTTAGTGCTTTAGTTGTTTTTATTTTTCTCAGTGACAAAAGTCTGAAGTGGAGCACAGCGGCAAGAGCCAACACAAATGAAGTGCCACAAAGAAAATAGACTTTCAAAGGAAGAGGAAATGAGGTAGAAAATATAGGGAAAGAAATGGGTGAATGAATAACAGGAGGAGGAGCTGCAGGAAATGGGATGCATGCAGAGAGAGGAAGTGAAGGGAAGAATGGTCATATGTGGGTGAATGAATATACAGAGCTTGTGCAAAAAATAGATAAAGGCTATCAATCACCAAAACAAAGAGCACACTATCACACACTTGTGTTTCAGAAACAGCTCTCTTCATCAGAACTCACTCAGGTTTGATATTGGATTGCTACCTCAGCAGAGCTACGGTATTACATTAGTTTCCCTGCATGTTGTGTTTACTGTGTTCTTTCAAGCGATTGAAAACCTGTGCTTTCCATACAGTTCAAGACATTTCCCTGCAAAAGAAAATAATTGTTTGGGATTCAGCTAAAATTCAGTCTGCAGTTTAATAATATATGGTGCTGGTCATATAATTAGAATATCATCAAAAAGTTGATTTATTTCACAAATTCCATTCAAAAAGTGAAACTTGTATATTATATTCATTCATTACACACAGACCGATATATTTCAAATGTTTATTTTTATGATTTTAACTGACAACTAAGGAAAATCCAAAATTCAGTATCTCAGAAAATTAGAATATTACTTAAGAGCAATACAAAGAAAGGATTTTTAGAAAATAAGAAGTATGAACATGAAAATTATGAGCATGTACAGCACTCAATACTTAGTTGGGGCTCACTTTGCCTGAATCACTGCAGCAATGTGGCGTGGCATGGA
This sequence comes from Pseudorasbora parva, assembly GCF_024679245.1. Classification (NCBI taxonomy): domain Eukaryota; kingdom Metazoa; phylum Chordata; class Actinopteri; order Cypriniformes; family Gobionidae; genus Pseudorasbora; species Pseudorasbora parva. The sequence continues at coordinate 29,633,755 of NC_090176.1, forward strand.
GTCGATCAGTCTGCTCAGGTGTTATGAGAGCCCAGGTTGCTCTGATAGTGGCCTTCAGCTCTTCTGCATTGTTGGGTCTACATCTTCCTCTTCACAATACCCCATAGATTTTTGATAGTTAAGGTCAGGCGAGTTTGCTGGCCAATTAAGAACAGGGATACCATGGCTCTTAAACTAGGTACTGATTGCTTTGGCACTGTTTGCAGGAGCCAAGCCCTGTTGGAAAATGAAATCTGCATCTCTATAAAGTTAGTCAGCAGCAGGAAACATGAAGTGCTCTAAAACTTCCTGGTATATGGCTGTGTTGAACTTGGACCTCAGAAAACACAGTCGACCAACACCAGAAGATGACATGGCACCCCAAACCATCACTGACTGTGGAAACTTTACACTGGACCTCAAGCAACGTGGATTGTATGCCTCTCCTCTCTTCGCCCAGACTTTGGGACCCTGATTTCCAAAGGAAATACATTTACTTTCATCAGATAAAATAACTTTGGACCACTCAGCAGTCCTTTTTGTCTTTAGCCCAGACGAGACACTTCTGATGCTGTCTGTTGTTCAAGAGTGGCTTGACACAAGGAACGTGACAGCTGAAACCCATGTCTTGCATACGTCCGTACTTAGTGGTTCTTGAAGCACTGACTCCAGCTGAAGTCCACTATTTGTGAATCTCCCCCACATTTTTGAATGGGTTTTGTTTCATAATCAGTGTTGGGAGTAACGCATTACAAAAGTAATACATTACAGTAACTTATTACTTTTTGATGTAACGTAGTAGTGTAAGGCATTACTAATCAATTTTCAGTAATATTTTACTCGGTACATTTCCAGTAACGCTTGCGTTACCCCCCCCCCCCCCCCCAAAAAAAAAAAAATACAATAAAACGAAAAAGGAAAACAGGCGCGATACATTAACGCATGAAAAATGCAAGTTATTACCTGTTCGTGGTCAGTCAATAGCCGCGTGGTGTCCAGGTTAGTAATTAAATACTAAATGACAGCTTCTGATAATTTGTATAGCGATTTACTTCATTTTCCTTCAATTCAGTACTTCAATTCATCTCTCTCTTGCTGGTGTACGTTTGGATATTGTGTGACATAGTCCAGTGAAGGCGTACGTGTTTATTGCGGATCTTACAGAAGTGCCGCAGGCATGATTTCAGCCTCTGTGCTCGCGCTGGCCCGTGGAAAAGTGGCTAAAGAAGGTTTAAAGTCTCTGTCGTTTCAAAGAATAGCACAACGACAAGCGCGTCGAAGAACGGACGAGAGACAAGGCGCGCGCTGCAGAGCCAAACTATAGGCCTAATGCCTAAACAACGCTTGGGTGAAGATGACAGAATAAGACTACTGCACACCGTGACACCGTCGTTTAGATTTTTTATAGTAATACAGTAATTTAGTTCAGTTAGAGAACAGGCCGTTCAAATAAAAACGGAAGGTGTCTGCTGCATGATCTGAACGAGTGATCTTGAGCTGACAGTTGATCGCGGAAGATTTGGTTTCAAAGTAAAATGTAAAAGCGCCTATTAAAGGGGGTTTGTCATTGTGTTGTGCATTTCATTAAGAATAATAGGATTTTAAACCGAAACTAAAAACCTGCTTGGCCACACAGAGCGCGCATTTACTAACGAGCTGTCATTGCGTCAGTGCGTAACGAGCGCACTGGCGCGTTTTCAGTTCATATGGAAGCTTAACTTTTATAGGAATTCTTGAAAGCATCGCTTTGCATCCGCTCCCGTTATTAATGCCCAAGCGGCGGTGCGCATGTTCCTTTCGGTTAGATAGACTAGTGATTTAAAAGCCCAGATACCGGTGATGTCATCACACTTTGATTAACCGGTGGGAAAATGTCCCCACCGTCTCATCCCTACTGTACATGCGCGAGATGGATGCGCATTGCTTAGTTTATCAGAGATAAGGACAAGAACGTAGGCTAGTCAAATGCAAATGCAGTCAAATACAACCTTTTTCTAAAACCGAAACTATCTCGCAACTATGTCGCAACAATAAGAAAAGAACAAACGGCATATTGTCATAACTTAGAGTTTACACCGTTCTGTTGTGTCTATGAACAGAAGCTATTCCCAGATATTGCCAGATAATCACTTTACCTCTAAAATACTTATAACAGAGTTGGATCGTCATGATTTCTTGCATTGTCTTGAGCATTCACTTTTTTGCCAGTTCTCTATTGTTAGCCTGGACGGCCCATGCCATTATTCTTCATCATATCGCCTTCTACTGGATGTAAAATGCTCTCTGCCTACATTTTAGAATGTTAAGAGCTACTTCTGAAGTTATTTTGGTGAAAGTAACTCAAAAGTAATACAGGAGTAATGTAACGCATTACAATTCTGAGACAGTAATATTGTAATGTAATGAATTACTTTTAAATACCAGTAATAAGTAATCTATAATATATTACAGTTTGGAAGTAACTTGCACAACACTGTTCATAATCCTCTCCAGGGTGTGGTTATCCCTATTGCTTGTACACTTTTTTCTACCGCATCTTTTCCTTTCCTTCACCTCTCTATTAAAGTCCCTGTAAAGTCAAAATTAAGTATGTGTTCTGAGTTTGTCAGACCACAGAAATTTTTTTTATTAACCATCCAGACAAATTTGAATGATAAAAAAGTCGCCAAGTAAATAAAATAAGAGATCAAAATCTTGAAAAAAGAGCAGTATTCTCTGCTCTCAAACGTTGGGGGCGTGTGTGCTGGCTGCACTGAAACCACCCCCACTCGCGGGAAAGCTACCGCCGCCGCACTCAACTGTCACCGCTACAGCCAGAATGGATGCTCTTAGCAGCTTATTAGTTGGGTTTACAAAGCCATACATGTTTGAGCCTATAGAGCCAGAAACAAACTTAGAGGACACTGACATATTCGATGACCAACATCGTTCCCCTCGATCTGCAACAGAATGGTAAGCATTTATTCCCTCTCCATTTTATGCAATTAAGCTATATGTAACTAGCATAAACTTAGCCATATAAAGTTAGGCTAGCAATAAATAACATAGAATAAAATGTATTTTGCCACTTTATAGTCACATATCAAACTAACAGCCATTATAGTTTACAGATATAATAGTTGAAATCACTTGTCTAAGGAATCATATTGATGTATATAAACAAAAAAACATCAAATTAGAGGGTTGCAGGACTTAGTTAATGTGGACTAACGTTACCTGCTATAATTATAACATAAGCACACAAGGAAACTTACACTCACTGGTGTGCACATAAACGTTACTGCGGAAGATGTCGGCACTGGCTGTCGGCGGGACGAGAGGATGAAGGCCGAGGCGGGAGATAGTCGGTTCAGCCCCATTCACCAGTAACAGCGGATTATCAGTGAATCCCAATTGTCTCCGACGAAAGTTTATAAAACTATCCTGTGTAAAATGACCACTACAGAGGAACACAAGGTGGGTGTCAGTGGTGATCCTCGGCTCTCCATCAAAGTGACTCTTCACAAAATAAATCCACCTCTTCTTGATATGATCGTTTTTCGGAAATTTAAATAAGGAGACCGATCTGTTTTGTAAGTGATCACATCCAGGTAATATGCATTCCCACGACGAAGGCATAGCTAGCTAGCAAACTGTACGCTGTAGTAACTAATAGTACTCGCGACTGAGCGGCAAACTGATGCAAATGTGTTCATAGAGCCTTAGTGGCTCCAGTGTGTCATTGACAGTAGAAGTGGGGCCAGGCTCAGAGGCTCCAGTGCATCATCCAGCCACCGTTTTAGCCTCGCCTAGAAAATACGGAGCAAAGCAATGGTGTGCAAGGTGTCAGTGGTAATCTTTTGGACAAGTCAGCAGTCTTCCCAATGATAGTGTAGCCTACATAACTAGACTGACCCTGCGTCCCAATTCGCATACTATCCATCTTAAATACTATTCGAAAATAGAATTAGTATGTCCCAAATCGTAGTATGTTGAAAAGAGTATTCCAAAGATTCCCGGATGGTTTACTATTTACTATAAGTATGGATTGATGGGCACTCTAACGGCTGATATTGCCCACAACCCATTGCGAGTTGGACAAGGATTCGATTAGATCTACAAACGCGATTAAACTGAATGTCAAGGATTTGAACTGTGATGAATCCGACGATGATTGACAGGGCAGATAAATGGTGACTTGATGCGCGTAACTAAGCGACAAAGTCCGTTAAAGATGGCGAAGTAGTATATCCCGAAGCTTGCATACTTTTCTGCTACACACTCAAAAGAATATACCTTTTCTTCACAAAAAGAGCACATTCTTTTAGGACATAATATAAATAGCCGAATTGGGACGCAGCATTAGAAACCATTTAAAGGCCTTTGCAGGTGTTTGAGTTAATTAGCTGATTAGAGTGTGACACCAGGTGTCTTCAATATTGAACCTTTTCACAATATTCTTTCAATTATTGCACAATATAATTTTTCTGAGATACTGAATTTGGGATTTTCCTTAGCTGTCAGTTGTATAAAACTGTAAATAAATAAACATTTGAAATATATCAGTCTGTGTGTAATAAACTAACATAATATACAAGTTTCACTTTTTAAATGGAATTAAAATAAATCAACTTTTTGATGATATTCTAATTTTATGACCAGAACCTGTATGTAGCAGCATGGGAGATAAACTCTGAGTAAATAACATTATTTTAGCTTTGAAAAGCTCCCACGCTCTCCTGTCTTCTGTCGAGTGCGGTATAAAAAAAAGGTGACAATAGCTAAAGATAGATGCCTTTTACTATGAACACGAGATGCAAACTCATGCAGGCAGTATTATCCATGTGACTGTACACAGACTGGCTCTATTCGTGAAGATCGTACATATTTTTATCTACTCATAATTTTCATGTAATTTCATGAACTGAAATAAAACTAATTAAATTAACTTGAGGATCTTTTAATTACCATAAATGTGAAGGTTTTTTTTATTTAGAGAGTATTCAATTTAATGTATGTCTCAAATTGAGAGTATAGAGTTTCAGATGTTACATAAAACCACAGAAATAAAGTCTTTTGAGCTTGTTGTTCAATATTTTCAGAAGGTTAAGTACCTAATTTCATTGAATTTATTGAAAAGAAAAAAGTTTAAGGCCTTATTTTATACCACATTGCGTGGAAAGTGCCTAGAGCATAGACTGAAAGAGAGATATGATCAGGGCTTATGATATGAAAAGATGAAGGACTTTTAAGAGAATATTAAGATGGGAGGGCACTGTTTGATGTAGCGGTATGCATCATGGCATAAATAAAAATCAAAGTCTTGATGAAAGTTGCACAAAAAGGAAAATACAGAACTAAACAAATAAAAGTTCAATCACTGGCAGTGGCAGACATAAGAGGTGCTTATGAATAGATGAGAAAGAAGAACCATATCTCTTTCTTTGCTTTGAGGCTTCTGCCAGCTGTGGCTTTATTCAATAAAGCTCAAAAACAAGAGATGGCGCATCAAAACCAGAGGCTAATTAATAATCCATTAATACCAAATGTGTGTGTGTGTGTGCTATCTATGAGATGCATGCATTGGGGAAACAGAAACAATGAAGGTCAAAGACTCAATTTAAAACCCTTCATACAGTTTGTCTAATTGGAGTTACTCATGAGCACAGTCTCAGGGGACGACCCTAATTCTCAGCGTTTAATACTCAGACCCAACAAAAACCTGACAAATTCCCTCAAATCCTTAGAGTGTTTGTGCCTTTCCTTTAGATGAAAGCCAAACGTTATCTAACCATGCAGGATAACAGCCTGATTTGGTTAAAGGACGCCTTAGAAAGCAGTGAGTGTGTATGAGTGTGTGTACCCAGAAGTGAGCCAAATCTGACAAAACCTCCTTTTTAGGACGTCGTCATTTGTAAAACGTTATAAAATACAGTAAATTAAAGGGAAATTCACCCACAAATGAAAACACTGTTGTCATTTACTCAACCTTGTTGTTTTTTGAAATACAAAGAATATACTTTGAAAAATGATGGTAACTAAACTGTTTTGGTTTTTGTTGTATGAATGGGAACTTAAACTATTTGGTTATCAACATTCTTCAAAATATCTTTACTTTTTTTGTGTAAAAATGACAAGACAAGACATTTTCTGTTAGGTTTAGGTTATATTTATAACAAACTATATACAAATAGCACTGAATTTAACCATACAGCTTCTATGACAATATTAACAATGAATATACACAGACGAACAGCACTGCCATCTTAAAAGATTTGCCTTTTGACCACAAACCCAAGATTTCAGCAAGCTGAATGACAACTCTTAGCAAAGACTTGACTCTAGAGTGCCAGCACATTTTGAAATGCATTTCTTGTAAGCTCTGATTTGAGCCGGATGCCTGGGAAATGACCACTGAGGGCTTGATTATATGCGTCACTGTGTCACCATGTTGAAAAGAGGAAAAAAAGTCCATGATATTTGCCTAAGGCAAGAAACTCGCTGTAATGTCAAGAGGAGTGTGTCGTGCATGAACGTTTGTATCGGTAGATGGATAATTATAATACCGCTGGCTCACCCCGTTTTCCGTGACCCTTCCTGAACTCATCCTCTGCCTCGTTAAGCAGCTCTGAATCTATCAGACTAATTAATCACTCCCTCCTTGCACACACACCCCCTCACTGCCTCTTTACCTCTAGTTTGTCCTGAAAACAACTCAAAATATGAATTCACAGAAAAAATTACAATTCTTCCAAAATCATTATCATCATCGTTCAATGCCTTTTGTTTCACAAATCATCCAATGATCAGGAGCTATCAAACTTACCATCCAAAAAAAATCATAAAAGTTTCAGAAAATTTGTACTTGCACATTCAAACTTGCTTTGTCATAATGTGACAAAAGACACATAATACATGATGATTGTATACATTTTTTTTAAATTTTATTTCCTTTGGAAAAACAAGCCTGTGGCAACAAGAAATGATGTCTTGCATGCTTTGTGAAACTTTGTGTGTTCAGTTTTAATCGAAACAAACTAATGTGTATCACAACAGTTTGGAAATTAAGTATATTCATGAGTGGGGCTAATAATACTCTATTACATTTGAAAAACATCCTACCTACACTAAACCTAGACCAAAACCAAAAGTTAAAATTAACTGATAGTGTTAAAAAAGTACATGTGATAGTAAAATGCATTTGCCGTAGCAAATCAGCAAATTATAACTGAAAGACCCCCTGTAACCATGTTATCCCTTAAAAACACATCTTTGATCACCAAAATCAATAGATACACAAATTACACACATTTTTACACAAATTCTGTTCCTGTTTGCCAAACTGGACGATGCGGCGGCAGCCACAGTGCACCAGAACGCCCACCACACACCAGCTGATTGTTGTAGAAGAGACAGGATGATGAAGCCGATCAATATATACATGGGAATGATTAGGAATCCATGATGATCGACAGAGGCTAATAGGCAATTTTGGCCAGGATGCCAGGGTTACACCCCTACTCTTTTTTGAAGGACATCTGGGATTTTTAATGACCACGGACCTCGGTTAAACCTTGGTTAACCTCGGTTAAACATCTCATCCGAAGGACGGTACTTTCTGACAGTACAGTGTCCCCATCCCTAAACTATAGGACCCACACAGACCACAGGGTGAGCACCCCCTACTGGCCTCACTAACACCCCTTCCAGCAGTAACAGTTTTACTTGTTTTAAAATCCAGGTACTGACCAGGCCAGATTCAACCCTGCTTAGCTATAGTTGGCAACAGGGGTGGGCAGTATTTCAGATACATGTATTTAAAATACGTATTTGAAATACAAAATACTATTTTGTATTTTAAAGCCTTTGGAAAAAATCTAAGGTAATTTGTATTTAAATACATTTAAGATGAGTATTTTTGTATTTTCAAAATACTCAAAATACTTTGAACCAGTCAACCTCTTTATCAGGAGCTGTTTTCATGCATCTACTAGTTCAGACTAGCCTAGAAATCTAGACGCACCCTAGCGGCAGCAAATCTATTGTGCCGCGAGTATCGTCTAGCAACTCTCAATACACTTCTGAGCTGTAAACGCCAAACTCTGGTCTGGCCAATCACATCGTGTAAAGAGTCGGTGGGTGGGGCTTAACATAATGACAGCCGAGTTGCGCGTGCGTGCTACTAGTTAATACAGAAGCTGGCGAACGGCGGTCTTTCGAATAAGCTTTGACCGCAACTCTGGAAGACTTGGAGAAAAGCTTTTCTCTGAGAAAAAACGGCACTGAAGTCATTCTTAAGAAGGGAAGATGTGTTCGGGGTACGACCAGATACGCCGACCGGATACGGCGAAAGTTTAATCTGTCAACTAGCTCTGCTTCACCTTCGTTGCTCTGGTTGGTTGTAGCTCTATCCAATTGCGTGCACGCCGTTCAGAGGGAGTTTGAAAGACAACCGTTTATCCCGCCCCCCAACTCTCAATACCCTTCTGAGCTGTATTCGCCTAACTCTTGCCGGGCCAATCACATCGTGTATGAGTCGGTGGGCGGGGCCATAATGACGACGGCCGAGTTGCACTTGTGGTTCTAGTAAACACAGAAACTAGCGAACGGCGGTCTTTCGAATCAGCTTTGACCGCAACTCTGGAAGACTTGGAGTTAAGCTTTTCTCTGAGAAAAGAACAAAGAACGGCACTGAAGTCATTCTTAAAAAGGGAAGATTTCTTCTGAGTTTTGCTGACCGGATACGGCGAACGTTTAATCTATCAACAAGCTCTGTTTCACCTAATGGTTGGTGGTAGACAACCGTTTATCCCGCCCCTCGGATTGAGCCCCGTCAATGGTGAGTTTCCAGACCAAACATCTTGATGTGGGTCTGGCTTGTCAGGCTAAGTTCAGACCAGACACGCCCCTCCCCCCAACATTCATTCACATAAGCCGCAGCTGTTCAACCATAGACCGTAAAAAAGTGTACAACCCAGCCTTGGATCGGCAACTTTACAAAATTGTTGGAATAATGCTGCCTTCACGTGCTCTGAATTATCGTATTTACGAGTTTCCTAGGTAAAAATGGCACATGAACACCCTCTCATTTCAAAAAATTAATACGATGAGCTCGTAATCACGACTTCAGAAGTGGGAATTATTACATTTCCAATAGCACGTGAAGGTGGCATTAGGTGAGGATGTCATGGTCAATTCTACTTGTTGATTAAAATAGCCTGTCAAATGTATTTGAAGTATTAACGTTACTGCATGTTAGGGACGGGTGATATAACCCCATATGACAATACATATCGTAGATTCATAGCAAGGATGTCAAATGTGAATCGATGGAACTTTTTCTAAATCGATTACATAGATAGGTCTATCGGAGTAAGCATCTGTGCAGCTTTTATTGGGCAGGAATAATTGGAATGTTGGAGTGGAAAAAGAAGCGAGGGCGCATGAGTTATTAATGACATTTGTGTTATTGTAACTGCCGAGAAAGGAAATTCAAATTCAAATTGAAAACTTAAGTTTGCTTTTTGGCATTCAGAATAGGCCCAGATAGATTTCAGCCTAATAGGGATACCTGCACTGAATTGCCAATTTCACATGTATTTGGTGTATTTTCAAAATACAAAATACTGTTTTTGTATTTATTTATTTATTTCCACACAGTATTTTGTATTTGTATTTAAATACATGTTTCCTCACAGTATTTTGTATTTGTATTTTAAATGCATTTCCATGTATTTATGCCCATCTCTGGTTGGCAACCAGTCCTGGGCTACAGGGTGATAACTGCTGGCTCAGTATACTCACCTTGGGCTTTAGAACTTGATCATTAACACCTCTGTGCCTTTAGGAATCACAAACAGCCCTTTTGTAAAGGAAGAGAGAAAATCAAATGTCTTTGTTGATTTTCAACCCTAATCATTTAGGGGTAGGCCTAATTACATTAAGAATGATTTGCACATGCTGTTTGCGTTTCTAGTGGAACTATTATTCACTTTTCTTTAAAATGCGAAAATGAGCTTGACTCCATCATTTGATGAATAACTGCTCCAATGATCAATAGAAAACATGTCGCTTTTTATTTAACAAAGCTAAAATACTTAAAGGGGGGGTGAAATGCTGTTTCATGCATACTGAGCTTTTTACACCTTTAAAGACTTGGATTCCCATCCTAAACATAGACAAAGTTTCAAAAACTAATGTTGGACGTTTGATGGAGTATTTCTGTGTTAAAAATACTCCTTCCGGTTTCTCACAAGTTTCGGCGAGTTTTTTTCGAGTATGGGTCTACTTGACGTTAAATAGATCAGAAGGTCCTTGTATGGGCTGTATGGGCTCTTCTCCCGGTAGGGTGCGCGCGCGCGTAACTAGAGGAAGAGAGAGGAAATGCACGCTGTAAACAGTCTCTCAGATGCAGATCCAGTCGTCCGTGAACACTTATGATGCGCCGCGCTCCACTTTATTCCTATGGGTGACGTCGAGCGACTTCAACGCTTCAGCACAGCATTCCGGGAAGGCAGCGCTGCATTTGAACCGATTTGAACGCAGAAATGACAGGAAGCTTCAAGGCATCGCTTCAGTCGTGTCGCAAAGTGGATTTCCACGGTCACTGCTGTCACAGGACTTCACCAAATCATACCAAAGAAGTGTGTTTTTGACAGAGCGGTCCTGCTTTGGAAGATGCCGGTGAGTAAATCAACTTCAAATGTCTCTGCTATTGGCTACCGTCGCATGAGTAAACATCAGTAAACGATACGATCGCGTGCTTCGTCATTCAAATGCGCTAACGGTTACTCCATTGTTGTTCTGTATAACGTTACACTATTCTGACTCTGACGTGCAAAACCATTTTGCTTGCTACCTCTAAGGTCTAGTCACATACAATAGTCCATAAACCGAATCATGTCCTCATAAACTGCACACAAAGGCCCCTAAATACAGTACATACCACAGAGACGGACATCCTGATGTTGCCGTTTCTCCTGTTCAATTTATTTCTCCCTCAGATTTGATTCTGGATCATTATCTGTATTAGCTGACATTGCCATGGGTTTCTCCACGCTTGAGGACGTCACCGCTTTGTCCAAATTCGTCATTCTTTAGCTCCGCCCACACGATACGCCTCCAGGCGCTCGGTTTTTTCCGGAAAGACTCGGTACAGCCTATATTTCTTTTATAAATATAATAAAACTAAAGACTTTTCGGAGATATGAAGGATGCAATACTACTCTATAGGTACTCAAGATTGACATGAGATTGACTGAAACTGAGTGTTTCACCCCCCCTTTAAATAGTGGACTCAAAAGTGTTGCAGCTCACATTTAAGAAAGTGAAATAAAGTGAAGTGATGTGAAACCCATACTCAGAATTTGACCTCTGCATTTATCCCATCCAAGTTAGTGCACACATTTTAGGAGCAGTGAGTAGTGAACACACACACACACACACACACACACACACCAGGAGCAGCGAGCAGCCATTCACTCTGATGCCTGGAGAGAGATTTTGGGTTAGGTGCCTTGCTCAAGGGCACCTCGGTCGTCTCCTGCTAGTATTGACAATCGAACCCGCGACCATATAACCATCCAAAAAGATATTACAATCCACCCCAGATGTACAATGCAGATGTATGATTAATAGAGAATAGTTAAGCAGCCATTACTGATGTGGCACAGGTGTCATGTGTTTGAAGTGGCCACGTCCCTAATGAGAATGAAATGAAAGATATATTTCCGTGTCTACGCAGATGCTCGTCATTAGCCCTTCATGCTGCTCATTAAGTCACTCCTCTCTTTTTAGCCGGTGAGCTCTGTGGCAACCTAGAGACCACCTGTGCTAGAGAACCATCAATGCTGCATTAACGGCAGCTATTGAGCTTTCAGTGTTGTTCTGGAATACTCTATCGTCATGGTGACATGACATGGCGGAGGATTATGCCAGCGCTCTGCTGTGGAACCGTTTGGGAGATTGAGAGGTTTAGAGAATCAGGGGGAAATTAGTGTCTGTGTTTTCTCTGATCCCATTTATTTTGGCTTCCCTAACTGTCACTCTGTAGAAAAATAAAAAGAAAGAGGAACAATGAAAACATATATACGGTATACTCACTATAACACATGGCCTCTAATGGCTTAGTGCGTCATTCACATTCACTACAACCAATTCACATCAACTTAATGCATTTTAATTGCTTAAAAAAACTACAATTATATAATTATTTTATTAATAACTGTTGCTTAGATAATCACCTATATATTGAATCAGCTTAATTGTTTTTTTCTTGTTTTTTTAGGAGGCACTGGCTTCCTAGAGATAATGGCTCCAATTCACACACACAGCTAATCTTACCTGTCCGGATAATGGGTTAGAAACGCACGCTGCTATTTATAAAACGGCTCTGATTACCATTGGATTACTCAGAGCGTGCTTCGTCACGACTGTAGTACGTCAGTGCATTGCTGAGACTCGATGGGAGTTCCTCTCTGATTTTATCACCCCTGCTGCTTAGATGTGATCCCTCTCTCATGGACGTTTAAAAAGATGTCTGACCCATGTGTCAGTTTCTCGCTCTCTCTTGTCATCTCCTCTCTTTTGAAAGCACTTCAGCCTCTCTTTTCTTATCCAGTGGATCAGTCTGTATTTACAAGTGGAGGTTTCAGTGGTGTTTCAATAATACTCGTCACTAGTTATCGTGAAATGTCCCTACAAAGGCATTTCCTCAAATGATAATGTGAAGGCGGAGAACTCTATAGAATATGTAAATGATGTGAAATTAAAATCAGTAAATTACAAACAGCCTCTATTAAAGGAATAGTTTACCCAAAAATGAAAATGTGATGTTTATCTGCTTACCCCCAGGGCATCCAATCTGTAGGTGTGTTTGTTTCTTCAGTAGAACACAGATGAAGATTTTTAACTCCAACCGTTGCTAATCGTTATAATGCATGTCAATGTGATGTATTTCTATTAGAGTAAAAAAAATCATTAAAAAAAAATCATAAGAATCCATATAAAACCCTATGGCTCGTGGCGACACATTGATGTCTTAAGACATGGAATGATCGGTTTCTGCAAAAAACTGAATAGTATATTATTTTTTTACCTCCATTTTTAACCATACCTGTTTATTTCAGACGAATCACATCTAGTATTCCCCAGCACCATTACTTCCGCCAAAGGTCAAAAAACTGGCACGATCATACACCCACACACACACACACACTTCTCATTAGTGCCTGGGTGGATCAGTCGAATGAGGCATCTACGTAAATATTTCTATGATTGTGCCGGTATTTTGACCTTCTTTGATGGAAGTAATGCCGGTGGGGAATACTATGAGATTCTTCTAAAATTAGGTTTAAAAAAAATAACAAATACTGTTCGGTTTCTCACAGAAACCAATCGTTAGTGTCTTAAGACGTCAATGTGTCGCCACGAGCCGCAGGGTTCATTATGGATTCGTATGTCTATGTGTTTTTTTACTCTCATAGAAATATACTCCATTGACATGCATTATACAAGCAATGGTTGGAGTTAAAAAATCTTCATTTGTGTTCAACTGAAGAAACAAACACACCTACATCTTGGATGGTAAGCAGATAAACATCACATTTTCATTTTTGGGTGAACTATCCCTTCAATAAACGTAGTTACATTTAAGAGTGATGTTTGTATACAAATTATGATCACATGATGAAGATAAGAGCATTATAACCAATCAAACATCCAGACCATTGCATTTTAATGAGCCAATTCAGGTGGTGGGACAGAAGTGGTGGAAAGATGCTGTACGGTCTTCAAGAGAAACACGGTGTGCAAATTGTGTTCAGGACTAATTTTGTGGGGGCATTTATGCTGTTATGGATTTGCATATTTTCTTAAATAAACGGCACTATCAGCAGGCCCCCCTTATTCCCCCCCCCCCCCCCCCACACACACACTGTCATAACCCTTTTTCCAATTATTTTTATGGCTTTTTTTTATTATTGTATAGTTCAAAAAAGAATTTCCAGGAAACTGAAGGGGGTGGTAGATAATAGATATGAAATGACACAAGCTAGATTGAAACTCATTGTCCCCAACTGTGCAACCATGCCGGAGCATGAGCATTCTCCACCAGGCCACGTTTCTGATAAAAATACATTTTTCCATCAGGAAATACCCTTATTTGAGTCTCTCTCTCTCTCTCTCTCTGTGTGTGTGTGTGTGTGTGTGTTTGTTTGCTGAATGTTTGCGTACATACAATGTTTTTTATCGATGTTCTGAAGTCTTAAAGTGGGGGAGCAGCCCACAGTATTATAGTGATTAGCTTCCTTCCTCTGTGGCTGCATGTGGCCAGTGCTGGAACAATACAAAACAGCTGCCTATTGAATCCAACCATTATCAATTCAAAAACACACTAATTATTATCTGATGAAACGGCTTATTCCAAACAATACATTTTTACATTTCTGACCCTTTCCCGTGCAAAACTTGTCACTGCTTTGCCAAGGAGTTGCGTTTGGTTGCCAGGGCATTGTAATGTGGTTGCTAATGTGTTCTGAGTGGCTGTTAGCATTCGGTTATGCGTTTGTTTTGAGTGTTATAAGTGGTTGCTAGGTATTGCTTCTAATATTACATTTATGATTTTTTTTTTGTCTGCCAGTCAAATATCATGACTCAGATTGCATACCTCTTCATAATAAGCCACATGATTCAATTCTTGAGTATAACAAAGATTAATAGAACAAAATAACTAAAATTGTATATAAAAGGTAAAATAAAAAAGCTAATTCAACATATTAATATATATATTATAATATAATATAAATACTACTACAATCACACTGTTATATAGTAATAAACAATAAAACTCTGCCATATCAGTTACACACTTATATTTCTGAATGAATGGTATATTGGATATTTAATTGTGCAGCTCATTTCCTCTACTTTTACATTAAGATTAACCGGGCTGTGATCTAATGAATATGAAAATATTACAATTGAAAAATGTATGTAAAATATACATGAAAATGTACATTAATATGAAAATAATTATTGTTTATTGGTAAAATAACATCTGTGCATGCTGATTTGCATGCCAAAACGCACGATTATTTCTCTAAATATAGAATTCATTCATAATATTATGCGTATATTCTTAAAAGTAACCCTATAGACTCACAGTCCAAATGTTCTGATTTGTAAAAATTATAGAAGCTATAATTTATACAACACTATTCTCTGTGTTTGTGTATGCACATGCATTCTTGTGAGAGACTGTGAGACAAAAAGAAAAGAAGAATGGAACAGAGAATGTGACTCAACCCTCAAACGCAAGGACAAAAAGAGTTTAACCAAGCCAATTAACAGGCAAAAAAAGGGTGCATAAAAATGTTTGAGCAACAATAGTGTCATTTTTCCTGAACAATAAAACCTAAAATTCACAGCCAGCCAGGAAACAAAGACAAATTGCTTCATGAGAGCAGGTGAATTGCTGAATCTCTCCGGCATCCAGTGGATTATAGCGTCAGTCCAGCGTTTACGCAGCAGAAAATAGACTTTCTCTCAAAATTCTCCCGTCTCCACGTCATCACCTTTACTGGGTTCTTTTGTTTGTCCATTTAACTGACACATAAGCAGCATGCAGAGGTCATTTTACTCACACGCACATACCTTGAAATGTTAACAAGGTTTTAGCTGTAACATGTGACTCTGCCCTAAAACCGTGGCATGACATTTATTCACATCCACAGTCTGACTAATAGTACTAATACTTCCCAGAGCATATACAGAGGGGACAGATGAGGAGAAGAGAGACGGAGAGAGATGGAAACAGAAGAGGGTGGCATGTTTCTCTCCTGCACACTCTTGTGCGATTTTAACCTCTCTGGCTCTGAGTTCTTCAAAGCCACTGCCTCGGCACACTGATGATAACAGCCTGAAATACAGCGTGACAATGACATTTCACTGTCAAGCTCCATCAGAAAAACACATTTCTTATTCCCACTCGAATAGTAAACACATCTTCAAATCCATCATAAATGAATATAAAAGCTTGGGTGCTAAACCATGCAATTTTCATGTGTTTGGACTCATTATAATATATTGGAGCAATTAAAATAATCTACAATGCCATCCAGCAAGCCCTCTGCATGAAAATACCCTCGTCAGTCTACACAAGGCCACTAATGAACAATTAACACATCCACTTTAAGTAGACAAATAACAAATTACACAGAAATTAACATATGCCTAATGAAACACAACAGATAATGAATCAAAATTAGCAACACAATGTGGAAATGCTAAATAAACATGATCCTATACATTAAGAAATGTAATGAAATATCAGCAATGTGAAAAAATAACCAGTGAATCAAAGCCTTACTTTCATTTAAAATACCTTTAACTGGTAGGTGGAATAGTCTGACGTTTTTTTTTAATTACTATTTTATATCATGATTTAAAGGGTTACTGAGGCACATAAATTGTCTAGTCCAATTCCATCTGTCTCGAGGTTGTGCCATCACTAGGGATGTGCTACTACTAATGGCACTGACGTTTAAACCGCAATTATGTAACCAACTAGAATAAAAGTAAACAAACCACTGCAAGACAACAAAAAGATATTGTGTACATCCAATCCCAATATGAATAAAACAGTCAAATCCTATACTGAATGGTGCTGAAAAATATATATGGAATGTGCTTGCCTTGCATTATGATCAATGTGAAAAAACATAAGCATTCACTTCATTAGCGTTAGCCACAATATTTCAGGGTTTTTTTCAAACCAAAATAATACCACATCAAATTTTTCAAATGAAAATTTAAAACTGCTGTCAATGAAAACACATGCAAGATCTGAAGTTAAATGAAATTACAATGGACGCCTTTCCACCATCGGGCCAAATCTCTTTCCTTAAAGGGGTGTCTAATGCTATTTCATGCTTTCAGATTTATTTACACTGTTAAAGAGTTGGATTCTCATGCTAAACATGGCCAAAATGTTAAAAAAAAATTACGAAGTATTTCTGTTCCAAATACATGAGAAAGACCCTGTATTACATCATAGGGCATTCCCTCACGGTTTTGGAAGCCATCTACAGAGATGTCTTTTTTTTTTTTTTTAGGCCACAGGGGCAGTTTAGGGGGATAGAAAATACGGTTTGTAGGGTATAAAAACCATTACGCCTATGGAATGTCCCCACATTTCACAAAAATAAACGTGTGTGTGCTCGTGACTCTTTAGCTCCGCCCACTGCATGCCTCCACGAGCTTGGCTGTTTTCAGAAAGAATCGGTACAGTGTATCTGTCTTTTATAAATCTGTTAAAACTAAAGACTCTTTGGAGATATGAAAGATGCAATACTACTCTATAAGTACTCAAAGTAAACATGAGATTGGCATAAACTGTGTGTGTTATGTACCCTTTATGTGGTTATGCGGTATGGATGTGGTTTCATTTTCCACTGTGAGGCTGATAATGGATTCTCTTTGGAATGTAATACAAATGCGTCTTTCATAACGCAGCAGTTTTCTGATTATAAGAGATGTAAATAGCAAATGTTTTGGAAGATGTTCAGATATTTCTTTTGAACACACATTCTACTAGCACGGTTAGGCGGTTAACCAACTTTTTCCGGACCGAGACCGGTTTGTAGCCGTGTCGTACAATGCTCAAGTGGAAACATAACAGATATCCAATTTTCAAAATACTGTATGTCATTAATATTTGAGCGTAGGCTTTTATAACAAATATAATGTAAAACATAAATGTTTTTAAAAAATATATTGAATAATATCATTGTCGACAATACGCAGCAGTACTAGTCTTGCACATCCCTAGAAATCAGACTGCTCCAATCATGTATTTGTTTTTGAAGGGGAATACCCAAATACACCACAAGATGGTGCCACAGCTTAACGAAAACATTGTGTTTTTATGCTAATTATGGCAAAAACAAAAGTCATGAATATGAAATGCTTGCGATCACTTAAAGTAAGCTCGTGTTCAGAGTAAAACCTTCATGTACAACCTTACAACCATAATTCCGCACCATGCTCGACAGTCGCCGCCATCTTTGACATAACCAAAGATGCTCTCCCTGTTAGTTAATCAATCTAATCTAATCCATGTCCGACTTCGAACACCGTTCCAGTCATTATCTCCAAGTAGGAGGTAGGTAAATCCCAATATGTTTGGTGGGTCTTCTGCCCCTATTAAAATCAGCCACAATTGGACTTCCAACTTTTCCAGCGGAAACGTCAGCAACTCTTTATATGGTTTCAAATCCCTGATAGATATACACACCATGGCTTTCGACATTGACATTACTAGCGTACCACACATTACTGTTATTCAGAATTGCACGAGAACATTCAACACTGTGTAAGTGAAAGCTTACGTCCAAACACCACTGCCTACATAATCAATCACCACAGTACACACCTAATGCCACTGTCAAAATCGAAGCAGACTCACCATACACAATGGTCACCATGGAGACAGGCATGACCAGAAGTCCCAGAAGCATATCTGCCACTGCCAGTGACATGAGAAAGTAATTGGTGGCATTTTGCAGTTTTCGTTCCAGATTGACAGCCATGATTACTAAAATGTTCCCAGTAACTGTAACAATGACCGCAATCAAAATCAACAGTGCTGCCCAGTTTTTCTGAACTAACTCCTCTTTACTCATCTCGCCGTTGCACCTTTGCCATGACAGTGGTTCTTTCCTTTCACTGGAAGTGCCGCTGATGGATATATTGGGCAGGAAGGATGCTTCTGTCTCAGCCCAACTTCTGTTACAGCCCAGCGAACTGTTACGGACCACATTAGCCAGCATGGTGTCTGCGTTCGGTGTCCAGGTGTCAGGGTCAAAGGGCATCAGGTTCGAAGCGGTCAAGATGCTTTTGGACACAGGTTTTGAAATGTTGGCATGCAAGTTCATAATGTCCCTTATTAAAACTGATAATCTGTCAAAAACAAGTTCAGTTAGAGGTGATGTATCCTTCTTTTCTTCATGGCATCTTCCATACAGCCATGAGTCCAGAGGTTTGCTTCATTCTGTCCTCTTTGAAAACACTCCTGAAGTCTTCCCGCTACTCTTTTATGTCATCAAAAAGCCTGAAAACCAGAAATGTAAGGTGTATAGATAAATTGTGGTTTCCATAATCCGCGCATCTCAGAAAGTGCAGTGAGTTGTGCCTGTTAAATGAGGTCTTCTTGCTCCTCTCTGTTCTCGTTGTCAGAACACAACAGATTTTATGAGCTGGATGACCTGCTAGTTGAGCACACGCTCTCTCTCTCTCTCTTTCTCTCACTCGCTCCCTCTCTCTGCTCTCTCTGGCTGTGTGTGAGCTAGCAGAGTCTGGTCCTCCTCAAGTCAGTGATCATTCTGTTCAATCCAGCTGTGCTGAGAAAGCGAGCGAGCGTGCGCGTGCGAGCGAGAGAGAGAGAGAGAGAGAGAGAGAGAGAGAGAGAGAGAGAGAGAGAGAGAGAGAGAGAGAGAGAGAGAGAGAGAGAGAGAGAGAGAGAGAGAGAGAGAGAGAGAGAGAAATGTGAGTCAGGGGTTTAGTGAAAGTTCCTCAGGTGTTCCCTCTTTCTTCTGCACCTGCATCTGCTACCAAGATGAATCAGGGAGTTAATTTAATGTGACAGGCGACACAAATACACACACACACACCACTTGAGGCCCAAAGAAAATGTGATTGATGGAAATAGGCAAGATTAGGAAAACATTCAGACAACAGTCAAAGATATAAACACATAAACTTGCCTTGAGAAGAAAAATATGCTAAGACAGAATTGTTAAAATTTCATGACTGCTGGAATCCATCTATCTGTCTGTATATCCATTCATTCAGCCATCCATTTTAACATCTAACTATCCCTCTATCCACCTATCTATCAATACATCTATCTTGTCAATCTATCCCTCTATCTGTCCATCCATCCATCCATCTATCCATCTATCCATCCATCCATCCATCCATCCATCCATCCATCCATCCATCCATCCATCCATCCATCCATCCATCCATCCATCCATCCATCCATCCATCCATCCAACTAAATGCATATATCTATCCCTCTATCTATCTGTCCATCCATTCAGCCATCCATCCATCCATCAGTCAGTCCATCTATCAATACATTTATATCTAAACATCTACATAATGTATTTCTCTATCTGTCCATCTGTCTGTCATCCATCCATCCATCCATCCATCCATCCATCCATCCATCCATCCATCCATCCATCCATCCATCACCCTTCTCACACAAACATGCAATTGTGCTATATAATTCAAGTTCTCAAGTTTGGGCCTCAAGTGGTGTGTGTGTGTGTATTTGTGTCGCCTGTCACATTAAATTAACTCCCTGATTCATCTTGGTAGCAGATGCAGGTGCAGAAGAAAGAGGGAACACCTGAGGAACTTTCACTAAACCCCTGACTCACATTTCTCTCTCTCTCTCTCTCTCTCTCTCTCTCTCTCTCTCTCTCTCTCTCTCTCTCTCTCTCTCTCTCTCTCTCTCTCTCTCTCTCTCTCTCTCTCTCTCTCTCTCTCTCCCTCTCTCTCTCTCCTCACCCTCTTATTTACATGTGAACTGTCTCATTACCCCCAGCACTGTGCCGCTTATCTTCCTTTTTGTAGTACATCTAACCTGGCAGTCATGTCTTGTAGAATAAAGGTTTACATGTGAATGTATGAGTCCGGCGTGTGGTGTGAAATAAAAAGTGTTGACCACAGACATGAGACTCTGATAATAAATGAACCTGTCAGATTTTGACTATCAATAGTTCACTTTCAATTAGATCTCACCTTCTAATGACTACTTATTGATTTATACATTAACGTTAGATTTATACATTTATACATTAATGTTAAACACTGCATGCATGTAAAAATAAATAAATACATAAATACAAAATACATATATATATATATATATATATATATATATATATATATATATATATATATATATATATATATATATATATATATATATATATAAAGGATATTTAACTATCTTTGTTGAAATAGTTTTCTCTAACGCAGTTATAAGGTCATATGGCTCTCGTGGTCATCCATGATGACTTTGCAGGTTCAGTCCTGTATTTCAAATTATGAGAATATTTGCAAATAATAATCTCAGCGCTATGACAGAATACATTTGGTCTTTATTCTGCTCGGTTCATTAGCAGCAAAAATGAAAGTTGCTGAGGTGCAGTAATGAATACGTTATGCAAATATTAACCTCACATTTTCAGCTGCATACTTTTCTTACCTCATTTCTCAGCTATAACTGTATTTTGGTTAACATTTTGTGATACAGTGATGCTGTACCCAAGTTATTAAATGGCAGCTGCATTTCTGATTTATAAGAATTATACTTTGTTGTCAGTGATGGCAATGATATACCAATAATAATAATATATTGATATATCAAATGTTGTATATTCAATGTTTCTTACACAAGGTAAATGGACATCATCTATACATGAGTCTTTTGAAGTTCCAGTGTCTGTATTCTCATAATAATACAGACACTGGAAGCGTGAGCTGTTGAACTGCAGACCCTCAACACAACTCCAGTTCACTGGACAGAACATCAGCACTAGCCCTCCAGCTCTGCTTTCCACTCAGATATCAGCAAACTCGCTGCCACTCACAGCCAGTTGTTGCCATGGAAAGGCTTTGTCGCTAACAATGCATTCAATGGGGAATGAGATAACCAAACGATAATCACATTGTTGCTTCTTTTTTGACCTATCACAGGCTCATAACCATGGAGATGTTCAGTGCTCGAACAGATAAGAACAAAGAGACTGCAAAGGGCAATAGCCATCTTCAGAAATATAGGAACAAAAAGAATGCAATACAGACCTATCAAGGTTAGTCTTTTTTTTTAAAGACACAGTAGATTATTGATGAACTGAAAGGACTTCAAAGTGTAAAAAACTCAGCAAAGTTTGTTTTCTGTAAATTAAATATACGGTACTAAATATTTTATACAAAATATATATTTTACAAAATAATAAAATAAAAAACAAAATAAAAAAATGTACTCTAAAATGGCTAAAAAGTCCCATAACAGCCAGATCATCTCGACGATAGTGTGAAGCATTTTAATAGAAAATGTATTGGGTTACGTCTGTAACCCCTGTTCCTTTAAAAGGAAACAAGACCCTGCATCGGAACGACACTTTGGGGATGCTCATTAAGCGCAGTGCATCTAAAGTATGAATGATTTCAATCCTGACTGGTGTTGCGTCATGACGCAACATGTGATGGCATAACCGGAAGCAACAAAGGGACGCCGGCACGCAACAGAGTAAGCTTTCGAGATAAAGCAAGTTGCTTCCCGGCATGAAGTGGTGTGGCAATGGGACTTTTTAGCCACAACTGGGACTATTTTAGCCACAACTTGTATTTTTACAAGCTATTTGTAGGCACAATCATGCACCTGGCATGGAAGGAAGATGCAGACTGTAAAATCTTATGAATGTGTGTGGAGGGGCCCAGCCAGCCGCATCACAAATCTCTTAAAGAGGGACCCCTGAGAGGAGGGTCCTAAAAGACACCATGCTTCTAGTAAAATGCACCTTCAAGGCCACAGGTGAAGGCAAACCGCACCACTATTACTTATCATCTGCTTAGATGCAGGTAGCCCCGTTTTGGGTGACCCAAAGTACACCAAAAATTGGCCTGACTTCCTCCACTGAGAAGACCTCTGTATATACATACTTAGTGCCCTGACAGGGCAAAGCAGATAAAGCATCTGTGCTTCCACCGTCACATGCGGTGGAGGATGGAAGGCTTGAAGAACTAATGGCCTTGCCGCATTAGCTGGCACCTTATGCACATAACCAGGTCTAGGATGTAGGATGGCTTTAACTCTCCTAGGGGCAAACTTTAGGCAGGTTTATGTTATAGCCAAGGCCTGGAGGTCCCCTTCTTTTTTAAGAGAAGGGATCGCCAAGAGAAAGACCATTTTTAAAAAGTCAAGTTCTTCACTGCCAGCCTTTCAAGAAAAACTGCCAAATCCCAGGTTGGGATTCTGGTACGAGCTGCAGGCCTCATTCTCCAAGTACCACGGAGGAACCATATGACCAGCTGGTGCTTCCCCAGAGCCCCATCACTGAAGGCGGGCGTACATGGTGCGATTTTTGCTTTCATACGAACTCGCAGACAAAAAATTTTTTCTCGGGAGAAATCGCGTGGACATCGTGGATGCTCGTATGGTCGCGGCTCGCACCGTGTGAGAGGAAATACGAGACGAGACGAGCACGTTAAGAGCACCTCCCGACCTTACGATAATTTTTAAACATGTTTAAAAAGTTCGGGGAATCGGCCCGATTTTTACCAGCATATGGCTGTCCCCTATTGCCAAATCATGCACAAGCACGTAACATAGGCTCAATCTATAAGTATTATTAGCTCAGTAGCTGCAAACATAGGCTACAGCGTTCACACACACTTTCTCTCTCTCACGTGCACTCTTCTCTCTCCCTCTGGTTGTTTCAGTTAAATGGAATGGCTACTGTTCTCTGCTTTTCAACAAATCATTTGCACACATTTTTTCTTTATTTTTTTGTATCTGAAGAAGCTATCAGCAAGATTGAAAGCTCCGGTGTCTGTGTTTAACACGAAAACTCGTGTGATAGCGGCCGGCTCGCGGTGCAAACAGTCGTGTCGTGTACCAGCTGATTTGATGCAATGATCAAATTAAATTACTTGTAGCGTCTGCAATATCTCACGACCTCCCGAGTGTCCGAATTCGCACAGTGTACGCCCGCCTTTAGAGGAGTGTAAAAAGATGCAATGGCAGCCACGTACAACTTAAGTGTGGACAGGGTAAGAGCAGCAGAGAAGCGATTTTGGAGGACCTCCAGCACTTAAGTCACTGGGCAGTTAACTGTTTCCAATTCACATTCTCTACACCAACTGGAAAACACATTCCACTTTATGCCGTACAATCTTCTCGTGGAAGGAGCTCTGGAACAGAGTATGGTCTCCACCACTCCAGCTGACAGGGTAGTCTCTAGATACTGTACCCACAGTTTCCACAACTCTGGCTGGGGATGATTAATTGTGCCCCCTGAGACAACAGATCCCTCCTCAGAGGAATCTGCCATGGAGGACCTGCTAGGAGTGCTATGATGAATGAGAACCATACTTGGGCTGGTCAGTACGAGGCTACTAGCCATAGACTGATTCCATTGAGCAATCCAGTTAAGTAAACGCTATCTCAGTCCCCCTTGACGATTCAGATAGGGGACCACCGATGTATTGCCTTGGTAGAAAGCTCCTCAGGGCCTTGAAGATTGCCAGCATTTCCAGACAATTTATTCTTCCATATGGCCTTCCATATGGCCAGCATCTGTGCATGACTTTGATCAAATAAAATGGATTCCCTTTTGGACAAAACCTCTTGGACGTAGCTGCCATGAACCCCAGCAGTCTTTGAAACTGCGTTACCGTGATGTTGTGGCCTAGCTTTATTTTGCAGACCATCGCCCGTATGGATTCGATCATACCTGTCAACTTTTGGGTACCAAAATCCGGGATGGGGGGGGGGGGGGGGTTAAATCCTCACATAAACCCATAATAGTAATAATACATTTTATTTGTACCTGTGCTCTTCCTACCTGTATAACAACTTCTCAAGTGGGAAATGTACATAAATTGTTATCAGTTTGCACTGCATAAGTTATAAATTATATATAGATTAATCCTTACTAAAGGTAACGTTACTGAAGTTATTTACTCAAGAGCAGAGCATACAGTATTTAGTGAGCAATTACTTTTGTTCTTTACATTGTCATTATAAGTGATTACTGTCACTTTAAAAGATCTTCCGCTGTCGCACATGATGAGACGCATTTACAAAACTTACAAAACGCGTGACTGTCCCCCACCTGCTCCTCTTCAGAAAATTAAATTCGCTGTCCCATTGATCACGGTATTTACACAGGGTTTGGGTTTGTTGGCAGGAGTGCCTTCCGTCTCTATCGTTAGTTACGTCCATCATCCGTCTCTGGGTCTGTTTTGTTTTTCCCCGCGTTGTCACTCGTCATCATCTGACCTCACACACTATAACCTCGCGACAACGGCCACCTGTAGGCTAGTGCAGATGGAAGTTATCGCGAGGCTAGTTACAGAGCTCAGATTGGAATTTTTTTTTTTTGGTTTTTTTACTCCGGTATTATTATTTTTTTAATAGCGCAGTTTAAAATACGGGAGATTTACGGGAAAATACGAATACGGGAGGACGGCGGGAAAGAAGGGTAAAATACGGGACTTTCCCGGCCAAAACGGGATACTTGACAGGTATGGATTCGATACGTGCAAGAAACATTTGTGCCCGGATTGACGAAGAGTCCCATACTACGCCCAGGAACGTGGTTTTCTGGGAAGGCATCAACACGCTCTTTTTTGAGTTGAGTCTCAACCCCAGTTGTTTAATGTGGCCAAGGACTACATCTCGATGCCGAACTGCCATTTCTGGGGCGACTGGGCCAATATGAGCCCTGGTGCACTCTAAAAAATCCAATTAATAAAATGTTGGAAGCCTGCACAAATATATTTGAAAAACATTAAATTAATTGATATTTTCAAATCCAGTTAACTTTTAGAATTGCAAATGTTGACTGGACTAAAAACGCAAATCTAGTCAATGTTTTATAAAAGTAGGCTATTAAGGCCAAAACAACATTTTACACGTTTACTACGGTAAATAGATCTTTGTTTGTGCTGTTGAAAAGGGCTGTAAGAAACATTTGGTAATAGCCTATATCAGAACAACATTTGTGAAATTAGATGTATTTTCCATGTTTTTTTATGATGGTATCTGCATTAAGGTGGATCCTAAAACACTTCTATTACTTCTTTAATAGAAATGTATAATTCATGAACATATGTAGCTAGTTTGTTGCATTTAATCTGACTAATTTTAATGAATACCTACAAGAGCTCGTCTGACTTCTCCAATATCATGCGGAAGGATCTGTATTGCTCGATTGATTTCGCGGAAGGGTCTGTATTCGCGGAAGGATTGTTACCTTCAAAAGAAGGACTTTGCGCAGTTCGCGGGTTTCACCAGGAGACAGCAGCAGCAATTTAAGGATGCAGTTCACGCGTCAGGTAAGTTGTAATGATTAAATTGCAGACAAATATGTTGAACATATTAGGCTTGTGTGGATATTTAACGTTAGAATTGAAGTAAGTAAGTTAGAAGTGAATATATCCAAGGGAAATAGGGATTAGCTATTTAAGTGATGTCTGTCAAGTTCACTAGTCAGAGTCGTCACCGAATGAATGCTCATATGAAACTAACGTCTTTCTCTCATTAGCTATAGGTCAAGGTGTTGATTTGTATACGAGCAAATTTACTAAAACATGCCAAATGTCTAATGTAGGCCGCTATTTAGGGTTACGTGGTTGTGTTAAACGTGATTTTTCGTGTTCCAATTGTGAAATTGTCCCGTAAAGTTAAGAGAACGTGATAACCACGAATGTTATGATATAATGGCGCTCGTTTTCAAGCGGGACGAATTCTAAACAGCGTAAGAGAAAGAAAGCCATGTATGTTACAATATAGGGTACACAAAACTATTTTAGTTTGCAACTTTAGTTTAGTCACACATGCAAGTACATTCTTAATATTGAAATGTGTAAAGAGCATAATTTGATTTTTTTTAATTAATTTTTCCATTTCTTTCTCCAACAGGGTGTGACCAAGATATCCATTGATGCTGTCATCATTGCAAAGTTTCTCATCCAAGCCAGTCAGTTCTTCTTAAAGGATAGTTCACCCAAAAATGAAAATTCTGTAATTTACCCTCATGTTGTTCCAAACCTGTATGATTTTTTTTTTGTTCTGCTGAGCACAAAATAAGATATTTGGAAGAATGTTTGTAACCAAGCAGATGTACACTACCATAGTAGGGGAAAAAAAACTATAGTAGTGAATGTTTGCTCCATCTGCTTTGTTACTAACATTCTTTCAAATGTCTTTTGTGTTCAGCAGAACAAAGGAAATCATACAGGATTGGAACAACATGAGGGTGAGAAAATGACAGAATTTTCATTTTTGGTGAATTATCTGAAACACTGACAAGAAGCAAGAATGCTCCACTGTATCTACTTTGACTGTGTGTTTACAAACTAAAGGTGCATTAAAGACATTAAAGAAAAGTGTCATTTTTTTTTTTAAAGAAATTTGAAATTAATTCTTATGAAAATGTATTGTTTGTATGACAAATGTTATAACTGCAGATGATACAATGTGCTTTCATTTGTTTTTATTCTCACTATAACATTTTATGCATTTTATTGCATAACTATTGCATTTTAGTTCCACTGCAATTTCTAGTAACGATTAAAACCATTAAAAAAAAACTAATTAAAACGTTTTCATTGAATTAATTATAAAAGAGGTTAAGTAAACATACATTTTAAAGTTGAAGTCAAGTTTGAGCCAACTAAAAATTATTAATTCAATTAACTTTAAAAATAAATGTGAAAACATACATTTTAATATTGAAGTCAAGTTTGAGCTAATTAAAAAATGTTAATTCAGGTAACAATTTCTAGAACGAAATTGAGTGAATGTAAAAAATCTGTGGAACTAGTTACTAAATAATAATTAGTAATAATAATAATTAATTATAAAGCACTTGAAATTTTTTACAGTGTGTCTAGTGGAGCCAGAGCTGCATCCATGCATTTGGTCAACGTGCGAGGGGAGTGACCTAGGCAGAACAGAAGCACCTGATATTGGAATGCTTTGCCCCCGAAAGCAAACCTCAGGAACTTCCTGTGACATGGAAGGACGGACTCTGGAAGTATGTGTCTTTTAGATCTATTGTGACCAGTGGTGGAATGTAACGAAATACATATACTTAGTTATACTTTACTTAAGTAAATTTTTCATGTACCTGTACTTTACTTAAGTAGAATCAATACTGCATTCTTTCTACTTTTACTTCGTTACTTTTTGCAGCAAATATTTTACTTTCTTCTCCACTACATTTCTACAATATTTCGTTACATTTTCTGATCAGTTTCAGGGCTTGAGATTAAGGTTTGTTCGGATAATGAATGGGTAATAATAGGCTAATGTATGAACTGACGGTTGCGCTGTTGACAATCGCGCAGCCTCTCGAGGAGAAATGGAAACAAACCAAAGCCGCTCGTACAGAGAAACTCGGTAACATACTGCAGTGAATATTTTATAACATTAAATACAGTTAAAAAAAACATCACATGACACAACCAACAGTGCTGTTTTCCTGAATACCATCACGACTGAAAATGTGACACTGATTTCATGACAGTTCCATAAACAATTAATTACAATTAGTCACTTACATTTTAGATGCAATATAAACTGCTTTTGTTCTATTAAAGCAGTGAAAATATTTCCAAGATCAGATCATACGTATTTCCGCATCAGAACCACAACGCATCCCACAGCAATAGTGTGTTAATGAATGATTCAGTGTTTGAATAAATCGGTTGAATCAAAGATTCAATGACTTGTTCGTAAACGACTGCCTCATTCATGAACAAATCAGCCGTTTGAACGAACTGACTCAATGACTCACTCATTGTGACCTGCCGCCACCTACTGGTAGTTTAGTTTCATGTTTAAACATTCTTTCCAACCAACGTTTCTTATTGTATTAAAAATATATAGTTAAAACAATCTCATAACATTATTTAATGCAGTTGTAATTTGTCAGTGTAAATTATTTTATTTAACAACCTGTCACGGTTCATGGATTCCCTGTCTCACTCTTGGGTGCGTGTTGAATGTAGGTGAGGGCGGAGCCTGGGATTGGCTCATCACGCACCTGTGGCTGATCACCTGCACCAGCTGCAACTCATCACCTTCACACTATTTAGTCTCTCTGTTTCTCTCTTGTCTTTGTCAGAGCGTTGTTGGATGTTTCCCCTTGTGTCTCCATGTTGGTTGTCGTTTCCCCCTTCCGTGAAACGCTGGATCCCTTCCCGGAATACCTGTTCAGACCTCCCGAGTCACAGCTGCTCACAGCCTGCCCGTGTCGCCAAACAGAGCCTCTCTCACTGCTCCGTCTTATCCGGACTTCTTCAGTGTTCTGAGTTTTGACTTCTGTGACACTATTCTGTCAATAAACTGAGTTACTTGCAATTGAATCCTGCCTCTGTGAATCCGCTACAGAACGCTCTGACCAACCATGGATTCAGCAAGTATCAACGCCCTACTGACCAGCAGCAACGAGAGACTGGACCAGCAGGAGGCAAACTTAACTGCCACAGAACAGGCAGTACACACCTTGGTGGCACGGGTGGCCGAGCTGACCCAACAGATGCAACAACTCGTCGGTCCCACTGTGCCCGACCCACCGCCGATTCCCCACACACCATCTACATCGCGGCAACCGGAACCACGTCTGCCTACCCCTGAGAGTTATGCCGGTGAGAGCAATAATTGCAGAGCCTTCCTTACCAAGTGTTCCTTGTTTTTCGCTCTTCAACCGCAGACTTTCAACACAGAAAGATCCAAGGTGGCATTCATCCTCACCCTGCTCTCCGGACGAGCCGCACTTTGGGGAACGGCGGTGTGGGAGAATCAACATCCTTGCTGCTCCTCGTTCCAGACGCTGGCGGCAGAGATGAGAAGGGTGTTTGACCGAGCGGTGACCGGAAGAGAAGCGGCACGTCAACTCGCAGAGCTCCGTCAAGGTAACCGCTCGGTCTCGGACTATTCCATCGAGTTCCGCACCCTGGCCGCCGAGTGCAAGTGGAACGAGGAGGCACAGTGGGACATGTTCCTGCATGGGCTGGCTGACCGCATCCAGAAGGAGATATTCACCATCGACCTTCCGGAGAGGATTGACGGTCTCATTGACCTTGCGTTGAGGGTGGACGCTCGTCTGAGTAGGCTGAGGTCCAGGATGGAGCCTCAGCATGGGAGTGTCGAATGCCCTCAGGCCAGCGCTACGGATGCGGTCAGCTACACCTTCGACCCGGAGCCCATGCAGGTGGGTCGAGCTCGGCTCTCCCGGGAGGAGAAGGCAAGACGGAGATCCCGTGGTCTTTGCCTGTACTGCGGCGGGAACGGACACCTGCTAGACTCCTGCCCGGTAAAAGACCACGCCCGGCGGTAAGAGGAAGGCTACTGTCGGGCGGGATCTCCGTGGAAAAGACCTCATCCTCCACTCTCCTCCCGGTGAGATTGCTGTGGGCAGCTCAGGATTATTCCAGCCTCGCCCTCCTCGACTCGGGAGCGGAAGGTAACTTCATTGACTCTGCCCTCGCTCATAAACTCAACATACCCATCATTGCACTCAAAAACACCATTTCTGTCAACGCACTCAACGGACAAGTTCTCCCTGACATTTCATTCACCACTGAACCACTTACACTGATCACTTCCGGCAACCACACTGAACGCATTTCATTTTTCATCCTGGACTCCCCTTTGGCTCCCGTTGTCCTCGGTCACCCTTGGCTGGAGTTACACAATCCAAGGGTTGACTGGGGACAAAACTCTGTGTCTGCGTGGAGTGATAAATGTTATGAGTCTTGTTTGGTGTCTGCTTGTTCGTCTGTTTCTCGTTCTGTTTTTCAGAGTGAGACGGTGAATCTGTCTAACGTGCCTCCGGAGTACCTCGACCTGAAGGAAGTGTTCAGTAAGTCCCGAGCTGCTTCTCTTCCTCCGCATCGTCCCTATGACTGTGCTATAGATTTACTCCCAGGTAAGTCTCCGCCTAAGGGCAAACTATACTCTCTTTCTATTCCAGAGAGGGAGGCCATGGAGAAATATATTTCTGATTCTCTAGCCTCCAAATTCATCCGCCCTTCCTCTTCTCCAGCGGGGGCGGGGTTCTTCTTCGTGGGGAAGAAGGATGGTTCTCTGCGACCTTGC
Source organism: Pseudorasbora parva (assembly GCF_024679245.1). NCBI lineage: Eukaryota > Metazoa > Chordata > Actinopteri > Cypriniformes > Gobionidae > Pseudorasbora > Pseudorasbora parva. The sequence continues at coordinate 29,664,620 of NC_090176.1, forward strand.
ATTGATTACCGAGGGCTGAATAACATCACGGTAAAGAATACCTATCCTTTGCCGTTGATGTCTTCAGCTTTCGAGAGGTTACAGGGAGCATCCGTCTTCACGAAGTTGGACTTACGTAACGCTTATCATTTGGTTCGCATCAGGGAGGGGGATGAATGGAAAACCGCATTTAACACCCCCAGGGGGCATTTTGAATATTTGGTCATGCCTTTCGGCCTTTCCAACTCCCCAGCGGTTTTCCAGGCACTCGTCAATGATGTGTTGAGAGACATGGTCGACCAATTCATATATGTCTACCTGGATGACATTTTGATTTTTTCTTTGTCTCTCCAGGAACATGTTCGACACGTCAGACGAGTGCTTCAGAGGTTGCTAGAGAATGGGCTTTTTGTCAAGGCGGAGAAATGCGCTTTTCATGCACAGTCTGTTCCTTTTTTAGGGTACATCGTGTCATCGGAGGGAATGCGCATGGATCCCGACAAGGTTAAGGCTGTGATGGATTGGCCAAGTCCAGATTCCCGTAAGGCCCTACAGAGGTTTCTGGGGTTCGCCAATTTCTATCGGCGTTTTATTCGCAATTTCAGCCAACTAGCCGCACCTCTGACTGCCTTGACCTCTCCCCGAACGACGTTCAGGTGGTCCGATACAGCCGAGGCTGTATTCGCCAAACTCAAAAGCCGCTTTGTTTCGGCTCCCATCTTAGTCGCCCCTGATTCCACACGTCAGTTCGTGGTAGAGGTCGACGAGTCAGAGGTGGGGGTAGGAGCGGTTCTTTCACAGCGCTCTCCCTCAGATGACAAGATGCACCCGTGCGCGTTTTTCTCCCATCGTCTTTCTCCTGCCGAACGCAATTATGACATTGGTAACAGAGAGTTGTTGGCCGTCAAGTTAGCGTTGGAGGAGTGGCGTCATTGGCTTGAAGGGTCGGGGGTACCTTTTATTGTATGGACGGATCATAAGAACCTTGAATATATTAGATCTGCTAAAAGACTCAACTCCAGGCAGGCTCGGTGGGCACTTTTTTTCGGACGTTTTGACTTTGTTCTCTCGTACCGCCCCGGGTCTAAAAACATCAAACCCGACTCTTTATCTCGTATTTTTGATGCTTCCGAACGCCCGGTTACTCCCGAGTGTATTTTGCCAGAGAAGATAGTTATCTCTACACTCACATGGGAGATCGAATCGAAGGTCAAAGTGGCCTTAGAAGGGGTAACGCCCCCGCCCGGCGGCCCACCGAGTTGTTTGTTCGTTCCGGAGGGGTTAAGATCCGAGGTCCTCAAATGGGGTCACTGCTCCAACATTGCTTGTCATCCAGGGGTAAACCGCACTTGCAGTTTAATAAAGCAACGATTTTGGTGGCCACTTATGGCTCGCGACATTCGCAGTTTTGTTTTGGCTTGCTCGGTCTGTGCGGTTGGTAAGACATCTAACCAACCTCCCCATGGGTTACTTCAGCCGTTGTCTGTTCCTTCGAGACCCTGGTCCCACATCGCTCTAGATTTTGTTACCGCCCTCCCGCCCTCCCAGGGCAAGACGGTCGTTTTGACCGTCGTGGACCGATTCTCGAAGGCAGCACATTTCATTCCCTTGCCCAAATTACCCTCAGCCAAGGAGACAGCGGTATCTGTAGTAGACCACGTCTTTCGGTTACATGGCCTCCCGATGGACGTGGTCTCCGACAGAGGTTCCCAATTTGTGTCCAAATTTTGGCAGGAGTTTTGTAAATTACTAGGAGCCACGGTTAGTCTGTCTTCGGGTTATCACCCCCAAAGCAACGGTCAGACCGAGAGAGCCAATCAGGATCTGGAAAGAGTGTTGCGATGTTTGGTATCCAAGAATCCTTCATCCTGGAGCCAGCAACTCTCTATGGTTGAGTACGCTCATAACTCGTTACCAGTGTCATCTACGGGCCTTTCGCCATTTGAGTGTAGTGTAGGTTACCAGCCACCTATTTTTCCTAGTCTGGATTCCGAGGTCGCGGTCCCCTCTGTTCACGCCTTTATCCAGAGGTGTCATCGCACATGGACCAGAGCCCGTGAGACTCTGCTCCAGGTGGGAGCGCGCACCAAGGCTAAAGCCGATCGCCACCGGTCTAAGCCTCCCGTTTACGTCGTCGGTCAAAAAGTGTGGCTTTCTACCAAGAACATTCCTCTCCGCTCCGTATCTAATAAACTTGCTCCCAAATTTATCGGCCCGTTCACTGTCACCAAGATCATTAGTCCGGTGACAGTCCGCCTCAAACTCCCTCCGGCGTACAGGAGGATTCATCCCGCCTTCCATGTATCCAAAATCAAACCTGTTTTTCACTCCCACCTTAATCCGCCAGTCCCGGTTCCCCCACCGCCGCGACTCGTAGATGGGGAACCAACTTATTCGGTTAATCGCATTCTGGATTCTAGACGGAGGGGACGCGGTTTCCAGTACTTGGTGGACTGGGAAGGTTACGGTCCGGAGGAGAGAAGTTGGGTTCCTGCTAGGGACATTCTGGATCACTCCCTTATTGATGATTACAATCAACAGGTAAGGTCGGCTGGGAGCGTCAGGGGACGCTCCTAGGGGGAGGGGTACTGTCACGGTTCATGGATTCCCTGTCTCACTCTTGGGTGCGTGTTGAATGTAGGTGAGGGCGGAGCCTGGGATTGGCTCATCACGCACCTGTGGCTGATCACCTGCACCAGCTGCAACTCATCACCTTCACACTATTTAGTCTCTCTGTTTCTCTCTTGTCTTTGTCAGAGCGTTGTTGGATGTTTCCCCTTGTGTCTCCATGTTGGTTGTCGTTTCCCCCTTCCGTGAAACGCTGGATCCCTTCCCGGAATACCTGTTCAGACCTCCCGAGTCACAGCTGCTCACAGCCTGCCCGTGTCGCCAAACAGAGCCTCTCTCACTGCTCCGTCTTATCCGGACTTCTTCAGTGTTCTGAGTTTTGACTTCTGTGACACTATTCTGTCAATAAACTGAGTTACTTGCAATTGAATCCTGCCTCTGTGAATCCGCTACACAACCCTATAGCGTTATTCTAATTTAATGTATTGATCAAATTTAAGAATATAAGGTGAAGCTGAAGCATATCCTATATTTAAGATAAATATAAAGATTTAAATACATCAAAGCTGATGAAAATGTTAATTCTGAATATTGATATTTAACTCTGCAGATCACCCTGATATTGTGAGTCAGAATGTAAACGGGCAACAGATGATAAGCACAATTAGCCTACATTAACCCAAAACTAACTTAATTAAAATGCCACAGCCCAAACTGTTTTCTTCTTTTTAATTAGTAGAATATAGACATTAAGAGAATAAATTGTTATACAAGTACTTTTACTTTTAATACTAAAAGTACATTTAAAATCAAGTACTTTTTTACTTTTACTTAAGTAGGATTGTCGTCGTTGTAGTTCTTCTACTTTTACTTAAGTAAATATGGCTCTGGTTATTTGTACTTTTACTTAAGTACCGAGATTCAGTACTTCCTCCACCACTGATTGTGACAAACCAGTCCTCGGACCTGATCTGACTCACTCTGATTCAAGTGCCTTAGATCTAAAATTGGACACAGCCCTCCATCCTTTTTGGGAACTATAAAGCACAGGAACTCGTTCTATTGCCTCCTTTACCAGGAGTGAGTGAACCTCTTGTTTCATTACCAGAACCTACTCTGGGACCACTGCAGTCCAGACCACCCCTTTTTTTACTTTAAGGGGGTGCAGATCAAACTGCAGTCTGTACCCGTTTTCTACAGTCCACAGGACCCATTGAGATACAGTCGACAAACCATGCCATGGTGGAAAGACAAACCATCCCAGGAAGAAATCTAACAAGGGAATCAGCCTCTCAAGGCTGACCTCGGGTGTTCTTAGAGTACCGTTCTTGACCCCCTTAAGTGGCTTACCGGCAGGGAGAGGTCGAAAACTATTCGAACACAAAACTATTGAACCGAACACAACTTTTTACAGGTCTCATCTCAGGGAACTAGATAAAGTTGCAATGACTTTGGGCAGACACTGCAATTGCTGGAAAATCGAGGATAGGCAAAATAATTTTGCCTATAAATAGTTTTGCGTGCCTACGTGTAAAAAATTAATAATAAAAAAATTTAAACCGTTTAACTGATAGTGTTAATCGGTCAAAATTCTTACTATTGGTTAATGGTTAAAAGGTCAATATGAGCATCCCTACTTCTGGCCAATTTGATGCTCTCGCCACCGGCAGTGTGAACACACAGTTAGGAGGTGACTGTGCATGCCTCGCACCCAAACAGTATCACACACCGTTTGCGTGTCTCACTTTGATTTACAAAATCTCCACCTTCGAGATCAAGCCTTGCATCAGACTATTATTCCCTCGAAAAAAAAAGCCAACGGGGTGGAGCCTAATAGTGCATCTGCTTTTATTTACAAATCGGGACATTTTTATGAAGGAAAACTCTTAAGATCGCTCAAGAACTGACAAGCATGCTACGCTACCATACCCAGGTGAATAAAGTGTCGAGCTCTCATTTACTAAAACTACTTCGATGCAGAGCGCATCTAATTCCTCAGAATCAGATCGCTACGCCATCAGGTTTCGGAACTGTCAGAAGTCTCAAGCCCTCTATACAAATTCATTTGTCAACCCCACGTTCTGAACAGCCACCTCAGACCCGAACGGCAGGGAGCGAACACGGCCAGGTGGGACTGCAGCCCTCTGATCGGTGCTTCAGAGTGGCGGCAGAGAGCCCCCTCAAAAGCTGCCCATGTGTGCTGTACTCCCAAACAGTGTACACAGCTGATGTGTGTACCCACCTGTGAGATATCTTAGGCAGGGATGAACACATTGCTTGAAATGGGGTCTCTGAAGATAAAGAAACCTGAAGGCAAATCTGTTTCGCATCTATTTATAGCCTCTCACAAGCGTGCATTCCAATGATGTCATCCTCAGAGGTTATTTAAAGCCAAGTTCTTGGTGTGTTTGCCACTATGCTTCACAACCGGTCAAACAAAGATGTTTTCCCATAGTCGATAGCGCAGCATTGACTTTTAATAGGGAACATGACACTGCCTACTAGGAGGAGGATGAGTTCTTAGTGGACAGTGAGGTACTTTAAAAAGGAGATCATTTAAAAGGATTGAACTGTTTCTATTGTTATGCAATGTCAGATTTTAAACGGGTTTCACAAGATGAATTTTGAGTGTTTAAGTTTTTGAATTTATGATTATTACAAAAATAATCATAAAAACATGAACATGTATACAGTATAGGGTTAACATATAAATAAAATGGTCATGCTCTATATGGGATAAACCTGACCACTTTGAGGCTTGTATAGAAATTATTTAGAAATGATATATGACTAAAGCTTAAAATAATCCTTTGCTGCCCTTGGCTCTGATAGAGCTGCAGTTCTACTTTCCAAAAACAGAATCCAATTTGAATAATGATTCAAAATGTATTCTAAAGGCATCTTCTAAATCTGTGCATAGTCATTTTCCAGTCATTTGTTTCTCTATCAATAGCAGATTGAAAACCTGTTAAAAAGTCTTTAAACTCAGGTCTAATCAAACACAACCAGATTATGAAGGTTTTTGAGTTTTGGTGCAGTCATACAAGGAAATGAATTGAATTATGTACAATTACTTTTCAAACACTGCAGCAAAAAATAAAATAAAATAAAATAAAATAAAATAAAATAAAATAAAATAAAATAAAATAAAATAATTATTACCATTTGTGTTAAAATCTATTACTACAATTAATTTTTGAAAAAAAAAATCAGGTTTGTATATCTAATAGCACTCGAATGGTGTGTAGAAAAAAAATGCAGCATCAATGTGGAAAGGAAACTGAACTTAATATAATAAATATTAAGTGACTTTGTGACATTAATCATTCTATTTCTTTTTCAGTCATGAAGCGTGTGCGTGTAAAAAAGACAATGCAAAGTGACATAAAACTAAATCAGACAGTTTTCTAAATAATGTCAGATTATTCTTTTTAATTGTTGATCCAAAATATAATCAGTCATACCAGTGGAGATTAGATGAACAGTTTGGCTTTTACATAATGCAAATTTTCTGTTTGCTGCTCATTTCCCATTGTCATCATCATCATCTGCGAGTGTTTTTATGCTTGTGGATAAATATAAGCACTCAGCCTCAGTCAACACCTCTTGTTGCAGCAATCTGTTCATTACCAGTCTGTAAATCATAATTTTTTTTTTTTTAAATCTGCTCAAATTCACTACTAATTTGAATTCACCAAAAAAGTAAATGCACATAGCAATGTAATTTATGATTGTTAATGGTTTACTGTCATTTACTTTAGTTAAGATAAAATGCTGATATGAGTTATGTCTTCTTCAATAAACTTCAATGCTTCTCATTGACTGCATTAGTCAATGTCACTGAAGGCAGCTAACAAAGATAAATCCATGTCAGATAACTCACTGACATCCACAACAAATCTCTTCTTTTCTATTTTCTTTTCTATAACTTTTTTTTTCTTCGCCTGAAAATACTACAGCATTCAAACTGCTACTGAAAAGCACAATCTATAGAAACAAAGTCAGGATGTCATGGTGTCCACATTTAGTATGCTAAGGATTAGCTGTCTGTTGTTAATGGGTTAAAATGGGATGCTCTGAGACTCAGAGATGCATTGATTGTCTCCTTTTTGAAAAACAAACAACCTTAGACAAATTGGATACCCCTCAAATTGTAGTTTGAGGTTTGAGTGCAAAAAACACAAAGGATGTTATAAAACAGATGTGACAATAACACATGGATGTGTTAACTAAACCTTGTAGCTGGAGGAGCAAAGCTCAAGTGTTCCAAGGTGCTTAAGCCAGCGCGGTTACACCACAGCTACACCACAGAATAGGATGCATATACTGTAGCTTTGTTCCTAGAGCAGCTTTAGGACTCTGATCACTGTCTGGTTCATCTTATCATGACCTATAGGCAGAAATGAAAATCAGCTAAATTTGTAATAAGACCTGTAAAAGATGGACTAATGAAGCAGAGCAGGAGTGAACTGATTGGAGTGTTTTGGAAGTGTCTAACACTGATTTGGATGAGCTCACCGATACGGTCACATCATACATCAGTTTCTGTGAGGATACAAGCATTCCTACCAGTACTTGTTAAATATATAACAATGACAAACCATAGCTGCTTTTCCACCATTTACACTTGAGCCTGGTACAGCATGGCACGATTTCCAAATCGCTCTCGACCCGTAATTTTCAGCAATGTTGTCTAACCATGACAAACCATGCTGGTAGAACGCATGTGGTGACATCGTAACTCAGAATTGGTCCCTTGTCTGTTGCCTGGCTACCAATTTATCTGTTGCTGGCTAAGCGTGCTATTTGAGCAATAGAATTTAAAGAAATATCTGAGCATCCTCCATAGCGGGTCCTGATTTACAGCTTATACCATCAGTAAACTGTTGCTTTACCATCAACTGACACATTTGTATTACATTCCAAAGAGCAGTCATTATCAGCCCCACAGTGGAAGTGAAACCATATCCATTCTGGCTTGGCAAAGAGAACAGTTTGGCCCGGCGGTGGAAAAGCAGCTCAAGGTTCTTAGCGAAATTCAGACAGCTTCTCTAGGCCAAAGAGGATGCCTATAGGAATGGGAACATAATCTTGTACAATCAGGCCAAACACACTGACAAAAGAGATTAGAGTGGCTGAGAGGAGCTACTCTAAAAGCTGGGCCCTGCGTCAGTGGGGAAATGCCTGCAAGATATCACAAACTAAAAGACACAATCCCCAATTCTGTAGGGAATCAACTGGTCCATGACCCAAATTATTTCTACTGCAGATTTGAAAATCCCAGTCTCAAATCCCAAACCCACTCTGACAGTCTCTCCGCACAACCATCAACACATTCAGCAACTCAGCTCTCCCCCTCTCTTGCACTTCAGATCAGTGAAGAGGATGTGTGTCCTGTCCTCAGGAAACAGAAGACAAGGAAAGCACCAGGCCCAGACAGTGTCTCCCCAGCTTGTGCTGTCCAGCTGGTCTTCATCTTCTAAAAGGTCTTCAACAGATCACTGAAGCTGTGCAAAGTCCCTTCTGGCTTCATATGCTCCACCATCATCCCCATCCCCCCAAAAAACTAAATCACTTGACTTAATGACTACAGACCTGTCACTCTCATGTCTGTGGTCATGAAGTAATTTGAAAGACTGGAAGTACATCACAAGACCTTTGCTGGAACCCCTGCAGTTTGCTTATCGAGCAAAAAAGGTTTGTGGATGACGCAGTCCACATGGGAGTGTACTACATCCTGCAACATCTCATCAGACCTGGGACTTAGTGAGTTTCCTGTTTGTGGACTTCAGCTCGGCCTTGAACACCATCCTCTCAGCACTCCTCCAGACTAAGCTAACTCAGCTCTCTGTTCCTAGCTTTATTTGCCATCTTTCTGAGAGAGAGGCAACAGCTAGTGAGAATGGGAAATTCAAATCCAACAAGTGGCCAACCAGCACTGGCGATTCCCCAGGGATGTGTTCTCTCCCCACTGCTCTTCTCCCTGTACACAAACAACTGCCAAAGACCCTTCTGTCAAACTTCTGAAATTACTATCATTGCTTGGTAACAAACTCTGGCACATAACAGCACCGCTGCTGGAAAATGTTCTTCGGGAAACACTGATACAGGCAGAAGGTTTAACAGCTGACTGTCTAGTGCAGTCATAACAACCTGGAGCTGAACACGCTCAAAAAAGTGGCGATGACTGTAGACTTTAGGAGAAACACCCCAGCATTACCCCCACTCACCATAATGAACATCTGTGGCAGCAGTGGAGTCATTCAGGTTCCTGGGCACAACCATCTCTCAGGACCTGTTGGACAATTACCGTTGTTGGACAATTATATTTGCTCTATCGCAAAAAATGAACAGAAGAGGTTGTACTTCCTTCGCCAGCTGAAGAAGTTCAACCTGCCACAGGTGCTGCTGATGCAGTTCTACTCTGCAGTGATTCAGTCTGTCCTCTGCACTGGTTTGGCTCAGCTACAAAATCAGACATCAGAAGACTACAGAGGATGGTTCAGATTGCTGAGAGTATTATTGGTGCTACCCTGCCCACCCTCCAAGAACTGTACATTCAGAGTGAGGAAAGGGCTCAGAAAATCTAATCTAAAGGAAAGGCACAAGAAAAGTATCTTTCCCCATGCAATCTACTTCATGAACTTTTAAATGTTCTCCCCACTGTGCAATCATAAATATGTACCACTTATATTTATTTGACAATAACCTAAAGCTTTTTATTCTATTCCCTGTTAATTGTATTCTGTAGCACACCTGTACATACACATTTTTCTGTTGTTGTTTATATATACAGTACACAGTATAAATAAGTACACCCCCTCTAAACAAAATCAAAATAAGTTTTTCCTTAATGATCACTACAATTGAAATGTAATTAACATACTCAAATAAAAACAGACAAAATACCTCTTCAATAGCCATAAAATATGTAAATTAACCAATTTTGTTTAAATGAAAAATTGTTGAAATTAGAACACACTAGATTTAATTTAACAAATGTATAATATTCTAGTACTTAATATGCCCTCCATAATTTTAAATATAGGCTACTGCTCTTACCCTTCTTGGCACAGCGTGCACAAGTTCATGACAATTATATAAATAATGATAAACAAATATTGCTAAAGCACAACTCCCTCACCCCATCAGTACTCATACATCCCAATATAAGAACTTCTCTAGCATTGAACTTTACTGTGGGAACCAGACACTTCTCACTGTACTTTTCCTCTAGCCACACCATAACATTTTGGATGCTGTTAGATCCAAAATGATTGACATTGTCTCATGAAAGCAGAGCATGGATTCCCAGAAGTATATATTTTGTAAATATGATCATTGGAAAAGACTAACTGACTTTATTTTGCTTTGGCAACAGTAACCATGCATACTTCTGTGAGATAAACAGTCACTCTTTTCATAGCTTTTTCTGGCTCTGAGACACTCACTTGGTATTTCTCCTGCTCTTTGTTTAGCAAAAAAAATCCCTTATCACTAAATGAAAACTGAAAATGAAGGCCTGATTATTTCAATGGCCTTGTCACAAGTCCGTTGTTTTTGAATTTCTGTTACTTTTGCAATATTTTCACACTTAAAACAATGATTTGGTAATCCTCTTGTACCAATCCTCTTTTGTGCTTAGGAATAAGTCTCCTGACAATGATTCAGTTGGCTATATAACACTTAATTGTCAAGAATATATAAATTACTGTCATCCATGCTGTGCATTATAAATATCATTCATCTTTATTCTTTATTTTCTATTTTATCATCTGTGTACTGTTGTTTTGCACACTGAGAAAGAGGGTTAACATTTTTTTACCTTTAACGATACAACAGCTTTTAACTGTGGCAGTACCCTTAAAAGTATATCTTTGTACCTTTTTTTACACCTAAAAGGTACATATTAGTACCTAAGAGTACAAACACATACCTTAAGGTACTACTATGGACCTTTTTTGTGGTAAAAAAAAGGTACAAAGGTACCTGTGACAAGCTGTTGTACCCCTAAAGGGACAATTTTGACACCCTTTTTCTGTGTGTGTGTGTGTGTGTGTGTGTACTGGAAGCTTCTTCTGTCACTAAAACAAATTCCTTGTGTGAGCAGACATATTTGGAAATAAAGCTCTATTTCTGTCTAACGTTGATCAGCGAACACAAACAGAGGGTCAGCTATAACTGCTCGACACGCGAGAATGAACATCATTGGTTCTCGTATTATAACTGCTGTGTGCGTTGATGAATGTTTAAGCCAGGGATTCACCAAGCCGTCAGTCAGGCAATGTTGGACCATTTTTGAGCATCGGCTGACTTACTTTTTTCGGTGTGTTCCACACCGCTGGCTCTAGTCAGATGCTGTTGGGTTTTTTGGGGCCAATTCAACATGCAGAATCGCAATCGGGCTGTCAGTAAGAGAAAGAACTCTAATTGGCTGTTCACATTAGTGAACGATTCAGTGCACGAGAATAAGAACAAAAGCAATGAAAGCAAAGAAGTAAATCAAAACTGAACAGACAGAAGGCTGTTATAATTTTTGTCATCTTACCTGAGCAACACTGCGTAAATATTTTTATAATAACCAAGCGGAAATCTCCCACGGTCTCTCTTGAAGCCAATACCGAAGTGACTTAAACTGCAATTCCTTGACTGGCCACTAGGCATAGGCTTCAAAAAGGAGCAGAATCTCATTAAGCCCCATGTTAAAAGTGCCCTAGAATGAAAAATTGAATAAACCTGGCCATGGCAAAATAATAAGAGTTCAGTACATGGACATCACATACTATGAGTCTCAAACATCATTGCCTCCTACTTCTTCTCTACTGTAAATCTCGTGAATCCAAAACTCCACAGAAAAAAAAGTGCTTCTCAACATAAATCCAACAGTGACGCATGCATTGGGGATCATTTATACGCACGCCCCCAACATTTTCATTTGTCCAAATATGTTCATTGTCAGGCGGAAATGGAGCGAATCATCAGGTACAAGCTGCTCGCATGGACACACTTCATGTTCAGGCTGTTCAGGAGACTGAGAACTTTTCACAGTGCCGCCGCTCCCACCACGTGCATCACGTGTTGCGCATAGGGCACCAAGTGCTGAGGGGGGCACAATTACAGCATTACATCCTAGGGACAATTTATAGGGTTATAAATGGACCTGTAAAACTGTATCTGGACAATTTTTCCCTTAAATAAGACACATACCCCTTATGTAGATATCAGAAAACAATTGAACATATTGTTTCAAAATCATTCTAGGGCACCTTTAAAGCCCAACTTTACAGCAGGAAAAAACATGTTTACAGCCTAATACAAATTGTGGTTTTGGTCTATACGGGTAATTTTGCCCTTCATGATAACCGTGAGGGGGGTGAATTTTTTTATAACTCATTCATTTACATTATATAAAGCCTTAAAGATGGCAATGAACAGCTCGTCTCTACTTTACGGTTCAGAACGGCTTATAGGAATCCTATGGGTGACGTCACGGACACTATGTCCATATTTTTATGATAACAACCTGAGCAGAGTGTAATGTATTCAAAACGGTAAGCAAGCGCTGTGCTATGTGTAAGCTTTGTATACCTGCAGCCTTAGTTTTGCTTTCCCTGTTTGAATGACCAATATAGACAAATATATCTTACATATCTTATGCTTACATAGTTATCTCCTTCACAAGCAGGAGCAGAACGCCCATGTAAGTTGATAGTTGCCTGTAGTCCTTTTGGTGTGTTCAGGTGTGTTGCTTGTATTTTTCTCAGAAGCAGACGACACGAGGTGACAACAGTCAGCTTTCATCAGCGCTTGTCCTTTGGCAGAGGTTTGGTGTGTCCCTACCTTTATATGTGAATAAAAGCCTAAATTCAATCTGTTCATCATACAAAGTGATTGTCTCTACAGAAAATTTTGACTTAACTGCTCGATTCATATGCAACTACCACTTTGACGATTCAGAAAGTTCATAAAGAGATTGTAAAACTAATATATATATATATTAGTTTTACAATCTCTTTATGAACTTTCTGAATCGTCAAAGTGGTAGTTGCATAGACTGTCAATGGAGGGACAGAAATCTCTCAGATTTCATAAAAATATTTTAATTTGTGTTGTGAACAAAAGTCTATAACAGGCTTGGAACGACATGAGGGTGAGTAAATTAATAGAATTTTTTTTTTTTTTTTTTTGAGCAAACAACCTTTAAATCTACACATATATAGAAATAATATGGTTTTCTCTTCCTTTGTTTTAGAAGAGTGGGAATAGCATAGACAAACTGAATTTTTACAAACAAATATAATTGCTTCATCTATAAGAAACAAACAGTGCAATTAAAATTGCCTGTCACAGCTGCGGTTCTGTGATTTAGATCCATGCCAACATATCCACAGTTTGTGTTCTTGGTGCATGTCTGTTGTCTGCCTGCTTCCCTTACTTGTAACTCTATCACAAGATGCCAATCAAACATTTTTGCCATTTCATTTGTAATGAATTAACTCATAGTTCAAGATCTTGGCCAGTTTAAAAACCCCTTCTGTGTTCACACCATCCCAGCTGGCACTCATTTCACTGATGAAAGTCAACAAACCTCCTCAGCAAATGCCAAATAATAAATAACAGTCTATTGTCACAAAAAGAGAGCAGTCAGAAAATAAGAAGTGGACATCTGGAGGAACTTCCCAGACATTTCTGCAAGGATAAACATGCCATAGCATGTACTGCTTCAAAACCAATTTCACTAGCTATTTTGTCACAAATCAATTAATTGACATTATAAATAAATAAAGTAAATATTAAAAATATGTTAATAAATAAATAAATCATTAAAAAAATGTTGCATGTCATTTGTAGCAATTGGGCTAAGAATAGCTAGCAAGTAACCACCTTGGTTTGTATAAAATAAGATTACATTTTTAATTGACATTGTTGCACCCGAGACCAACTTAGACATGACAGGTGCAAGGATAGCCAGTGAAAAATGCCAAGAGGCCTTTATTACAATGTTAGAAGATGTGATTTGGTAAGGGGGGAATACAGTGCTCAGACTGAATACATCAAGGGATCTTTGGGCGATAGTTTGTGATATCCGATGGTGTTCAGGGGACAAAAGTGTTTAAGTGGTGTTTTCTGAGGAGGGCTGTGAAGATGGACACAATTAGATCAATAAAATGCTGTGCTACAGGCCTTGACTTTATTCTTCTCAGCACTTTTCTTAACAGCTGTGCTCGATTATGCACATGGAAATTTATCTGATCCTTAACGAGATCAAGGACAGCAACACAAAGGTGATTTTGCACTTATTTTATCTATTTTTTAGGTTGTGGATTTAAATGAGAATTGCTAATGCAGAATCTCATCTTTTAAAAATATATATATATTTTTTTACAAATGTAGTTTAAACTGAACATACAGTATGTTAACAGGGACAGTATATTTTCAAAGCTAAATAATGTTATTTATCAAAACAGAAAACAGTACAAACTTTGCTAATTTGATTGAACAAGTATTTACAGACATTATTTTAAACATATTAGACAAAAAAGTTTTTTTTGAGTTTTTTTTTTTTAACTCAAATGCAGGTTTCACTCTGCTGAGACATTTTATTTGGTTATTTTGTGCTATTTTTACCCAGTGCTGGGTAGTTTTTCTCAGCAGCTGCTGCATTTGTCAAAGGTCTGCCCTGAGAGAAAACTTGCTGGGGGCAAAATTCCTGAATTAAATTAAGGTTATTACATTGTTTTCCTGTCAAATTATTACTGTACAAAGAGGAAAATGTCTCACATTTTTGTTTCCGAACGACGCACAACATAATCCAGCATGTGTTCTTCTGTCCAATATTTACCCGGAACTTGGTTACCAGATAACCCAGAAAAGGTTGTTTTTAAACCAGCAATTTTGAGCTAAAGTATTTGTATCAATAGCCTTTTATAATTTATTTTCACAAAAATCTGTTGCTCCATCAACATTCCATAAAAAAAAGTGTTGTTCTTTTAAATCATACACTATGGGAGTGGTATTTTTTTTCACGGTGTGCCTTTAGCCCGCTGTACCCTTGTTATTCTGCCTCTTGATCTTTTTGGGTTTTGTATCTCCAAAATGTCCTAAAAACATCCATCATTGAAGAACATACACAATTTTGTTTTCTTTTGACAGACAGACACAAAGCGCCACAAACAGCAGCTCCTCCTGAACCAAAACAACAAGCTTATGCTGCATTCACACCATGTAGCAATTATGGTGTGTGTGTGAAACGTGTGACAAACACACCAATGAATTGGCTGGCGACTGAGGGCATTCTCCTAGTCTCGCTCCCCTTCTCAGGGGTTACAGTCGTATCCTGAAACAGAAATATATATGGGATGCACATTTTCAATGGTATCATAACTTTTGACATCTTCATAACTCGGGCTGGGCACTGAACGGCGATACTTTTATGGTATCGAACGGAAAACTCTGATGCTATGATTATCGAAAAATGATTTATCATTCAGTGCCAAATTTTGGTTCTAAATGCAGAGTGGCTGTGTTTGTGTGAGCCTGTAGCATACCTGCATGTAAGGACCAAAAGCACTGGTGACTGGCTGTTCACCACCACGTGACAGGGAGGATTTCTGAAGATACTCACATTCACAGTAGACACAACACAAGTGTTCTACCACGTCATTTTACAATGCCAAAGAGGTCTAAAGTGTGGCTACACTTTATAAAAGTGGAGCCCCAAAGCCTGGTTCGTTTGACAAGTGTTAGCGCTCCGTTCCATGCCCTGGTACTGTTCTTTTAGCCGGCCCGGGCCAGCTTGGAAGAGGTGAGGGTTGGTCTCGAGCGCGGTTCGCATGCATTGTGCGGAACTGTGTGCTGCTGTCATCATTACGAACCGTCCTGGTTATCACCTTATTGATTAACATGAATTGTAGTTTGCAAGTAAAACTGTAAATTCCTCCATCAAAGTCAGCTGCCTCTGTAATAATCTTCTGATTAGTGCAGCGCTGTCAAGAGAAAATTGCTGAGCGGCATAAATGATAAATCTATTATTAAGCAGTCCATTAGTAAAATTGCTTTTCTTCTGTTCTTCTTCAAAACAAAAAGTTGTATCATGAATGACACAAGCGTGCGGCCCGGTACGTTAACTGCAAGAGTGAGCGCAGGCCAGCGAGGGATTCGGGAGGGGGGACAATCGTGCTCAGGGAAATACTTGACAGATAAGTTTGATTTCACTACTTAAACCAAATGCATCCCCATAACGTTGACTACCACTTTATGTTAGCCTGTGCTGCTAGTCGGTTGCATATGGTATCGAAAAAAGTATCATTAGGAACTGGTATCAAAACTGAGGTATCGAAATTAGCACCGGATTGAAAGATTTTGAACAATACCCAGCCCTATAATCATAACCTTATGATAACCCTTTTTTATATTGTGATTTTGGTGTAGTGGAATTTACAGTTAAGACCCAGGACCAGATATGACTAATGAAGGAGTAGTAGGAGTAAGAGATGCAATCAATTCAATAGTTTGCAGTTTCTTCAGCAGAAGCCAGCTTCACACTTAGTATGGAGCTCATAGACCTGTGTACACACTCAATTGAGTGGTGCAATTATGACATCATTTTGTAGTACACTTCCATTGTCCCAAAGTCAGAGTTTTTATATATATATATATATTGGGGTTTTGTTTAAATGGCCAAAATAAGATCTGTGGTGAACACAAGCTCAAGACACTTCAACACGCTAAGCAGGTAACCTCAGTATGCTTTTACAGCCTCATTCTGCTTCTAATTGTGCTCTTATAAACTAGTCTAACTCAAATGTTCTGGGAACATGTTTTTTATAAAAACTGAAAGAGTTGTCGGAAGTTGTTTGGGACTTTGGTGTAGTTTATTTATAGAATACGTTTAGCTTTTTACTTCTGGCATTTAAGCTTCAAAATTCATAAAAATTGTGTTCATCTACGATAATTATCTTGATGGACAAAACGTGCAAGTATCAGAAACTTTTGTTGCTCACAACAGAGCTTGGCTGCATCCGAAACCTTGTAAATGCTGCCTTCGGAGGACACATTTAAAGGCAGGAAGGCATCAAGCAACGTCTGAATCTAATGTTTGCTTGACTTCCTGTCTCCTGAGAGACCTTCATCTGATTGATTTTTGAAGGCAGCATACATCTATCCTTCACTGCCTTTGATATCCCACAATCCTGTGCTTCCCATTCAGTGACAGTTGAGCTGGGGGAAAAAGATGGCGTCCGAAAGTTGCGTTTGCTGGTCAGTTTGTGTGTTAATGTATGTTTTTTACCAATATTTTCCACTTCTGATTTAACTTCTAGCGAGAAATGACTAATGTAGTAATTAAATATCTTTTTAGTTCTCACAAGAGCTCGCTCTATTTTGCTGTAGATTACAAGTGTTACACTGCTTTAAGAAGTCTGTCCAAATTCAGTTTTGTGAGGTGCCTTCATGCACAAAACGCTGCCTTACAAGTCATTGTCTGATAAGGCAGCAAGGCAACGAGTCAGCTGCCTAGTTTTTCGGACGCAGCCCTTGTTTTTAGCGATAATCCAAAAGCCTGTGGGTGTCACAACCGCACTTCCTGCACCATCAGACACGGACACGTATGCCACGCCCACTCGTTCACAATCAACAGCATTTTGATCACCTGCGCATCATCACCAGAGCCACATATAAGCACGACAGTCACAAACACTCATTGTCTGGTCTTGCACCGATCACCACCCATTACCTTTGTCTACATACCTGTCGAGCGACTTACCTGTCGAGCGACTTACCTGTCGAGCGACTTACCTGTCGAGCGACTTACCTGTCGAGCTACTTACCTGTCTTTGTCATCTTCGTCGTCTCCGTCTCCATCCCCATCATCATCGTCTTCATCTTTGTCCCCACCATCTCGAGTTCGATCTTTAAAAGAGATCTAAAGTTTACTAATATTATTCTCGAATTTCCCCAGCTGAAGATAATTATGCTCTGCTATATGATTTTTCATCTTATAGATGGACCATTTTGAGAATACTTCTCCGTAGCGTCACTTTTCACGACGTCCACTCGCTTTAGCTTCCTCACCCACAGGTTTTGCTGGATATATTTACTTTTTTCTGAAGGAAATCGATACAATCCTACACCTTTTGCTGTATATCTGACAGCGCAACCCCAAACACAACACGTTTTCATCATAGTTTCAACTTTAATCAACAACAATGTTCTTAACTATGTAACTGTTTACAGTAGCCGACTGGATCTCTTCAGTTTGTCAATAGAAGCCGCTCGCGTTCTGCCATCCGGAAGTATCTCTGTGCCGATTGTTTCCAAACATTCTGAAATGCCGCATACAGCAGCAATTATACTCTAACAAGTCACTAAACTACGTCAACATCAAACCAGGTTGAATGATTCTGATTGGTTAAGGTATAGATAACAACCAAGGTGTTTAGGCACAAAATGACCCATGAGGTCACCAATATGAGTTTCTAGGCTACAGTTTGTCTGTCAGATGGTCATTTCATCTCCCATGAGTGCCAGTTGCTCACTTTACAAACTTCCTGTAACAAAGGGTATTACACTCCAGGGCTCTATGTGGTTTTCTCAAGCATGTCTGTTAAAATAACCTCATTGATTTCTCCCTTTCAAAAACATCAAATCTATAGTATGTCACTCAGCTGTTGCGTCAAATGCAGTATGTCTAAACACTTCCAAACATATACAAATACAGCTGTAAATACACTGACAAATTCAGCGCATCATACAAAAAGCCAACTTTTTCTTTCATTTACATATCCATATTCAAGCATATGGTGTTAGAACTCTTCTCAAATGCATTTTTCTTCTTTGTTCTTTGACTGCCTGTGGTTAATTCTTCAAGCCTATGCTCATAGCCTGTTGTTGAGTGAGACTGCCAGAAGCTGTGTGCTCATTGATCTGAAGCCTCTGAGTCTTGGCAGCAGGTCGTTGAGCTCTCCTCTAAAGCTTTTCTGCCCTTTGAGTGAGTCATGTACCCCGCACAAAAACAGACAGGAGTGCGGGGAGCGTGGGGACACGACATGCTAACACACTAACTCAACCCCCTGCCTCTCTCTCTCTCTTTATTGAGCTCCTTCACCTGCCGAGATCCACATCACAAAATGACTATCTGCTGCTCCCCAGAAGGATGCAGCTTTTTTTGTTCTTTTTCTCTCTCAACTAAGTAAGGTAAGATGAAAGCAAGACCAAGGGCAGAGAAATCATACACATTCCTCTGCCGAATGAGTTGACTTTAAAGGCAAAAGTTATTATAATTTACTGAAACTAAAATTAAAACCAAAACAATATTTTTGTTGCTTTAACCTCTTAAACGTGCAGTATGCAACTTTTGGCCACTAGGGGTCACTCATTCAAAATAATAACAACTGACGTACTTTGGTGACGTCGGGAAAGTGCGTGGGCTCATGGGAGTTGTTGTCATTATTGCCACTGTCAACCAGCGAATCTGGCATCTCCAGCAGAAAACATGTTCACTGACAAGGTAATTGATTGTTATATTACATCTCTATTATTGTTAAGTTTAGTTACGGCTTTTCACTTTATGTAATGTCAATCTAATGAAATAGCAGCAAGCAACCGTTACTTAACAAACTTATCAGTAACGTTAGATAATGTGTGAGACAGAATGTTGAGCGGGCGGTCGCTGTGCCAACATACCTATAAGTTGGTAGGCTATGTTGACATATTAACCGCGCATCATAATTTGAGTTACTCAAATTATAGATATATTGACATGGCATCCGCGATTGTCGAACATTCTGTATATCAACTGTTCAATACGGAAATACATTTCAATTTAGTTTATCATTACCAACATAAAACAGTAAATGAGAGAACCAGCACCTGCAATACGTTGTTCATTGGAACACGCGCTGTGTCGCTCCCCACGTTCATCAATCATTCTAATAAACATTTATTTTGGAACTCGGAGATATATGAATAAGTAGATCATTATTAAATCAATATTATATGTAGCTAGTATTATATGATAAAAGTGACGGTCACCTTATATTAATTGACAAAGATAGTGGCATATTACCTTATGAAGCTAACGTTACTTTCTCCAGCTACATATAAAACCAATAATAGCTCGTCCATCTGCGTTTTACACATGACATCATCGTGTCACCAAATATACGGATAGAAATACTTTTGAATCAGTTTTTAAAAAAATAGCTCTTTCAGTCTCCAAAAACAGAGAATCCGCCTGTTTGAAAAGCCGATACAAAATGTATAACATTACGTATTCAGCTAAACGCGTCTCAATGTGGTCAAGATCGCTATGCAATATGCAAACATACAGCATGTTATGATTATATGATTATTATGTTAGCTGAATGGTTACTTAAATGACCTGTTTATTAAAACACAAGCGAGATCAGCATCTCTCTGCAGTCCGAGCTTGTCACGAAGATTTCGCCATCTTTCAAAGGCTTCTCCAAGGTTTACACGTCTCTTGCTTCTTCTACTGTCCCAAAATCTTCTCGGGTCATTTTTTTCACCCTTACGTTTGCGCTTTGTTGAGCTGACAAAACGTACAGGCAAAGAGTAGTCATGATCCATTATCATACAGACTTTTTTATACGGGGGTTCCCCTTATACTGTCTGTCAGTGTTCCTCTTTGAGTTTGGCGGTTCCGCCCATAGATATCTATGGTTCCGCCGAGTTCCGCAGGAAGCAAGACGCAAACGTGGATATGACGTGAAAGACTGGCGACATAACGGAAATAAAGACACGGTCCGTGTCTTCGAATTAAAATATTAATTTCTCTGGATTTAGAAGTTAATTAGAACTGTCGGGATAATGTAAACACACAACTTTAAAAAATATATAACATAGATATAGTGATCTTTTATATTTTTAATGCTGAAACATTACATATTGTGCCTTTAATCTGCGCCCCTATTTTTTGAGAATTTCTGAAAACGACATACCTAAATAAAAAGATCTGCAGCTTTTTAACCGTATGGTCTATATTCATAAATCTGGTATTATTTTAAACTAGACCCTTGAAATATTTTTACCCAAGAGTCATAATACCTCAAAATAGTATAGGAACAGAGTAAAACAAGGGAAAATATGCATGTAAGTGGCTCACTTTTTTTTTCTTAGGGAAAAATGTAAGTGATTTTAATGTTAAGGTCCTGAAAATAAACTAAATATAAAGCTGAATGTCTGATCATGTGTTGATTCAAATTTGAGGACGATTCTCTCAAAAATGTAGCTTCTGTAAGCTTTTATGTCAAAAAAAGACTAGGCATCCTTTCAAAAAGGCCAATTTTATTAGAACATTTGTAATTGTAAAGAGTAGTTTTTATTCAAATAAATCTGCAATAAACTGCTAATTATAATGCATTTACAATCCCTAAAAACTAAAGCAACTATTTACAGAATTTACAAGTGTAAAAAACAAAAAAACTAATGTGTAGTTAGTTGTAGTCTTGAGGCTTGAGCCCCTTTGAAAGTTAAAGTGAAAGTGTGCGAACCCTATTTCTACCAAGGGGTTGATTCAGGTTAGAGCTAGAATCTGCAGGGTGGTAGTTTCAGGACCAGGGTTGGACACCCCTGACTTAACCTGATGTACTAAAATAACTAAGACTGAAATAAAAATTCATGAAAACATAGACATACTAAGAACAGTTATAAATGACAAAAAAAAAAAAAAAAAAAAAAACACAATTACTAAAACTTTAGCTAAAATTAAAATGAGATTTTAGCTAAATGAAATATATACACAGGTCCTTCTCAAAAAATTAGCACATTGTGATGAAGTTCATTATTTTCCATAATGTAATGATAAAAATTAAACTTTCATATATTTTAGATTCATTGTACATGAACTGAAATATTTCAGGTCTTTTATCAGTTTTAATACTGATGATTTTGGCATCTCATGAAAACCCAAAATTCCTATCTCAAAAAATTTAGCATATTTCATCCGACCAATAAAAGAAAAGTGTTTTTAATGCAAAAAAAGTCAACCTTCAAATAATTATATTCAGTTATGCACTCAATACTTGGTCGGGAATCCTTTTGCAGAAATGACTGCTTCAATGCGGCGTGGCGTGGAGGCAATCAGCCTGTGGCACTGCTGAGGTGTTATGAAGGGTTAGGGTTAGGGTTAGGGTTAGGGTTAGGGTTAACCAGGTCTGCAATGACACCCTCTTGAAAAAAAGTTATAAAAAATGATTAAATTGAAAATAATCATTACATTAAATTATATGGGGCATAATGCCTCTGAACTTCAGCACTAATAGATAGCCCATCTTCCTATTAGGAAGCTAGATATTCATTCTATTTATAGTAATCAATTTTCAAACCCCAACAAACCTAAGTATAAATACAAATAGTAATTATTATTGTATCTATTTTTTAAACTCAAATTACACATATAATATTGCATTAACAGAAGCATTCATTTTAAGCCTGCTGCACACTATAAGAGTTATAGTAGTCCTTTACGACTGTTGCTTGTAAGTCTGTATGTACATGATCCCTGCTGTAAGCCAATGTCACACTGTGGGATCTCAGTTGTTATTAAGATGCATTAAAAATGGAGGAGTTAACACGAAACAAAATGCAGTTTCATCCAAGATGGTCAGACGGTTGAAGGTAAAATTAGATCGTATGATTTGTCAGTGGACATGTCAAACTAGCAATCAAAGACTTCAGATTTTGGCCCAGGATGAGAGGAATCTTTTAGGATTTTCAAAATTTGTCTCAGACAACAAACATTGTACAGTGTGAACCTGGCTTTATTTAACACAGCAGCTCATGTACTAACCACAGGTCAAAAAAGGAATGCAAAACAGAAAAATGGTGAGTCACCTCATGAAACCTGTTATGCAACGATGTCCTTTAGCACTAAGTTTCAAGAATGGATTATCACAGAGGACAGCAGTATACATCTGTCAATTTTCATGACATGTGAGAATTGAAAAGCAACTATCTATTTATTCTAGTTTGAACCTATTGATTCGGCGAGCTCTGTCTTGAGCATTGTGGCGAGCTGTCTTTGAAATATTCTCCAGCTATAAAAGCAAACTACAGGGTGAGACACTGGTGACCCAGCAGGGCGATAAACACATCCATCAAATAAAGTCACCCAAGTGACCCCAGATCCACAACCTGCTGACATGTACCTGTTCTATTGTTCATTTTCATGCATGAGAAGAAGACAAAACAATACTGTCACTGCATACTTCAAAGTACGATATCATGACATAAACAGGTTTTAAATTGCTGTTAATATGAAAGTAATGCTTTCTGAGGAAGTTAATAAACAGAAAATAACAATAAAAATAGATCTAGGGAGCTGATGTCAAAAAGATTCCAGATCCCATGGGAATCTCTCATTACTTAAAAAACATGCACATTAACCTACCAAATGCAAATGGAGAGCCAGACCTCATCAGACAAGGTCAGCAATGACTAACCACTGACGGTAATGAGTACTCATCGGATATTCTCCAAGAGGATTGCTGAGGAAAGACTTTGACAAGAGCTTCACATGAATGTCTACCGTTAAAAGTTGTTTTCATGAATTATTCATTTTCTTTGACGGATGACTGCAGTAAACAGAGAATGCTTGGAAGTGTGTCAATCTATAAAAAGGCCTCATGAGGCAGTGCAGGAATACTCTAATCATTGTTACGCTCCTGCCGCTCTGAATATATCCTTGATGAAATGTGAGGTTTTCCTGGAGGGATGAATATAACATATTCTCTGTGTGTGTTGGTAGGTACACACCAGTTTTCATTTGGAAAAATACAAATCTGCCAAGAAGTGCTATGTACATTCTCACCTTATATAATAGCTCTGCTCGACTAAAGGTAATCTCCGGTTTTGTGAGGGGAAAAAAACTTCCCAGGTGTTAATATAAGCGGGAGATTTCCTCATCCCAGCCTCTCTGAATACTCACTTGAAAGATGTTCAGCTATTAAAATGCAGGAGAACAGGTCTCGCTTATGTTGCATTCCACTCATGTCACTTTGGATAAAATGGTTTACTAAATCAATACATGTAAATTGTAATGCAAACTGAACGGCCATCATTGCTCAACCGCACTTAATTCTGTTTGGAGCCCTTTCTACCTTTTATTGAAATAATGTAAGTGATTGCTGCACACACAATTTGTTTACAACAATGACAAATGTCTGCTAGCACAAACTATACACGTGCTGACTCACTGCAGTTAAAACTCCTGATTTCAGAAAGGGTATTTTATCCTTGATTACTGTGCATTCGCATGGTGACTAATGCATTAACAATCTGACTATTATGAATGTGTGTATTGTTAGAGAGACATTTACATGACTTCCTGACCTGTGTATTCGACTGCACATAACAGCATGCTGTTAGTATTATCATTTGTAATTTTTTATTTTTATCTAAAACCTTTTTAGTACAATAATTACAGGAACAGTCTCACAGCTAAGCAAGGGTTTAGATGTCTTGCTACAGACAATACTCCAACTCTCCTGTTCACAAGCTAGAAAACTCCAAGAGTTCACAAAAGTGCTTTTCCTGCAACCCCAAAAATAATATTCTTTCATCATTTACTTACCCTTATGTCATTCCAAACCTAAATGACCTTCCGTCTTCTGTAGAATAGAAAAGGTGATATTTATATCGTGCTGCTCTCTTCCACACAATGAAAAAGTAGTAAAAGTAGTCCACATGAATTTAGTGCTATATAATGCTGTCCTGTAAGAGGACCAGACTGAAATATGATTCACATGATCTTGCTTCATAAATAGCCTAAATGCTTTAGTGCTCCACAGAAGAAAGAAACCCAGTTCAGAAAGATATGAGAGCAAGACCATGTATATACCTCCACTTTCCATTTGGTCCATTGGCTTCAACAAGAAGACCAAAAAAAATTAACTGTATATTAAAAAAGTGCCAATAAAGCCCACATTACAACTATTAATTATATTTTTTGCCTCAGGTCCATGCCCTCAGAAATAAGTTATTTGCCTGCATAGTTAACTGATCCCTTAATCTGAATCAAGCTTCCAATGTCCCTCCATCTGTACAGTGAAAGAACTGAGCAAATAATTGTATACAGACAATGTTTGTACAGAAGATGCCTTTCAAGGGAACTTGTGCTGTGCCGAAATGCTCCGAGAACGCCCCTGCGTGATTGTGTCATGAAGCACACATAGAATCAGTCCAATGGAAAGACTTAACATCATAGGTGGGTGAAGTCATAAACAGGAAACTATAAAGTTTCCAGAATCCTTGTCTTTAAAAGTAGTTTTTTGTCTGTCTTAAAGTTAGGCAGGAGTTTTCCACCTCTGTAAAAACTATTATGGCGAGTGAACAGCAATTAACTGAGTGTGTTCATCCCTGCCCTCGTTTTATTATGGGTGGGGATACACACTCTGTGTGTTGCCTGTTTGAGAGTGCATGCTCAGGCAGCCCTCAAGGGGACTGGTTTTGAGCACTTTGTGCGTTTTTCATTAAGAACGCTGCGCTCCCGCTTAGTGCTATTCGAGGCGGGCGCTTCAGCTCGCTTTCCTCGCAGCTCAGGTCCTGCTTCTTCTGAGGCAGAGAGGCGGCTTCAGTCATGGGGTTCGCAGATGGATCTAAAAGAGGGCTTAGAGACGGGCCCCGCCCTTTCTTGACACCTGTTATATCCAGTGCATCATGTTGGGGTTTGGAAACACGTGATGCAGTTACTTCCATGCCAGCTGATAAGCAACTACAACTATTTAGCTCAGAGGAGTTGGATGTTGTTAGTATCGTGACAGGGGATACTGAAGAGTCTCCAATTCAGTCCCCTGCAAGTCAGGAGCTGGTAGAGGTGCTGACTAGGGTCATGGCAAGGTTACATATTGAGTTCTGTCCCAAGGGCCTGTGTTGGGGGCTCATTGTTGTCGTGTTACACTAACGACAGATGCATCCCTCATGGATTGAGGGTGATTGTGAGTGGTCACTCTGTGGCAGGACCATCAGCTCTGATGGCAAAAAAATCGCCTAGAAATCATGGCAGTGTTTCAGGCTCTGAATTACATCCTGCCACCATGTGCTTGTTCGTTCTAACAACACATTGGTGGTCTCATACATAAATCATCAGGGGGGTCTGCGGTTGCACCCCTTATACAAGTTGGCACAGCAGATCCTTCTGTGGGCCCAAGAGAAACTGCTTCCCATCAGGAAGCGGACATCCTGTTGAGGCAGGGGCCGAAGCCTGGGGAATGGCCTCTACCCAGAGGTGGTCGAGATCCTATGGAAAACCTTTGGCAGAGCAGAAGAGACCTCTCACTGCCCTCTGTGGTTTTCTCTGACACATCCGGCTCCTCTGGGGCTGAATGCCATGGTACAGGTGAGGCTGAGGCTACCCCTGTACGCTGGCTTTATCCTTATTTAAAGGTTCACCTTTTTCGTTAGGCACGAATCCAAAATGATCCCAGATCGGCGATGTAGAATTTGGTTTCCCAACCAGGTCCATTGCTCAACACGAAATGATTTTGCAGAATGCAGAAAAAAATGGATTTGGCCGCCCTCAAACTAAGGAAACCCCATTTATGGCGTGTGAGTTAGAATTAGTGAATTAGCTATTTTATACGCTAGTCTAAAAAGCGCATACAGCTAAAAGGTACAGGTTATAAATAGCAACTGAAATTGCACGTTATATTCTATACAACACTCTTTTTGCTTGTCGTCTAGTGTGTCATGTCACGTGCACACTACCGCCGGTGGCACCTCACCACCGCGGTGGCACGGTGGTCATGGCCACCGTTTTTGTTAAGATAAGCATATAGTTTTAATCATTAAAGGGGCCTTTGAAGTTGGGGAAAAAACTTCTGGCATTGTTGTGTTTTCGTGTATTTTATTTTGATTTTTCACAGCTCTGGATATTATAATGGTGATTGTTTAACACACAGAACAATTCACTACATGATTTAATGGAGAAATGTGTTATCTTTTCATGTTAATTTTCAGCTTCAAATGTTTTACTTAATAGTACTGTATGTAAAAGATGATTCTTTTTTAATTTTTTTACTTGAAAGAAAAAGCTAATGGAGCACTTTCATTTTAACTTATATAAACTATTATGTAACTGTTATATAACATAATGTATTTTACCGGAAAGTTTAAAGCTAAGAACCATTAATATTTGAAGTGCAGTGTTATGTTGCATCATGCAGTATTTGTCCTAAAAATGTAAATGTGATGTTTGTTACCTCAATAAATTTAAGGTCATTCCTATTTTTTGTTTTATATTCTATTATATTAACATTAAAAGCACACCTTTTTTTCACCAAAATAACAGTAAAGGAAAAAAAAAACTGAATTCCCCAACAAATTAACGGAAAAAAAGGAATCTGAAAAAAAATAAAAGGGAATTTGCAAAAACTTAAACAGGAAAAATGGAATTTGGGAAAAAATCAAACGGAATTTGGGAAAAAATCAAACTGAATTTGGGGAAAAAATCAAATGTTTTTTTAGGGCCCTAATAATGTGGCAGGTCAGCCTTCACCTTTGTCTGAACTGACCCACTCTACTAGGGACAAGGCTACTTCTAAAGCTTTATTATCAGGGGCTTCCCTTCAAGATGTGTGTGATGCAGTCCTTGCCGCATACGTTTTTGAGGTTCTATGAACTAGATGTTGGCTCCACTCCTGGTGCTATCATAGTAGTGTATGCAATCTTGCAGAGGGGTTCTCACATACCATGGACCAGTGTTTGTGCTGTACATGAACCAACATGAACCAGTTGTTTGTGCTGTAGAGTAAGTGCGCTTGTGTAGGTGTGAGTGAAAGCTTAAATTGCATTAAGTCAATCTGCTGAGAGGAAACTCTGTCATGACTGTCATTCCTTCCAGTGTTTGAATGCACAGTTAAAATCAGATTAAATAAATTGGAGAGTCATAGAAGACATCCACTTGCCAATGTTCAGGATATTCCCTGCAGATTCGAGTACATCAGAGCTCTCACTCTCAAGCAATCGAAGTAGCAAATGGTAAGACATTCTCTTTGTCACAAAAATTTATTTTCTGACATTTTCCGCTGCTGGCCGAAAAACGTTCCAAGCAGGAACAGGATATAGCAGTCAAATTCAAAAGAAGAAAATGACTGGCTAAGCTTATGAATCACTCTTATGCTTTTACTACCTGTTTTTGTGTTGCACTCTATTGTTCCGGACATACCGTACATGAAAGCCACACACAAAGATTTCATTACATGAAAATTGCCCTCATTTTCCCAACTTGTATTATGATATTTTTTTCAGAATCTCCATTCTGTACAAATGTCAGCTACAACATTTGGCTTCTAAATTATCTCGCAAAGGTTATTTTTCAGGATGACATTCATTATTCTAACTCACGCACACCAACGAGAGACGACAAAGAAGACACGGACTACCTGAAACCTGCTAAATCTCCCAAGCTAAACAGAGCGTGCTTTTGCTTGCTCATTATTTGGGAGGCAACGCTGAGCTAAATTATGCTTTTCTAAACTAGACAGGCATCTACATTCAGGGCCATCCAGCTCCAGTGAGAAAAGTTAACGAAACAATGGTCAAGGAGATGAACTGTCAATCACCTTTACCAATCGAACAAAATGTCTAATGAATGTCAGTGTTATAATAAATATACAGTATTTTTTATAATTCTGAAAAAATAGCAGTAACTCTTTTGTAATAAGTACATTTTAGCATTAGTTAATACATTAGGTATCAGGAACTACCAATGAACTAACATTTGTATCGCATTTTGATCCCACCTTATATTAAATGTCCTTAATACGGCGTATTAACATTTTAAATAATAAATTGTTACAAAGCACTTTTTTGTGTACATGTTCTTTTGTTGCACTTACATTTAAAAAAAATCTGCATGTAATTAATTTCTGTAATTACATCTATAATTACACGGCCATCATTGCTCAAATGATGTAGAAAACAAATGAAGTGTTTTACTGAACAAATAAACACACCTACATCTTGGATGCCCTGGTGGTAAGCAGATAAACATCACATTTTCATTTTTGGGTGAACTATCACTTTAACCCCCACTTAAATCTACCCATACCATCAAACCCGTCCCTAACTTTACCTGTATTCACCTTAATAATAATTACAGTGTAACAAGTGATTATGAAAAATACAATTATATCTTTTAACATTAGTTAATGCACTCTTAACTGAATTTATTATAAAGAATTAAAGGGTTAGTTCACCCAAAAAGGAAATGTGTCATTAATGACACACCCTAATGTCGTTCCACACCCGTAAGACCTCCGTTCATCTTCAGAACACAGTTTAAGATATGTTATATTTTAGTCCCAGAGCATATGCAGTCTATGCCCACTTTACTGTCCAGAAAGGGAATAAAAACATCATCAAAGTAGTCCATATGTGACATCAGTTGGTTAATTAGAATCTCTTGAAGCATCGAAAATACATTTTGGTCCAAAAATATCAAAAACTATGACTTTATTCAGCATTGTCTTCTCTTCCGTGTTCCTCCAAAAAGTATCAAACGGTCATGAATCAGTGAATCGATCAAAGATTCAGGTCAACAATGTCACGTGATTTCAGCAGTTTGCCAGTTTGATGCGATCCAAACTGCTGAAATCACGTGACATTGGCGACCCGAATCATTGATCGATTCACTGATTCATTTTTTTTGGAGGAACACGGAAGAGAAGACAATGCTGAATAAAGTCATAGTTCCCTTTCAGTCGGTCACGTTCGACGTACGTCGGACTTAGACTGACGAATTGGTCAGATCCCAATTCGTCGGTCTAAGTCCGACGTATGTCTCCGTTCCCTTCTTTAGGGAACGAGGGTTACATACGTAACCGAGACGTTTTTGTTATTTTTGGACCAAAATGTATTTGCGATGCTTCAAGAGATTCTAATCAACCAACTGATGTCACATATGGACTACACTGATGATGTTTTTATTCCCTTTCTGGACATGGACAGTAAAGTGGGCATAGACTGCATATGCTCTGGGAATAAAATATAAAATATCTTAAACTGTGTTTTGATGATAAACGGAGGTCTTACGGGTGTGGAATAACATTAGGGTGAGGAGTTAATGACATCAATTTCATTTTTGGGTGAACTAACCCTTTAAATGAAATAACATTAACAAAGGTTAACAAATGCTATGAAAATTCATTGTGTCACGTAACATGGGAATATAAACTCTCACAAAGATAAATATTTCTAAGAAATATATTTTAAAAACAAACTCAGGAGGTATCAACCTACACTTCCAATTGAAACACAGACTCAAGCATTGAATGGACAGAAAACAAGGGAGAAAGTATGGTATAAAGGGCAAACAAAGGGGAACTAATGAGATAATTTAAGGTTGGCAGGTGAATGAAATGACTAATTAACAAAACTGACAAACTGGGTCACGGGGAAACACAAAGAAAACATATATAGGAAAAAATAGGAACTTATTGGAAAGTGTTACCATAAATGCTATAAAAGTATTGTTTATTGTTAGTTCCTGATACCTAATGCATTAACTAAATTTAACTAATTGAAACATATTGGAAAGAGTTTCCAAAATAATTCAAGGATTTTCCCTAGCAAAAAAATCTATTGTTACCATGAACATGTTATTTTGTTAACACGGATAAGCTGTATGTTTTCACAAAAAACAACATGGAGATAAGAAAAGTAAAAAAAAATAATAAGAAGAAAACATCTTTGGAACACAAATACAAATATTTTTATATTATCTCATCATTTCTGTCCATTCATTTAAAGACATAAAAGTAATCCACATGATTCAGTTTAGAAGACTTAATTAGAAGACGCTGATTCAATCTGCTCGTTGAATCTGTAACAGGGCAATGGATTTTATTCTCCATGCAGAGAAAATAAGCCAGGGGTGTTTGTATTGTTTTAAAATGTCTCAGAGTTCCAGAGATGAAAAGTTTTTGAAAATAGGTCACTAATGATTATGTGTGTGTGTGTGTGTGTGTGTGTGTGTGTGTGTGTGTGTGTGTGTAAGAGCTAAAGGGAGACGGAGCATGAAAGTAAGTATTAGAGAATGTTTGGCTTAAAGAATGTGTTAAAGAAAGTGCCCTAATTGGTACGTGCTGGTAATTAGGGTGTGTGTGCCTGTGTGTGTGGTTGGTAGAGAAGGAATGAAAGTAGCTAGAAACAGGGTCCACAATGACCTTTACTTGAAATATGAGGTTATCAGTTTTCATTTCCTCCTGTACAATGGGTCAACTGAGTGACTCACATGGTATGGTGTCTCAGTGGGTAAGGCATTTACATTGGTTACCACGTTTCTACCATCCTCTGACTGCTATTGTGCCGAGATATTGTAGTAGATTTTACCGCTGTGTTGCCAAACTTCTTTCCCCCCCAAGAATAGGGTAGAGCAATGCTTTTAATGCCATGTCTCCAGGGTCATCGCTAGACCCTTTTTCATGGGGCACAAGCCCCAGAGAAATACAGCTGTGCAATAAAATATTAAGCTGCTGATAAATCCTTGTCTGGCAATGGAGACACTATACCAACCTAACAATTTCCCTGATAATATTTCAGCAATCATAGCATGTGTGTTTTCTATTAACTGTTTAGAATAAGCTAACCATGTGAAATTCACAAATTAAACTGGTCAACTAATTGGTCAAACCGGCAAAAAGGTGTGTGGATGAATTCATCTCTCATTCTCTCATACCGTAGTGGGACATTTTTTAAGACAAAAAGCTGGATAAGACAAAAGAGAACTGGAGCGCTGCTGGAATCCCTTTCACCCTCTGGTGCTCTTGGAAGGGTTAAATGTAGAAAACAAATTTGGAAAAAATCCAAGTCCAGGCACTCAATAGGATGCAAAAAGTAAAAAGCCTTTAATGGTAGGGCTAAAACATTAAAACACCAACGCGTATCGGCCCATAGGCCTTCATCAGGGTGTTGGTAACAAACAGACAGGATCAAGCACTACTTAAAGTTGCATTGGTTTAAGGTGTGCTACTCTGGCACTTGCAACACAACTATTTGCCACTAGAGGCAATAGTTCGGATACTGGCTAATGTCAAAAGTTAAACCATACAAATACAAGGAAAAATATAAGATCTCCAAGTGGTAAAAATAGGAGTGACACCAATACAAACATCTTGTGTACTCTATACAGTTATGTCCCCAAAGTCAATAAATGTGAATAGGCTAGTTACCCATCTTACTTCTGAATTCAATTGTCAAGATAGTTCTAAAACAACAAAAGAAAAATGTTATGGGCATTACAGTACATTAAAAGAATAGTAAACATTCACGGACAACAATACACTGCCCCTATAGAGACACAACCATTACAAAAAAGGTTACAAAAAAGGTGAGAGGTCAAACCCTTCGTTGAGACCTGGATGACTGGTGGCCCTCAAGGAATAGATCCAATATGTCTCCCTTTGTTTAAGGCGTTTGATAATATCCCCACCCCTGGCATCAAGGCGAATAGCCTCAATGCCCACTACTCTTAGGGTCGAATCACTCCCATGTTTTGCATCTATATAATGTTTGGCCATTGGATAGTTCATATTTCCAGTCCGAATGGCATATCTATGTTCAGATACCCTGTCTCTTAGTCTCCTTTTAGTTAGGCCTATGTAAAAACAGCCGCAAGTACACTCTAAACGATAAACAACATGGGTAGTATTGCAATTTATAAAACTATTAATAGTGTAGGTCTTATTGCTAAAAACATCCAAAAATTTGTCAGTTTTAGCAATATTCTCACAATAATTACAATTACCACAAGGGAAGTTACCCTTGGGTTGACGAAGCCAAGTTTCACGTTTAGGAGCAGGGAGGTAACTTCTTACTAACTTGTCTTTAAGTGTGGGGGTAATGGTTGTGTCTCTATAGGGGCAGTGTATTGTTGTCCGTGAATGTTTACTATTCTTTTAATGTACTGTAATGCCCATAACATTTTTCTTTTGTTGTTTTAGAACTATCTTGACAATTGAATTCAGAAGTAAGATGGGTAACTAGCCTATTCACATTTATTGACTTTGGGGACATAACTGTATAGAGTACACAAGATGTTTGTATTGGTGTCACTCCTATTTTTACCACTTGGAGATCTTATATTTTTCCTTGTATTTGTATGGTTTAACTTTTGACATTAGCCAGTATCCGAACTATTGCCTCTAGTGGCAAATAGTTGTGTTGCAAGTGCCAGAGTAGCACACCTGAAACCAATGCAACTTTAAGTAGTGCTTGATCCTGTCTGTTTGTTACCAACACCCTGATGAAGGCCTATGGGCCGATACGCGTTGGTGTTTTAATGTTTTAGCCCTACCATTAAAGGCTTTTTACTTTTTGCATCCTATTGAGTGCCTGGACTTGGATTTTTTCCAAATTTGTTTTCTAAAAAGCTGGATAAGTTGGATAATTTTGTAGTACTGATGAAAGGCTAGAAATGCTCCTGCATAATCCACTGCACTGTGTCCTGCAGGACTGCTTTATAGTTGAATTGAACTAATATTAATAACATAATAGATTATCTTAATTTATCAAGTCAAGTCACCTTTGAAAAGCGCTTATACAGACTGATTCAAAGCAGCTTTACATAAAAATGAAAATAATGATTCAATGAGGCAAACAGAATTTAATTCTGATGTAAAGCAGCTCTAAAATGAAAATAGTGTTGTTGTTCAGCTGAGGTCAATTCAGCTCAATAACTGTGATCATCAAATATGAAATTAGTTAAATTAAACTAAATAGCAGCTCTGTAGAAAACAGTGATGCCACCATCCAGCTTAGTTCAGTTGTGTCAGTAACAGTCAACTCAATAAAACTGCTAAATATTATTATTACTTTACTCAGTTATTAAACTGAATCAACACTTAACTGACTTCAGCTGAACGCTATTGTCTTTTTAGAGATGATTTACAGAAGAATTGTATAATCACTTTAAGCTGCTTTAAATCTGTATTTTATAAATCTTATATAAATTAAGGTGATTTGACAACCTTTTTCTGGCAGTGGAATTTCTGACTTTAAAATAGAAGCATTAGAATGATAGTAACGGTGGTGAAATGCAGGGGAGGGTAAGCCACTGAATGTGAAAAAAGCAAATCAACAAAAGGAAATATAAAATGATAGGTAAACAAAAAGAGTGCATTATGTGAAACGAAGCAAAACTAATTCTAAACACAAATTAATAGAAAAGGCAAATAATGGAAGCAAGAAAAAGAAGGGAATGAAAGAAAAGGAAAGGCATCAGGGGAATAAACAAGTAGTTAAAATCTATAAATCGACAGCATTCATTTTCTTATGCGAACCATTTGTGTCGAAATGAAAAGAGGAATTTGAACTCATTTCATGGTGAGCAGGAAACCAGAAATGAAGGAAGTACCAAACAACAAAACATTTTAGTCTGGGTTTCCTGATAACGTTGCCGCTCACGCTCTTAAGATCATCTTAACTAACATTGCTTTATTTTACATTTGCTTTATTGATTCAACAGCATGTCAGTTTCTCAAGTGCATTGTTATGGGAGCTAAGTTCAAATAGTGCAAAAAAAAGAAGTTACTGAATATAGAGTATATTAAAAGGGTAGGGTATTTTACAAAAATACTGAATATAAATAATTATGACATTGGTAAGTGCAGGAATTGAGGGTGCACCAGACACAAATTATTCTTCCAGATGATTTGTTCAAACGCAATTCCACACAAAACGCAACTCAACACTCCAGACACTCAACAATTAACCATCTATCACCATTAAAGAACAGGCGCTGGTGAGTCTGCATCAAGCCACAGAATACTTTAAGTTTTGCATTGCAAACTTTGACAAACACAAAGATACAACCCAGGCTCATTGGAAATACCTGACTCTGCCTACATTTTTGCAACACCCGAAATATGTACCTCCAGGTATGTTTACCTGCACTTTTTGCGTGAAACGTCCACCGGAGGCACTAAGTGGTAATATTATTGCTCCATTCCAGATGCGCAACATGACTTCGCGTTAACATACACGCGCCAACCTGATCTCACAGAATGAATATTTATAACCTAATATTATATTTTGGAACAACTAACTCCACTCCTACCCTAAACCTACCAACTCTCAACAATATAAAACACGTAACAGGCAAATAAATGTACAGTCACATGTATTTATTGCAAAAACTGAACAAAAAACTGTGTAAAAGTATTAACTCATGTTGCATTCCAAGTCTTCTGAAGTCATACGATATCTTCATGTGAAGAACAGAGTTGATCTTAATGTTTTAGTCGTTGAAATGATGATCGTGCTCCTTTGCGAACAGAACACACATGCACTCGTTCATTCATATTTCTAATTCAAATGATACACACAAGTTGAATGACGTGATCGGTCACGAGACACACAAGAGCCAATGGCATTTTACAATCAAAGCTGACGTAATGACGCAATTGGTCACACGACATACAACAGCCAAAGCTGTCAAAGCTGATGTGACGTTTCTTCTGGCGGCAATATGTATGATGTATTATAAATCTTTGGCGGATGGACTTGACGTTACTGAACGCTTTTTGGGGATTTTCTTCACACAAATGTGAACACTTGGGATATTTGTACTTTCTGAATAAATTGTGCATTCAATCGTATCTGCCTGTTATATCCTGTTTTTTATAATACACAAATGGGTAGGTTTAGGGAAGCGTTTGAGTTACGCGTTCAAAATGTGTCTGAATGTGTGTGTGTGTGTGTGTGTGTGTGTGTGTGTGTGTGTGTGTGTGTGTGTGTGTGTGTGTGTGTGTGTGTGTGTGTGTGTGTGTGTGTGTGTGTGTGTGTCCACAAGGTAAATGGATTTATAAATTGTTTTTTTGAATGTTTCTTGTGATGGGTAGGTTTAGGGGCTGTGTATGTGCGTGTGTGTGTGATGGGTAGGTTTAGGGGTAGGGGCAGTGTAACGTTAGGGGGCTAGAATGAAACGGCGTTGATAAACACGCTAAAAAGCGATTATGCGTCTTGATAGCATGCCAAAATGGCATACAAATTGGCGTGTCATACATACGCCATTTCATGAGATCGGTCTGGGAAAGGAGAAAAAATATTACCACTTAGCGCCTCCGGTGGACGTTTCACCAAAAAAGTGCAGGTAAACGTACCTGGAGGTACATATTTCAGGTGTTGCAAAAATGTAGACAGAGTCACGTATTTCCAATGAGCCTGGGCTGCAAAGATAACGCCAAAGTTGTTTGACTCCCAAGAAAAAGAGTCAAACCAGTTCGCCGTTGTCACCCCTGCACCAAGATGATCCCTAATTGGTTAGAATGGGTAAATATTTGAGTATTGATCTCAGAACATCAGTGTAAGTGAAGTGTAAGTGTAAGTCAGTGTAAAAGAGTTCAGTGCAAGTCGAGACAAGAGCCAAAAGAGACATAAGATGACACGATAGACAATCAGACGATCGTGGCAGACCAAGATCAGAGAAAATGGGTTAACGATTTCATTACAAGCCATCTAAATGCTCTTGTCTCACTTTCCTTAGTTTTACTTAAGTTTCTTTTCTTTCTCAGAGTCTTTTGTTCTAAGTTAAGTAATACCTCCAGATTCTAATTGAACTGGTGCATTGATATCAAATTTAATAACCCATAAAATATAATGACGTATGTTAATGACTCAACTACGAACATGCTGCCTGAAACTAGCAGAAGATGAGTGTAAACAAAATGTAAACTATTATTTGAAAGCTGGAATCGAACCTGGCTGGAAAACACAGACCCGATTGTCTCATATTCCACAATAAACTGCTCTTAAAAAGTCAATAAACAAGTTGCGAAAAAATATAACTTTTCTATATGAAAAAATCTATATGATGGCCGTTGTCTCCTTTCCTTGTACCTGATTGTGATGTATAATATTCCTCTCTTGTTGTTCCAAGCCTGACTACCAAAACTTTAAAATTAAACAAGATGGCTCATTCATATTATTTTTCATAATAATATAAGTCATTACAGTCACTACGGACGCTTGGGTTGCCATAGAAACATGACACACGTTTGAGACTGCACACGCGTTAGCTAGAGCAACCTGAAATATGCTTTTTTACATAATTGTAGCGTCACAGAAAACATTTGTGATAGCTCGCCTGAGATTTTGTGGCTAATTTTTACCGTGCACTTGCATTAAATCTGCCTGCTTTCTAAACTGCTAAGGGCGTGAGCGAGAGAGAGAGAGAGAGCTAGCTCGTGTTTTTTTATTTTTTTAAACCTTATTTCCCAGCTCACACTTTTCTTATCCTAATTTTACAATTTGCAAGTTTGACAAAACACACAAGCCGTGCTGACTCGGATCATGGCCAGGTGTTCTCCGAGTCCAATCGACTCGGGTATTACACACAATGTTAAACAGACCCGGGACCCGAGGTCTTCACGGGTGCTCCGTGAAGACTTCTACGGCAAAATATCTTTCCCATCGGCAAATGCCTTGATCGCGGTCCTCTGTTCCTCTTTTAAAATTAATGCGCTGTCGATATCTTCTATGACAGAATCTACACATCTAAGTGATGGCGGAATCTACACATCTCAGTTCTTCAACCCAAGCCCTCTTTGATGACGTGGCTAATTACGTTTCTGGTGATAATCTGTCAATCATCGCCCTGACAATGTGATTGGTCCGATCTGTTCAGACAATAACTCCTCTACAATCGAGTCCAGACCAAACCACTTCCCGATGTAAAAATGTTGTGGGCCGGGCTAAGTTCGGCTGGCATAGATAGTTACGGCTTCTGAATCATTTGCTCAGCCGTCAAATCATACTCTTTCAAAATTTCCTATGAATTAATTTATTCATTCATTCATTTGAGCTAAATGGACCTGTTTCCCTTATACAGGGTTTCCCTTATCTTATGTAGTATGAGTCCCCTAGAATAAGACAGTGTTTTAGACACTTACAGCTTACAGTTCTTTGTCTCCTTTTGTCTCCAGTGCTCCTTTGGTCAAATATTTAGATGCACACTGAAGATTGCAATGTCACATTCATAGATCATCTTTATCATCTTCTGCCAAAGGTTTATCTTACTGTGTGCCATCTTATTTAATATTCAATACAGGATAAGCACAGAGTGAATATGAGTGGGAGTGGGACTAACATATTATATATAAATTATATATATTATATATAAGCTTATAATTTTAAACATTGTACACTGACCAAAATGAATTAATAGCTTTTATTTTTTTAAAGCAAAAAAGAAAAGTTTAAGTCTTAGAGACTGTTTAAGTTACAAATAATGGATCTGTTCACATAATGGGCTAATTCATTTAAAGAGATTTTCAGGTACTCAGATAATGAGACTTTTGGGAAATGTGCATTTATATTCTACTAACATTCTACTTAGTGCTTCTTCTAGGGGGTAAATATAATTTGCATCTAATTTAATATAATTTAAAACTTTCCAAAAACATAATTTCTAAACTTCTGCAGCGGTAATATGAAAATGTTCTTGCCTAAGCATCACTCAGTACTTTTAGCGGGTCGATCCAGGACTCTGAAACTGCAGGATATTTACTGAGACACTTGGTTCAGGATAGATTTGATTTATCATTGTAATTTTAGAACTCTTCCAGAATCAGCACAAACGTTTTGTATTGTAGCTTTAAAACAGAACCTTGG
The DNA here is from genome assembly GCF_024679245.1 of Pseudorasbora parva. Classification (NCBI taxonomy): domain Eukaryota; kingdom Metazoa; phylum Chordata; class Actinopteri; order Cypriniformes; family Gobionidae; genus Pseudorasbora; species Pseudorasbora parva. The sequence goes on from NC_090176.1 coordinate 29,702,795, forward strand.
AAGTTTTGCTGTTCAGAAAATGTGTGTAATGATGCCTGAAGTACATCAGAGGATACAAATCTGAACAGAACAGCACAAATACACTGTGCTAAATGTCATTTAATACTGCATGCAGCATGCTGAAGCTGAAACTAAGTTTTAAATAGTGAAATGTTTATGTCGGAATCAACCCACAGTGACATAAATGAGAATCTGCACATTTATAGCCAATCTAAACTAAAATGCACAGTGGTTTGTCCATTATTAATGAGCAGAAGGCAAATTGAAACTTCAACATTCTTCTAAAAATGTGAAAACATTGTATTAGGAGATCTGAAACACACACATTTCAGCTTGACATGGCACAGACTTCACAAAGTGACAAGACTGGTGGCAATATCCAAGACAGCCCCTATAACAGGATCACAAGGGACAATACTCAAAGTCTAATCCAGTCAGTTTATTTATTTATTTATTGCTTCAAGGGATGTGAAACTTGTTAAAACTTTATGTTCCATAAAGAGAAAATGTTCAAAGAGGTTTAACAGGCAAAAAGGGGAATTGGGGGCAGATATAAATTAGCTGTAATTGATAATTTGCACAGATAAAATACATCTTAAATTAAAGCTGACATCTTAATTGTCCATTACTTAATAATCCTATCTAAGATAAATCCCATCCATCCAATGGAATATTTCGATTTGGCTCTAAAGTTTACCAACTACGACATCATTAAAGTACTTTTAAGAGAGCTGTAAAATGTATGAATATTAATGGCTGCTTCACCTAATGAGGATCTATCATTTCAACATTTCAATACCGATAAATGGGTAGTGGTCTTGTGGAGGGCAGTGAAATTAGAAACTAGTGTTCAAGATCTAGCATCAAGCCAGTTTAACGTTAAGCAGGATCCAGTGACCTGTGATATGCAATGCCAAAATATGTGTGTGCTTGTCTACGAGCCATACAGTTTTCCAGGAACATGCCTTCAAGTTTTTAACACATATCAGGTTGGATTACACTTAAAGGGGTGATGAATTGAGAAATCAACTTTCCCTTAAGCTTTTGATATATAAAAGGTCATGTTAATATAAGAATATCCTCTAAGTTTCAGAGTTGAAAACTTCCTTGTTAGTCAAAGAAAAGCTTTTATAGACACCAGGCCGAGCAAACACTCTTGTGCTTCATACTTACATCATTGGGCGACGAAACACCGCCTATACAGCATTTCTAATCCAGTAGCCTCACCCATTGACTCATGGAGGGCTCGTGCTATTTGGATCCGACAGAACTGGTGCAACACATTTGTTTTTGTAAAGTTTGTAGAACTTTACAAAAAATATATATAAATACAAAATATCACACAAATGGGTGCGTTTACATGCACGTTCTTAAGCCGATTATACCTAATAAGCCGACAATGAACACGGTCATGTAAACACGGTAACCCATTTTCTTTTATCGGAGTAAGTTCATAAACGGCGTAAGAATAAACCGGTCGGAACAGGTAGTTTTTTGTATTTTACCTCGATTTCCCGCTGCATGTAAACGCATTAACCTGCGTTCTGTCAGCTTATTGAAGTGTGCATGCGCGATAGGTGACAAAAATGCAAACTCTGAGCAGATTTCAATGCATCCAGACAGAGCAAGGTAGCATTTTGCATGAAATAAGGACATATATCACAAACGCAGACTCTTTTAAGATCCAGAAAATTGTTAAGATGTGTTCTCATATCATGCAGCAGTAGTAGAAGAGGTTCAGTCAAAACGCTACATCTGTAAATGCATGAGGGATAATATGAGCCATAAATCTTCTGCTGATATGGTGCATGCTTTATTTAAAGAATGAAAAGAATGAAAAGCCCTAGAATGAAAAATTGAATTAACCTTGCCATGGTGAAATAATAAGTGTTCAGTACATGGACATCACATACTGTGAGTCTCAAACATCATTGCCTCCTACTTCTGTTAATCTCGTGAATCCATAACTCCACAGAAAAAAAAGTGCTTCTCAACATAACGGCAACCGTGACGCAAGCATTGGTGATCATTTATATGCACGCCCCCAACATTTGCATCTGTTCAAACATGCTCGTTGTCAGGGGGAAATGGAGCGAATCATCAGGTACAAGCTGCTCCCATGGACACACTTCATGTTCCAGGCTGTCTTATAAAAAGTATTGTAGCTTTTTTTTATTAGTTTTGTATTGTAGTTTATTTAAACAAATTGTGTGCAAATTAAGACCTTCATAATAAGGATTGTTGCAGTGGCTGTATTTATAAAATTAATAAAAACCCATCATGTTTGAGAGAGTAAATTTCTGTTATAAGGCTGAATTTCAATAACTGTGGGATATTGATGTATGGCTCAGGTCAGTATCTCTGGCTCTGCAGGCCCAAAGCGTAGATTAGACACACAACGTGTTAGCAGTAACGTTAAGCCGGCGCGCTAAATATAAGCGGGAGAATCATTGCAAAGTGGTCAGGCTAATGTCTTGTGTTTATTCCACAAGATTTATGGATAAGCTGTTTGATTTATAATTTTTCGATTATTTTCTAATTTCACTTACCCTCCTATGCATGAACATGCGTATGAGGCAGCTGCTGAATGCTCTGCAACTATAGTCTTTAGCTTCAATTTTAATGAAATGATTCTCTAATTGGTTGCATATATGTCATGGATATATCCCGCAAATGCATACTGCAGTCCCTTTTGTCTTGTTCTCTGATATTTCACCTGTTCGCCAAAAATGACTAATTATCTCCTCGGAAATGTCTGACACTGGTGCATACATACTGTAGTAGACGTGCCAGGCTGGCAGGCATAGCAACAGTAACTATGGGGGCGGGGCTTAGCGAAGGGTTAATTGAAACAACCACGACTCTCGTCTCTTCAATAACGTTAATAATAAGAAATAATATGGTAAACCTCCTGAATTTAATGTTGTATACCGGTTGTCATGAACATTGCGTGAGCGGCTGCTGGTGGCCCGCACACACTTACAGGAATGTGCACAAAGTAATGGCCAAGCCACTATTTTTAATAAATAATAAGGTTTCTTCCTCAAAAAACCTTACTGTGTGCCTCCTGAACACTTTCCATGTATGGTGTGCATCTCCCTGTATCATTGTGTGATACTTTTGTTTTCTTTTTGTAAAGTTCTAGCCTGGTCGTCATTGACATTCTTCTTTTCAGAAAGCGTATGATGTCGGACGCAGGCTTAATGTAAGTTCCAGTTACGATTGCGGAAGCACAGAGGCTAGAGCAAAACAACTTGGTTCTCGTGAGAATTAATATATTTAAATAGCATATTCTCACCGGAGTTGGAGCGTCCTATTCATACACTGGAACGCCAGTCTCTCATGAGCAGGCATGCAACAGTTAGTGGAAGTTAGAGATTACAGTTTGTAACGTTTTAAATATGGATATTTTTCTTACACAAACACATCACTTCACTTCAGAGGGTCTTTATTAACCCCCCAGAGCAATAAGGAGCACTTTTATGATAGATGGATGCACTTTTATGGACTGAAACAGCCATTCAATGCCATTATAAAGCTTGGAAGAGCCAGGACTTTTTTTAAAAACGAAGTCTCTTTTTAAAGAAGATCCTTGGGATATTTTTGCTTAAGTGAAACAAAACAAAAAGATACACGTTTATATTTATTACTATGAAAAATGAACAAAAATACTACTTTTACATTTTAAATGAATATAATTTCCAAAACATGTTTTACTCTTCTAAAAACAGAAGATATCAGGGCCATTTAACCTTAATCATGTCCATGGTTATTGCCAAGACCTTTACAAAGTTTCATACCAGTCCATAAAAAATTCTGAAATCTAAATATTTTTCAGTTAAGATTAACATTAACTAAGATCAATAAATTCTGTAGAAGTATTGTTTATTGTTAGTTAATTTTAAAGAATGTAGTAAACTAATGTTAACTAATTAAAGCTTATTGTAAAGTATTACAGAAAAACCTTTTCTTATTACAAAAGTTCAATCCTGCTGTTCCACAGCAGTCAGTGTCAGTCCTGACCTTTGCAGGCACATAAAAGCACACACTGCCTTTTTCTAAATTTAATACAGAAAGATGAACCTGTGATTGGTTATTTGCTCTATATGTTGACCAGTAATTCAAAATTATCTCTGCCTCAGGAAAATATAACTCATTGTCTGAACATAATGTACAGAATTTAGTCTCTTTCATTCTCTTGAGGTCTTTTTTTCCCCCTTCCTCATATTTCCTCTCTCCTTTTCTTCTGGCCAAGTGAGTTGGACTTCATCATGTTACCCTTAATAAACCAAAGTCGCTGCCATCTCTCTCTTTTTAGCTGTGCAATAGAGGTGACTCATCCACTGCTTTGCTCTCTGCAGATAAGAACACTTGCCTTTTCATTCATGATTTTGGCTAAAGGGAAAAACAAGCTCGAAAACAACCCACTGTTTTCAAGCTTTCACTACAGTGTGATAAACAGACCAAAATAGTGGAAGGACAGAATAGATTTAATTATCCGTCATGGTAAAAGAAGAAAAGCCCTTCTTTCTGTCCAGACATAACACATCCTGTTGAGAAAGCTTAACGCATTGTTGAAAGACACCCATCACTGAGATATTTCTGTGCATCTAATGATCAATTTAGACACTATCTGTGGTCATTTTATAAAATATCTGTTTGCGAATAAAAAGAAAGAACAGCTGGCAGTGCTAGTGAACTTCAAATCTTTCTACAGGGTAAAGACCTTGGTTTAGAGCTTAATATTTCCTGACACTGAGCGGTGGACACAAAGTTTCTTGTTTAAGCTGTGCATTAGTGCATTAGTGTTTGTTTGTTTGTTTGTTTGTGTGTGTGTGTGTGTGTGTGTGTGTGTGTGTGTGTGTGTGTGTGTGTGTGTGTGTGTGTGTGTGTGTGTGTGTGTGTGTGTGTGTGTGTGTGTGTGTGTGTGTGTGTGTGTGTGTGTGTGTGTGTGTGAGTGCGTGTGTGCGTGTGTGCGTGTGTGCGTGTGTGCGTGTGTGTGTATGGTACTGGTAAAAACCTACATTATGTGGACAAAATGTCCCCACAAAAATGGCACTATTAGAAATCCTTGTCCTTGTGAGGACATGTTTTGGGTCCACATGAGGAAAACAGCTTTTTTGAAAATGTAAAACTGCAGAGAGTTTTGTGATGGGTAGGCTTAGGGGTAGGGTTAGTGTTACAGGATAGAGTATACTGCTGTACAGTATAAAAATAATTATGTCTATTGAAAGTCCCCATAATATATGGAAACCAAACAAGTGTGTATGTGGTCCTGATATTCCCAATAGGGTTAGAGTTAGGGTTAGGCTAACCCTAACGTATACGTTATGAGGACCAAATGTATGTACAAGTATAGTAATTGCAGCACATTTTGACATTGAGTTTCCCATGAGGAAACAAGCTTGTAAATCATACAGAATGATCTTGTTTTGAAAATCTAAATTAGTAGAAAGTTATGTGTGATGGGTAGGTTTGGGGGTAGGGTTAGTGTAAGGGGAAAGAATATACTGTTTGTAGAGTATAAAAACCATGAAGTCTACAGAATGTCCTCATAAAACATGGAAACCCTTTGTGTGTGTGTGTGTGTGTGTGTGTGTGTGTGTGTGTGTGTGTGTGTGTGTGTGTGTGTGTGTGTGTGTGTGTGTGTGTGTGTGTGTGTGTGTGTGTGTGTGTGTGTGTGTGTGTGACACTCTCCTTACGCCACCTTACACTGAGCCAGCATTATCACTGTTGCACAAAATGACTTCAAAAACATGAGCCAATATGAAGAATGTTTCAGCATGGCTTTGTCTAATCAGATTGTTTCTATGCAGTTGAATATATCTTCTCTCTCTGTTAATGTTCTGTCAGGACAAGATAGGACAGCTTTTCGAAATTGAGGAACGAGTTGGAGATGAATGTCAGCTTTGAATAATCATTGTTCCTCTTCCAAAATATTCCAGACTCCCTTTTTCAAATTCTCAGCAAAATAAATGTATCTCACTTGGTTGTCTATAAGAGTTCATTACAGGAAAAATGGCACTAGATCGTTCCAGGAGAGACACGCTGTATAAATCAAGACAGTGTTTGTGTAATGTAACTTCAAGAGAAGAATTATTTTGATTATAAATTGATAAAATCACTCTGGATTCAATATAGTATCATTGCATCACAGTGCACTGCTTTCAACAGGATTCATTGTTGTGCATGAGTATCATCACTTCTTTAACTGGCTATCACCAGACCAAGCTCAAATTAAAATGTAACATTGTTCTGGGGGGCTCTGTATTTTCTTCTGCACAAGAGGCAAGAAAAACAAGCATTATTCAAATGACTCTGTATGCAATTGGAGAGTCCTTCAACAAATCAGACCACAAGAGGCAGGATCAACAGGCAACAACCCATCCTTTCTCTAGCCTTCAACATGTTAAAGTTAATCTACCAGCGATTTGATTTAGTCTGATAAAGTTTGGCGAACTAACCAAAACTAGAATACACCTGCATTATTCACACTACCAAGTTAAAGGGATAGTTCATCCAAAAAGGAAAATGTAATGTTTGTCTGGTTACCCCCAGGGCATCTAAGATGTAGGTGTGTTTGTTTCTTCATTAGAACACAAATGAAGATTTTTAACCGTTGTTCGTATAATGTATGTGAATGGGGTGTATTTCTGTGAGAGCCCATATGAGAGTAAAAAACACATAGACCTACAAATCCATATTAAACCCTGTGGCGATACACTGATGTCTTAAGACACAAAATGATTGGTTTCTGCGAGAAACTGAACAGTTTTATGTAATTTTTTTACCTCAAAGCAGACAAATCTCATCTAATATTCCCAACGCCATGACTTGCGTGAGCAAAGATATATAAAAATTCCTCATTAGTGCCTGCAATGATCGGTCGAATTAGGGATCTATGTACACATATCTATGATTGAGCCGTTATTTTGACCGTCTTCGGCGGAAGCAATGGCATTGGGAATACTGGATGAGATTCGTCTGATATGAAGTTAAAAAAAATAGAAAACAACCCACAGAAAAAAACGCGGAATTGGCAACACAGTGCTGTTGAACTCAATGTGTCGCTTCGTTGCTCTGATTGATTGTAGGTCTATCCAATTGAGGTCTTTCCTGGTTCGGTTGAAACACACCCCATAATCACTCATTTTCACTCATGCGAAGAATCTCGGGACTAATAATATATTTGATGCAAATTAATACAAATATTGTTTGCAAATAGTCCCAAATAGATTATTTCCAAACAAGAATTAGACCTAGAATTTCGTTCACTCTGTTTGACCTTATGGCCTTGCTTTGAATTAGTCTATTATTTTAAATAAATATAAAAACATGTATTATTTCAATATTACATAATGATTTAATTTCTGTATTTAAAACAAATAAAATCAAGTAGGCAAGAGAAGCCTTTATGAACCATTTAAATTCAGAGGGACAGTTCATGTTCAGAAGAAACATTAATGTTTAAGAACTGTTAATAATAAAGTTTAAGAAGATTGGATCAGTTGTGGATCAGTTTGTGTGTGTGTGTGTGTGTGTGTGTGTGTGTGTGTGGAATACCCAGCCTGACCCAGAGTCTACCTCCAGCACCCCCCATGTAAATTGAGTTTGAGACCCCTGCTTTAGTCACATGATCTTTCAGAAAGAAAAAAAAAATCCAATATGCTTATATGGTGCTCAAGAAATATTTCTTATCTGGTACTTAATGGTTTTTGGTTACAACTTATTTTTCTTTTTTTTTCATGATTCTCTGATGAACAAAGTACAAAAGAACAGAATTAATTTGACATTACTGTAACTTCTGATCAATTTAATACATCCTTAGGAAAAGCATTCATTTGTAAAATAAAATATTAAACTCTGGTATGTGAAGCAAGTTTTTGAGTAAAAAAAAAGAGAAAGCAGAGATGATCATTCTCCATAGTCTTAACAGTTTTGTTACGGAGTGGACAGATTCTCCTGTTATATCAGGGGAAAAATATGTTCAGACAGATTGTGCAGTCAGGGGAAAAAGGCATAGTAGGCTCTCAGCGGGAAAAACAAACAATCACACTTCTGTACAAATCTGACAGGAGAAAATCCATTTTTCTAAACCCTTTTCTCCAGCTGCATTATACCAGCTTTTATTATCTGATCCAAGTTAAAACAATTATTTGTCAGTGTAAACTTCTAAAGTCTTTATTGGAGGACAGGATTAGTGTCAGAGATAAAAAGCATTTGGTTGTCTTCCCTTGACATTTCTTTAGTATCAATATGCCCTTGCCATGTTCATGCAATGTAAATATTAACTGCAATGTAAATATTAATTAAGTGCAGTCTTCATCCAAACATTATTCTTGCTTCGTGACGCATTAAAGGGATACTTCACTACTTTTTCATATTAAACTATGCTATTCCCTTAACTAAAATGAGTTGATACATACCTCTCTCGTCTCAGTGCGTGCACTTAATCTCTCTGATGCGTGGTGACATTCTGATAGCATTTAGCTTAGCCCACTAAGCCCAGTTCATTCACTATGGTACCAAGGTACTTTGACTCGGCGCAGTAAAAAGTCACGCCTGAAAAATCCTCCTGAAAGGAGATGTGAGGGAGGATCTTTCAGTCGAAGTACTCTCAGAAGTGCTATTCCGCCATACATTATAGTTCTCCTATTTAATCCGCTTAGAAAAGCGCCACGTATTATTTTATGTCGCCATATGATCGTTCAACTATTCATGTAACTGTATTTAAATGGGGAAAGCGTGGAGGTGTTTGGTCGCTTCTGACTTGATCTATGTTTGGTACCATAGTGAATGAATTGGGCTTAGTGGACTAAGCTAAATGCTATCAGATTGCCGCCGCGCGTCAGAGAGACGAGAGAGGTATGTATAAACTCGTTTTAGTTAAGGGAATAACATAGTTTAATATGAAAAAGCATTTATGAGGTCTAGCCACATTCATGATATAAGTTGATGTAAATATGGAGTTATTTATTAGGTAGGCTATAACTGGGGATGCTTTTAAAGTTTAGTATTAAGTGTTTAACTCACCTTTTACAGTCCAGTGACATGATGGTGTCATGTTCTCCAAGCCATTGCAGACTTGAATCTTTTTAGAGGAGGCGAAGGTCCAGATGAGAGATGTGAAAGGCCCACTGAAATCAAAATTGAATTTTGTTTTGTTTTTAGTATGACAATGTCAGCCTTAAAGTTATGAATAAGCTGGTGTGTTCCAAAACAATGACAAATTAGCATTTAGGAGATATAAACATTCAAAACTTACAGTCTCTCACTCCCGTTAAAACGAATTATAGATTTTGATGACATCATCGCAGACTTCACCAAATCTTCTGTACAATCAAATGCTTTCTAGTATCTAAAGCCCGCCACCTACGCTGCTGAAGACGTTGCGGCTGAAATCGGTCAGTTTTTAACACTAATTTCTACATGGTGAACAGCACATAGCACACTATATATGTGATAGGAAATGATTCAGTGTAAATCTGCTGAGTGGCAGAAGAGCTGCTGTGTGACTGGAGTTAATAGAGGAAAACGCAAGCAGAGAAACGATTATCAGTTTAAACTAAAGTTTGGGCTCGATATGGTAGTCCTTACAACTTACCACAGATTCAGTGATCCACGGATAATAACATGCAGCCAGAAATCGTGTTTTCCTGACATTTTTATGAGCCTGATTTCGACTGATTTATAACTGTCACATTTCAAGTGAATCCCGAATGTATTCGGATGGGTCAGTGTATTGAAGCATGTCTGTATGTGGTAATATACTTTATAATCACTAAAAGATGTCACTCATTCAATAAACGCAATCTCACAAAGTTAGATTGATCAGTGAAGCTGATATACAATGAATCTCTTATTTTCCCAATGTCTGCACTTACAGAGGATTGACGCGCAGGTTAACTGAACTCAGCACCTGTACAAACACTCGGGCGGTGGTGAGTGGATTCCAAGTTCAACACCTGTGATTGGCCAACTGCGTTGTAGAAATCTACAAACATGTCTGTGATTGGCTACATTACTCACCTAAGTGAAAACTCGTTGTAAATGTAGTCATTTGACGAATTCAAAAATAGATACAAACTGGATCTTTTGCTAGCTCCCTTTCGCTAAAAAGATGCTATTATTACGAATTCTTACAGAGGATTACATATCATAGACAAGCAGTTATGAAACATTTCTAGCGTCTAGACTCACACAAATCCACAAATAGGTAAACTCCACCCACCGTCTACTTAAGCCAATCAGATAACGGCCATTTCAGGCTGACCAATCGTAGCATTTTCTCACTCCAACCAATAACGTTTTGGCCAGTGCCTGAAAAACAGAGTTAGGACCACTGATCTATACAATCAGATAACGGCCAATCGTGCTGACCAGAGCCATATCTCCAAATAGTTCCAAACAACTCGGCGCTGTCAATCTGTTTAAATAGGATTAAGCAGGATAGACAACATTTTCACTATATTTACAACAATTTCTGGCAAATATTAACACTATGTGTATTGACTTCGACAAGGCTTTACAGTAGCATTTTATTCTGGGGAGAGATGAAGAAGAGACATGTTAATCTTCATTTGGGTTACGAGAGTACAACATTTTTTTTGTGAGATTTTACAGTGTTGAGTGTTGTAGCCAATCACGTGCATTTCTATTGAAAATAATAACCAATCATATGTTTAATATACCGTGAATGAGATTCCTCCCAGTATCGATCACAACAAGTTTCAGTCTCAAAACGCTGAATTAATTTTAGTTCAAGTTTTTACACGAATGGTCCCACTATCTTCAAATCATCTCATCAAAACTAATAGCACATATATGATTTAAATAAAGATTTATCATAAAGTAGTCAGATATTTTTGTTTTTCATTAGACTTTGTAATGTTCCCTACAATTAGCCTATATATTTAACATTCCAGTACAAAAAAATTAACAATAATTGTTATTTTAGTGGTATGAATTTGATTAACTATAAAAATTCATTAAAAATAGGAAAAAGGTAAATGCTAAAAACTGCTGAAATGACAGATAGCATCTGGATATAATAGTTTTAGCAGTGATCTCACGTTATCTAACTGCAGTTAGAGTTTGACGATCTATTATATAGATCTTCTATCAATATTCCTGAGAGGCCAATAATGCCATAAAATCTCAAAATATGCATTAATTTAATTAATTTTCCAGTGAGTGTACTTGAGATAGCCTACACTGAAATGAATGGTGTTTAATGCTGGAATTGTTTGGTTGCATCGTGACACACCACTTTGCATTCCTCACTTTCTATGGAAGTGTCCTATAGATCAGTGGTCATAACTCTGTTTTTCAGCGGCACTGGCCAAAACATGATTGCTTGGAGCGAGAACGTGCTACAGATTGGTCCGCACGATATGGCCGTTATCTGATTGGTTTAAGTAGATGGTGGGTGGAGTCTACCTATTTGTGGATTTGTGTGAGTCTAGACCAAGCCTGCAGTATCCCTCTCAGAAACGGAAGCTTTCGCGCCTCGATCGCCCCCAGGTGACCGGTCCCAGTATGGTTGCCCCTCTGTGTTTTCTTATGGACGCGAGGCAAACTAAACAATAAAATTACACTTCAAATATTTTTTCCCCAAAGTCAGTTTATGTCATTGAAGGCAGTTATCATCACAATGATTTCATTTCAAGTGTTCGTTTTTAAAATAAGTTTAGTTTTAGTTAGTTATTTGATGCTATAAAAACGGGGGGTGTGACCTCATGACAGCTGAGATCGACAGCTTCTCTGAGTGAAGTTGTCACTGAGGCACTAATCCCGTCCTTTTTTGGGTATTTTTGGGAGCACATTGGAGCTTTAGCTTTAATTTCTACATTTCCATAACTGTAGATTTATTTCACACCAACATAATTAATTGTTCTGATATTGCAGCTGTACTTCCTGCTCTACGTCCTGCTCTCTACTGTGCAACTCCGGTCCCAAAATCATTACTGCGCAGTCTTGGTCCCAAGATGTCAGCACCATGCAGGCCGTCTGAAAGCTTCAACTCTGTTTAGTGGAAACGGATGATGTCGCGGCGTCCATATTTTTTTACGGCCTATGGTCTAGACCATAGACGCTAGAAATGTTTCAAAATCCACACGATTTACAAATGTGCAAGAAGAGATCCACAAATGCAGAGGCAGCCATCTACAAATGAATGCAACTTATGCAAGGCAGAGTTGTGTGTTTGTGACATCAAAATATATGTGTGGATTTTTTTTATATTCACAAATGTCATTGTATTTATTTGTGCATCTAATTATTTTTTGTGAAACTCCTGCATATATTTGTTGATCTCATTCTATTGATTTGTGAAATTATTTATTTTTTGTGAATCGCTTTACATTTATTTGTGGATAACAATATATTTGTTTGGAATAAAGCAACAATAATACCTCCATACATTTTAAAACTAAGCCATGTTTCAGAGGTGACAAAAAGGAACGAATGGTATGGATAGCAGCAGTAAGCAGGCCCAAGATTACCTTCGTAAAATAGTATTACAACCAATAAAACAATTATTATATTAAATATCTAAGTGTAACTTAAAAATAAACAGATTAGAGCATTTGAGGACAAGAAAAGAAAACCAAATGCAATATGATGAATGTCCAAAAGATGGCATTGACAGTACATTGTACATTAAATGGGGTTGGATACTAGCCTGACAAGCCAGACCCACATCAAGATGTTTGGATTGGAAGCTCAATCCAAGAGGCGGGATAAACGGTTGTCTTTCAAACTCACTCTGCACGCGAAAGGATAGTGCTACAACCAACCAGAGCAACAAAGCTGAAGCGGAGCTAGTTGAAGCTAGTAAACAAGTGAAGATTAAACTTTCGCTGTATCCGGTTGGCAAAACTCTGAACACATCTTCCCTTTTTAAGAATGACTTCAGTGCCATTCTTTGTTCTTTTCTCAGAGAAAAGCTTAACTCCAAGTCTTCCAGAGTTGCGGTCAAAGCTGATTCGAAAGGCCACATTTCAAGCCAGAAAGGCATCAAGCAATGTCCGAATCTAATGTTTGCTTCATTTCCTGTCTCCTGAGATACCTTCATCTGATTGATTTTTGAAGGCAGCATACATGTATCCTTCGCTGCCTTTGATATCCCACAATCCTTTGCTTTCCATTCAGTGACAGTCGAGCTTGGAAAATAAGATGGCGTACGAATGTTGCGTTTGCCTGATAATGCAGCAAGGCAACGAGTCAGCTGCCTAGGTTTTCGGACGCAGTCTGTGTTTACTAGTAGCACGCAAGCACAACTCTGCTGTCATTATGTTAAGCCCCACCAACCGACTCTATACACGATGTGATTGGCCTGACCAGAGTTTGGCGTTTACAGCTCAGAAGTGTATTAAGAGTTGCTAGACAACACTCGCAGCAGATTAGATTTGCTGCCGCTAGGGTGCATCTAGATTTCTAGGCTAATTGGATACATTTTATTGATATAGATCTCATGTTTAATTCGTGCATCTAAACACAATATAGCGTTAGTACCCAGATTTTTCATGTGAATAAAGGCTTATCACATACATCACCTCGATGCAACCTGGACACATCATCAGTGATGTTACCTGGGGTCACGGAGTGTTTCGGGTCTTTCAAGCATCATACACTCTCACCCAGCCGACCCAGCTGGGGTTGATCAGGCCCCAGCTTGTGTCCAGGTAGCCCTACCCCACCCATGGTTCTCCTCTTTTTATCCACAGCCACCTTGAGGCAACTTCTGCTGACTCTGTGACCTCCTTTGGCCCTTCGCTTACTGGCCCCTATGATGCCCAGGATGTTATAGGCCCTGCAGAGAGACTGGCCAGCAAACCCTCTACATCCAACCTCAATGGGCTCACACCGTGACATAGAGTCGCAAACTTTGCTTATCCTAATGCTTTGTTAGAAGTTCTCGTTTCTAATCTGCCCTCGTATTTTTTTCCTCATAAAAATACGAATGTCATCACGTTTTTTGTGAATTTAGTTTCCTGATTTCACCAGAACAAATAAGCAATAGATTAAAGCTCTCGTCTGTGTGAAGAATGCAGTATGCAAGAGAAATCCGCGTCCCTGATAACAGAGGCAACAAGGGCCAGATCGGCTCTAATTTAACAAAAGAATGAAATTATGCTCTTCTAGTTAACCAGAGATGTTTTGTTTGTATTAATAGCTGCATTTTATATGATTATATTCAGTTTTTCGCTCTAAATTTGTATTATTTCCATGCCACTAGCCTGCTATGCCAGGTCATGTAAACTGCCCAATACCCATAATTCTTTACGTTCTGATGACATTGCCGCCCACGCCCAGTTGGTCACATGTCTTAGCAATCTCTATAGGTTATATTCTGTATTCCACATTTAGCCTATAAAATACAGGTCAAGTTTGAAATAGGCTAATGCATTTATATCAATAGTTCACGTATATTTTTTTTATTTGGTTAGAGACTGTGTAAGTGGGGATACTGTACATAATAATTTAAGTAATTTAGCTTCATAGAACTTTATAAAACAATGGAAAAATCTCAAGATAATACACTCCCATATGTATCCAACCAACCCCTCACCCCTCACATAATTTAATGCTCTTACAATCACTTTTTCTAAAACTTAATGAGTCTCCATGTAAATTACTAGCCTATAATTTTTTATGGTGATTATACTTACTTTAATTATTTTATAATTGGTTATAATGATGGCACTAATAAAAACTATAAAGATTCAGCACCAGGGTAGACAGAAACACATATGGTGAGCAGGTGAGAAGAAGCCCTTAGAGTCAATTACTGCTAGCACATTTACTAGAGAGAACGAGAGAGCGATAGACATGCCTCCAGGCTCCATCTCATTTGTGTGATCAAAGACACCCTAAAAGCAGATCATCATTCACAACTAGAAAAAATTATGAAGGCAAGTCTTTAATATATAGTCCTTTAATCTAACATTTTTTTTTTACATGAACAAGATTATATTTGAATCACAGTTAATTCTTCAGAAGAGTGATATATCATGTGAAAGTGCAGTTTAGCAATATAGGGTGCAAAGACCTCACACATATAACACATATTTCATATAATAGGCTATATAGTGAAGCTGGGGACCATCACTTAATTTACACTCCTGTTGCATTATGGGAACATGTTGGTGGACTAAAGACAGTGATGTTGTCAAACGAGTCATAGATTGCCATAGAGACGATGGCCACCATCATGTTGTGATTTACTGAGCCATTATATGCCCTCTTAAAGCAGAACTTTTCAACCTTCATAATATATTTTCAAGACTCTTGTGATGATACATCGACTTACAATAGGTTGAATGACACATCTGCTATAGCTTGATGGGGTCTGTATCGTTTTTAATCTGTATCGTGTTGGTGGAAGTGACGTATATGCCGTAAAGCTGTCGAATTTTGTAGATCTTTTTTACAACAAATTTAGTACGTTTTTGAATTCTCATATGCTGTATTTATTTGATCATAAATACAGTAGAATTAAAACAGTTAAAGCTACACTGTGTAACTTTTTTTAGTTTATTCTTAGCTACTTAGTTCTTTCAAAAATATATGTGCTTATTAATGTATATTTACTTTTTTCAAGTAATAAAGTATTCTCGTAAGTTTATAATATGCCAATGAAAATACATACGAGTGAGGGCTTCGAATGCTGGTCGCCATGTTGCCCCTCCATCTTGAAAGTACATTAGCCAAAGAGGGACATACCGATAAATTCAAGCTTCGCCTTTCGCGTTTTAACACTCGATGGCACCGTGTCGAATGTGAAGAGGGGGATTGCCATGTTAATCTTGGACTAAATCAGCCACCGTAGGAGTTAAAACGAAATCAGAATTGAGAGAAACAGAAACTATTATTCACTGGATGGTCATATACCTTTTCACCACTAGATGGGGGGAAATATCACACATTGTAGCTTTAATGTTATGCAACTTTAAGTGTCACATGATCCTTCAGAAATGATTCTAATATTGCTTATATTTGGTGCTCTAAAACATTTCTTAGTATTATCAATGTTACGCTGCTTAAAGCTTTTGTGAAAAACTTGATTTTTTTTATTATTCAAGATCCTTTGATGAATAGAAAGTTCAAAAGAACTGCATTTACTTGAAATAGAAATATTTTGTAACATCGTAAATGTTTTTACTGTCACTTTTGATCAATTTAATCTGCCCTTGCTGAATGAAAGTATTAATTTCTATAAAATATTTTTGTATGCAAGACACATTATCTGAAAACAAGTCTTTATCCAATGGCCATTATGCTTCAAAGGTAAACTGATTTAAATATGTTGAAATGTTTTACTGAAACACTAGACTAAAATGCAGCTTGTTTTCTTTTATCATATTGTACACTGAGAAGTTCTGTTGGAAATTAGTCAGTCTTGAACATAGAAAAAGCAGTACAAACTGTTACATCACAACAGGTTCTTTCCCCCCCGAGATTATAAATAAGGTTGTAATACCAAGAGATTTATCATTCAATGTCTCATCAGGGATGTGAGAAGATGTCTCTGACCCATCGGCCAAGTGTCGCAGGCATGTCTTTCATCATCTGGACACATTATTTTAAAGAGTTTGGTCTTCTTTCCAATATACAGTAAGAGGACGAAGAGCAGAGAGAAAGCCAGAAAACGAGAGGAGTCTCTGCATGATGTCCTATTTGTTTGTATTTTAAGGGTAGTAAATGTTAAATGTGAGTGTGATGTGAAAATAGTCAGCATTGTTTATGGTTTGTTGAATATTGTAGTGAATATATAGTGAAAAATATTTTGATAAGATCGAGCAAGGTTTATAGAAAAAGAGCTGAAGCAACACAGACGAACAGCTCAACTGTATGTGTTATAGTTGACCTCTGAGAGACTTAATCATCCTTTCCTCCAGCTCTTCTTTCATCCTTCACCTATTCTCCCCACTGCTTGCTGAGAACATGGACACGAAGAAAGTGGTAAAGTAGAAACATGAAAAGATGCACAGTGGAATGTGGAAAGGGGTTGTTCCCTTCACTTTGAGATACTTAATTAGGCAGAGAGAAATGACTATGTGATTTACTAGCAATTAATTTTTACAAGCAGGAAAATCTCTCAAATGTCCTGACACATTAGCTCACCTATTAGTGGGCTACACTTAACATTAGTAGCTACACATTAACATAGCGTTTCAAATAGTCGTGGACTGACTCACCATATTAATGCTGAACGCTTAGAGCAGACTAAAAATAGACTTGAATTTATTCAGTTTGTGCTTTTATAGCGCATCTGAAAAGATTAGGATAGTTGATATTCTTCTAAATTCTCTGAATCTACCATTGATTCAACCATATGAACAATTTATATTTATTTCTAAATAAATTGTCATGGATGTGGCCCAATTCTACATTTGTTTAGACTAATGTCAGTAATTTGTAGCCTATATATTATAAATAATAAACACTT
The DNA here is from genome assembly GCF_024679245.1 of Pseudorasbora parva. Classification (NCBI taxonomy): domain Eukaryota; kingdom Metazoa; phylum Chordata; class Actinopteri; order Cypriniformes; family Gobionidae; genus Pseudorasbora; species Pseudorasbora parva. The sequence goes on from NC_090176.1 coordinate 29,720,247, forward strand.
CAATCAAATGCCATCGGTATCTTATGGCAACACAAGATATGGGTGTTCAGCTAGTGAATTAATGCATGCATGCTATATAAAATCATTTAAGATGATGTACTGGCCAGTTAGTGTTGATGCGCCATCTGGTGGCCAATGTTAAACCACCTGAACTTGCACCTGGCTGGAAATATGTTCATAAAAATAAGGACAAAATAAGAATTCAGTGCTCAGAATGGCGCATTGTGACTGTTAAATCCAGTCACCACGTGCAATATAATAATGCGGCAAACTGATTTTAGAGGTAAAAAGAGAAACTCATTCAGATGTTTAGAACTACTTTTTAAAAGTGAGAAAGTAGATTGATGATAATAATGTGCATCATAAAAAGATAAGGCATCTTCTGAGCCCAGTGTTCCCTATAGTCTCAAACTGCTTAAAGAAATAAAACAATATTCATTACGCAAATTTTAGATTTTGACTGCTCAATGTCAATAGGAAATGTTTTAAAATTTGATATTAAGACTAATGAGGTTTAAGCCTCAGGCTGAAAAATGATCATAGTTTTAATGGTCCAGGCTGAATTCATATGCAGTTTTAAACAAACCCTAACCAGGATGTTAGATTAATACTGTTTTGACTAAGCCTGACAAGCCAGACCCACATCAAGATGTTTGGTCTGGAAACTCACCATTGACGGGGCTCAATCCGAGGGGCGGGATAAACGGTTGTCTTTCAAACTCCCTCTGCACGCGATAGGATAGCGCTACACCAACCATTAGGTGAAACAGAGCTTGTTGATAGATTAAACATTCGCCGTATCCGGTCAGCAAAACTCCGAACAAATCTTCCCTTTTTAAGGACTTCAGTGCCGTTCTTTGTTCTTTTCTCAGAGAAAAGCTTAACTCCAAGTCTTCCAGAGTCGCAGTCAAAGCTGATTCAAAAGACCTCCGTTTGCCAGTTTCTGTGTTTACTAGAACCACAAGCGCAACTCGGTCGTCGTCATATGGCCCCGCCCACCGAATCATACACGATGTGATTGGCCCGGCAAGAGTTAGGCGAATACAGCTCAGAAGGGTATTGAGAGTTGCTAGACGACACTCGCGGGCAAATTAAATTTGCTGCCGCTAGGTTGAGTCTTGATTTCTAGGCTAGTTTTGACTGGCAAGCAATGTAATAAATTAAAGCTGATAGTCTATAATGAAAATGCACAGAGCACTGATCTAGAGAAGATCTGTGTGGAGGAGTGGGCCAAAATCCCTCCTGCAGTGTGTGCAAACCTGGATGAAAACTAGTGGACATGCACATACGATGACAATTTCAGACCCTTCCATGATTTCTAAGAGGGAGAACTTGCAAAATAGCAGGGTGTTGAAATATTTATTTTCCTCAATGTGTGTGTATAGCGAGAGAGCGAGACTTCAGAAGCAAAAGGCTCTAAATCCATGTGACGTTTTTCTTTAAAATAAGCATTTTTGTCAGGCTTCCATCTATAGGTTTCTAGCTAAGTACCAGTACTTCTGAATGGGCGGAGGCTGGAGTGAAAAAAAGGGTTTGAAGTGAAAGCATTTTAATGAATGTATACTGCTTTCACACTAATATATATATATATATATATATATATATATATATATATATATATATATATATATATATATATAAATAACAAAACCATAATATTTTAAAAAAGGTTTTATTTACAGAGTCTGAAAGTTCAGAGGTATTTACATTGCTATTTATATTCCAACTGTAAACCAGAAATTAACGCTTCACTAGATTACAGATATGCAAAATGCGAATGAGTCTGTCATGCGGTGCACACAATGAAAACAAAGCACTGGTGACATTTGAGGCCAGTGGAATGAAATTATGCAAACAAATGATGACTCTAGGCATCTGTAATATGAAAAAAAACCAAGGCAAATGGTAAAAACATATCCAGCTGTATTAGGCTTTGCTGAAGAGAGGACCAGTGCAGGTTTGGTACTCTTCAAGGTATTATATGTTGCCACCTGGATCTTCACAATCACAGAGAAAAGATAGAGATGCAGAAAACACATACTTTCCTTTCAGGCTGTTCAGGTGGACAAACTCAAGTTACTGTGGACATATCTCACAAAAACACACACTCAGTCTGAGTCACTGCTGCTGCTTGAGGAATCTGTTGACATGGCCTCAACATCATCTTCATTTTCTTTGTTATGACCAGGTGGCTCCAGACCAAAATCGTTGCCATGGTGAGGAGGCAGAATCCCCATGGAAACATCCGTGGACTGCCAAGGATACTGTGGGGTTAGTACATCTAAAAACCAAAGGAGAAATATTCATTAGCCAAAAAAAAAAGTACATAAAACCCATCATAATTTTTTTTGCATGATAAAGACAACCAAGAAGAGAAAGGAGCATGGACAGTTGAATCAAACATCTGAACAGAAGAGTAAACATGCCTGGTAATCTCCCAGCAGCCAGTGCATCTCCAGGAAGGTGTCCGTTCACTCCATTGGTGGACATGTTGCTGATGTTACCCAACATTCCACTGCGCATCTCCAGATCAGTGGGGTACGGCCTGCGGGGGTCACCTACGCAAACATGCACGTCATAGGAGCTTACACATGCAATCGGACGTAAGCCAATCAAATCACCAGAAAAATGTTCAGAGTAAATCAAGTCAGATAGTAAAGACAGTAATGGAAGAACATGATGCAGAAGGAAGTAGGTTGTTTACCTGGAACCCAGTTCAAAGGAGCACACACGGCATTACTGGCACTAATCCTGTGAGCGTACTTAATGATCTCCTCTGAAGAGATACTCCCTAGTCAAAAACAAACCAAAGAAACAGTGATAAAATGTGATTTTAAACTAAACCAGTAAATATCTGATACTGGTATATCAAGTAAAACTATACCAGAATATATGTCACATTTTCATCATTGGGAACATGCTGCTACTTGCATTCCAATGCAACTTATATAACGCAAATAATGCCAAGCACACAAAAAGTGCAAAGTGCTCATATTTGGATTTTTGCTGAATAAGAGAGGTATGTGCGCCCTAATTTATTTGTATAGCACATTTCCTAAACATCACTAGTTTTAATTCTGCTTTAAATAAATCTGCCGTTTATAATAAATATTGCTTATAATGAATGCCACAATAATTTCTGTTCTCAATACCATTCAATTTAAAGGATTTGTTGTGGATTGAGAGGAACTAAAAATACATGAATTTCCAAGCATATGTTCAGGAGGAGCCTTAACAACATTCGGCGCTGTTAATCGTAATTATTACAAGCGAATATATGCAACAGTCACTGTGCCATACCAGCGACAATTCTTCTGGTATCCTACCACTTACCTATCGTCTTCTCTATTTCTCTAATTCTTGCTCTGCGCAGAACTATTATAGGGGCATTGTTTCCCATACACTGATTTATCTGTGGCATCCCACAATATCAGCATTGACAGCCACAAATAGATTTCAGTGCTTCCCATTTATTAACTAGACTGTGGCTTTGTGTCCTTATCAAAAGACTGTCTGTTTGTGCTTTGTTCAATTTGCACACTTAATATGAGTTGGAGCTCTTAGTTTTTAATTCTCAAAGTGCACCAGATTGATGAATTAAACTTTAAAACGTAGTAAGTTCTTAGCACCTCACAGTTTCACAAAATTCTGTGGGAAACACTGAGAGTTTGGGGATATTATAACCTATTAAGACTGAATTGGCAAGCAAGCTCGTGATTTTTGTGTGTGAATTTAATTTAAAATGTGATACAACTTATCCATGTTTTTTTCTTGACAATGCAAGCAATTTTGACCCATTGAGACTTATTTTTTGTAAGACAACAATACCTTTTCTAGCCTTTTCAATAGACTTCAGTTTCTCTTTGGCTTGATAGACAGCAGTGGCCTGATGATAAATGAAAAACATAATTATTTACAGTGTAACAAATGTTTCAAACACATTTATATAAAATTTATAAAAGATTGGGTGGGTTGCACTTTATTTTAAGGTGTCTTTGTTAGTGTAAATACAAAAACAGGTACTGAGTAATATTATTAAACAACATGAAATTATAGGTTTGGTTTAGGGTTCGTTTCTAGTAGTTATGCATACTTTACTCACTCGTTATTCATATTAGTTAGTTAGTATATAATATTACATTTGTTAAAGAATGAGGAAACTCAAAAGGCATTTGTAATGTTCTTTCATTTTTGTAATTTCAAATAGCCACAGATTTTTCTAAAAGTGTCTCAAATCAAATGCACAACACAAAAAGCAGTGTTTAGTGTTTGAAATTAAAATGTTATTACTGCACACAAAAAAAAAAAAAAAAAAAAAAAAAAATCACAAAAAAAAGAACTATACATATATATATATATATATATATATATATATATATATATATATATATATATATATATATATATATATATATATAAATATAAATAATAATAATGTAATGCAAAGAGCACTTAAAAAAAATCATGAAGTTTATAAAGTAATTTGGTTTGCATATTGCTAAAACAATTGAATGTCACTGAAAAGAAATTTGCGTTGATGTCAGTCACCAGTATATGCTCAGCCTCTTTGAGTTGTTTCTGGAGCTGCTGGATATCGCTGTCTCTTTTCTCAACTTCCTTCTCCAGCGTCTGCATCTCCTGGTGAACTCTGCCCTGTTCCATCGCCGTCTGCATCAGCTCCTGGAACTCTTTATCTCTCTGCACCAACAGCTCCAGAATCTGTTCACAAAATCATCAGCATACAGTCACTGCATGCACTTCACCGCCATCTAATAGTCAAGCAAGCAGCATATAGTAATTCATCATTTTTATACTGACTCCAATTAAATAGCTCATGAAAAATCTTTTAGCAAATGTAATTTGTTAGAGTATGTAACAGCATAACTTTTCAGGTTTTTTTTCCTTCAGAATTTTAAAGCCTGTATATCAGAAAATTCACTTCCTGAGATGTCAGTGTTCTCTGTGTTTGAGTTTGTCTGTGTGTGCTTGTGTGTACACGTATATATGTGGATTATGAGGAGGGCACAAATGTGTATAATAACATTGACATTACTATGTAAACACATGAGTTAAAAAACACACTAAACTGTTTTTGTGATGGGTAGGTTTAACGGTAACGTTAAGGTTAGAGCAGAGGGATAGAATTTACAGTTTGTACAGTATAAAAACTATTACATCTATGGAGAATCCCCATAAACCCCATATTCAAGTGTGTGTGCGTGTGCGTGTGCGTGTGCGTGTGTGTAAACAGTGTCTCTCACCTGTGTGTCCTCTCCAGGCTGGGGCAGCTTCTGTGACCTGGACAGTGCTAGCATCTCTATCAGCTCTCTGCAACAGAAACAAGAGAATAAAAAAAAAAAAAAACAACGAAATAGGAGCCGTGACTGAACAGCAGTAGTATATAATAAGTGTATTATTATGTGAAAACAGTAGACTCGGGCGGAAAAGAGAGACTAGGACTTTATGCATTCAATTATTAACTAAGTTAATCCAGCAACTGTAACGTTACGCAGAAAACACTGGAAATCTCATGAATGGACAAGCAGTTTATCATTCAGCTTTGTACCAGCTAAAACACTCACACACAAACACACATGGTTATTCTTCATTTAAATGTGAAAAATATATGAAGACAAACCTGGATAAAACTTCAATATCATCCAAAGTGGATAAAAGCTTTTCTTTCGTTGGTTTCTCCGCCGCCGCCATGACAGTTTCTCCTCACTTGCGCATGCGTGACAAATGAAAAGCAAACGCATGTGTCGGACAGTGACGCCTGTTGGCAAGAGGACCACAATTTACAGTCGTCGTCAATGAAATTGACTACAATTCACACTGAGTTCACATTAATTCTTGTAGAGGTGCGGGGGATGACGTTGTTATTTGGTCCTTACATTTTATTTTTTCTAAACGCTGGCGATGATTAGCCAACCACATTCGTTTTTTTGATTGTTCGATAATAATTTTATGAATAATTACATATTTTATTATTATTTATTAATAATAATAATAATAATAATAATAATAATAATTATTATTATTATTATTATTATTATTGTTATTATTATTATTATTATTATTATTATTATTATTATTATTATTATTATTATTATTCAGTTGTATCATGGTTCTCAACCTTTTTTGATAAGGTCCATTGTCCACAAAAATTCAAGCACAAAATGTGTTCAAGCACAAGCACATTGGTGGTGGCTGAGGAGAATCCCCCCTTCTATATGTAAAGCAAAGCGCTATATAAATATAATTAATTAATTAATTATTATTATTATTATTATTATTATTATTATTATTATTATTATTATTATTATTATTATTATTATTATTATTGGTAGGAGTGCATTAAAATAACTAAAAATAATTAAAATTGTAATTATAATCATTTCAATTTTGAAAAAAAAAAGTTTGTCTTTTTATAGAAGTGTGCTGGGGTCTTCAAATGGGCCTCTGGATGAGAATGTTTTGTGAATCAGTATGCTATATAGAGTCCATGCTTCCAGTTGTTGCTATTACAATCAGTGCCTTATATATTCCACATTTACAAGTAACTTAAAAGTACTAGTAATCTCATAGTAATTATTTCTGTCTTATTTCCAGGTGTTGCGGTTGATTTTCTAGTAGTTGTCACTAGAGGCAGCGAGAGCATGTTGTGATCTGTCATGTGCGTCACCACGCAAACATTGCTGCTGATCAGGAAACTAAACGCTTTCATTTCGATCTCACTTCTCTTTCGCTCTCACGGAAATAACTTACAGTGAATTTTCACTATGGTTAAAGTTTCTTTTAACAAGGCTCTCGCCCTAAAGGATCCAAAGAAGGAAAGTCTCATTACAGATGTACAGGTAAGCTGTAGTTATTAACAAATCTGGTTGACTTCTATTGAATTGCGAATCTGCATTTTATGAATATTACGCCCAAATTTTAGCCTTAATGTCTTAATTTATTTTTTTAAAGTTATATGTGCACGTTGTTTTTTTTATTATGCCGAGAGAATAATCGAGGGTAACGATATCTCAAATGCCGAAGTAAGTGTGTTTCTTTGTTCAAGTTTGTTCAACAGACTTTGATCTGTAAAAAGTGTTATAAAATGGCTGACGGCCCAAAGCTCGTCAAAGACGGGTAATCATCACACACACCCTGGCAAACATTACTGCAGTGGTATATTAATGATTATATAAAATATTTTATATTTAATATTCTTCGAATAATATTTAATGTTTGATTTTAACTTTTGAGAACGTAATTACACAAGCTCTCTCACTATCACTTTTTTGTTATTTCTGTAGGCTGGTAGAAAACCCCAAAGTCTTCTCTGTCATCTATTCATTGTTTATTTTAAAACTTGAGAAATACTTTTGACACATAAAATGTGTCCTTTAAAAGCAATAGTAAGGAAAGTCAGATACAGAAGGGTATTTGAAGTATTTTCTGTGTGTACTGTAAGGGTATGATGACCTCTCAAATAAATACAATTTGGACTGGCCACAAAAGTAAAATGACCCAATCAAGGACTATATGAGTCAGTGCGCCATGGCCTCTGACGTCCAGGGGCCATCAAATTGAGAAAACCTCAGAAAAAGGCCACTTACAAATGTTACAAATGTAAAATTGATATAGCGTTTCATTTGACCATAGTGCCATGTGAATAGCATAGGATAACATCTATAGCTGTTATTAACAGGAAGTGGAGATGTTTAACATGACTCCAGATAGTAATAACTTAATATTTATAATAACCATGCATGTGATAAAGATACACTTTTATAGGCAATTTAACTAACGTATGGTCGTTTATATAATATTTATTTAGAGGAGTAGCCTATATTACACAAAAGTTTTTTTGTTTTGTTTTTGTTTTTTGCAGTAATGCCATAGAAGAACCATTTCTTCCATTTGTTTAATTTCCATGATTGGCAAAGGTTCTTCATAGAATCATCAATGACAATGAAGAACTTTTATTTTTGTCATCATAGTTCAAAGTTCTTATAGGTGTCATGAACTGGCTTTTTTTCTTTATTTTATACTGTTGTCTGTGGTGACTTATGATGTCCGTGTGGTTTTTACATTCAAAAACATAACTAATAAGTAATAGACTATTTTCTACACTGGTTTTGAGGCTCTCTCCAAAACGCTGGGTTTTGATGGGCGTGCCATACTGGAGACTTGGAAGTAAACGCCCACGGCTAGGATTGGATAAGATTTGCATATTTAATGAGCTTTAGTTCTGCTGTCATATCTATGCCCCAGTGTCAGTTGACATGGGGGAGAGATTATTTTGAAAGTGGCAACTGCAAAGATTCTCTCGACCACAGGGCTCGTAAACGTCTTTATCAAGCAAACACAATGATTTATTTCTCATCCACCCACGATTGATTGGAATATTATTTCTGTATTACATGGCCGACGGGCGTACGTTTTGGTAGAACATCTGGAAAACACACAGCCCACGGACTACTATTAGTCTAATAGTCGGACTACCTATAAAAAAGACGTTTTACTCATATAAGTTTATTGCACCATTCCTGTCAGATCCAATATAGAAGGCAGAAGGCATATATGAAACGGAGCTCGTTGATAGATTAAACATTCGCTGTATCCGGTCAGCAAAACTCTGAACACATCTTCCCTTTTTAAGAATGACCCTTCCCTTTCAAAGAAGTGCTGTTCTTTGTTCTTTTCTCAGAGAAAAGCTTAACTCCAAGTCTTCCAGAGTCGTGGTCAAAGCTGATTCAAAAGACTGCCATTCGCCAGCTTCTGTGTTTACTAGAAGCACACAAACGCAACTCGGCCGTCGTCATTATGGCCCCGCCCACCGACTTTATACACGATGTGATTGGCCCGACAAGAGTTTGGCGTTTACAGCTCGGAAGTGTATTGAGAGTTGCTAGACGACGCTCGCGGTCAGATTAGATTTGCTGCCACTAGTGTGCGTCTAGATTTCTAGGCTAGATTCGAACAGCTCCATGAGTCGGTGGGCGGGGTTACTGAATTAATCTTATAATACCATGACCTTTTATATATCAAAAGTTCAAAGGAAAGTTAATTTCTTAATTCATCACCCCTTTAAACATATGCAATGCTCAAGTGTCCTATTCAGATGAAGGGTTGTCCATAATTGGAAATTTATTTATTTTATTTGCATAGAATTAAATAATGTGTTTTAATATTACTATTAAATTAATCAAATTTTTAAAAAATAATCTTCAAATGTCTCTTGCCCAAGACTTTTTTTTGTTTTTGTGAGTTGGAAGCAGTAAAGATAGTTGAGTTTTTCAGAATGGGATTGTTCCAGACATAGTTTAGCTGTAATTTTCACAGCACACATTAGAAATGCCTTACACTCACTATCAGGAGACTTTTCATGGGTTGTGAAAGACAGACGTGTTGAGGCATGTTTGACGTGTGCACTCTCAAACATGTTTATGATAGACTGTTGCATAAGGAGTCAAAGCTGCAAGCCAAGAATACAAACATGCAATATAGAACAATTTGATCTGATTTCTCCATAGAATCAAGGAAATGCCTGAAGCCAAGCCAACTTTCTAGGAGCTTTAAAAAGACTCACAACTCTAAATCCTGGCAAAGGCCATCTAACATCCGCCTCCATGTTCTCTATAAAAGTTCTGTGCGGTTACGCCAGTGAGAGAATATGCAAAAAGTCTAAAAACTGGTTTTGCGTTTCCACTAAGATATTGAATGAGGATTAACTATTTGGATAAAATGAGTAGAGCACAATGAACTGATTCATTGGCGCAGTATCTCACTTGTGCATTATACAATGGTCTGTGTCTCTTTTTTCATTTTGATAGTCAGTAAAATTCCCCTTCTGCTATTCAAATAGAAACTACTTGATTAACTTTCTCTTTTAATTTGTGCGTGTTAGCTTCCTTCTCCACTTATTGTTTGAGAGAGGAAGCTGAATATAGATTACATGTTGCTGATTATAGCTCTTCTTCGTGACTTTGCAGAAGTAGACACATGTTTAACACATTTTGACTTGGAACCAGAGCGAGAAACGAGATTCTCACTTCTTTTTTGTTTTGTTTTGTTTTTCTTATAATTGTCATTAGTCATCATTTCTGTCTAAAATGTCTCTTAATAGACTTCTCTACGGCTCATTTGCAGTGTATCTCAAGGCACGATATCTACTGTCTGGACTGAAAGTTTAGGGTACATGTCAGGCTGGAGAAGGTCAGGCCCTGTTCTAACTTGTTGCATTTTGGTGTGTAAAGTACATAGTGCTTTATATCAGGGATTCTTTTACACAATGTAATTAACGTCCATCAAATAATATGCATTAGTTCATATTTTGTCCTTTAGTTCTTTAAAAATCACTCTTTGTAACAAACCACTTTAATCCTCTTGTTGACCTGTTCTTGTGGTTTAAGCCTTGTTTATTTTGCTCAACAAGGCTGCATTCATTTAAATTTTATTATCGAATATGCTGAACTGGTGTTAAAAAAAAAAAATCTTGCTGGTTCATATTTTTCTGAAAGCCGTGATGCATATTTTCAGGATTCTTTAATGAATAGAGCGTTCAAATGAACAGCATTTATTTGAAATATAAATCTTTTGTTTTACATAAGTATACATTTCTTTACTGTCACTTCTGATCAATTTAATGCATTATTGCAGAATAAAATAATTAATTTCTATTAAAACAAATGGTAGTTTTGAATGGCAGAAGTGTTTTATCTATAATTACTAAAATCAAGGGGTGAAAAAATAAGTTTTTTAATGTTTATATGCATATGTGGTGTTTTTAATACACTTTAAGACAAACCATGTGCAAATTTATGTCAACACCATTGCTGAGTATTTTATTCTTAAAACTGCAGTGAAAAAAAATCGCCGTTATTCCTTACATCACAAACTACCTTGTCACATCAATGTGTGGGTGAGCTTTAGAATAGCATTTACTATGTTTTGCGAAGCTGGGGACTCTCAAGAGAAGCAGGGTTATCCTGGTATATTTTTCTGTTGGTATGAATTAACAATATTTAGCAATATAGCGGGTGAATTAAATATATGATGTAGGATGTTATTATGAACTTAGGCATGTGCCGATATCAATTTTTCATGTTGCGATTTATTGCTGACGTTTTATCACGATATACGATATTATCACGATATTGAAATAAGTTGCAAAAAAAGTGTTGCCATAGCATAACAGCTTTAAGAACTATTTTAGTATAACTGAATGTTTAAATACAATAATGCACCAAAAATATATACAGCTCTGGAATTTTTTTTACGAGAAATCAATGTTAAGTGGTCTCTTGATTTTTTTCAGAGCTGTAAAAGTACAATTTTCAAACAGATTAAAGTGCAAAAGAATTAGGCTATAATGAACAACAGGTAACAAATTAATATAAGGTCTCATTATTTAATGCATTAACTAAGATTGAGCAATCACATTTGTTATAGAAAGTATAATGTTTTGGTAATGTTAGTTAAGAAATACTGATCATTGTTAGTTTCATCTTAGGTCCATTAAAAAAGTTATTTTGATTTTAATGTTATTAAACAGTAACTAAGAAATTACTTAGAATGATTAATTCTTTATAAGTGTTTTTCATTGTTAGTTTGGTAATAATGAATTAGCATGTTAATTATGAAGTCGGATGTCTCAAAGTTTTACTGAACAATAACAAATAATCAGAACAGTTCTAATCATTAGGGCATGTTGTAGTCCAGATTAAACATAAAAATGTTTAAGTTTGAAAATAAATAGCCTATTAAGTCTTTAAGTATTAAGTATTAGGTGCTGTGATGAACATTGAGATTACAAAAAACTAGGGCTGCACGATTTGGGGAAAATATATAATTGCGATTATTCTGGGTAAAATTGCGATTGCGATTTAAAATGCGATTATTGTTATTGTTATTTTTTACAAATGAAAAGCGTGTGTATATAACATTTTGTGTTTTTATATTAATGTGACTAATAATAATTATTATGATTATTATTACTGCTAAAAATATTTGTAAAAATAAGAAATATTACCATTACAATAACATTTTCATAATTACAAATAAAAAAGAGTATGTCAGAATAAATATAACAATATAATACTAATACTAATTATTATTATTATTTTTGTAATATTTTACAGAAAAATTATTTTACAAAAAAAAAAAAAAAAACTTCGCTATTAATATGCAGACAGCCTATGACTAAAAAACATTAGAAAGGTCTAAGCCTAAGGAGTTATTGTAAAAAAAAAAGTATTCTTTTTTTTTTTATTGATTAGCCAAACGTTTTTAATTCATACTGAAAGCCAGAGGGCGCCCTCGATCGGAAAACGCCACATTTGCGTCAGAGAAGTAATTGACGTTAGTTTTCAGGAAATCCCAAGGGGGTAATCTAGCGCTCGGAAAGCGTTCCACCCCTAGGGGCTGCCATTGCTAACCAAGCCATCACCTGCTGTTAGCATCCCATTGACTCCCATTCATTTTTGAGTCACTTTGACAGTGAATAACTTTACATCTGAGACGTTTAAAGACTCCATTTGTCCATTGTTTATTTCTAAAGAAACACGACAATGTATAAAAGGCTCCATTACCTTGTATCTTACACTATCGCCCCGCAGAAGCTGTTTTTGTAAAAATAGGCTAACGATTGCGTCATAACCAACGCGACCCTGTCGCACAGTTGAGAAATTACCGTATAGACCTGAGGAGACGCTCGCAGGCAATCTTTTATTGTCTATGAGACAATCGGGGGGACGTGGAGACATGTCCTGGAGACTAGTCTGATAAAGTCAAGGGGGAAGAATGGGGAGAAGCCCATAGTGAGCCAAAAGCAACGGGAGAAAATATTTGAAACAACGTGATTCAGCTTTCGCTTTCCACATCTACTAGAAGACTCACAGCTGTCAGACAGGAGGCTCACGTCACATCTACGTCGTCAAGCTCAGTCTGAGCCTGCGCAGTTCGCTCAGCCATCAGGAAGTGAGTGCCCCTAGGTTGACTTCATTATTTCGCCGTAGACGTCAATGGGAACGCTCTGTCCATTTCTTTTACTGTCTATGGGAAATCCATGATGTGAAGCTAAAGTGGTGTAAACAGAAGATAGAGACGCTTAGATTAAACATGACGACAATAAACACGACTGCAGCAAAATATGGAGTATTTGAGTTCTTCGAGCCGTCAAGGGTATTTTCATAATAATAAAGTGTATTATAATGCAGTGCTGATTGACATAGAATACTATAAAATAACGCATCGTCTGCCTCACACTGATGAGAAACCACATCAGCTCACACACACTCGACTGACGATATGAACTGAGGTAAAACATGTTATTAAACGTCTTTTGTTGAACAGGTTCACTAGTTTGTGAAGATGTTTGACTCGTGTTGCTTTTTCAAACGCACGTTATAAGCAACTTTCAGACGGAGCAGCGTTTATCACAGAGCCGCTCTGCTAACACTGGGCATTTATTTATTTAATTAAAATCGCAGCCTTTGAGCTTTCATAATCGCACACAAGCCAAATCGCGATTGCGGTTCGATTTCGATTAACCGTGCAGCCCTACAAAAAACGAATGGATGTTTTAAAAACTCCTTCACTAGCTCGGATGCTTTTGTTTGCGGGGTTTCCGGGGTAACCGTTGCATTCTGCAGTTCATCAGCGCCCTCTGCTGTCACTGAGCGGCACTTCAGCAGCGCGTCTCCTCCACCGGTTCAGTCATGTGCAAAAGCATGTTGGGCTTGTTTACACCTGAGCTCGTGTCCCTTTGACGCAGAACAGCGGTGTTGAGCATTTATATGGTTGATGGGCAAAGTATTCTTGAGTGCATTATAAAAAAAATATTAATTGTTAATAAATTATTATTTACGATATTTTAAAGTGCCCACGATAACAATATTGTGCATATTCATTATCGTGATAAATCGCATTATCGAATTTAATAATAATTTAATAATTGTAGAATTTCTAAGGATGCTAATTTTTAAAAGGCGGACTGACATGGCGAACAGGAACATGGTTTGTGTAACATTAGCAACATAATTAAGCGTTATGTGTCTGACATAGTAGAGAGTGATACATTAAACGCATTGCCATTTCTCATACATGTACTTTTATAAGAGCCTATAAAATTTTCACCATACTTCTGAATCAGTTTCAGGTTCAAACATATAATGTTGAATTATAATGTTGAATTAAACCAGTATTTCCACTTGCCATTGTCTCAAGAGCTTGTGGGAGTGAGTGGAGGCTGAGATCATTTGCATATTCATGGCTGGGTCATTTATACTAACGTGACGGAAAAACGGAAAAACTTTTAAATATGAGTTTTAAGGAATACAATTATTGACTAAAGGGTGTAAACTTGTAAATGTAATAATGTAACCATCATTTCTCTGTGTGATTTGTCCTGTAGGATCCTGAATCAGCTGTGCTGGTGCGTCAGCAGTCTAAGGTGTGGTGCTGGTGCTTCTGTCTGGGATTGGCTCTCGTGATCTCTGGCATAGTGGTGGGAGGAGCTTACCTGTATAGGTACTATGTTATAGAGGTGAGATGATTGATGTAACCATAGTGATATCAAAAACAAAACATAACACCCTGTCATCTTGCGTCACTATCTGCATTTTTTATTAGTTTCTGTATTTATCAGTCATAATCAGTCTAAGCCTGTTTCTTGAAGCAATTCTCAACCATTAATTAAAGTAGCAAGATATAACACAGACCACATAGCAATGAGAATAAACTTGTTTGTGCGATGATGCAAGCCGCCTATTTCACATTACATCGTGGCAAATTCTAAGAAACAAGTCCCTAATATTGACACAGGAAAATACATTTCTACATAAAGTGATCACATCTTGAGAGAAAGATTTCTTCCAAAACAAGGCAGCAGGACATTTCTAGATATGTTCCTGTAAGTTCATTCTGTATCAAGCTTTGCTGTTTTTCCCTAAGAAACCTGATAATGAGGTGGAGCTCATCAAAGTACCAGTGCCTGAGTTCAGAGAGAGCGATCCAGCTGGCATCCTGGATGACAACACCATGGTGCAAAAACACACACACACACACACACACACACACACACACACACACACACACACACACACATGTTGGTCTATGTGGTTTACAGGGACTCTCCATAGGCGTAATGGTTTTTATACTGTACAAACCGTATTTTCTATCCCCCTACACTGCCCCTGCCCCTAAACCTACCCATCACAGGAAACATTCTGCATTTTTACTTTTTCTCAAAAAAAACATCATTTAGTATGTTTTTAAGGCCATTTGAATTATGAGGACATTTGATATGTCCTCATAAACCACATTTATAGTGTAATACCAGTGTAATACCCATGTAGTTATACAAATTTGTGTCCTCATAAACCACATAAACAGGCACACACACACACACACACACACACACACACAGTGTTTAGCATATCATATTTGTTAGTCTTGTGTCAAATGTACTTTTTTAGGCAACCTGTTTTTTTAGCCAGTTAAAAGTCGGGTAATTTTGGTCTAGTTTTAGTCAATGAAAACTTAGATACTTTTTCATAACACTGCATAATAGTTAATTTAATAATCACAAATCATGTGCATACAATTATAATCGCAATGATTGTTGTCATTATTTTTGTTACATTTTATCCAATTTTTGTGCACTTTCAACCCTCAAGCACACACTCATACGTATGGTTAATTTAATCTAATCTAGTTTCCTGATTTTTATCATATAAATCAACACACTCTCTACATCAGAAAAATTTTCAAACCAGAAAATCTTTCAAAATCTAAAACAGTGTTGAGTCATTTCTGAACGTTCCAACGAACATTCGCAAACAAGATCGCAAAGTTGTGTAGTTTGAATGACCGCTCTCGACCTGTGGTCAGAAGCATCGTTTCTATGATGTGGATTTAATGAATCCTTATCTTGAGCAAAATAAGCAAGCTAATATTCAGTACAATTTATATCTTTTATTTCTAATACATACATGTTTTAGTGTGTAGAGAGATTTAAAGCGTTTTTTGAAGAGTGCACATTTGCGTACGTGCATCACCTGCACGACATCGTTAACCAGCGTGGTTGAACGGCAAATTTGCGACAATATGGAGTTTAAAAATGGAGTTTAAAAAATACGACTGATTATCCTACAACTTTATTAAGCTTATATGGGAAGGACGAAATCCAGTAGGAACAGGAAAGTCATGTGCAGTCCTACTAAAAGTTGTAACTTCTTCCTGAGACTCTTCATCAGTACTCCACTAATGACAATTCCTGAAATTTGAGCTGCGTGATATTCTCCAGTTTTGTTGTTTTCGGACTATCTCAAGCTTCTGGAAAGGGGGCAGGGAGCAGCAGTTCATTTGCAGACAAAAACAGTGTGTATTTGCTTCAAAATTGGGGAAAATTTGACCAGCTATAATAAATGATCTGTGAGTTATTTTGAGACGCATTCTGGGGACACCAAAAAATTTGTATTAAATTTTGTGAAAAGGGGCATGTGGCAAGCAGCGAGGCAAGGGACCGTGAGAGTAGGCCTGTCACGATAACAAATTTTGCTGGACAATAAATTGGACAAAAAATTATTGCGATAAACGATAATATTGTCGTTCTGAGACCGTTTTCATCTAAAATAATGATAATGGCATAATAATGCAGATACATTTTTTCAAAGATCAATAAACTTTTATTTCTAAAGACTATTTAACACTGAAAATGGAAAACATTTGAAATATCCGAAATAAATGAACAAAATAACCAAAAACAATAAATAAAGTGGATGAAAACGGCAATAGATGAGGTGCATACTGGGGGTGGCACTGTTCACAAAACCCACGGTTGGGTTCTGTACGGTTCATGTTTTTGTTTTTTTGTTTTAATCACTATATTTACTTCAGCATATGATATATAGCTTAATTATCAACCATTTAGGATACACAGCATTAAACATTTTTTATATCTTGTAATCATGCACAAACTGAACTTGACCATCTATGAGGAAAGCTAGGTGAGATTTTGATACTGCAAGAGAGAAGACATTGATGACATGCTTTTCATTTATTTGGCAAAAAAAGAGAATGTGTATTGCTATCTCTACAGGAACTTATGTGCCTTTTATAGCACACAAAGATTGAACTGAAGAATTAACTTGCATTTATTAAACTGCCAACTTCAGTGTAGCTTTAAACCTTGTTTATACTTGACGCGTCCGCACGAGCGCGAGTGTGCACGCGGCAAAAATGACGTCAACGCGGAGTGCTCTAGACCCCATTTTGCTTGCTGTTGTGGACATCAAATTTAGTAAATTTGCGTGCGGCTCCGCAACCAAAGAAGCACGATTTCCAGGAGAATCTGGCAGAGCATGATGTCTCATTACATCGGAAACCCGGGTCGAGGAGAGGACCGGGCCTGGATGTATGTTATGTTTTGGTTTACGTTTTGATGTGTGTGTGCAAAAAATAAACAAAACGAAATGAACACGGGCAGCCCCTCACGGACGACTGCCCATGTTCATTTCGTTTTGTTTATTTTTATTTGATTAAAAGTTGTTGAACGTTCGCCAGTTCCGGCCTCCTTCCTCCTGGGTTTCATCACCAATGTAACGGGGTATGTAGATGGAAGGAAGGAGGCGGGAACTGGCAAACGTTTAACAACTTTTAATAAAATAAAAATTAAACAAAACGAAAGTAACCCGGGCAGCCCCTCACGGATGACTGCCTGCACACACACAACAAAACGTAAACCAAAACATAACATAAATCCAGGCCTGGTCCTCTCTCGTCTTCCACTGTCTTCGCTCCTCCATTTATACTCCCGTTACCCCACCGTGAGACCGGTGTGGTGCGCAGCTGGCGCTCATTATCACTCGCCACCGGCCCGCTCTTACGGTCTCTCGCCTCGCTGCTTGCCACAGGGCATAATAGGTCCCTTTTAATGATGTTGGTCTCATCTCATCATCATTTCATCTTAGTCATAAAACAGGTTGTTGACAAACATTTATCATTATAGTTTCCAGTAATGAAATGAACACTCTTATCAGTCCCTCCAGGATTTTGCGATCTTGTGATTGCAAAAATGAATCTAAATTCAACCAATTTTGGTAGGGGAAGAGTTTTTTTTTTTAAATGCTGATGCAGACATAAACATTCTTGTGTTCATGCTATATGTTTTTTTAACCCCACAGGAGGAGGAGGTGTTTGTCTGTGGGATGAAGTATTTTGAGGAAGACTATGAGTTTGATGAGGAGGTGGAGGTGGAGGCGGGAATGCCGCTGAGGCTGATTGAAGAGAATGTGAGCTTTTACGAAGACGATGAGGTGGAGCTCATCAAAGTACCAGTGCCTGAGTTCAAGGACAGCGATCCAGCTGGCATCCTGCATGACTTCAAAATGGTGCAAACACACACAGACACACACACAAAGCTACTGTTCAGCTATACCCACTACACACATATCATCAATCCATTCTGGATTTAGCTAATTAATGCAAATTCAATAATTTGCCACTATATTTGTGGCAACGTGCATTTTTTTGTATTTTCACTATTTTTTCTGAAAAAAGCAATATTAGCTAATCAAATTCATAAATCATCCACAATGTCCTGCCACTGTATTTGTATCCATCATAAAGTAGGGATTGGATTGTTTTTCTGAAATGTTCAATGTCTGAGATTTTCATTTGCAAAGAGAATATATTAAGTGAAATAATTATTACGATTTTTTAAAGGAAATTACTGTTTAATCAGCAAGGATGAGCTATATGCCATAAAACACTTTCTATTTCAAAGGAAAGTTCTATTATATTCATCAGTCTAGGGAAGCAAATGTGTCAATAAAAATATGTTTTCATAAAATGATTAAGCAACAAAACTGTTTTCAACATTGATAATAATCAGAAATGTTTCTCGAGCATCAAATCACAATATTAGAATGATTTTTGAAAGATCATTTGACACTGACTTGAGTAATAATGCTGAAAATTCAGCTTTGCATCACAGAAATAAAATATTTTAAAATATATTCAAATACAACATTTTTTTAAATAAATTATAATAGTATTTTGTAATAGTTTTAATGTATTTTGAACAAATAAATGCATAAAAAAATCTTACATAACCCCAAACGATTTAACCTTGATGTAATTGTACTCTACTTGCATAAACACATAATAATTATTGATGGGGTTTCAATGCTACACAACACCAATATCGCCAGTTGTTGGGAAAAACAATTATAATCAGAAAAGAGTCATATTTACATAATTGACATTTGGATTTTCATTTGTATAATCAATATGGATTTTTCAATGACCAGTTGTTATATTTTTAATTTTGGCTCTTCTCAATCTTGAATAGTTGGTTACATCTTATAATACTGTAATAATTTGTCACTCTTAAATGCATCTCTCTGGTTCCATGTGAATAAACCTGTATGTCTTTCTGTGCTGTCAGAGGCTGACTGCTTACCTTGACGTGAAATTGAACAAATGCTACATCATCGCCCTGAACACCTCTGTCGTCATGCCACCAAGAGATTTCCATGAGTTCCTGGTCAACATCAAGGTAAACAGGATGACATGAACATTGTCAATAAGTGGTTCTACCTTGTGTTTGCATTTTTTTTTTACACAAGTGCATTTCAGAACACTACTTTTTTTTGAAAATAGTCTCATTTTCCCACTCCCTAGAGTTAAACAATTGAGTTTTACCATTTTCGAATCCATTTAGCCAATCTGTGGTAGAACTTTTAGCATAGCTTAGCATAATTCATTGGATCTGATTAGACCATTAGCATCTCGCTCAAAAATGACTAAATAAAAAGGAAAAAGACTTTAGACATTATTCCTATTTAAAACTTGACTCTTCTGTAGTTACATCGTGTACCAAGACCAACGGAAAATGAAAAGTTGTTATTTTCTGGACCGATATGGCTAAACTATACTCATTCCTGCGTAATAATCAAGGAACTTTGCTGCAATACCAGTGATGCAGCAGGCACAGTGATATTACGCAGCGCCTGAAAATAGTCTCCAGCATGCTCACTGTGCAAGCAGGTAGTCATGTTGGTTATGTTGACGGAAAATAGTCTATTTTCAGGCGCTGCGTAATATAATTTCTGTCTGTCTTAGTACACAATGTACCGTAATTATAGAAGAGTCAAGTTTTAAATAGGAAAAATATTGTCTTTGGCCATTTTTCAGCGAGATGCTAACGGTCTAATCAGATTCAATGATCTATGCTAAGCTACGCTAAAAGTTATACCGCCAGATCCGGAGATCGGCTGAATAGATTAGAAAAATTGTAAAACTCAACTGTTTAACTCTAGGGCCTATTAAAAAAAAAAAGAGTCTATTTTCAAAAAAATGTAAGTGTTCCTTTAAGCCCGGGACTCACCAAACCATTTTTAAAAGTCAGTTAGCTTAGTTTTTAGGGTGTTCCACACTGTTGGCTCCAATCGAATGCCGACTTGTTTTTGTGTTAGGCCGTCGGTGATGAAAGTCGAGGCAGCACAGACAGAAAGCTGTTCTAATTTGACAAAATCTTACCTTAGCATTCCATTGTGCGAATAATATTTAGGAAGAAAAGTGATCAGCATGATTCAAAATAAGCAAGCACTGCTTTGTTGACGGTTTGTATATCTGCAGTCCTAGTTTTCGGTTTCTCTTTTTGAATGACGAAAATAGATTACTTTATATATCGGCAGTTATCCTTTTTTTGTATTCAAGGGGAGATTTTTGCCTGAGATGCAGCCAACAAGAGGCAACAGCACAGGCAGTTTTTGTCCAAGCTACATCTTTGAAGTCGGCTTGGGGCGTCCCAAGCTTTAGGTTTACGTTTTCTGTTTTTTTGCAGACAAAAATGTACCTTCCTCAGTCGTACCTGATGCGTGAAGAGATGATGGTGACAGAGAAGCTGGACAGCACCAGTGATCTGGGCTATTATATCAATGACCTTTGCAGTGACAAAGACACGTACAGACTGCAGCGCAGAGACACCATACTGGGTAAGTGTACACCAACAAACCCTATGATAAGACTGTTTACAGTAAACGGTGGTTATTTCTTTCCATAAACTTCTCAAGTTTTAAGCACAAATACAGAAACATACAGCATTTCCTCTCATTATGTTCATTGTATAAACAAGTACATTTGAAATGTGCTGGCCTGCCATAAACCGAATACATGCAGTGTTTAAGGTTTCACATCATAGCTGTTGCATACTTGCAAACTTTTGAGAGCTGAATATTCTTCACCACAGGTATGCAGAAGCGCGAGGCTCTGAACTGCCACAAGATCCGCCATTTTGAAAACAAGTTTGTTGTGGAGACTTTGATCTGCGAGCCATGAGGAACAAGAATCAGCAGCAGATCTTTTGACGCTTTCTTTAACTCAGTCAAAAGCTTTTATTTTGTAGCTGTTTTGCTTTTTCAGCTTTCATAAGCCTTTTTTTACATCTAAAATGTGAAATTTTCTGCACAAAGAGTTGAATTATTTTTGTGTCGTATGCTATTATATGAATATTAGAATTAATAAAGAGTCAGAATTTGCACAAGAACAAAAAAGCAGTGACAAAAGCAATTCTGATCAGAAATAAGACTGCAAGTCAAATATTAACTGATCGTGAGTTTGCTGAAAAAGTTTGAGGATTTGTTTTTTTGTATCTTAACATTTTTTAAATTTGCAATATCTACTGTAGCTAAACTTGACACTGTTTGAAGGTTTCAGTAAATTACAGTTTAATCAGGATCACACTTGGAGTGGTAAAATGCATACCACTGCTGATTTACAGATAAGACTTAAGACTAGTCCATGTCTAAAATGCTTATTTGAGCTGTTTTAACTGCAAGTAACGCACCGACGTATCTTAAGTGCCATTGCTTTGTCTCAAGATGCTATTTCGAAATAATTTGTTTTAAATGGGATCAATAATTAGCCATACATACAGAACCCTTTCAGTCGAATATGCTATAATTACTACAAATGCTCCAATCTAAAATTACTTTTTGTTCTTTGTTGATTTGTATATAAGTTGTCTTTAAATAAGATCCTACACTTTTCTGTCTTTAGTCATTAGCTCATGTACTCCATCTAAGAAACAATAAATAGAAAAATCTTACAAAATGTTTGTCATGTTTATTTTGTTGAGTGTGTCAATATACACTACTGGTAATAAATTAAGATTTTTTATTCAGTAAACATGTATTAAATTGATAAAAATGTATATGTAAAGACATTTAAATTGTCACAAAAGATATCTATTAAATAAATGGTTTCTTTTTTGGAATCCTGAAAGAAGTTTCCATGTCATGTGATACTGAAGACTGGAGTAATGGCTGCTAAAAATTCAGCTTTGCATCACAATAAATGCATTGCATTTTAAAATATAGAAAACAGCTACTTTAAATTGTAATATTTTACAATATTTAGTTTTTACTGCATTTTTTTTGATTAAATAACTGCAGCCTTTGTGACAACTGAGACTTCTTTCAAAAACTTTTTTTTTTATGGCTCAATATTCTGGTCCTGATCTTCTGCTCCTCAAACAATCCGGTAATAGACATTGTATATGGTCATTAGTTGAAGGGATTGTTAAAATATTGAATACCATCCCAGCTTAATATGCAGAGACATCTATAAGCAAGCAATTTGTAGGTTCATTCCTCTAAAATGTAAATATTTTGTGTATCAGTATCAACATTGAGACAATGTAATTTTAGTCACATGGCATACACAGCTCTCAGGAGATTGGTTCTTCTGTGCCCATGAGTAAAGTGGCAGGAAGCAGGTTACATACTGCTGAGGGACCAGTAAGCTTAACTGCCAAACTAACCAAGTAACTACTTGCCCTGGGTTTTATGGCCAGAAGAGCTCATATGCCCCCTCTGGTGGTGAAAGCCAATTCTTGCATTAAATGAATTGGCTTTCAATTAATAGAAATAAATGAAGACAACCTACAGACTCGTATGATTCCTCCAAAACATTGTAAGAACATGCAACAAAATATTCATGTCGGAGATCTCAAGTGGAATCTAGTGTCTTATTTTTAAACCCTGGCAGCTGTCACTTATTTCATTAAAAAGTCTGTTTGAAAAGGGGAAATTTATTTGAAGATACTGGACTGAGAATGTAGAAATTTCAGCATTCATAAACAAGATGGCTGACAATGTTTATGACCTGTAAATGAGTTTACTTCCAAGACAAAATCTGTCAAAGCCCGAACGGCTCCCTTCAGGTTAACCAGCAACAGCTAAAGACAAAAAAATGAGCGTTCGGCTGACTCGGTCAGGAGCAGAAACTATAAGCCAGATTGAAGGGCTTCTGTTAGATTTCTCAGGGAACTTCATATAAATACCTTCTGATGGAGGGCATCGGCCTCCAGATTAACATGCTATTCTTGGTAAGACAAGAAAGAGGCAAAAAATAAAAAATAAACCAGTGAAATACGGTCAACATCTCGAGGGAAGATCATCACTTGTAAAATGGCACATTTCTTCATATGTGAAACTAAAATTTCGTTCCTCTAAAGAAAAAAAAAGGCACAAAAGCATGGTATACTAGCTATGTCTGCATTTTGTGGTCACAACATTGGATTTATTTGTACGAGATACAAAAATGTAAACATTGCAAAATAAATAGTTAAAACAAGTGACACAGGACCTATATTCATGCTCATGATCCCAACATGAACTGATGCACTTGTCTTGCTTGCATTTTCAAGTGCAAAAGCATGATGACCAAAAAAAATAATAATAATAATCTAGGATTCAAGTAACAGAAATGACAGACTAATGATACAAATATACTATTTTACAAGGTAGTGATAATTCCCAATTTTACAAAATGTACACTTATAATATTGACAAATTTCTCTTAATATTTTGATATGCTGCTTTTGGGTATAAGTCTGTGTAGAAGCGCACAGATTTCAGCACTGAAGTCTTTGTGTTTCTGATGGGCTATGTGACCTCCATGGCGACTGTGGTCTCTGATAATCCGTTGAGAGCCAGCCTCTCTGGTTCGTGATTCTCCCTGCAATATATATAAAATATACAATTGAGCATTTTCAATTTAAAGATATATGCTACTAGTTTGAAAAAACATTGTCAAAATTCATTGGCTGTGAACTGCTCTGAAAATGTGAGCCTGTAGAAAGTGCAACAGAGCTGCGTTTTGTGTTTAAAACATGCAGCACTCACAAATTATCGCCTTTTGAAGTTTCATTGTGATATCTGTCCCCAAATTTAAGACTTCTCGAAATGTTGTTTTAACCAAACTGTTTTAACCAAACCCTTTAGTATACCCTCAAAACACTTGGAATATAACGCATTCCACATGGCACTATTCTGTGATACTTAGCATTTTTTTTTAAGCTTGCCGCTGGTCGCAATTCACTGCCATTCATTATATAGGTGAGCTTGGATGGTTGCTGAGCGGATTTTTATCTTTTCTTTTTTTTTAGTAGTAGTCCAGTATAAAGAGCATACAACATTAGAACACCACCAGGGTGAGTAAATGACAACTTAATTTTTGGGTGAAATATCCTTCGAAGCATCAAATCAGAATAGTGGAGTAATGGCTTCTTAAAGGTTTAGTTCACCAAAAAGGAAAATCATGTCATTAATCACTCTCCCTCATGTTGTTCCAAACCCGTAAGACCTTCGTTCATCTTCCGAACACAAATGAAGATATATTTTCATGAAATCCGAAAGCTCTCAGACCCCTTCAAAGACAGCAACATAATTAACAATTTTAAGGTCCAGAAAGGCAGTAAAGTCATTGTTAAAATAGTCCATGTGACTCCAGTGGTATAACCTTACTTTTACGAAGCAATGAGAATCCTTTTTGTGCACAAAAAGAAACAAAAATAACTTTATTCAACAATTTCTTCACATCTGTGTCAGTCTCCTACACAGTTAATGAAGTAAATACAGTCCAGAACGTCAGAGCTACGCCAGCACGCTGGCTTACCATTGGCCGATGCTGTTCACATGAGCTCTACAATGCATGCGTGTGATGCTGAAGCAGGAGCTGACTAACGTAAACTGCATAGGAGACTGACAAAGACAAGAAGAAATTGCTGAATAAAGTTCTTCATGAAATTAAGGTCAATCCACTGAAGTCACATGGACTATTTTATTGAATGCGTTTACCTTTTTGGGCCTTGAAAGTGGTAAATAAATAGCTGTCTATGGAGGGGTCAGACAACTCTCGGATTTCATCAAAAATATTTTCATTTGTGTTCCGAAGAGGAGCGAAGGTCTTACGGGTTTGGAACGACATGAGGGTAAGTGATTAAAGACAGAATTTTCATTTTTGGGTGAAATACCATGTATTTCCAGGCAGAGTAATGTCTGAAAATACAGCAGTGTCATCACATGAATAAATTAAAATGTTTAAAAAGAAAAGAATAAATAATAATAGTTCACAATATTACTCTTCTAACTGTATTTTTTATTTTATTTTTTAAATGCAGGCTCTGTCAATATGAGACTACTATAGAAGACAATACAAATTTTACAGACCCCATACTTTTGAAACGGATACTATACACCAACTAAAAGAAAAAAAGAAGAAAAAAAAGAAAAGGAAAACGATTAGGTGCTGTGTCAGGTTTCAGACCTGGCGATGTCGATGGCACTAGTGGGGGTGACTTTGGGTACCCGGTCCAGACTGCTAGCAACGCTGGCCAGCTTTAAGGCTGAGGGTGAAGGGGCACACAGACGTGCACTGTGGTGCGTGTGGGCAGGAGATACAGCGTTCACGGTGGTCAGGTGCCCGTGGCCGAGAGGCAGAGACTGAGGGACGGGCAGCTGAAGGCCAGATGTACTCGTCATCCGTACTAAAGAGCCTGACTCACCACCACTGGCAGAACGGTTCAATTTGGCTTGTCTAAAACTTCCTGCAGGAGACAAAAATCTCTCAATTAACCACAAAACAAAGTTTGATATTGTTAAAATGTTAATTTTTGCTATGATTCCCTCATAAGTTCTATAAAGCAGTGCCTCTGTTAAATTCCCCTCGAGCTCCACATGCCTGAATTAGAAAGGACGCCATTGACACTTGCAATCTGGGGCCTGTTTTCATTGTTGGGAGTGTTAACCACAGCAGAGGCAGCAAAGTGTGCACTAGCCGAGTCCAGAGTCTTAGACATGCAGTCCGATGAGGCCGTCTTCTGTAGAAGGAAGTAGAAAAAAATTACTTCTTAAATAAATAAAAAAATTTAATGACTTTATAATTACTACAGAATAAAATAGAAGTGAGGTTTTGCCCCATAATGCCGGAGATTGTGCGGATATACTCACAGGCAGGTGCGTGTGGGGTTCTGGTGCTGTCGAGTTCTGCTGGAGTTCTTGCTGCTGTAACTGTTTGTGCATCTGAACCAGCTGCTGCTGATGGGAGTGAAACTGCTCTTCCGTGAACCCAACTGCACAAGCAAGAGCATGGGGGTAAATTTAAGGGGCTTTAAATCAGCAATTTCAATTTCCACCACTAGGTGCCAGTAAAGGAAAGAAATTACAGTTTGATGCCGCCTTGCTGATTAAGTCAAAGATATTTAAAATGTTGCAAAATATTATCTAAAATACATGCTGTTCTTTTGACCTTTCTATTTAAAAGAATCCTGAAAAAAAGCATATTTCCACAAAAATATTAAGCTGCACAACGGTTTTCAAAAATGTTAAGAAATGATACTCAAACTGGCATGTGATCAGCTAAAACAAAAAAAGAAGGAAAACCTGACCTCCAAACCCCTAAACTCTCTCCACACACACAAAATACTATTGTACTGCAAAAAAAACAAAAAACAATTCTTATTATGAATTTGAAAATGCTTGGTGCACGTTGCATTCCTCAAATACAAACTATAAGGACTTCAAACACAGCACTTATAAAGTAGCATTTACTGTGAATCAAAACTGAAAATGAACTTTGGCTTTACTCTCGAGGAAAAAATATAATTAAATAAATCACATTCCTGATTAAATCAGCATCTCTCAGCTTTTCCATTTATTTTAAACTGTAATAATATTTAACAATATTACTGATTTTACTGTACTTATCAATTGCAGCCTTGTTGAGCATAAGAGACTTCTTTCAAAAACATTCATTAATCTTACCAATCCCACATTTTTAATGGTAATGTACATTTATATATAACAATAATGTGCAATAATGATAACACTGCACTCAGCCCTGCAATGTAATGACAAACAATGTTGCTCATTTAATAACAGGTCACAGGAGTAAAAAAGGCTCCTCTCCTTAGATTATTTACATCTTAACATGCAAGTGCAACTTAAAAACAACTCGCATACTTCAAACGGTTAGTATTCATCATCAAATTCTGCATAATATATTATATATATATATATATTAGAGCTGCAACTAACGATTATTTTTTCTGTCGACTAATCTAACGATAATTTTTTCGATTAGTCGACTAATCTAACGATTTTTTTTTACCCTTTTCTCACGGTTCGCTTTGTATCACGGTTTTAGGTTCACGTTTCAGTACAGTTCGGTATTTGCTATGTTCAGGGGAAAAAGGACTACTGTCAAATGAAAATAAAGAAAATAAGAACAGATAACTTAAATAGAAGCAGCAGCACAAATAAATACCATTGAGCAAAGATGAGAATAAAATAAACAATGCTTTTCAGGTTTTTTAGGTGGGTCTAACATTAGTTTTTAGGTAGAGAAATGGAATGAAGTAATCAAATGTAAAATAACTGCACATTTAATAGGTTAAATTAAAAAAAATTATCCTTATTAAACTTAAAAAAGCTATTCAATCAGGAGCAGTGAGTGATGTCTTTATCTTTTGTTTGACATTAAACAGACAGCAGTGAAGGCTACTGCCCCTTTACGACCCAAGGATAGTCGTCGTGTTTTCTGTATAAAGTTCACTAATCTAACGCATATACAGAGTAGGCTATGACATTTTGACATACTTTTTGTGTGAGTTTGTCCGTTTAAGCACAGGATTTGAAAGATAACTTTTGAAAGAGACAGATCTTCTCATTTGAGTCTCCTTGCTACGGGGGTGATGACAGTGAAAATGACTGCTCATATTCGGAGGTACGGCAGCACTCGCATGCATTTTATAAAGTTTACAAAGAGAGACCGTTTTGCCCATGTTTTTCTTTTATTATCGCTGTTGTTGTTGTAGTGTATACCTGAGGAGTCAGCACGTGTATCCATCGACAGAAACATACATGTTTCTGCATGTATTATTAAGCATTATTAAGCATTATTAAGTTACAACCCATATTAAAGATGCGTCATCAGGTGTGAAATGACCCGCGGTGTAAGTGCGTCCCGGCACCTTTTGCTCGGGATCCCGGTTGGGAAACACTGGTCTGTAATTGATTGACACCGCGCTGGTTTGTTAAGAATTATAATGAGCGCCGTGACCGCGTGATGAAGGCGTGTCGCAATTCTGTTATTCAACTGCTCTGGTTTTAAAAGCTGTCACACTAAATGCGCCAAAATGCAATAAAACTTGGCGGAAAAGGGCGGAGAGAGAACTTAAGGAAATGCAGCTAAACGAATATGCGTGCGTCTTTTAAATAGCGTAAAAATTTATGAGTGATGAATCAATATGTGGCGGCCGGTATTGATTATGTGGCGGTCCGCCATAAATTAGTCTATGTGTGGGAAACACTGTTTGGCCTCTGTTTAAAGTATTCCCATACTTTTGATATTCGTGGTCTAGGTTTTTGTGATAGAATTTGTGATAGGTACCTGAAAAGCATTGTTTATTTTATTCTCATCTTTGCTCAATGGTATTTATTTGTGCTGCTGCTTCCATTTAAGTTATCCCACGAGCAGAAGCCAACATTACGCGAGATGAATGTGTGACACGACGCGCCGACGCATTTCACTAACGTCGACGTATTTCCGTAGTCGTATATATATATATACATAAAAAGCCACAGTGGTACTGTGCACATTAGCTGGCATATCACTATTTCTTATGTTTGTCTAAATATTCATTACAAGGTAAGCCATTTTTATATACATTTGACAGGATAAGATGCAATTTAATGTGTGTGCTTAAATGGTACCCGTTTAAGTTTATGAAAGTAATGTAGCTGTATTATGAGCAGCAAAAAATCTTAAATGTGCTCTGCATAAGGACGGCAGTCTGCTAATTGACTACCACTGAGAGCCATTGAACTCTCTGCTGAGTTTTATGTATAGAATGCTATTTTAAATCAGACAGTGCAGCAATTTCATCAAAATCAATCAGCAAGCCACATTAAAAATGATTGACAGACTGAATCTGTCGAAAAACGCTAGAGTAAATGGATAGACAGAAGGGCACAATAGTGAAATTCTTTTGACCTTCTGAATCTCACCTGACACACTGTTAGAGAGAGGCGTCCCTCCCCCTTTTTCCACCTGCGTAGTCCTTTTCTTGTCCTCACTCCTTGAGTTGTCCTGTAGCGGCCGGGGGCGGAAAAACTTCCACCTGCAGGTCTGGATATCATTCAGGAGCTGAGTCAGTGAGCGCTCAGGAGATTTGGAGACGTGAGAGTTTGTGTTTGCGTGGACGGGAAGGTCAGGCACACTAGAGCCAGTGGAGGGATAAAACATGTCAGGGTCCAAGTGTCTGAGGGCGCGGTCCAATTCCGACGAGGAGCGATCCAAAACAACCCTGAAGGAATACAACAGAGTGCTATAAGATATTTGGTACAATCTGTGACCTTCAGCACTGATCATTAGGGAGTAGCCTTAACAAGTTTTCTACTTTAATCTGTAGTAACAAATTAAGTAACAAATAGTGGGGTCATACATTCAAACCACACATTATCTATTGAGTGACTCATACTTAAGTACAAGAAACTCGTTTTTATAAAAGATAAAAAGGGAAATGGGTAAACTGCAAAAAGTGACACACCTGCCACCTCTTCCCACCCTCCTGTGTGTCACTGCAATACAGCGTTTCGGCACAGAGAGGGCGGTGAGACAACTCCGCTGCCACAGCCGGTCCTGATCTGCCTGCTGCCAGTGAGGAGAGCAGCTCTGATCCACCAGTGGCTGAGGACACATAACACACAAGCAAATGACTTATGTACCCCAGAGTCTAATAATATGCATAAGTATAGCATATACTCTGCAGCAGGAGGTTTTAGTCACACTATTAACCTTAAATAAAGCAAAGCAGCAGTGTCGGTCATATGCTTTATATGAAATGCCAAAATAATAAATAAATAACATGGCCAGTTTCAGCACCCGTACACCCTCCCGTTGTCATGACCCTCAGTTCAGTTGGAAAGTTAATAACCAGGTGTAAATGGAAATGTGTCTCCCTCATCTACTCAATCTGCTCAACCAAAACGACAGGTGTAAACAGGGCCTAGATGGCCTCAGCAAAGACGAAACAAGGCTCAAAATACATTAAAAACAAAAACAAGCAAGCAAAAAATCCACATTTTTACAAATGTAATTATTTTAGTTACTTTTATCATTTATAAAAAATGTTTTACTAATGCAGCTGCAATACTGGTGTCCATGGATTAAAATAAGTTTTACAAGCAAAACTACGACTGCTTTAAGCCATTTTAGGGCAGACTAAATTCCAAGATACAACATTTTCAGCTATTTTGCCCAGCTCTGATTGGCACAATTGCAGATTGTTTTATGCTTAACTGCCAGCACTGATGTTCAGTGGGAAACTCACAGCGTGGTAACTGCAGCCAGCTTTCCGTCTAAAGGCAAAGATTCCATCAGGATCGTTCTCTTCATCTGGCTCTGATGCTGGAGACTTCAAAAGACAAAAAAAGGAGAAAGAACATACTTTATATACTACTACATCTTATGACAAAAATCATTTGAACGTATTCGAAGTAAAACCTCAAAATATGACACATCAACATGAGCATGTGTACCCTAACACTGATTGTGTACTGACCAGAGGGTAATCCTCCTCTCCAGAGCTGTGGAAGTCGTACTGTTTAATGTCTGCCTTGACGATGGTTTGCTGTCGCTCTGGCCGACAAGGCTGGCGAAATGCATCAAGTTTGGGCCTCTTGTTGTATTTCTTATGAGAACGCACAAAGTCAAAGTGAGGCTCGGGCTTGACTGTGAAGGGGTGGAGGTGTTTGGGCCCAGTTTTGTGTGCCTGAAGGAAAGAGACAGAAGAAATGGTTTTGTAATTATGCTTGAGCACATTCAAGCTATTTCAAAGATCTTTCCCTCCTAGTGTTGGCCTTTACCTTGATTTTGCTCTCTGCCTTGTGCCGACTGCTCATGGGTAAGGATGTGGGTGCAGTGTAAATGGTTTTCTCTGCCAGAGGTACAGTGACTTCATTCAGAATCTCTCCTGAGAAGTCTCCAATTTGATATCTAATAAACACAAAACAAAGAGAAACAAATGTAAAAACAAATTTGCAGTTTTTTTAACTATTATTTAAAGCTTAACAAGACCATATGAGAGAGATGAGTCACTTTACATACAACAAACATTCTAGCTGTTAAGTGATACATAACAGTTTATTTATATTTTCAACAACTGACATTTTCTCAAAACAGCTGTATTAAAAAAGTAACATTGACAAACCTTTTTTCAAACACCTCCAGCGTCAGATGCAGCAGCTCTCGTTTGCTCTTTTCTCTCTTCTTGATCATCTCCAGGATGCTCATGGTTCGGCTAAACTCTCTTCTCAGCTTCAGCATCTTTTCATAAGATGCCTCGTCATTCTTGCGATTCTACAGAGACAGCATAACAGAGAGACGGATGGTTCCGGTAGGTGTTCACACTTCTATTGAGGGGAAAATGTGATCTTTATTAGGGAAGTGTGTGTTTGAGTGTGTGTGCGTCCGTGCGTGTCAGATGGCCACTCAGATGTGTTTACAGCTTTAAGTTAGTTCAGAAGTTAGAAAGCTTAAAACGGCAGAGTTTTTGTGTTTTTAAGTTCTGCCTTGTGAATCCTTTAATTATAACCAACAAAGTATAAGCAGAATATCAATAAGAGGTTCATTGCACAGCCCATACAGCTTTATTGATAATAACAGGAGTTATCGCAAAAGCGCAGCTCCAGGGGTTAATAAAGGCCTTCTGAAGCGAAGTGGTGCATTTATGTAAGAAAAATATCAATATTTAAATATTTTATAGACTAAAATACCTAGCTGCCAGCGGGATGCGAGTCACTTGCGCTAAAAGATTAAGCCCTGACGCATGCGTATTGACTAACACAGAAGAGCAAAGGGCAGAACAGGACAAAAAACGTTGGGGTTACTTTTTTAGCAAAAGTAGGGCCCTATAATTTCCGCGATCACAGGAATTGGCATATTAACGCGGAATCTAGTGTTAACGCAGATTTTCCCGGAATTTTACATATTTGTAACGAAATTCTGTTTTGTGTGGGAGGAGTATGTATGTCTGAGGAAAATGCAGACCGGGGGAAGCAAATCTTCACGACACAACCCCTTTCCGTCATTTCAGCTCCCCCTTCAAACCAATGAAAGTATGGCGAAGTTGGTCTCCATGGCTCTGCTTTCGTCAGCGAAAAAGTAAAGAAACTCAACACTAACGCCGGTTTCACACTGCAAGCGCAGGCAGTGCAGAAGCTTTACGTATTGGAGAGCCGCGCACCCGTTGTGCTTTACAGGCAGCATTGGTCACAAGAGGTAAAAGAGGTAAAAGCGATATAAATACTGTTCGTTTTCTCACACAAACCACTCGTTTCGTGTCTTAGGCCATCAGTGTGTACTTACGATGGGGGATTGTTTAATTTGAACTTCTCTGTGTATGCTCTTTGAGGTGGTGACCATAGACCTGCATTATGTGAGGCACAGACAAGAACGGTTTGACCTAAAATTATCAAAATTGAAACTACTGGGGAAACAAATACTCCTACATCTCGGATACCCATGAGGTAAGTAAAACATATCAAAATTTAATTTCTAAGTGAACTATCCCTTTAATCTATTCTCAAAGTTGGGTTAGGAGCTGGGTCTATACCAGCGTTTCCCAACCGTGGTGCCGTCTGACGTGAGCAGGGGTGCCGAGAGCAGGGGTGCCATGCAAAAGGTGCACTTGCACCGCGCGGTTCATCTCACATCTGATGACGCATATTTAATATGGGTTGTAAAATAATGCTTTATGTATGTTTCTGTCGATGGATACATGTGCTGGCTTCTCAGTGATACATTACAACAGCGATAATAAAAGAAAAATGTCGGCAAAATGGCCTCTCTTTGTAAACTGTTCAATGCATGTGAGTGCTGCCGTATGTCCGAATATGAGCAGACATTTTCACCGTCATCACCCGGGTATATTCACTAGAAAACGTGAATGAGAACTTGCGCGCACTGTGAGAAGATCTGCCTCTGTCCACTTGTCCAAAAGCGTGCAAATGTCTCACAGCGTGCGAATATTGAGTTATCATTCAAGTCCTGCGCTTAAACGGACAAGCTCACACAGAAAGTATGTCTTAAGTGAAAGTACGTCTTAAAGACGATGCATATCTTTGCATTGGGTCTTAAAAGAGCAGTAGCCTTTACTGCTGTCTGTCAAACAAAAGATCACTCACTGCTCTTGATTGAATAGCTTGTGTAAGTTTAATAAGGATTAATCTTTAATTTAAACAGTGAAATATGCAATTATTTTACATTGGATTACTTTATTCAATTTCTTTACCTAAAAACTAATATTAGACCCACCTGAAAAGCATTGTTTATTTTATTAGTATCTTTGCTCAGTAGTATTTATTTGTGTGCTGCTTGTAGATGCAGTAAATACAGAATCATAACGAAACAGTGAACCTAAAACCGTGATACAAACCGAACCGTGAGCAATCTGTACCATTACACCCCTAGCGTAATGCATGTAGGGGGTAGCACACACATTCTGAAAGCCTTCGTCAGAATTCAGATGAGCCAAATTAATCTAGATCAGCGGTTCCCAAACTGGGTGCGCAGACTGACCACCTGGGGGTGCGCGAGAGAATGTTTGTAATGGCAGAACAAACAAAATTGCCTCTTTTTTATTTTTTATTTGTAGTATCTAACTTGGGTAAAATTCACATGTCAGAGTATTATTGATAAATACAAATTTCACATTACAAGCTGTAGTAAATTATAGTAAATCATATTTTAATTTCATTTTACAAGCGCCAAAAAGCCCTGCCCTTTTCATTTTAGGTCGAAAGAAAAGTGCGTTTTTTTTCACAGAGCACATTCTCTGCAGTCCGAGCGCGATTCACTGCAAGCTCACTCTTACTTAGGTAAATAATTAACACCATCACCGCTTGTTACAGTACATGTGTTTTACTGAACTAAATATATTACAATCGGCTAAAACTAATATGCAGGTTACTTTTCTGAACAACAGCGCTCTCGAGTCAGTGTTTGTCTGTTTACGTGAATCGCTGCACAGTTCGGCGCACACAAACAAAATACCGGCATTTCAATGGGGAACGCGCATATCTTAAAGGGGCCACACTATATTCCTACTCGTGGAATATGGACACATATTGAGATCATATATAAATCACATATGGAGCCAGGTATGGTGTGGTAGCTAAACTAAGCATTTCATATTTGGCAGCTGTTTTAGGATTAAAATGTTTAACCGATAAAAATAATCAGGCAAACTAATAAACCTTTGTTTAATTTATAATGTGATTTAATATGATAATTAACTATACTGTCAATGTGAGAGGACAAAAAACATTAATGAATATGTTTTCTTCAGATAAAAAAATATTCTAACTATAAATTTATCCTATGTTTTGTTGAATGCATTAGGAGGGGAAGAGACAGGGCAAAATAAGGAGTAATGGAGATGAGGAGAGAGCAGGAATTGACAAATAATTTACAGCCCACTGACTTAGTTTTAAAGCTATTTCTCAAAAAAAAAAAAATGGCTTTCAAATGTCTTCGAATGCTCATATGTAGATCAGAAAATTAAAAAAAATTATCGGGGGAGCATGCCTCCAAACCCCCCTAACTCTATGCTGTATATATATTACAACTGAAATGTTGATTTTTTTCTTATATACAGAGAATATTTGTATTTAGTTATTGCTATTAAAAATGTGATGTTTAACCGAAATAAAGTGGTGGGGGTGCTTGACAGGTATCAAACATTAGAAAGGGGTGCGTGCTACAAAATGTTTGGGAACCACTGATCTAGATTAATCTAGATTAATTTAAAAATGAATCTAGATTAATCTAGATTTTAAAAAATTATCTATGCCCACCTCTAATTAATATATTTATATCAAGATGGATAGATAGATAATATAAATGTTCCATGCTGCCAACTATATGTTGCAAAGTTTCTGAATTTTTTTTAAATGTGCAATTAAATCTGATATCTGAATCTTGAATCTGACAGTCATAACCGATTATAAATATCTAATTTAGGATAAGTTGAAAACCTATTTCTTTGCATTCATTTTGGATTTATTGTACATTTTTAGAGAACTTTGTAAGGTGCGGACCGTGTTTGTCTGTCTAGACCCCAAAAACAGTTTGACCCAGAAAAAAAATATTGTATGTATGTATCAATCGGTTAAAGAAAATAAATTTAATCACAATTTTTAATTTGTGGCTTTCAAATGTTTCCATGATTAATTGAACAACACTAACATTAAAGTTTCTAATATATTTTTATATTGTAAAAATTAAAATTTAATCTATAAATAAATGTAGAAACAACAAGAGAGCAGCCTATATTTTAAATATTTGTTTAATTGCATCTTTTTTATGAAAGAAGACTATTATCCCTGATAGCAATACTGCTACTGTTGTCTCTAGGATTGGGCATCGAGAACCGGTTCTAACTTGGAACCGTTTAAAAAATAATGATTCCATTGGATCGGTTCCGATCATCGGTTCCAAACGCGCAAGTTTTGGTTTCCATGGCCACCTGATTTCCGGTGCTTGCAAGCATGCCCGCTTGTTGTTTTAGCCATGGAAGCCCGGTAAGCAGCTCTGAAGTGTGGATTTATTTCACTTTTAAAAAGCCTGGGTCGGCACAGTGCAACTAGTGTTGTCAAAAATATCGATACTGAAATATCTGAAAAGATACGATAGTCTGCTCAGTTTCTACAGTATCGATCCCAGCTGCGCCCTCCTCTCCTCTCCTCTCCTCTCCTCTCCTCTCCTCTCCTCTCCTCTCCGACAGCGAGTTGACTCGCAGCCGCATATTCTCATTCAGCCCGGTTAACCCTCTGAACATGACGGACGCGCATTCTGCTGGACTTTTCCTCATGACAGCGTGTCAGTGTTAGTGTGTGACCGGTCTGAATTTCGTGCGGGATTGCGCATAATTCTACGAATCGCCGCAAATTTCGCGCTCACATCTGAAGCGCACACACACATACCGTAATAAAGCCCCCTCTGACATACAAGTGCAAATATTTGCTTATTTTTCCAGCTTATTAATGATCAAATACACTCAAACAAATACTCAGTGCACATTTTGAAGAGTATTAATGTAAACACAGTCATAAATAATTCAGGAAGAAATGAAGAATGAGTAACAGGAACAGTGTTCAGTATCCATGAGTGCGGCAGTTCTTAAAGGGACAGCAGTTATTCAAAGTCAAACTACAAAAAGACAAATGATCACACTGCTCTTGACTGATCAACTTGTGTAACTTAAATGGTTTTATATGAAACTATTTAATTTTGTGCAAATAACATTATCCAATGTTATTTTAAATTTAATTAGCCACTTTGCGTTTTTAAATTCAGTTTTTTACCTGAATGTTAGACCTACCTGAAAAAATAAAGCAGTCTATTTCATTTGTATGTTTTATTCTATTGTATTAATTTGTGCTATTTTTTGTAATAAGTTTATTAGTTCTTATTTTATTACTGTTTAGTCATCTTTTTTAATTCAATTTACCATTCAAAATGTAAAAAATTATGTACCCCGTTGTAAAAAATACATTGAGTTAGCAAATATTTGTGAGATAATTTTTAATAGTAATTGATCAATGTTTATATATGAGAAAAAGCTTAAAGGTCCACTGAAATCAAAATTTAAGTTGTTTAGCTTTTAGTATGACTGTGTTAGCCTTAAAGTTATGAATAAGCTGGTATGTTCCAAAACTATGACAAAATTTGCATTTACGAGATATAAGCATTCAAAATTTACAGTCTCCCACTTCCGTTAAAACAAATCTCAGATTTTGGTGACATCATCGCAGACTTGACTTTCTCGTTAAATCTTCTGTCCAATCAAAATGCTCTCTAGAATCTTAAGGCCGCACCCTTACACTGCTGAAGCTGCGGCTGAAATCGGTCAGTTGTTAACACACATTTACTAATTTCTACATGGTGAAAGGCACATAGCGCACTATATATATGTGATAGGAAACCATTCAGTGTAAATATGCTTTCCTTTGAGATGAATTAAGTCTATTTTCACGTTAGTTTCACGCACCGCAGCCGCGCACACACCCCAACGGCTCAGGTCTAAATTTAGACTACAGACACGAGAGCGCAGCGCGGATCATATGCGCGAGTCCGCGCAGACAACAAAACATATCGACCCATTTGAATTCTGCACAGAATGCTGCATTTCAAAGCGATATGGAGGAGATGATGATGGCAAACAGTGTTAGAGGAAACTGGATTTACCAAACAGAGAAAGGTCCGCTCTTGCGCTCTAGTCAAACTGTATATTAAAGAAACGCTATTGGCTGTTTCAAAAAAGGGGAGGAGCTGCTAACAGCTGAAGCCGTTTCAGGGAAAATTACGTCAACACATTGAATAATGCGGCGCGTTTCAAGGCACTTCAGTGGGCCTTTAAAAGCTTTATCATATAAAGTGATCTCTTCAGAAGAAATTTTTGATTGCCTAGACTTTCAAAAGACAGACAAAAAAAAATAATTATATAAAAAATATCTAATTGACAGTATATGCAGAGTTTTTCCCTCCGTGTTATTGAAAATAACATTGAATATCGATATGACATGTTTTGACTCCACCCCTCAAAGAATCGGAATCGAGAATCGAAAAGAACCGGAATCGAAAGTAAGAATCGGAATCAGAATCGTTCAAATCAAAACGATGCCCAACCATAGTTGTCTCAATGAAATAGATTTTTTAAATCTAAATTTTAACCATTAATTATATCATTCAGCATTACAGTATAATTAAAAGCTATGCATTTTAACATTTATTAGGCTTTATTTAACTTTTAAGTGTGTGCTAGTGAAGACACTCAATAAAAAAGGCATTTTGGCATAATTGTGTTTTTGTCCATTCAAGGGCTGTCTGAAATGGCTTTCTGTGCACATGAGTGTGTGTATCACACACATACAGGAGATTCACGTGTCGCAAGGATGTTAGTTTGATGCACAAATGTATCAAAAAAATATTGAATTTGGAAGGTACAAGACCTGCCTGAATGCCATTTGACAATACTGTTTGAGGCATGCATGACAAAACACAGAGGCACATGCATACCTTCCTAGTCTGCATCTTCTCTGTGCGACGCCTGAAGGCCACGTAAGCATCGTTGTTGGTGGAGCCATCCCTCTTCTCCTGCTTGATTTGTGGAATGAGCGACGGGCCCCGGCAGTTTTTCCTTTTCCTCACCCAGTAGTCATACACCGACTTTAACAGGTAGTCATCTTCATTTAGCAGCAGCTTGGCCTCCTGAAGAGTGACCAACTACAAAATGATTGAAAGAGAGACAGAGGAATGCATGTGAATTAAGTGAAATATGCAGAGGTAAGAGGTACTTATTTGAGATCAGTTCTCAACAACTCAAAACTCTTGCAATCAATATGTATGTATGCAAGTATGCAAAATTAGAATAACAAAAAGGGAGAACATTTTCAATATATTTTTGAAAAATATCCAAGACCATGTGTCAAATCAAAAACTAGAATAGTGAGCAAAATAATTAGTTACTTCGTAAAATCGAGCTAGATCAGACAGATGTGACATCCTCATTCTTGAAAATCATGAACAAAACACGGGTACAAAATACGACAAGTACATAACTGAGTTTAATTATTGCCTACTTAGAACATGGTTCATATTGTTGAGCAAAAGTTTGGTGTCAGTAAGATTTGTTTAAAGAAATAATTTTATTCAAGCAAAGACATTAAATTGATAAAAAGTGACAGCAAAGAAATTAAAAGTTTCTTGATCTCCAAATCAGAATATTAGAATGATTTTGTGACACTGAAGACTGAAGTAATGGTGCTGAAAATTCAGCTTTGCATCACAAATAAAAATAAAAACTGTTATCTTAAATTGTAATAATATTTCACAATAATGCTGTTTGTTTTGTATTTTTAATCAAATAAATGCAGCCTTGGTGAGCATAAGCGACTTCTTTCGAAAACATTTAAAAATAATAATGTTCCCAAACTTCAAAGCAGTGTATTACATATCTATATATAGGATCTATGAAAAGGATCAGGTTTTGAATTTTTTGTGTCTGTGCATCCTAGTATAATTCACATGTTATTACCTGGTTGGTGCTGGCTTTCTCTAACCGGTCCATCATGGTCTCAAACTGTACAGGTCTGAGCTCCATCTTGCGGTTGAGTCTATTCAGTAAAGTCTCATCCTCTGAATCCATATCATAGTCAGGAAGCTCGTTATCCAAACCCAGAGCTGGTCCGGAGCAAAAGGTACAGGTAAGATTAAGTCAATTAAAAATCAAATCACATTTTATTTGTATGTTTAAACTAGGGCTGGGCGATAAATCGATAACGATAATTATCACGATATAATTTTCCTCGATAAAACGATAACAACAGGTCGATAAATTCTCGATATAATGCTTACGCGCTATGCGTAATGCTGCGCATGCGTATTGCAGACCGGACGTCTGCGTGCTGCACGCGGTAATGTTTACAGTCTGTGGCTGACCATATGGCTGACAGGCTTGGAGGATCGGAGATAAGTGGAGCGATAAAAATGAGCAATAATGAAGAAAATGCAGCGCTCACGGCCAGCTCAGAGGACACAGATATCGTTGACAAGTTAGTTCGCTCAACTTCAGTGGTTTGGAGATATTTTAGCGATCCCATCCGACATATAACAGAGCGACGTGCGTGGACTGCTTATCATAGGTTCACGTTCACCACACGGAATTTAATTATTAAATTATCGTGTTTCTTCAAAGTCCTTCCATATAACATGCAGCCCAACACAGCGGTGAATCTACATTAACTACATTCACACACCGGCTTATTACCTTGTAAGCTGTAGTGGGTGACTTATTTACAACAGGCTAACATTACCAAACTATAATCACTAAACATCGGACTTGTACATCGCTATCATAATTGTTTGTCTTTGGTGATGTATTAATGACTCCGCATCGCCTGTATCAAAAGAGAAATAATGTCATCTGGTGTTTAAAATTAATAAAATAGACTAGACAGCCCTTACTGGAGATCCACAAATACTGAACTTTTCTCTCTCCCGACCAGCCCACTGTCAGTGAGGTGTGTGTGTGTGTGTGTGTGTGTGTCGGTGAGATGCACGGTGGACCGTGGACTGTGAGGCAAGAGAAGGGGCCTCAAAATGTTTCTTAAAACGCTTTTTTTTGCCCGTTTGTGTTTTTAGTGTTTTACTTACACAATTAAATATATATGATGCAATATTGAGCGTTTTTGTTCTATTTAAGCTGCGAAAATCGTTCACAGAAGAACCGCAACGCGTCTCACAACGTGTGTAAATGAACGATTCATTGTTTGAATGAATCGTTTGAATGAATGACTCAATGACTCGCTCATTAAGACGGCCACCTGCTGCCACCTACTGGTGGTTTAATTTGATCTTTAAACATTCTTTCCAACATGTCTTATTTGTCTATTCAAAACTACAAATCTCAAAACATTATTTAATGCTGTTTTAATTTTTCAGTGTAAATTATTTAATTTGATTGGTAACAGCCCTTATAGTGTTTTATTTTAATTAAATGTATTGATCAAAATTACAAATATAAAATGAAACATGAAGCTTAGCCTATATTTAATAAGATTAAGGGAATCTTTATAAAAGGTGAAAATATCACAAATTTCAAATGATGCAGATTTAAATACGTCAAAGCTGATTGAACACTGGTGAGAATATTGCTTTAGAATAAATTATATTTACAACACACACACACACACACATTTTTCCGGACAAGCTAATTTTTTACTTGGACAAGCTTGAACGATGTACTTGTTCGAAGGACAAGCACATGAACATGCTTAATTTCAAGCCCTGTATAATGATATATTATTGATATAAAGTGTTGAGTAAAAAAATGCTGGCCACAGTTAAGATTTTAATAAATAAATCTACCTCAGTTTAAATAAATTGTTCACTTGTTTGAGAAGTGTTTGTCATGTTTTGACAATAAAGGATAGTTAAAAACCACAGCTAACTGTTTGTTTTATACATATTTCACTCAGGAGCAAAAATATGCCTTTAAACTTTAAAGAAATAAACATTTTACATTTATCGTGATATTTATCGATATCGACTGATATGCTAAATTATATCGTGATAATTTTTTTGGGCCATATCGCCCAGCCCTAGTTTAAACCAAGAAATGTAATAGGTAGACGTAACTTACGCTGGATGTGGATGAGCTGTTTGGGGATGCGGAACTCTCCTTTGTAAAGGCGGTCGTAATAGGTGATGTTACTCTCTGCCTCTGGCACAGGTATGACCATGCTTTCCTTCTTCTCCCGGAACACCTGCTGGGCAGAGATGGCCCTCTGGAGATGGTGCTCCTGAAACACACCATGAGAGATAGACTCAGGAAAGCTAATTCTGCATTGATAGAGTGGGTCAACTCATATTTGCGAACATGTTACACCATTTAATCCAGACCAGTAAAGATTTTGTCCTCACGTATATTATATAGGTGTTGTCATGATACAAAAATTACGACTTCGATACGATACCAGACTAAAATACCTCGATGCCGATACCACGGTAAAAAACAAACAAAAAACAGAAAATATGATTAATATGACAACAGAACTTATTATTCATTCATTTATTTTTACTAAAAATTTACTTGGCCAGCATGTTCCTGCCCTGGTTTTTGACCATTCACTCCTCTTTTTGCTATAATAACCACATGCCAGTTTGAAGATCTTTACAAAGATCACATTATCAATCATGTTATCATTCACTAACCTTTCACTTCTGAACAGGTTGGGATGACCAAAATCTTATTTTATGATTCAAGTAATTTAATATTTTTAAAAATGTAATCTTATAATTATAATATAGATTTTTAATTGTATCTGTTTTAAAAATAAGCAAAAAATGCAAATTACAAACAATATGACAGTTTTAAAACGGTTCTTTATTTTTCAGCTACATTAGGTCTATTTAACAGTAGCAAGTCAAGAAAGAAATTAAATAATCAAATATAAAACTGCTTACTTAGTCTACACTCTATAATTTAACTATACACTGATTCTTAAAGGGTTACTTCAGCGATTACTAGGGATGGGTATCGTTAAGGTTTTAACGGTATTACTACTCTTAACGATACTGCTTATCGGTCCGGTACTTTAACGGTACTTTTTGAGATTTACTATATATATATATATATATATATATATATATATATATATATATATATATATATATATATATATATATATATATATATATATATATATATATATATATATATATATATATATATATATATATATATATATATACACACACACACACACACACACACAATTAACAAAGATATACATTATATAGGCCTACACAGTGCTTTAATTTCAGGAAGAATTCTAGTAATCAAATGTAAAGTAACACTGCACAGTTTATCATAGATAGGATAAATTAATGCTTATTAAAGCTGAAGTTATTCATTCAAGAGCTGTGAGTGATTTTCTCTTTGCATTTGGTTGTTTAATTCGCAGTTATTCGTCAGCATGTTTATTTACACTGCTGCCTCTTTAAGACAGATGTGCAGATCTATAGGCAACTGATAATAGGATGCACTACATTTTCTCCCAACTATCCATAATAACAACGTCCATTTTAGACACAAACTGTGTTTAAGAGACTCTCCAAGCCGGTCATTTTGACATAGATGTTTGTGTACATTTGATCGTTTAGACGCGAGTGTGAAACCGAAAGTGTAATTTGCTCGTCTCGTTGCGGGCTGTTTCGGAGCGCGCGCCGACTTGGGAACAATCTCTTGCGCACATTTTTGTGCTTTTAATCGCTCTTTTTATTATTAAACGCATCCCACAATTTACCAGCAGTTGCTAGACTGTATTTTACAACAATCACCGATCGTGCTGATTCTGTCATTACGTTTGAGTTATAGGGAGAAATGACAGCGTATGGCTACCGCTGCAAAGGGAATTAAGTTGCGCTAGACATAAATAATTAAATTATATTCTTTGCCAAAATCTAAAGCCAAAATCTTTGCCAAAGAAGCCAAAATCTAAAATAAAATCACATTATCACAATCTAGTGTAAAGTATAACCAGGCTATGTTTGAATGTTTAGTTCTGTCCTCCGTCCGTCATCACTCATTAGGCTGTCGTTTTGCG
Organism: Pseudorasbora parva; assembly: GCF_024679245.1. Taxonomy (NCBI): domain Eukaryota; kingdom Metazoa; phylum Chordata; class Actinopteri; order Cypriniformes; family Gobionidae; genus Pseudorasbora; species Pseudorasbora parva. The sequence continues at coordinate 29,763,758 of NC_090176.1, forward strand.
CTCTCTCTCTCTCTCTCTCTCTCTCTCTCTCTCTCTCTCTCTCTCTCTCTCTCTCTCTCTCTCTCTCTCTCGTCACGTCACGTCACGTCACGTCACGTCACGTCACGTCACGTCACGTCACGTCACGTCACGTCACGTGTATTTTCAAAAGTACCGACAGCAGAACCGATAACGGCCGAGCTTATCGATACAGCGGTCTTTCAAAATTCAACCCCGGGGCCCGTTTAATACCGGGTTTCGGTACCCATCCCTAGCGATTACCATATGGCTTTGTATCAGTAGAAACCCTGGAGTATATTCAAATGTATGTGCTTCACCCCCTCATATCCCCCTGAGACGAGATTTATGCATTTTATTTCTGGAAAAATTCCTCCCGTGACACAAATTGACGATATTTGCGTCCTCTTTGGAACGTTTGGCTAAAGGCAAAAGACTACAGCCAGCAGAGGGAGCTATTTCCGCATGTTTTACACTCCCACATGTGGGATGGAGATCTCTCAGCTCAGCTCGCAGCTTCAGGGATTCATTTAAACTAGGGCCGGGACTCGATTAAAAAAAATAATCTAATTAATTAGAGGCTTTGTAATTAATTAATTGAAATTAATCGCATTTTAATTGCATATAAATATTTGACCTGAGAACAATGAGAAGTAACTTTTCACATGTATTTTTAGTATACCATTGAATAATGACTGAATACATAAGCTTAATCAATAAAATATTGTTTATTTATTTCAGTCCAGCAGACCAGCGCAAATATCTAATCATATGCACTAAAGTTAGGGGATGTTAGCCACGTTTTAAAGCCTTGCCGATTAAACATTGCATTCGCATGCACGCAAATTAAATGTTTAACCGGCACGACTGTTTAATGCATGCTTGCACTGTTTTGCATTGAGCGCGCGCACAACGTCTGTCAAACACACGTGCTTAGTGGGCACGACCTGCGCTTAACCGGCACGACTGTATAATGCATGCACTGTTTTGCATTGAGCGCGCGCACAACGTCTGTCAAACACACGTGCTTAGTGGACAGTCAGTCTTTCTGCTCTAATACTGTCAAATACACACAAGGTTAACATATAAACACAGTTAGCACAGTCAGTTATATCTAAAGTGAAAGTAAAAATCGCATGCGTCTATGAGATGTGAGCACCCTCTCAAACCGATTACAATTTCATTCGGTTTGTGCATTTTTATTCCGATTGGGGTGTTTATATGGTGTATTTTCATTCAGACTGGACTTTTAAACCGAGTACACACCTATTATTTGGGTAGCACACATTCTGAAAGGCTTGGGCAGAATTTCCAATTCGGGCATTTTAATCTAGATTAATTTCAAAATGAATCTAGAAGACTCATTTTATATATATATATATATATATATATATATATATATATATATATATATATATATATATATATATATATAAATCACAAAATATTTCCATTAGCAAATGAGGCCACTTAGTAAGCCGAATGTGATGTAGCTGGACTCAGCAATAAGAAAAAGTTTAAAAACCTCAGAGAAGTGGAAATAAGAATTGGGCAAGTACAACTTCTAATGAAGCTGAGAACAGCAACGTGATGAAACCCGCTGCAATGGCTTACGCAGCTCGCAAGCATACAAATGAACCAAGTTGTTCAGATTACTTCTGGATTCATAAGATAGTTACTGTAGAAGACAGTTCAATAATAGCAGTTCATTATCAGGTAGGTCAGGAGAGCAAATGCAATATGTGGCACACAAAAGCAGCAGGGTTTAATATCCAACCCTAGACTTCTTTTTAACTATGGTTGGATATAAATATATATATAAATATATAAAAATATAAAAAACCTGATTCGAATTCATGAATCTGATACATGTAATAAAATTATAATTTCGATTCAGCTTATCGATTCCTGTGTGTGCATTCTAATGAGATTTTCAAGCTCGCTTCGTATCATAGTTTTAGGGTCACGGTTTCCGGTTCTGTACGGTTCTTGTTGTTGTTATTGTTTTTCCTTGTTAACACTCCAGAAATTGACTTTAGCATATGATATCGCTTAATGATCCACGATTTAGGATACAGTATTTTTAAAAAGTTATATCATGTAGAAGTTGTTTCCAAACTGGCTGTCTCCTGCTTTCGCTGTTCAACACATTGGCGTAACATTTTTCATGTAATCAAGTCAATTTAATTCAGCGTGAGCAGCTTTTTGCCCAAGCTTCAAATGCCTGTTCAATTGATTAAAACTAGAAGTTTATCTTAACTTTAATGTTACATTATATACAATATGTTATATGCATGTATGTTTGGGACAGAGGGGAACACGGTCACATTTGCAGCAGATAAATGTGCTACCCATCATAAATCAAAGCAGAAGAATGACAGGTGTCGGAGGAGAACACAGGAAAAGGTGACAGAATGGACAATATTCATCTGTATTTGCCAGGGGTGGGGACTTGAGTCACATGACTAGACTCGAGTCAGACTTGAGTCGCACATTTTAGTTTTAACTTTCACAGCGTAGCCTTTTTGTGTGTGTGTGTGTGTGTGTGTGTGTGTGTGTGTGTGTGTCAGGGATGGAAATTAGCACCCGCCACCAGCCAAATGCGGGTGATTTTGAGTTGTGGCGGGTAAACTCGCTTCACCTACCGGCCACCGTGGCGGGTAAATAAAAATAGCATACTATTTCCCCTCTTTGTAAACTTTGTTCAATGCATGCGAGTGCGGCCGTATGTCCGAATATGACCAGTCGTTTTCGCCGTCATTACCCGGATGTAGTACCAGAAGACGCGAATACGAACTCGCGCTCGCGCTGAGAGAAGGTCCGTCACTGCGCATCATCCGAGAGCGCGCACCCGTCTCACAGCGCGCAAATATTGAGTTCTCTTTCAAGTCTTGCGCTTAAATGGACAAACTCACACAAAAAGTATGTCAACATGTCCATCTTGATTAGTATCCAAGCAGACATAGTCTGAATATGCCTCAAGTGAACGTTATACAGTCGAGAAAGAAGAGCATATCCCTGCACTAGGTCTTAAAGGGGCAGTAGCCTTTACTGCTGTCTGTTTAATGTCAAACAAAAGGACATCACTCACTGCTCTTGAATAGCTTTTGTAAGTTTGATAAGGATTAATCTTTAATTTAAACAGTTAAAATATGCAGTTATTTTACATTTGATTACTTTATTGAATTTCTGTACCTTTCTGCAGGCCATTAGGCTTGTACTGTACATTAGCTATTATTAAATGCACACATGAGTGAGGTCAAGTTAAACATTTTAGTTTGAATTGTATTTTATACTGTGGATTGTTGCAATGTGCTAAATAAATATTTGCATAATTTGTAATTGATTAATATTTGAAACTTTAATATTAATTTATGCAATCGCAATGCCTTGATTTTTAGTAAAGTTACACAGTCACAGCATTAGCCATAAATGCAATGGTACTAATAGTTAGCATAATTTCTTTTGGTGTTTCGGTTTCGGCCAAGAATTTTTATTTCTGTGCATGCCTTCTGACAATGTTCTGCTCGGTGTGTCGTCAACACGCTTCAGAAGATGCCAAAACTAATAGTTTCATTGTTGGGACTAAAAAACTAAAACTGGAAGCCATAAAAGATCACGAATCATCCAAATGCCACATCCAGGTAAAAAAAAAAAAAAGCGCACAGAGCACAGAGCCCTACTCATTTAATGAAATGTATATCAGTTCATGGTTTGTGTGTGTATAAGAGAGATAGAGAAAATGTCAGTATTTCATTGAGACTTGAGATTAAATAAACTGCTTAAGTATTGTAGAGCTTGTAGTATTAATTTTTCACATGCAGTAACACATTGTCGGTTAAAAACAAAAAGTGGCTGGTAAAAACATGTAGTGGCTGGTAGATTTTGAAATCCACCAGCCACAGTGGCCGGTGGACAAAAAAGTTAATTTCCATCCCTGGTGTGTGTGTGTGTGTGTGTGTGTGTGTGTGTGTGTGTGTGTGTGTGTGTGTGTGTGTGTGTGTGTGTGTGTGTGTGTGTGTGTGTGTGTGTGTGTGTGTGTGTGTGTGTGAAATATCTGCGGAAGTGTTATCAGTATCTCAGTTCACATATTGTTTGTTTCTATATTGTTTCTATTAGGGCTGAACGATTTGGGGAAAATATATAATTCGGATTATTCTGGGTAAAATTGCAATTGCGATTTGAAATGCGATATTGTTATTATTTTTTACAAATGAAAAGTGTGTGGATATATCATTTTGTATTTATATATTAATATGACTAATAATAATTATTATGATTATAATTACTGCAAAAAATATTTTTACAAATAAGAAATATTGCCATTACAAGTGAGAAAAAACACTGCTGGGTTACCTATTAATATGCAGACAGCCTATGACTAAACAACATTAGAAAGGTCTAAGCCTAAGGGGTTATTATTTTAAAAAAAAAAAAAAAATGATGTGTTGTTCATCTGTCATATCAATTTCTATGAAATATGAACCCTTTGTGCATCCACTGTGGGGGGGGGAAACTCCTGTACATTGAAGAAAACATGGATTGTCCTATAAATGTATAATTTTTTAAGTTTATTACGTTTTAAAATGTAGTACGATTAAGTATTATTTTCTTATTGTTTTTAATTCATACTGAAAGCCAGAGGGTGCCCTTGAGCGGAAAAGCTACATTTGCCTCAGAGAAGTAATTAACGTTAGTTTTCAGGAAATCCCTGATGTGAAGCTAACGCGGTGTAAAGAGAAGATAGAAACCAAGTGGCAACCTCCCGCAATCTCTCTTGAAGCCAATACGGAAGTAATGTAAACTGCAATTCCTCAACTGGCCACTAGGGACAGGCTCCAGAAGGGAGCAGAATCTCATTGAGCCCCATGTTAAAATTCTCAACTTTACAGCAGAAAAAAACATGTTTACAGCCTGGTACAATAGTCATTTATCCGCCGTCTATAGTTATTGCGTCACCTCAGCTCCGCACACATCCCGCCTTTTTGCCCATTTTCTGTTATCCGGGAGTGACACGCGATGACTCGCTCACAAGATGGCAAAGCCCAGCTCGGTCATACTTTAAGCTTCAGAACGGCTTATCGGAATCCTATGGGTGACGTCACGGACACTACGTCCATATTTTTTTACAGTCTATGATAGAAACGCTTTGATTAAACATGACGACAATAAACACGACTGCAGCAAAATATGGTGTATTTGAGTTCTTCAAGCCGTCATGGGTATTTTCATAATATTATAAAGTTTATTATAATGCAGTGCTGATTGACTTAGACTTCATCACTGTATAGAATACTATAAAATAACGCATTGTCTGCCTCATTCTGTGATAAGAAGCCACATCAGCTCACAAACTCAACTGACGATATGAAGTGAGGTAAAACATGTTATTAAACATTGTCTTTTGTTGAACAAGTGTATAATCCCTTCACTAGTTTGTGAAGATGTTTGACTCGTGTTGCTTTTTCAAACGCACGTCATAAGCAACTCAAACTCACAGTCATTCAGACAGAGCAGCGTTTACTCCTGATCACAGAGCCGCTCTTCACCAACACACTGGGCATTCATTTATTTCATTAAAATCCCAGACTTTGAGCTTTTATAATCGCACACAAACCAAATCGCGATTGCAGTCGATTTTGATTAATCGTGCAGCCCTAGTTTCTATATAAAATCTCGACACAATGTAAAGTATTTGCGCTGGCACCACTTTAACTGTCTTTTACCAAGACAAGTGAATCGAACGGTTCTGGGTTTTTTCATGTACCATGCCACCCCTAATTTATTTATATATGTACACATATACACATACACACACACCTAAAGGATTATCAGGAACACCATATTAATACTGTTTTTAATCCTCCTTTTGCCTTCATAACTGCCTTAATTCTACTTGACAAAAAAGTTTTCTCTTGCCAACAAATTAAATTAGGTTATATACACTCAACTTAAGGATTATTAGCAACACTATACTTATACTGTGTTTGACCCCTTCTCGCCTTCAGAACTGCCTTAATTCTACTTGGCATTGATTCAACAAGGTGCTGAAAGCATTCTTTAGAAATGTTGGCCCATATTAATAGGATAGCATCTTGCAGTTGATGGAGATTTGTGGGATAAACATCCAGGGCACGAAGCTCCCGTTCCACCACATCCCAAAGACGCTCTATTGAGTTGAGATCTGGGGGCAATTTTAGTACAGTGAACTCATTGTCATGTTTAAGAAACCATTTTGAAATGATTCAAGCTTTGTGACATGGTGCATTATCCTGCTGGAAGTAGCCATCAGAGGATGGGTACATGGTGGTCATAAAGGGATGGACATGGTCAGAAACAATGCTCACGATAGGCTGTGCCATTTAAACAATGGCCAATTGGCACTAAGGGGCCTAAAGTGTGCCAAGAAAACATCCCCCACACCAGGGGTCTCCAACCTTTTTTCATTTGAGAGCTACTTTTTAAAAATGAAAGTCGTCGAGAGCTACTCATGTTATACAATACTTAAAACTCTTATATAATGCATCATAATTCTCATATTAACAACTATCCAAACTGTTTTACACCTGAAAGAGTGTAGTAGAAGTTCCAGTAGTCGGTACCAACACCATAAACATTTTACGGTAGCCTACTCCAGGGGTTTTCAAACTGGGGTCCGAGGATCCCCAGGGGTCCTCCAGAAGGTTCTAAGGGGTCCCCAGAAAATTTCAGAGAATAAAAAGACATGAATAAAATGCATAAGTCTACCGAATATTCTAATTGTTTAATTTCTAAATGTTTCTCTCCTTTCTTGCCATATACATTTTAGAATTGTATGTTTGCTTTCTGTCTTTAGTGGGTTTTTCTCACTATAGTCCCCTTTATCTTTCTCACTGGGTTTGTAAGGCAGTTTTCTTAACATAGTATGTACGTTGACTGCATACACTTATTGTGAAAGTTTTATACAAATAATTTTAATTAAAAATGTTCTTCTTCAGGTTTATACATCCAACATTAACAGCTAATTTAAGATGGGAAACAATATATTGTATTTATATTGTCACACTTACTATTTATCTAACTGTGTAAATGTTTTTTGTACATAAAAATAGATGGATTTAAAGAAGGGGGTCCCTCATAAAGGTATTTGGGGGTCCTTGGCATCATAAAGTTTGAAAACCCCTGGCCTACTCATTACCAATTTCGGTACAACAGCAAAATGTTTTTTTTAATGTTTTTTTATTTATTTAACTATTTAAAAAAAAATCAATTAAATTGAATAAGTTTATTATTTACGATGATAATTATTATAAGTGGAACCATCTAGGCATAATTATTATTATTAGTAGAGATGTATTATTATTACATTGAGACGTAGTTAAATCTGCCAAAAATATTCTGTCAATTTCTCCACGTTAAACTTCACGTTAAACCCAACTTTTATTTTGACGGGTTGCCGTGAAGTGTGTTCATATGACAGTTTTCTTAAATGAAATGTTAAATTCTCATGAAGTGACAGTTTATGCGTCCGTGTGTCCTCATATAGTGGCACACGGCAGAGACACAAGAGTGTGCGCACGCACGCTGCCGCGCCCTCGCATCTGCGCCCGTTAATCGCACAGAGGCGGAGAATTTGCAGGAGTAGGCTAATATTTAAATAGTAATTTGCAGTTTAATATTCACAGACACTAGTATATATTCGGCTACAGTCTGGAGCCCTGCGCTTGGATTAACACGGAAGCTTCGTGTACGGAATATACTCGGGAGTCGGTACTACCGGTAATACAGAAATGCTGGTATCGTCATATTTTTTAAATTTCCCTACCAACATGGGACTAACGTACCTGTACTTGTGACAACCCAACATTAGCATGTTATATTTACATTTGTTCATACATAAAAAGCCAGATAAAATTAGCTTACTCTGATTAGATGCAAAGTACGTCTTGGCGAGCTACCTTCAAACCAGGCAACGAGATACTGGTAGCTCGCGAGCGACGTGTTGGAGACCCCTGCCCCACACCATTACACCATCACCACCAGTCTGCACAATGGTAACAAAGCATGATGAATCAATGTTCTCATTCTGTTTACACCAAATTCTGACTCTACCATCTGAATGTCTCAACAGAAATCGAGACTAATCAGACCAGGCAAAAAATTTTCCAGTCTTCAACTGTCCAATTTTGGTGAGCTTGTGCAAATTGTAGCCTCTTTTTCCTATTTGTAGTGGAGATGAGTGGTACCGGTGGGGTCTTCTGCTGTTGTAGCCCATCCGCCTTAAGGTTGTGCGTGTTGTGGCTTCACAAATGCTTTGCTGCATACCTCGGTTGTAACGAGTGGTTATTTCAGTCAAAGTTGCTCTTCTGTCAGCTTGAATCAGTTGGCCCATTCTCCTCTGACCTCTAGAATCAACAAGGCATTTTTGACCACAGGACTGTCGCATACTGGATGCGTTTCCCTTTTTTACACCATTCTTTGTAAACCCTGGAAATGGTTGTGCTTGAAAATCCCAGTAACTAGCTACTTGCTATAAGTTTATTTATATACAGAGATTCAATCACAAATGCATTAATAGTCATACAGGTTTGCACTGACAGTCATAAACAGGTCTCAGGCCATGGCCTGTGTGGAAAAATAAATTGTTAACTTAATGTTTGAAACAGCAGGTTATGAACTTAATCGATATGAAGTGCCACTATGCAATCATCACAGCTTTCAGTTTGTCTGCCGCATCAGATCTTGAAGCCGTCCTCTCCAGCAGCTGGAATTTGTTTACGGATGCCATAGCAACTCTCAACAGCCACCAGGACTTATACAGTTTTATAAAAGCTATTTATTTGTTGTAAAGTGTAATAATCAACTCAGAAAAAATAAATTCTAATGTCAGGCACAGTTGAAGTAGTTGATTGTTTGCTTACATGTGTAGTTTAGGGACAGTGTCATTATGCCAACGTTATCTTCATAAATTCTTACGAAATAAGTTTATCCCTCAAAAAAATGTACTTTCCTCTCTTGCCAACATTATAGCTTGGTGCATGTGAGCACGGTGCATGTCTTCAGAACGGATGTTCTTCAGTGCGTTTCATTGTCTCTCCACCATGCTAGTGGATTAGCCTTAGATCAATTGGTTGTTCGTGGAGATAGCGGGTTAACTCCGTGTCAGCGCAGCTCTGGACGGTAAAGGGGCAGAGATTTCAGACTTCCGTTTATTAAGGAGATCTCCAAGATTTCTCTTCTTGGTAAGGGGTGGGGCACAGACCTCTCATCTCCAGCAGTAGCTGCCTCTTAAGCACCACTAATTCCACCTCCGTTTCCCTCGCTGATACTATTTCCACCCGCAGTGCTTTTTTGTTTTGTTTGTAAAAAATATTTTAATAACACGGTTTTTGGCGGTTATAGATTTCTAATATAGTGTTTAACTATAACCGTCGGTCTCACGGTTATATATTACTAGTCACACCCCTATGTATGTACATTATATATATATATATATATATATATATATATATATATATATATATATATATATATATATATATATATATATATATATATATATATATATATATATATATATATATATGAACATCTGGGTGCGCATTTTGTCGTTATATTAATTTTCACCTTGAAATTTGTTTTTGAAAAACTATTCGAATTTATATATATTCGAATTTAGAATCGTTGATAGGCCTAACATAGGGATGGGCAACAGTGGTCGAGTACTCGATTACTCGAACGTGACAGCGACGATCGATCATGAAAACGATGATTGCCCTGACTTTAAAAAAATATATTTGTATATTTCTCGGATTGGTTATTGTGGCATTTTGGACGGTAACTGAGGTCTGGTTGGTTAGCATTAGACAGCACGCCTTCCAGACCACGAAACAAAGTGAAACTAAGCGCGCAGTGATGCCTGAAGCACTGAGAATGATCATGAAATACAGTGCAAGATGTGCGGCAGCCAATCTGTCACATACACAGCATTACAATGAGAACATGATTGTCATATAATGTTGTATTCTCTGTGCTTTAGTTCCCCGTGGATCAGCGCACGCTGTTAATAAAGGAAATCCCCAAACAGAGTCAGAGCGCGGTCAAGTTCATCTGCGTATCCGCGTCCTTTTCCACAGATGCAAGTTGTAAGATTATTTGTTTTATACTTGATTATATGTTGTCTATATCAGATTAATCTCATATAGGACGGCGTTTGGTTGAGTTTAATAACCAGCTAGCAAAGCACTGCCGTTATTTCGGCTGGTGTTCATTCTCTTCAGCTTCAGCTCAAAAGCAAACAGCCCGACATTATCGACTCTGGGTTATTTGAGACGGTCATATTATTTTTAGATATTAGCTATATTATATATATTTCTAGATATAGCTATTTCTTTTTCAAAATCATTGATGATAGGGCTGCACGTTTTCAAGTTTTTCATTAACCGTTAACCGAGGCCCTTAGCGGTTAATACTCGGTTACCCATAGTGTGCGTCAGGGTTATTTTTAGCTTATTAATTTGACGACCGCTCTCTCCGTAGTGAACGCACCTATAGAGAGAAATGCACATCATGGATTACATAAACAGAGAGAGTAGCCTATTTCTTTTCGTTTTAAATTGTTAAAAGACATTTCAAGCTTTCTTAAGATATATTTCATGTCTGTGAGGCGTACGCTGAGTTTCGTTAAATTAGGATGAGATGCGCTCCAGTTCACGAGCAATGCAGGTGGCCGCGAGGATGCCTGCATGATTAGGGCATGTAGTTAAATATGCAGCCGAGAATGATTCACACAGCGTTTGACTCGCGCGGCTGAGCCTCTCCCGGCAGAGTTCAAACATCTGTGGACTCGTCCCTTCAGCTCTGGCCATCTTGCTTTCAGTCCGCGATAAGCTTTTTTGTTTTCTTCATTACAGTTAAAGTAACCTCTGCTTTTCTCTAGTCATTCACAAGTTTCTCACTTCAAACTTTCTTTCTTCTGATCAGTTATGCACAGCGCGCGCGGCTCCCGCTCTGCTTCTGCCCTAATGCGACTTATAGTCCAGTGCGACTTATGTTATTTTCCTCTTCATGATGTCATGCATTGCAATACTTGCATTTTGCCCCGTCACTCTCATTTTTAAAGTACTCCCATGCTTTCTTTGCCCGCTTAGAAAGCGGGTCATGACTTCTTCTTGTGGATATTACAAATGTCTGGGAGCGCTCTGGCGGTCTCTGGGGGTGCAAAAATATATTACAACTAAATTCAAAGCACGTCATTGGCGCCACTTAACCGAGCAAAATGTTTCACTCGGTTACGCAATTTTTAACGGTTAATCGGTCAATCGGTTAACCATGGACACCCCTAATTGATGATATTAATAATGCAGCAGTGTTACTCATTTTTTTAACATTTGATCTGTTTTAATGTTTCTCATTGATTCAAAAACGCCCAGTGATGCTGTTCTCACTTTGATCATGAAAAATAAATTATGTGCAGCGCCAATCTGTCATGTAGGCTACATAGAATTATAATAAGAACATGATTAAAGTGTTGTAAATTATCTGTGGTTTCGTTGCCCGTGTATTAGCGTTGAAGAGCGCATTCAAAATGAGTTTCGTTTTGAAGAAAAATTATGTTGAAAAATAAAATTATGTACAGCGCCTTATGTGCAGGCTATTTCCTGATATATATCCACAATAATCAATATTGAATTGAAATCTGAATCGAAATTGTGAATGGAAATCGAATCGTAAACTTTGTGTTAATAACCAGCCCTAATTACCAGTGTTGTCACGCTTTGATTATCCAGTGGAAAACTTGATCATCGTCACATCCCTAAATATGACTGATAAGAACCGAGAGAGCAAAACAGCTATGTTCATGAATGGAACTGCATTCGTCTGAATCGTCTTCGCAAAGATGTTTCTAGAAACAAAATATTACACCTGTTCCAGATAAGTGGTCAAATTGCAAAGAAAAAACTGCGAGAATACATTTTTATATAAAGAATATAAATGATGCAGCTTGAGCTGCTATTTTTTTTAAATCATCTCAGAACCTTTCACATGATAAACTGCAGCGCGAACAACGATACGAAAGTGCAACTTTATCTCACTGCAAAATGACCTGAAGCATCGGGATTTGCAGGCATGCATGTTCATTTTTAAACAGTGTACCTGCTAGGGCTGGGATGGTATGGATTTTTTCTTAACGCGGTTGAAAAGCAAGAAATTCCCGCGGTTCAGCAGTAAACCGCTTTTAAACCCTGATGCCATGCCCACTGTTGCGCATCTTGTTGTGAGTGCGACACACACTAATCTTCTTCTATAGCTTGCTCTGTAAACTAAACTGATAGTATAACTAATGCATATATTCTATTTTAAATACTGTAGTCTATGTCAGATATAGACTACATTTTAAAATAATAAATGCTCAAACATTCCTTTCATAAGCATGTTTAATTAAGTGTAACATAAGTGTGTTTATTTAAAATTAGTTTTTAAGTAGAAATTAGTATTTATGTAAAGAGATAAAATACAGAGTAGCCTATAGTAAATTATATATTTTTAGACAAAAAAAAAAAAGACAATGTCATCGTCTAGCACTCGTAAATCACGCTCTGTATGCACGAGACGCCGTAATCCTAATAATTTGCGCTATATCCTAACATCCTCTGCTACTTTACTCTTTATTCCAATTGGTCTCTGGAATTGCCAGTCGGCTGTAAAAAAAGCAGACTTTATTTCATCTATTGGGACTCATTCTCAGCTCAGCCTCATGGCCCTAACTGAGACCTGGATCAAACCAGAGGACACTGCCACTCCTGCAGCCCTCTCAACCAATTATACTTTTTCACACACTCCTCGGCCTATTGGGAGGGGTGGGGGTACTGGTTTGCTTATCTCAAATGATTGGAAATTTGATCCATTACCGTCTCTATCGGCCAATTCATTTGAAACGCACTCAATCACTATTACTCACCAGGTCACCTCGGTAACTCCAGGTCACCTCGGTAACTTTGTGGAGGAGTTGGATGTGTTACTTTCTAGCTTCCCTGAGGATGGCACTCCATTGATTCTGCTTGGTGACTTCAACATCCATCTTGATAAACACCTAGCTGCAGACTTCAGCACTCTACTGACTTCATTTGACCTTAAGTTAGTATCTACTACGGCTACTCACAGATCAGGTAACCAATTAGACCTTGTCTACACACACAACTGCTCCACGGACAACACTTTAGTTACTCCATTACACACCTCAGACAACTTTCTCATCACTCTTAACCTCATACTGACTCCTGATACAACACGTACTCCTACACAGATTACCTTTCGGCGTAATCTACGCTCACTCTCTCCCTCTCGCCTATCCACTATGGTTTCATCTTCACTCCCTCCACCTGCTCAGTTCTCAGCACTGGACACTAACATTGCTACTGACACTCTTTGCTCCACTCTAACATCCTCCTTAGACAGTTTTTGCCCCCTTTCATCCAGACCAGCCCGCCCCACCCCATCTGCCCCCTCGCTGTCTGATGTTCTCCGTGAACATCGCTCTGGACTCAGGGCGGCAGAGAGGAAATGGCAGAAATCTAAAAACAATACTGACCTTGCCTTTTATCAGTCTCTTCTCTCTTCTTTCTCTACAAATGTCTCCACTGCTAAAACAACATACTACCACAACAAAATCAACAATTGCTCTGACTCTCGCTAACTCTTTAAAACATTCTCCTCTCTCCTTTGTCCCCCTCCTCCCCCTCCTTCATCAACTCTTACAGCTGATGACTTTGCATCATTTTTCACAAACAAAACAGCTCTCATTAGCAAACAGTTCTCCTCATCACAAACTGACACGCACATCTCAACAACTAACACGAACACGCTTCCATCCTTCTCTCCACTCTCCGAGGCAGATATTTCTAAACTCATCCTTTCCAATCACCCTACTACCTGTCCACTTGATCCTATACCCACTCACCTCCTTCAGGCAATTTCTTCTTCAATCACTCCTGCACTCACTCACATTGTCAACACTTCTCTTCACACGGGAACCTTTCCCACAGCATTTAAGCAGGCTCGGGTAACCCCACTGCTTAAGAAACCCTCTCTGAATCCAGCACTTTTAGAAAACTACCGACCGGTATCCCTTCTGCCTTTCATTGCAAAGACCCTTGAGAGAGTTGTGTTCAATCAACTCTCTATGTTTCTTGAACGGGACAACCTCCTAGACAATAACCAATCCGGCTTCAAAAGCGGCCATTCGACCGAGACTGCCTTGCTCTCGGTAACTGAGGCACTGAGACTGGCAAAAGCAGCTTCCAAATCCTTAGTGCTCATTCTGCTGGATCTGTCTGCTGCTTTTGACACAGTTAACCACCAGATCCTCCTGTCAACACTTAAGAAGACAGGGATCTCAGGATCTGCTCTCCAGTGGTTCAGGTCTTACCTCTCTGGTAGGTCCTACAGGGTGTCATGGAGAGGTGAAGTGTCTAAGTCTAACTAACAAACTCCTGGATCTCGGACTGAACTCTTCTCTCTGTCACTGGATTGAAGATTTCCTCACTGGCAGACCTCAGGTGGTGAGAGTAGGACAGTTCACCTCCACCTAATCACCGTGAGTGTGGGAGCTCCACAGGGCTGTGTCCTCAGTCCCCTGCTCTACTCTCTCTATACGCATGACTGTTTGTCCACACACAGCTCCACCTCTGTCATCAAGTTTGCGGATGATACTGTTGTCCTGGGCCTCATTTCCGACAACAATGAGACCGCATACTTGGACGAGGTGGAGCAACTGACATCATGGTGCCAAGACAACTGTCTCCTTCTGAATGTGAACAAGACCAAAGAACTGATTGTGGACTTCAGGAAGAGACAGCAACGGTCATATTCCCCTCTCATGATCAGCGGGACACCAGTAGAGAGAGTGAGCAGCTTCAAATACCTGGGTGTGAACATCTCCGAGGACCTGACCTGGACTGCACATATCCAGTCTCAGGTGAAAAAGGCCAGGCAAAGACTGTACCACCTGCGCCAGCTGAGGAAATTCCGGGTCTCACCAGCTATCCTGAAAACTTTCTATTCAGGGGCAATAGAAAGTTTACTGACTCAGTGCATCACAGCGTGGTATGGTAACAGCACCAGTCACGACTGCAAAGCCCTGCAAAGAGTGGTGCGCTTGTCCGAGCGCATCTCAGGGTCAGCTCTCCCGTCTCTGCAGGACATCTACATCAAACGATGCAGAGGCAGAGCTACAAAAATCATCAAGGACATTAATCACCCGGCCAACCCCCACTTCACCCGGCTGCCTTCTGGTAAGCGCTTCCGTAGCCTGATGGCCAAAACTGAGAGACTCAGGAGGAGTTTCTTCCCACAGGCCATCAGACTCCTGAACGCTGTCACTTAACAACATGTGACTTCACCTCACTCAGTATTAACAAACTCACATACTGATATTGCACTGCACTTTATTCTTGTGTTCCATGTAACTTCTCATTATAATGCTGTTTGCACATTACACTCCTGCACTTCTGTTATCCACGTATTTATTTTTATAGTCTCCAGTTTACTATCTCACTTATTTTATTCCACATCTCTTATTTCTTTTACT
This sequence comes from Pseudorasbora parva, assembly GCF_024679245.1. Taxonomy (NCBI): domain Eukaryota; kingdom Metazoa; phylum Chordata; class Actinopteri; order Cypriniformes; family Gobionidae; genus Pseudorasbora; species Pseudorasbora parva. The sequence continues at coordinate 29,779,323 of NC_090176.1, forward strand.
TGATTTATTCATAATTCTACATATGAATATATATATAGCACCATATCCTATTCCGATTTTATCCTATTCCTATTTTATAATTTATTGTGCTTTTTTTGTTAATTGTTATTTGCTGTCCATGGAGCGGACCTGTTTACATTTCACTGCCGGTTGTATTCTGTATAACTGTGTATGTGACAAATAAAACTCTTGAACTTGAACTTGAAGTCACATCATCTGGCTACTGGGGTTCCACAGGGCTCAGTCCTTGGACCACTTCTCTTCTCCATCTACATGTCATCATTAGGTTCTGTCATTCAGAAACACGGCTTCTCCTATCACTGCTATGCTGATGACACTCAACTCTACTTCTCATTTCAACCAGATGATCCTACAGTCAGTGTTCATATCGCTGCCTGTCTGACAGACATTTCTGACTGGATGAAAGAGCATCATCTTAAACTCAATCCTGCAAAGACAGAATTACTTGTTTTCTCAACCAACCCAGCACTTCATCAAAATTTCTCCATTCAGCTTGGTTCATCGACCATAACTCCATCAAGGACAGCAAGAAACCTTGGAGTTGTGATTGATGACCAGTTAAACTTCACTGACCACATTACTGCTAGGGGTGCACCGATCCGATATTAGGATCGGATATCGGCCGCGATACTGACGACAAAGCTGGATCGGGGATCGGAAAAATGAACAGATCCACAGGCCGATCCAGGTGTTTTTTTGTTTTGTTTTTTTAATCGCAGCAGAACCCTACGTCATTCGTCAGCTTCACGTGTGTCTCGTGCTCGAAGCAACATGGAGCGAGCCAGAGAGTCGGATGTGTAGAGATATTTTATGCTTGCCACGACAACTAGTTCATCTGTCGGCAATACTACCAATTTAATCCAGAAACACCATGTTAAGGAGCACGCTGCATTCCTGCAGCTCAGTAAAACTAAAGGAGTGGACAATATAGCCCAGCAGCTAACTTTGCAGGATGCAAAGAATTAATTTACTGTAAGTGGTGACTGATAGTGGATAATGCTAATGTAATGAACTGACGGTAACAACGCGCTGTTGACGCTCGCGCATCTTGAGGAGAAATCAAAAAAGCGCCACTCACACATAGTAATTGCGGTAAACATTAAAAATGTTACGTTTTTATCTTTATAACATATGATACAGTTAAACAACTTCACACAACCAAATGTGCTATTTCCCTGAATACCATCACGATTGAAAATGTCACTGATTTCCTATGACAGCTCCATAAACAATCATTAACATTAGTTACTTACATTTTAGATGCAATATTGAGTCTTTTTGTTCTATTTCAGCTGCGAAAATATTTCCAAACAAAGATTTCAAGCAACAAAGTTCCAAAAAGCAGAACCATAACACATCTCACGTGTTCGGAATGATTCAGTGGTTGAATCAAAGATTCAATAACCTGTTCGTAAACGACTGTCTCATTCTTAAAGGAATCAGTCGTTTGAATGAATCGTTTGAATTAATGACTCAATGACTCACTCATTAAGACTCATCTATACTGGTGGTTTAGTTTCCTATATTTTTCAACATTTATTTTGTTAATTCAAAAATACAAATCTCATAACATCATTTAATGCAGTAGTAATTTTTCTGGGTACATAATTTAATTTGATTGGTAACATCCCTATAGTGTCTTATTTAAATTTAATGTATAGATCAAATTTAAGAATATAACATAAAACCTGAAGCATAGCTTATATTTAATAAGATTAGGGGAAAATGCCCTTTATAAAGGTAAAATATCACTAATATGCAGATTTAAAATGTCAAAGCTGATTGAACACTGAGAACATTGCTTCAGAATAAGTTATATTTACAACTCGCGCGCACACATACACACACACACACACACACAAATCTAACTTTTTTCCCGGACAAGCACGACAAGTGAATGACCATTTTACTTATCCGAAGGACAGACATGAGCATGCACAAGATGTCGAGCCCTAAATTATATTTTAGATTTGAATGCACAATTGTTTTTTAAATAAATAAGAATTCAACACTTTGCATACATCTGTTATTTTGTCTTATTATCTTTATTTAGTAAAGTCTGGTGCCTTTAGTCTCTTCAAGGAAGGTATACAGTTTATTATTAATTTAACAATAGTATCGGATCGGTATCGGGTATCGACAGATACACAAAGCCCAGGCATCGGTATCGGGACTGAAAAAGTCGGATCGGTGCACCCCTAATTACTGCAACAGCCCGGTCCTGCAGATTTGCTTTATACAACATTAGAAAGATCAGACCCTTCCTATCAGAACAGGCTGCACAACTCCTGGTTCAAGCTCTTGTTCTCTCCAGACTGGATTATTGTAATGCTCTTCTGGCTGGGCTTCCAGCATGCACTATCAAACCCTTGCAGCTGATCCAGAATGCAGCGGCGAGAGTGGTCTTTAATGAGCCGAAGAGAGCGCATGTTACGCCTCTCTTCATCAAACTGCACTGGTTGCCAATGGCTGCTCGCATCAAATTCAAGGCACTAGTTATCGCCTACAAAACAACCACTGGCTCTGCACCAATATACCTAAACTCACTTGTTCAGACTTACACACCCTCCAGAAGCTTGCGTTCTGAGAGTGAGCGGCGCCTCGTGGTTCCATCCCAAAGAGGCATGAAATCGCTCTCACGGACATTTTCCTGGACCGTTCCCACCTGGTGGAATGACCTGCCGATCTCAATTCATGCTGCGGAGTCTGTAGCCATTTTTAAAAAACATCTTAAGACACATCTTTTCCATTTGCACTTGACCAATACAGAATAGCACTTACTGATCACCACAGCAACGACCAAAAATCGCACACTCCTGGATCATATCTACGTCTCTCATCCGGATTTGTGCCTTCAGGCGGGTATGTTACATAGTTATCATAACTATCAGAATCCAGTGTTCTGTATTTTGCGTACGTGAGTTTTTGTTGTAGATGGCTATTGCTACGCGTTTAGCTAGAATGCCATACAAAACCAACCCATTGGGCCACTGAATCCGCATTAACGACAACAGTTGGGGCATCAGCCTTAGTCCTAATGGGTTGTTATCATAGCTATCAAAATCCAGTGTTCGGCATTTTGCGTACGTGAGTTTTTGTTGTAGATGTCTTAAAATAAAATAAAAAATAAAATAAAAAATTGTTGTGTGTTGTGCTAATTAATTGAGATTTCTTACTGCTCCTACAGGTTGTTGGCCTTGTCTGTTTCGTTGCTTCTATTACTCTCCCCTTTTTTGTAAGTCGCTTTGGATAAAAGCGTCTGCTAAATGATTAAATGTAAATGTAAATGTCCATCACAATAAAGTGAATAATATAGGGCCCTATAATTTCCGCGATCACGGAATCGCGGGCGGAATCGCGGAATTGGCATATTAACGCGGAATCTGCATATAAACGCGGAATCTGGTGTTAACGCAGATTTCCCCGGAATTTTACATATTTGTAATGAAATTCTGTGTCGTGTGGGTTAAGAACGTATGTCTGAGGAAAGTGCAGACGGGGGGAAGCAAATCTCCACGACACAACCCCTCCCGTCATTTCAGCTCGCCCTTCAAAACAATGAAAGTACGGCGAAGTTGGTCTCCACGGCTCTGCTTTCAGCAGCGAAAAAGTTAAGAAACTCGACGCTAACGGCGGTTTCACACTGCACGCGCAGGCGGCGCAGAAGCTTTGCGCATGGAGAGCGGGAGCCACGCGCTCGTAGTACTCAGGCAGCATTGGTCGCGCGCGCACCTGAACCGCGGCTCGTGTATTGCACAGACAGACAAATATTGTCCATTCTGTCAGATTTTCCGGTGTTCTGCTCGACCCCTGTCATCTCGTGCTTTGATTTATAATGGGCACATTAGGCAGCAATGCATATCTGCTGCAAAATGCGACCGTTTTCCCCTCGGTTGCAAACATGCATTTAACATGCTGTAGCCTATGGGTAGTTTACATGATACGTAACCTTAAAGTTAAAATTAAGCATCTAGTTTTAATAATTTAAAGGGGCCTTTGAAGTTGAAGGAAAAAACTTCAGGCAGTGTTGTGTTTTCGTGTATTTTTATTTTTCACAGCTCTGGATATCATAACGGATGATTTCATGGTGAATTGTGTTATTTTTTAATGTTAATTTTCAGCTTTAAATGTTTTAATTAATAGAACTGTATGTAAAAGATGATTCTTATGATTTTTTTTAGTTCTTTTTTTTTTTTTTTAAGTACTTGAAAGAAGAAGTTACTGGAGCACTTTCATTTTAACTTATATAAACTATTATAATTTATTTTACCGGAAAGTTTAAAGCTAATAACCATTAATATTTGAAGTACTTGAAGTGCAGTGTTATGTCAAATATCATATTTGTCCTAAAAAGTAAATGTGATGTTTGTTACCTCAATAAATTTAAGGTCATTCCTATTTTTTGTTTTATGTTCTATTATATTAACATTAAAAGCACACTCTTTTTTCACCAAAATAACAGTAAAGGGTAAAAAAAAATGAATTGCCAAACATTTTAACGGAAAAAAAGGAATCTGCAAAAATTTAAACGAAAAAAAACGGAATTTGCAAAAATTAAAACGGAATTTGGGAAAAAATAAAACGGATTTTATAGGGCCCTAATAATAGCCTATGAAAAAAAATATGAAGGCTGCATGTAAACGTTTTTTTTCTTTCTTTTCTGTACTGCTGATGGCGGTGACGATCTCAGACCCGCGGTAGGCGTCACGTGACCGCGTATTGCGGTAAAACTGTAATCGTCCCTCTATCTCAAAACATTATTTAATGCAGTTGTAATTTTTCAGTGTAAATTATTTAATTTTATTGTTAACAGCCCTTATAGTGTCTTAATTTAATGTATTGATCAAATTTAACAATATAAAATTAAACCTGAAGCATAGCCTATATTTAATAAGATTAGGGGGGAAATGCCCTTTATAAAAGGTAAAAATATCACAAATTTGAAATGATTCAATATTTTTTTTTTTTTAATTCACAAATATGCAGATTTAAATATGTCAAAGCTGATTGAACACTGGTGAGAATATTGCTTCAGAATAAATTATAGTTACAACTAGGGATGTCAACGATTAATCGATGATCGATTAATTGTCGATAAGACATTTGATCGATAAGACTTATCGATCATCGATTAAGCAGGGTCATGCGCGTGCGTGAGGAAACGGGAGGAAAAATGATGCGAGCGTGCCCAAGTTCTATTTGGGACCATTTTACAGCTGGAGTTACACCTTCATCATGACTGCAAGCTTGCATGTGCATTCGCAGCCTTTTGTTTTGTGCAAATGTAAGTTGTAATATTGTGTTTATTTTGTGCAGGCCTATCTTTAGCTGATTTATCTCATAAGGATGCATTTGGTTAATAATTAACGTTAGAGGCGAGCGGTAGTAAAAGCGTGGCGGTGATCAGCTTCAGCTCCAACAGCACTAATAATGACTATGATTGGGACTGTCATATTACACAACATTAATGAGAACACTATTGTAATAAAACATTGTGATTGTTAAATATTTGGGTTTATTTGCCGTGCGTTTCATTGCGTTGATCCAGGAAGAGCGCGTGCACAACATTAATGTCACGCATTCTGACTCGCGCATGTAACTTAGTTCAAGTTCACTTGTGCATTCGCATCAGATTGTGCTGAAGTAATTTGTAATATTACATTTATTTTGTGACGTTATATATGTGATCAATCATATAGGATGCGTTTCTTTCAGCGAAATAAAACGCACTAACAAATGGCTTCAGTCAGTAATGGCTACCGGTTTTCATTCAGTTTAGCGCATACAGAGTAGGGCTGGGCGATATGGCCCAAAAAAATTATCACAATATAATTTAGCATATCAGTCGATATCGATAAATATCACGATAAATGTAAAATGTTTATTTCTTTAAAGTTTAAAGGCATATTTTTGCTCCTGAGTGAAATATGTATAAAACAAACAGTTAGCTGTGGTTTTTAACTATCCTTTATTGTCAAAACATGACAAACACTTCTCAAACAAGTGAACAATTTATTTAAACTGAGGTAGATTTATTTATTAAAATCTTAACTGTGGCCAGCATTTTTTTACTCAACACTATATATCAATAATATATCATTATACAGGGCTTGAAATTAAGCATGTTCATGTGCTTGTCCTTCGAACAAGTACATCGTTCAAGCTTGTCCAAGTAAAAAATTAGCTTGTCCGGAAAAATGTGTGTGTGTGTGTGTGTGTTGTAAATATAATTTATTCTAAAGCAATATTCTCACCAGTGTTCAATCAGCTTTGACGTATTTAAATCTGCATCATTTGAAATTTGTGATATTTTCACCTTTTATAAAGATTCCCTTAATCTTATTAAATATAGGCTAAGCTTCATGTTTCATTTTATATTTGTAATTTTGATCAATACATTTAATTAAAATAAAACACTATAAGGGCTGTTACCAATCAAATTAAATAATTTACACTGAAAAATTAAAACAGCATTAAATAATGTTTTGAGATTTGTAGTTTTGAATAGACAAATAAGACATGTTGGAAAGTATGTTTAAAGATCAAATTAAACCACCAGTAGGTGGCAGCAGGTGGCCGTCTTAATGAGCGAGTCATTGAGTCGTTCGTTCAAACGATTCATTCAAACAATGAATCGTTCATTTACACACGTTGTGAGACGCGTTGCGGTTCTGCTGTGAACGATTTTCGCAGCTTAAATAGAACAAAAACACTCAATATTGCATCATATATATTTAAATGTGTAAGTAAAACACTAAAAACGCAAACGGGCAAAAAAAAAGCGTTTTAAGAAACATTTTGAGGCCCCTTCTCTTGCCTCACAGTGGATTGGTCCACCGTGCATCTCACCGACACACACACACAAACACACACCTCACTGACAGTGGGCTGGTCGGGAGAGAGAAAAGTTCAGTATTTGTGGTTCTCCAGTAAGGGCTGTCTAGTCTATTTTATTAATTTTAAACACCAGATGACATTATTTCTCTTTTGATACAGGCATTCAGGAGTCATTAATACATCACCAAAGACAAACAATTATGATAGCGATGTACAAGTCCGATGTTTTAGTGATTATAGTTTGGTGACGTTAGCCTGTTGTAAATAAGTCACCCACTACAGCTAACAAGGTAATAAGCCGGTGTGTGAATGTAGTTAATGTAGATTCACCGCTGTGTTGGGCTGCATGTTATATGGAAGGACTTTGAAGAAACACGATAATTATCGTTATCGATTTATCGCCCAGCCCTAATACAGAGCAATGCATAATAACGATGATTGGGACAGTCATATTATATAACAGAAATGAGAACACTGTTTTAATAAATGGTTGTAAAGTCATTGGGTTTAGGTGCCGTGTTCAGAGCGTTGTTCCTAGAGCACGCGTCTCCCATTCTGAATATGAATATCAGCAACTCAATTCAAGTTCACTTGTCCATTCGCATCATTTTGTGAAGATATATAATTTGTAATATTTTGTTAACTTTATATAAATCTGATTAATCTCATATAGGAAGCTTTTTGTTGTTCAAACAGCAACGCACGACTAATAATAACTATGATTGGGACTGTCACATTACATAACATTAATGAAAACAATATTTTAATAAATCGTTTTGAATTAACTGGGTTTAGGTGACGTTTCAGCACGTTGCTCTTGCAAGTGCGTCCACAAATTCTGAATAACAGATCTGAGGCGGCGTTCGTGTTGTATTACATATTATATTTGGTTATTAAATAAGTAATTTAATTAAATTATAAATAACATCGACTAATTTTACAATCCCATAGCCCTTTGTTTAGATAAAAAAAAATCCTTCTCATTCATTTGGTGAAGAACATGGCGTTTTGAGCAGCATTGCACATAGGCCTACTGTCATGCTGTCGGCTATAAGCCACTGCTGTATACGCATATTTCAGTATTATGGTTAACGATTAATCGATTAATTGATCGTTAATTTAAACGACGATCGATCATGGGAATTTGTGAAAATTGACATCCCTAGTTACAACACACACAAACGCAAAATTTAAAAAAAAATATCGAACTTTTTTCCGGACAAGCACATTTTTTTACTCGGACAAGTGAATGAACGATTTACTTGTCCGAAAGACAAGCGCATGAACATGCTTAATGTCAGGCCCTGAAGTACTTGCTCTCCATACTGTACATCTGTCCAACATAACCTATTGAGCTTGCTGATCATAATGGCAACATGAGAGTTCACTTCAAAAACTTCTGTTTTAATAAAACTAACTTCACTATCAAATCAAATGAACCCAAATGAATCCAACTAAAATAACCAATGAATGCTTGATGGTCTGTCACTCACATCATCGATATCAATATCAGTTGATATGATATTTTTTTACAATACATTTTCTTGGAATTACTACATTTGACCTGACCAAAAATGTATTTTAATAAAAATGTATAATGGTTTTAAAAAGCAGACCTTATCAAAGGTCAGTCATTGGGGGTTTGAGAGGCTCTTTCTGACAACAACAACACAACATCTTACCTGTTGGCCACACCACACTGACAAACACATAATTAACATTTTAATTAATTAACAAATAATTAACAAAACTGCTTCTTTCTTCAAGTACACTTTAAACTACTACTACTAATAATAATAATGTAAGCAAATAATAATAATTATTATTATTGTTACTAAGAATTATTATTATGAGTTTATTTTTACTTCATCATTGGGTGGTAGTTTAAACATAACATATTGTGGTGCCATGGCAACATCATGGCTATATGGCGCTCTGATGTATACCATGGTACGATTCCCCTATTAACATACCACTGATATATTTCAAACGTAAAGGATACAACATGTCATATTGGTAGATTGCACTGTCTTCAATGCTTCTGTCAGTTGCGTGTGCTTAAACTGATAACTACAGCTGCTGCAGAAACTAAACATCAGGACCACTGAAGAATCAAACACAGATTCAAGCTTCAGAGGCACGCCGTTCAACTTAAGTATTCCTGTCGTAACATACGTTAATCTCGAACGCATTTGCGCAAAAATACTGACGTCAATGGGCATCGACCACTAGCAAATCCCTCACGCAAATAACCTTGTTCACGCCACTAGTGTAAAACATTTCCCACGACTACGCAACTGCCGTCTATTTTATACGTAACGTAGAGCCTGATAACGCTGCTTACAGATCCCTATGAACAGAGAATGGACTTACGCACTGAAACGTGCGTAAACGATACGTGAATACCAACACCCTGCTATGCACCTGAACCTCATGAAAAATTAGGATTTTAAAATCATTTACATACCGACTCCTCTTCCTTTTCCATCCCGGTTGGCATTTGTGGGACCGCTCGGTTGATGGAGACGCAGTCGGTGAGGTCCGGGAGGTCTTTATTGCGGTAGATCGGCAGCGGTTTGGCGGCGTCTAGCGCTCGCGCGCGGAACGAGAGTTTACTCATTGTTTTCAGCGATCACAAACACACTAAACACGGATCATTCGGTACAAGTTCACACACGAGCCGACGGTTCTCTCCGCGGCCGCACTCACTGACGTCCCTCCGATCGAAATCCGGCGGTCAAAGGCATCTCTGAGCGAGTTGTGGTGTTTTTTCACGGGCTTTTTTTTCTAGGCTGGTGTGAAAACATGGCGGACATGATCCCGACAGCCCGCGCGACACTGCCAAAGAGCGTGAGCGGGAGCGCGCGTGTGCCGCTGCGCGCGCACCTCATGCAACATGCGTGCACACGATATTACGACACACGGGCACGAGAGAACAGATACGTTCATCGGAGAGCTGTCACACGTATACCGTCCATTAAAAATGTCTATTGAGGATAACTTCTTCATTTGTACCGCTATGACGAATATGGCCTAAAATCAACAATGTACACAAATATTTAAAGGGTCATGAAACCCCAAAACACTTTTTTTGAGATGTAAACAGATATGTATAGGCTGCACATCATTGAAAACACTAAGGGTACTCATTAATGGTATTCATATGTGAAAATAGTTATTTTTGCATTTTTCAGAGCGATTTCTGTCTTCCGGTTTGAAAAGCTTAGTCGGAGCAACGTCACAAATGCTGACGTCGGCACGGCCTTTTCGGCCCAAGTATGGGGTGCTGGGCACATGCTGACGTCGACCGCTCCGAGCGATTCTCCATATATATTCATGACATAAAGCTCATTCAGTCCAATCCCTGCGCTGTAGTATGCATACAAGATAATTTAGTTAATATGCATGAGACAGACACTAATGTCAGGCTCGTCTTCCATCATTATTGTAGAGATATGGTGGGGAAGTTTTGGAAGCAGCGTGCGGAAAAGTCACGGAGGAAAGCTAGGCGTTGTGCTGATACGAAGTAACGTAAACGGCGCCGAGCGAGCTGTAACCGGCGCCGTCTGTGGAAGCCTTTGCTACAAAGGCTCGGTAAAGTAAAATTCACCTGAGGAATCGCACGCCGAACCTGCAAGCGTTAACTATCTATGTCAGGAGTGCAAAATAACCAATCTGTAATCTGTAGGCTAATGAACAAAAGCCACGTCCTCTCCGTTTTATTTGTGGTCACAGCCATGCACTAAACCGCATGTGTTCGGGCTCTTAGTGAAACAGTGTGCTGCATATTTGGACAAATATAGATTTAGCTGCCGAGTGATAGACAGCGCGGATCGTCACGGCAACCCAGCGCGCGTCGCTCTGCTTCAGATGCGCGGTCGAGACTATGAAGCCTCAAACCCCTTCGCTTTTACCCCGATCTATAATTACACATCTCTATCACATCGCATGTTGGGTGGTTCACGTTCTCTTATCACGTCGGCGCGTTGTTCATCTTGCCAAACAGCGTGCATATTTGGACAAATATAGTTTTATCACGTTTGCAAAATATTTCGTCATGCAGAATAACATTTATTTTCATTTCTCACTGAATTATGCTGGTTTGAACTTTGAAGAGCTGAATGATTTGCGATCTCTGCTGCACGCCACTCATAGCTCTCTCATCTCATCTGTACTCATCCCTCATTTAATCTCACTGTGGTAAACAATGCCAACGTGAGCCAAGAACATGTCTCAGAACCACTGTAATCGCTAATCTTAATGCACCTACTGACACTCCCCTATTTATGCAAACCATTCCCTCTTTCCACACAATACCATCCCACCTTTTTTTACAGTCGACCACTCCCCTTTTAACAAGCTTTTTCAAATCGAAGGTGTGAAAAAACACCGCTGCAGCAGGGGGGTTTCATGACCCTTTAAAGCCAACTTTTTCAATTGAAAACCACAGGGGCGCCTATCTCCCCTGGTTGGTGGATTCAGAAGAGCATTGAACAGGCCCCTGGGTTAGGGCCCTTCAAATTGTCCTAATCTTCCCCGTCACTGTGCCCCTGTTGATCAACTGTTTTACATTTGGGCAACCAACCTCTACGCTTAGTGACATAACGTGCAGGCCGAGGCTATACTCGGAATTTGTCCTCTGCATTTAACCCATCTAAATTAGTGCACACAGTGAACACGCACTGCAAACACACACCTGGAGCAGTGGGCAGCCATCTTGGGAGCGATTGGTTTTGTCAAGGGCACCTCAGTTATTTCCTGCCAGTTTTGAGACTTGAACCTGCAACCTTCGGGTTACACCAGTAGCCTACAACTCTAACATTAGGACACAATAGGTAATGGGTACCTTCTAACTTGTTCTTTATGTGTAAACATAACAACATTTTTACAATGTAGCAATTTCATGGTTTCGAAATGTTGTGTTTTTCGAACATTAAACCTGTAACCGCCATTAAGCCGTAACCAAATCAAAGACATAACCTATATATGAATTGAACAAATTTATACAAATTAACCACCAATTTGCCAAAACTTCAAGTTGGTAGCATTCAAACCAATAATTTGACAATTACCAATAACAAGAATGAGGAATTACTTGTTTCACAACAATAACCTATAAAATCTAGGCTATAAAGTTGTAGCCCAGCCTAGTCAACCTACAAATGTTGAATTCAAATGCAATGATATTGCTTATTATTGCTTTTTATTTGACTGGTTATTCTGTCGACATGAGCTTTTTAAATAAATAATATCCATCGTTCACCATTTGATTTCTGATACTGCCATTGAGTTCACTGTGCAGTCTGCTATAGTAGAAGAGAGCTGGGTGGCCATGAGGAAAGTGTAGCATAGGGAGCTGCTTGGAAAAGTTACCTGCTAAGACACAAATCATTTTTAACGAGAGGAACGAGCTGAACTGAGGCAATCCTAAAGCAGTAGTGGATGTGCGATAGATAAGCGGAGAACGTCTGAGCACTGCAGGGCTGCACTCACTGTTTCTCTACAGAACATTGCCTAAATTGCTTGCATACACTAGGATTCATGAATTAAATTGAGCCATTACGTTATACACTATAATGTTCAAAAGTATCCTATATCACGGTTTCCACAAAAATGTAAGAAATTATAATAATCAGAAGTGTTTCTTGAGCATCAGATATTAGAATGATTTCTGAAGATTTTTTTATTTATTATTAATATAAATAAGTACAGCCATGATGAGCATAAGATACTTACTTCAAAAACATGGACACAAAACTAGCATTTAGTTTTGACACTTGGCCCACTGGAAAATATCTTGGTACTCTTATGGCTAGTCCATTGCTTTAAAACACTAAGTTGAACAATAAGATGAGATGGGGAAAACAACTATTGAACTTAGCCTTTAGAAGAAATAAGGAGTCATGAGATAGAAAAAAAATATTCTCCAGTGCATTACACAAATCAACAATCTGATACTTCAGTTGGTTTTAAAAGTTATAAATGGATTTGTCTGCCTTGGTCCCACTAATTACTGATCATTGCTGATCCTCTTCAACTGTAACTCTACTTGAGAAAAATACCTGGAGGAGTTCATTTAAGATGTCTACACAGTCTCTGTAAATTTCCTTGTAAATTTCTGCTTGTTGTGGGGGGGGGGGGGGGGGGGTTCATCTAAAATCTACATGCACATCTCTGTAAATCCCCTAGTACATTTGTTTTTGTATCCTGAATGTTATTTTCTGATGTTCGAGATGTTTCACTACCCACAGTTGTTGATAGTAGGCTAGTGATTCCCCAGCATTTAACCTCAATGATGTCTCAAAGGTAAAAGTAGCCAGGAAAATGGCATTACAGGCTTCAAAGATGGCTATTCATCTTCAAACTCCATCCCCTTCTAACACCGCAGATGCAGAGAAACTTGCCCATGCCTTTATCTCCACCAGGCTGGACTACTGCAACAGACTCTTCATTGGGATTTCTGGCAGAAATATCCAGAAGCTTCAATATATCCAGAACAGCGCTGCCAGAGTCCTAATGAGAGTCTGTAAATATGATCTCATAACTCCCATTCTACACTCCCTGTTTCATCCCGGATCGACTATAAAATCCTCCTGCTTACACACAAATGCATCACCAGACATGCACCACCATATCTACAAGAACTCATCACTCTGAAATCCTCCACCCGCACCCTCAGATCATCAGGCCACCTGCTTCTTCAAGTCCCCACCACCGGCTCCGTACCATGGGGGACCGAGCTTTCTGCTCGGCTGCACTGCGGCTTTGGAACCACCTCCCCAGTGAGCTGAGAGCAGTATAGAGCCTGGACCATTTTAAAGCAGAACTGAAGACGTTTTTATTCAGAAAAGCTTTTGTGTTGATTTGTTTTTATTATTATATATTTTTTACTGGTTTTTATTCATTTTTGTAATTTTAACGTGTTGCACACTGAAAACAAAGTGTGTTGGATTTACATTATTTAATTGTGTACATCGGTCCGACATGAATAAATTGCGTTAAACAAACTTTGTTCATGTCACTTCAGCATAATGGAATGAATACATTTTGAGTGACTCAATTAAGTAGTTTCAAAGGGAATTTTAAATGATTCCCTGTCATGATTCAGACATTCAATTTTATATATTCATTCATCCACTTCAATTTCATATGTTACACAACTGAATTATAATACTGCACTAGCGACAAACATTTAGCTAGAAGTAGCACACATTAGCATCTTGAATGCTAAGCATTAAAAGTTCATTCAACACAGCCGTTATATGACATTGGTTGTTTTAGTCTACAGCAAATGCTCCACTCTTCTTCACAATGGTAACCCACAATAGTTTAAATTGTTCTAATAATTCCAAAATAATTGAATATTAAATTCTATTTAACACAATCAAGTCTCCCCCTTTCTCATTTTTCTCAAAAATACATTTTAAAAAAAACATACAATAACGTAATTTACTCGCTCTTGATTAAACCGTAAAGCATGCTGGGAACTAACAAGCCCTGGCAGTTTCAATTATTGCAACATAAATCATTCATGTAACACAACACAAACGGGTTAAGTTTGACTTAAATGTGACTTACTATATTTGTGGATTGAACACAATCAAATTAAGTTTAGACAAAATGTATAGCAATTGTGTTGCTTTAGCTAATTTTAATTAAGCAATTTGAACAAGCAGTAAAATAAAAAAAAAATGGTGCACTTTAAAATTCTTCGGAAAAGTGCGTTATAAATAAAATATATTATTATTCCACTTTTTTCCACAAATGGTCTCCTTCCTCTCACAAACCATCCGTTTTGTCCAAAACTTTGACTTGAATATCACTGGCCTGCATGTGCGAACCTCCTTTTTTAGTATTGTCCCGAGGTTTCCCATCCCCTCTGTGCTGTGACAGCTATGACGTTCCTCATTACCGCAGAAAATACTCTGCTTTCCCCTCGGGGTCCTGCACTTTATGTACTGCAGGTCCCGGACCTTAAGTCCAGGGAGTTGGATGTGACGTTCCACATTGCCAGCTAATGGTGACAGGAGTGTGGCCAAGTGCCTCACAGCATTGTAGGAGTTTAGGATACTGCTGACAGTCTGAGTTGAGTTCCCTCTTTATTTTTGGGAACCTGTGAACTCTAAGAAGATTTCCTAGGGTAGAAAAAGAAGTGGAAGTTGCAGTCAGTAGAATTTTCTTACTCCGGTAGCACTTCAGTAAATGCACATAGCTTCCTGAAGACCTCCTGAATTGTATATTATGAGCTATGTGTATTCGCTTAGGGGGAACAGTGAGCCCAGGGGCCCTTGTGATATTGTGACGTGGCCCCATGTGGGCCACAGGCATTACTAGACCTAGTTTCAACTCAGCTCATGTGTGAATGTAAATTCCCTGTAGAATGTTTTTAGGCAACTTCTTGGACACGTGATATTGACATTTTAGTCTGAAAGTGTAAAGGGAAAAAAGTAACTCACACTGCTGCATATCTTATGGGTCTTTTTTCATTTGTGCTGAAACTCTTTAAGAGTCAAGAGTTATAATTTTCCTTTTTGCCTGTGGAGAGGAGATTTTACAATGTTTCACATTATCCCCCAAACATGAGAATATGTCTTCTGGACTGGATATAAAATTTCCTCTCATAAAATCTGGATACTTCTGTTCTGTATATACATATTCAGACAGATTTTATTAAATGGTGGTCAGTAGAATTTGCTGAAAGACAAAAATCAGCCATGTAGTTTGCATTTGTAGAAACAAATACTGAAACAAGATCTTAAATTAATACAAGACCAGAAAAAAGTATCTGTCCAAATAAAAATTTAAGTAAAACCTTTCTTTGTGATCATGGCATGGTTTATGTTGTATTCTGTTGAATTTATGCACATTACTACCAATAGGTTTTAAGCAAATTTCCAGATCTGGTGTTGTGGTTTGGACGGTTCCATTTTAATAGTTCCATGTTGAGGTTGAAGTAACATTTGGTTTTTCTGTTCTGCCTAAAACAAATGAATGCATTTTATGAACGGAGAGCTTTAAATGTAAAATGCTGTTACCGCTAATATTAAAATGGTCACATACACAAAAGTGCTAAAACACATTTCTGAAGATGACTTTTATTTTTATATTTTCAGTTTTACTTTTAGTTTTTTTCACACACATATATATACACACACATATATATACACACATATGTATACAAACAGTATATACGTATACTATGTGCAGAGAGCATTCACTATTTTTTGAGGTGGCTTTTAGAGGCTTTTGCATTGGAAGTCTCCTGAACTCCAATCTGAATGTCAGAATGGAAAAGAAAGGTGATTTAAGCAATTTTGAGCGTGGCATAGATGTTGGTGCCAGTCTTTTACAATCTGCTCAGTTACTGGGATTTTCACCCACAGCCATTTCTAGGGTTTACAAAGAATGGTGTGAAAAGGGAAAAACATCCAGTATGCGGCAGTCCTGTGGGCGAAAATGCCTTGTTGATGCTAGAGGTCAGAGGAGAATGGGCCGACTGATTCAAGCTGATAGAAGAGCAACTTTGACTGAAATAACCACTCGTTACAACCGAGGTATGCAAAGCATGCTCGCACAAAGCATTTGTGAAGCCACAACACTTACAACCTTGAGGCGGATGGGCTACAACAGCAGAAGACCCCAGCGGGTACCACTCATCTCCACTACAAATAGGAAAAAGAGGCTACAATTTGCACAAGCTCACCAAAATTGCACAGTTAAAGACTGGGAAAATGTTGCCTAGTCTGATGAGTCTCGATTTCTGTTGAGACATTCAAATTTAGCGTCAGAATGCAAGAGTCAAGTCAGAATTTAGCGTGAACAGAATGAGAACATGGATTCCTCATGCTTTGTTACCACTGTGCAGGCTGGTGGTGTAATGGTGTGGGGGATGTTTCCTTGGCACACTTTTGCCTTCTTAGTGCCAATTGGCCATCGTTTAAATGCCACGGCCTACCTGAGCATTATTTCTGACCATGTCCATCCCTTTATGACCACCATGTACCCATCCCTTTATGACCACCATGTACCCATCCTGTGATGGCTACTTCCAGCAGGATAATGCACCATGTCACAAAGCTCAAATCGGTTTCTCGAACATGACAATGAGTTCACTGTACTAAAATGGCCCTCACAGTCATGTGGTGGACACTTGGATGTGGTGGAACGGGAGCTTCGAGCCCTGGATGTTTATCCCACAAATCTCCATCAACTGCAAGATGCTATTCTATTAATATGGGCCAACATTTCTAAAGAAAGCTTTCAACACCTTGTTGAATCAATGCCAAGTAGAATTAAGGCAGTTCTGAAGGCGAAAGGGGGTCAAACACAGTATAAGTATGTTGCTAATAATCCTTAAGGTGAGTGTATATAACCTAATTCAATTTGTTGGCAAGAGAAAACATTTTTTGTCTAATATTTTATTTCAGCTTTATATCAATCACTGAATTTTTTAAAATATCTTTAATTTAAGTTAAAAATAACAA
Source organism: Pseudorasbora parva (assembly GCF_024679245.1). Taxonomy (NCBI): domain Eukaryota; kingdom Metazoa; phylum Chordata; class Actinopteri; order Cypriniformes; family Gobionidae; genus Pseudorasbora; species Pseudorasbora parva. Next base: position 29,796,665 of record NC_090176.1, read on the forward strand.
CAGTGCTATTTCCACTTTTGCATCGTGTGAAACCTTCTCTTGTTAGCTCTGGAGTGGAGATGATGAAGAGGCAAATGGCAGATGTGCATCGAGGCATATATGCATTGGCGTTGGGACATCTGTGTTTGGGAGCTGCCAAATGATTCTAGAGACACATGTTTTTCCCAAGAGGAACTCAATGTAGATGTTAATTTTCTCCTCCAGGGACAATTGCTCTTTTTGATCAGGTTATTATCAACCGCTCTGTCTCAAAGGGCAGTTTGACTGACTCTAAGGAGCTGCTTTTGCATGGATACTGGCCAAATCTGTATAAATTGAAACATGACGCATGCCCAAAACACTCATAAATGTGAGTGAAACATGTTGCTTATGAATGAAAGACATTTATATAGAACTTTACTATGTATTTCTGTACATTCAAAGTAGTTTACTAACAATCATATTAGAGGGTCTCTCCACACCCACCACCAGTGTGCAGCATCCGCCTGGATGATGGGACAGCAGCCACCGTACAACAGTGCCAGTGTGCTCACACTAGCTATAAGGTGGACAGGAGAGAGAGTGATGGAGCCAATTCAGAGAATGGGGTGCATTAGGAGGCCATGGCCAGGACACAGGGGTTACACCCCTACTCTTTACAAGATCCATGGGATTTTCAATGACCACAGGGAGTCACAAGCTAGGTTTAACGTCTCATGAAGAAGAAGAAGAAGAAGAAGAAGAAGAAGAAGAAGAAGAAAAAGAAAAAGAAGAAGTTTTATTTATATAGCGCCTTTCCGTAGCTCAAGGTCGCTTTTCATTTCACAAATACAGTACATTCAGACACTTACTTACATATACATTTATATATACACATCACATAATGCATATAATTGCATTATCCGAAATGCTTGTTAAATAGATATGTTTTTAACTGGGACTTAAATGCACCCACAGATGAGATGTTTCGTAGTGTAAGAGGCAGCAAATTCCATAATTGAGGAGCATTTATACTAAATGACCTTCCACCAACAGTAGACAAACGGAAACGAGGGATGGATAACAAACCAAGTTCAGCTGATCTAAGGGACCGGACAGGGCGGTAAGGGGAGAGTAGGTCAGAGAGATATTGGGAAGCAAGACCATTTAATGCGTTGAACGTTAGAAGCAATACCTTAAGGTAGCCAGTGAAGGTCATGAAGCAGAGGAGTAGTGTGAGCAGAGCGCCTAGCAGAGCGCCTAGCAGAGCGCCTAGACCCTCTAATATGATAGCCTCTTACACTCATCAGAGGAATGGTGGTTTCTGACAGTATAGTGTCTCTATCAGTACTGGGGTGTTAGGACCCACACAGATCACAGGGTGAGCGCCCCCTGCTGGCCTCACCAACACCTCTTCCAGCAGTAGCCTAGTTTTCCCAGGAGGTCTCCATCCATGTACTGACCAGACTAAACCCTGCTTAGCTTCAGTGCAGGGGCGTAGCCATCTTTTCAGAAGTGAGGGGGACAGAAATGTCGTAATACCATTTTTTTGACCGATATAATTTATCGCATCTCTTGCTTTTAATTCGGTAAGATATCAAATACATTACTGAACAATAACCGCTAATATCTATAATATGTTTCTCCTATTTTATGCCAATTTTATGATTTATGTACTACAAACACTTGTGCATTAAGTCTCCATAGATTGTATGCAATGTAAACAATTAAAAAAAATTATAATATGTGTATATATATATATATATATATATATATATATATATATATATATATATATATATATATATATATATATATATATATATATATATATGTGACTGTGTTGATCTTGATGGAATAATTTCAGGCAGACAATCAGTTGGATGGTCACTCAAGGTTTCTCTGTTTATTTGACCAGCAGCGAACCATCGCGAAACTTCTGGAGAATACGCAGCTCCGCCCCTCAACAAAACGTACGTGAGTACAAGTGATGTAACAGCCAATGGCGAGTTTTCCCAATTTGTGCATGAATTTAACCAACATTATTTAAACCCTGTTACATATATTATATATGTATATATACACACATATACACACACACATATGTGTGTGTGTGTGTGTGTGTGTGTGTGTGTAATATAGCCTATTGCTAAAGTGAATTAGCCTATTATTCTGATGTAAATCAGCTGTTCTCTATGTGAATATATAGTAAAGAGTAATTTATTCCTGTGATCAAAGCTGAATTTATCATCTTTACTCCAGTCTTCAGTGTCACATGATCCTTCACTTATTCTAATATGAGGATTTCATAATCAAGAAACATTTATGATTATTAGTGTTGAAATAATTTATGAAAATTAGTGTAGTTGTCACGGGTACATACAAAGGTGTTAGTTAGCTGAGTTTAATGAGCACCAGAGAGTGTGACTGAAGTGAAGTGCAGGTGGACAGGTGAACAGGAGTCTTCGTAGGGGAACCGCTGGAGAGTTGGCTGGAGATTGATGATGGAGAGTTCGCTGGAGACACACACTGGACAAGGAGACACGAGGAGATTCTGACAAGAGATCACTGGGATACTTCGAGGGAGTCCTGAGGTAAAGCAAAGAGCGTTAGTACCTTCTCATAGACGAGACCGGACAGTAGCCTTTAAGGGGTGTGTGTGTCTTTTGTGCTGTGGTAGATTGGGGTGGTGATGAGGACCAGGTGTGTGTGTGATTAGAACTCGGGAGATGGTGTGCGTAGTGAGTGGGCAACGTTGGAGCGTGGCGTGTCTGTGACAATCTACGCCCATGCTTCAGTGGACAACCATTCATGCACTCTTGGGATACAGGTGTCTGTGGTACGCAGTGAAGTGTTAAAACAGTGACTCAATGTTTTTAATACAAACTTAATTTATATTCTAGACTATGAAATATATGATTTAGCAGTTATTCAAAGTGACGTTACATTAGAGGAACATGAAAATATGTCAGAAAAATGACAATATAAAACAGCTGTCACAAGATCAAATCTTTCTTATTTAAAGAACAGAAATCATTATTATACAGATGTATAACACAATTTTTCGGTTACTGTGGTTATCATTAACTTAAACTAGGCTATTATACAACACATGTATAGGCTACATAAAAAACTATAAACGGAAAAATTATAAAATAAAAAAGTCAAATGTCGCTTAAACAACTAGCAGAAATATTAAACAAATATTTTAAATAATATAAATAAGCTAATTATAAATCTTATAATAAATAATAACACAATAACTTATAATAAAATAACACTGTTACCAATGCAATTGCTGAAATGCGCGATTCACAATGATTATCCATGTTAAATAATAAGTATTGAGCAAACTTAGTATTCAACTGTCATGCGATCTCACGAGGGCAGCCTGGTTATACTTTTAGAGCTTTAGATATGAATGCTGCCGTCTCACTGTGGCCTAGCACACCGCAGCATGCTGGGAGAATGTGATGTGTCGACTTCGGTCAACTCCCACACTGTTATTCAAGGACCTTGACCAGGTGTTTCAGTTCAACCGCTTAGAGAGAAACAGTCAGATGAGATGCCGGACAAGCAGTCCACTTGAATTTATATATAACCTCTATGGTGGGCGTTCGGTCACTGGACGGAAGAACTCTCCTGCTGGAGCTTTAGTCTCTTTCCAGGTGAGTCTGGGACTACAGACAATGACAGCAATTTTAGAAACACCAGAACATTTTTTTATATATATAATCCAGATGTATAACAGTGAACAAATCCAGATAATGTTAATAATAATATTGTCTTCATAACATGGTAGGATTTTAATTTGAAGTAGAACCTTATGCTCACCAGGGCTGCATTTATTTGATGCAGATTTAAAATGGCAATATATTCTAAAATCTAATTTACTTCTGTGTTGCAAAGCAGAATTTCCAGCATCATCCATTGTCACATGATCCTTCAGAAATCATTCTATTATGCTGATTTGGGAAAATGCCTTATTATCAATATTGAAATCAGTTGTGCTATATTTTGTGGAAGCTGTGAAACATTTTTTTCAGGGTTATTTGATGAATATACATTTCAAAACAACAGCATATATTGGAAAATCTTGTCCTTTTATTTCCAGCTTTGCTGAAGATATCAACATAATTTCTTCCAAAAATAAATTTATAACCCCAAACTTTTTTCATGTTAGGAGCATCAGTAAAGTCATCAAAATGAGGGTGTAATGAGCTGAAATGCTGACATCTAGTGGTGTATTCATGGAATACCTGTCAGGCCCAGGCTGGATGGTACTGATCCTAGCTTTGAGAGAATGTCAATTTGCCAATATTACAATCAGTAACGTTAATTATTTTTGTAATGTGATCTATACATGATCTCAGATGCAGTGTTTGTGCTTAAACATTTACAGGGGAAATCTTCACCTCTGCCTTTAACCTGTTTAATTCCATTTTTTTTTCCTGCAATGTGAGTACATGCAATGTGAAATAGTGAAATATTAGGTTTTATACTCGGTCACAATAGTGACCAGACAGAAGTTTATATATAGATAGATAGATAGATAGACAGAAGTATAGTTAGACAGACAGAAGTATAGATAGACAGACAGAAGTATAGTTAGACAGACAGAAGTATAGTTAGACAGACAGAAGTATAGATAGACAGACAGAAAGAATAGACAAGTACCATGGATGGATGGATGGATGGATGGATGGATGGATAGTTTTCAGTTCAGTCTGTGAGAGAGTTCATATGAATAACACAGAATGACATAGAGGGGACATATTCTGTGTTATACTACCGGTCACAATTGTGACGTCTTGTGACTTCATTTATCTGCATCCTGACAACAGAATAATCCATGTATTAATATAATTTCAATATGTATGGACAGATAACCCTTTCATGATGATGTGTGCAAAAAAATGAGCTATTCAAAAATTAACCTTGATTAATTAATTTTCCTGTCATTTCTGTGCTTTCACATTGTCATTGTGTTAAGATGGCAGTACCAAGAAATAAGTGTGTGTGTTCACGCGACCAAACTACACAACAATGTTAGACCTGGCCTTAAATGTGTATTATAACTGAAAATTTGCTTCATAATAGAAGTTGCTAATTAATACCACACTAAAATATGCGAGAAAAATGTATGGTCAAAATTGTGACCGTTGGGATTAAACGGCTTAAAAGCAGACTGAAACACACATGTGACTTTTCAGATGAGTTCAGGAATTGAGACACAGCACACATTTGAGAGCAGTCACTATACTTTATTTGAGGGGAGTAGTAGCATAAAATTTAATCTGTACATTATGTAACAATTACGTCTGATCAGGCCCTGAATGCGTTAAATACTCAAGAGTAAGGTGGACAAAAATGGCATGTCCAGCACAACAGTAAAACAGCTGCTCGCACCTAAAATGGAGTTTTGGTAAAGTGGAGACATTCACTCAATGAGAAGAAACATTGTCACTGAAGTGTGTCTGAGAGAAAAGACAAAGAGAAGCTGCTGGTCGAATCCCAGGAGCAATACTTGCAACGCTGCACCATGTGGTCTGTCGTGCTACACTGTTTGTTCATTCTTTTGAACGCTGTGAGTGGAAGTCTGAGGTAAAGGATTGATTTGTTTGTAGTGTTTTATCTGACCAGTTTTAAAAATAGAGAAAGCATCACTTCTCGTTTATCCAAAAAAGAAGAATGACAGTTGGGCCATGATATAAATTAATAAATCTAAGATACAGATGTACAAAATTAACATTAAAATATTTAATAATAATAATAATAATAATAATATCAATAAAGGATTTCTTTCTTTGAGACATTAAAAAACCTCATGCTCTTTTCACAATCTTAAACAACATTCATATGTACATACGGTGCGTTTTCAATTGAGTCTTCTACTAAACAGTTTTTTTTTTTTTTTTTTTTTTTTTTTTTTAAGTTTGGCTTTTCATCTTATTCAACCTTCTTCCCAGATTCCCCAAATAAAACACTAAAAACAGACAAGGGTACAGGACAGCACCTGGTGAAAACACTCTACAGGCCAGCAGCAGTCGCTCACGTTTAACACATTTTCTGTAGTGTTTACAGTCAACAGTGAAAATCGCAAGAACCTCTCAGGAGATGCTCTCGGACCAAGAGCATTTGTCCTAACCCTAACCCGCAAATTAACCAGAACTTCAGCTTGGTCTTATATCCGCCAGACCAGATTTTGCACCTACAGAGGGCCTTTGAAAGATGGCATGGGCCCTTATTACTTTATCATTCCGACAGCAGTCAGATGAAGTAAAACAGAATGCGCTGACTGAGAATGCTACAGTAGAGAGAGAGAGAGAGAGAGAGAGAGAGAGAGAGAGAGAGAGAGAGAGAGAGAGAGGAGGGAAAGAGAGAGAGAGAGGAGGGAAAGAGAGAGAGAGAGAGAGAGAGAGAGAGGAGGGAAAGAGAGAGAGAGAGGAGGGAAAGAGAGAGAGAGAGAAGGGAGAGAGAGAGAGAGAGAGAGAGAGAGAGAGAGAGAGAGAGAGAGAGAGAGAGAGAGAGAGAGAGAGAGAGAGAGAGAGAGAGTTCATTGAAAGGGCTTGATTGCATACGGTTGTATGAACCTGAAAATTGTCAAATGCATCACATGGGGTATCACGAAAGCAGAATGAACCAAAATGAGCCACTGAATTATATTTCAAAATTTGTTCAGACAAGCAGGAGAAACCCAATTTTGTATCATACTAAAATCAATTTAGATATTCATAATCTGAATGGATGAAACAAAGCACATCAACGTGTGGTTTGAAATCAGATCAAAATCTGATTTTTATGTGTCAAATCTGAATGGTCAGATCAGATCTCAAATTTTTCACCATTCAGGATGTCACGACAAACATCAAAAGCAAAATGAACAAAATCACAGATTCATATTTCATGTTTTGATCAGACAGCAGAAATCTGAATTAGTATCTCACTTAAATCAGCTTAGTTTGTAGTCTGAATGAAAAACAAAACCCCCACATAAAAATAAGATTTTTACAAACCTCATTCAAATCACATTCATATGTGGTTTAAAATCTGATTAAAATCAACTTAATTGCAGAATATTCATCAAATGGGATAGATATTGACTACACTGTCTGAACAAATGGATCAGATTTCTTGCAAAATGATTGGATTTGAAAGCCAAAAACTGGATTAAAGCGCAGTGTGAACAAAGCCTAAGAGCAGCAGCAGAGAAGCTGTTCATTTGAAAGACTGTCAGCCAGTCGGCAGAGAGTTACTGCATGTGTTCGGTCCCCATTACAGCATATTATTAGCTTAATACTCTCAGTCAACCGGGCATCATAACATATGCATAGCGTGTCGTAAGCTTCAGTTCATGATGTACATTATGGTCTAAGCAATCCGTTAGGCGCTTGTATTTTTACCACCCTGGAAGTGGCCTGTGAGCTGTGAAACAGTCCCTGCTTAGGATGTTATTGCACATAATATGACCACACTAATAAGGTGTTATATATCAAGGGCCCTTGCATACATAATACAACAAGGGTCACCAGAATGGCACCAGAGGGCTCAAAGCAAAGGGAAACGCTTCCTGAGACATACTGAGATACAGTTCTTGTAGAAGTGTGTAGAAGGTCGCCTGGCTGCTGATCTGAAACCAGTTTGACAAGACAGACAATGATCACAGAAGACCAGGATTGGAAGATTCCAAATGAAAATGGAAATGAAACAAAAAGAATGACGCCCTGAAGACAGGAAATACTTTAGATTAACAAAAAATGAAGGGGTTTCCATGACTGCTTATGGGATCTCATGCACAAGCTCCACGTAATAAAAGGTTTGAAAAACAAAGGGGGAAAAAAAGAAAAAGAAAAGAACACAAGGCATGCACATACGTGGACACCGCAAACCTATATTGGTAAGTGCTTCTGTATTACTTTCACAAAATTCATATTTTCAGGGATTTTTTTCTTCTGAACAGGTCTCGATAAAGGTCAAAAAACTGTTTCAACAAACAAACGGTATCACATTTTAAACAGCAGGGCAACACAGAGAACAACTAAAAGAAAGAAGGCAGAACACTGGTTTATGAATGGCCATCGTTTCTTGGCATAATCTGTCATATAAAAAAACTTTTCCCCGTATTTAAAAAGCTTCCGTGCCAAATGGAGGTCATCGAAAAGCCTCTTTTTTATATCATATAGTGTTACAAAACAAACGTATTATTAGGATGAGAAACTGAGGTATACCTTGTCGAGAGGTTGGTGGTTATCTGACAGAAACTCCGAAAGCTTTCAGAGAAAACACGTGTTGATTTGGGTTGTATCGTCACCCTTTCTGTTGATATCTGTACAGCAGCGTCACACTACACATTCAAAAAGCTGTTTCTTATTGGCATTACAATAGTCATTCATATGAACACATTAAATGTGTTTTTTTTACATGGACGTTGCCCTTTTTTATACTGAAATGACACGAGCGCCGTGCGGAGGAGTCTCGTTTACTCCTTGAACAGGAAAGTTTCTTCTCCAAGCAGAGAAAGGACAATAATGTTTTTGATGCCGGCTTATAATTCCGTCCTTACCGGAGCGCCCTGTGGTACTAGTTTATATATACACACACATACATTAACATAGCTGGCTCCAGGTATACCTGTATTACCCCAGATTCAACGCAAAATGTATAGTCTGCATTTGCTCCAGCTGTAAGTACAGGACAATCATCCAGCATGTCTGAAGCCGGCTGTCAGAAAAGCTGTCCACCACCATTCCCGACGTGTGTTTTCTGTTCGGTCAGCCCGCAATTCACATGCTGATATCCTCTAGTCATAGACTGGACTCCTTAGGGGGATAGTCCACGTTGGTCACCATGGTTACCACGGTGACTATTTCTTCTGGGGCAGAGACACTGGTCTGCCGCTGCATTTGGACCACACGTTCCTCGACACATCCCGCAGAGAGACGCGCCTCGGCCTCGTGGTCCCAACACTCCTCTATAGTCTCGCACAACATGGCCAGTCCCTGTAAAACAAATTAATGCGTTTTACATCTACCATAACATTCCCTTTATTCAAATATTTGGCGAGGTTTAGCGATGGACATTATGTACCGGATGTTTCTGCCAGCACTCCCTGAGAGTGGGCCGAAGCTTTTTGTGGACCACCACCTCCTGCATGTCCTCTAGAGTGGGATGTTGGCCCACCTCCTCCTCGAACGGAAGCATGTACTCGTCAACTGGACCTTCAGAAAAAATGAACAAACATCTGCTCAGATCAGGAAGTCCAACCATTGAGGGTGTTTTCATACTGGGTTCAGGGAGCTACAAGGGGTACACAAAAAATGTGCAAGACAAAAACAACAAATGAATTTATTTTAGGTATGTCAGAATTCACATTATGTCAGAATGAAATGTTGCTATGCAATATTTTTTGCATTTACTAAATTCTGCTTTCTAAAGATTAAGATTAATTGTGGTTAATTTATTATATCGACAGCCCTAGTTTTTAACTATCCTGAAAAGCATATTGTAGGAAATATAGTTTTTTGGGGGAAAAGTGTTCGGCTCTCCTTCCTCACAATGTACATTTATTAAGAATTGTTTGTATTTGTGTTGAATCTTTCTAGATAGTTGCTCAACACTGTCAAATTTATCTTTCTAACTGAGGGTTGTCCTGCAACATCCTCTGTAAAGTGGGCTTTGAACAATATGCATCGTGAAAAATGCTATACAAGTACATTGAAAAGTTTATTTCCAGGTTTATGCATACATTATTTTATTAACATAATAGGTACAAAAAAAAAAAAAAAACATTTTCATGATCATTTTCATTATCATGCTTTTTTATTATAATATATTTGTTAATATTGAAAGCTGCAGTCCTTAATTGTTATGCTCTCTATGATGTTGTACATCCTCATTATATAATTTTTTGTAAATCTTGAACACAAAAAAGTTAAGGACAGCAGCTTTAAATAATTGGCTTTGACTTTACTTTTTTTTATTTAATTTGGGAAACAATCTATAATATGAGGCTTAATATGTTTCTCCTACAGTATAAATGTGTCTGTATCCAAAAACATATATAGCTGCCAAGGGATAGCTGAAACAGGTAGTAAAATTGGGTGAGGAGAAAGTATTTTGATATCAAATTAACATTCTTTTTTGTTATCAACAGAAACGCAAAATAAACAAGGGATGAGAAGCTTTGGAGAAGATAGAAACACGTTGGACAGAATGACGTTGAACCACCTGATCTGCCATCACACTTTATCATCCATTCAATCCCATCATGCACTGAAGTCAATGAGGTCATCACACATGACGACCACTGTCACAACAGCCCCAGTCTGCTTCACTGTCCACACCTGATCAATACTGTTCCATCAGACCAGACAGCAATAATCAATAATGGTGAGAATACTGCACTTACAGTGACATGCTTATTCAGAGGTTCGAGTGGCAGTGAAACAGAAAATGTGTGTGTGTGTGTGAGAGAAAGAATGGCGAGTGCTGCCAGACATCAATCAAATTTCTACTATATATGTAAGGGATAATACACAGCTAGGTGTGCATTATGAGATTTTAATGGAGGCAAGGAATCACCTGAAGGGAAGTCTAAAAATTATAGTTATTTTTGTCAGTTATGATTCATTGATCTAGCGTTCTGCACAGACATAGAGAGAAAATAATGTGGTAAAATTACATTTATTTAAATTAATTTGATTTGAATTCATTGATTTGGGAAAAAATATTGAGAGAGAGAGCGAGAGTGAGACCGCATTTGTAAATGTCCTGCATGTGCAGTGTCTTTCTACTTCTAGTGAAGCTGTGAGTTTAATTACTTCTAAAACAAAACTAAAACTTCTAAAACTCAAATATAATGTAGCGATTGAGTAGCAAAACTAATTTGTTTATAAAAAATCACAGTGCAGCGTTGACAACAAGTATCTGTACACCTGAATGTTACTGCCTGTGCAGTGCAATCTCCAATCTCTGTGGGTGATGTGTCTGTGTGCTTCAATAAAGGCAGTGTGTTAATAAAGAATGTGATTAAACTGACTAGAACAATCTGTTTATTACAGAGTTTGAACGCAAATCTTCCAGCAGGGGGACCATAGTATAGTAACTGATATAACTTTAGAAAGTGATGTCAAAATGGTCTTATAAGAACAGCAGCTCACGCATTCGTACCATCAGAGGCAGTGCAGCGGGCTGCCAGCTCCCACAGCACCAGCCCGACTGCATACATGTCTATCCTGAGGAAAGAGTCTCGCTGGAAGTTGATGGCCCCCTCCAACACCTCCGGGGCCATGTAACGTCTGGTTCCCACCTGGAGCACACAGAAAGACCAACGTCTGATTAGCACGACAGTAAAAATGTTACATGCCAATGCATACAGTCTGCCTTGATGAGTCTTATGTGGACAGCACATTAGGCTTTGAGATCCAGCCTCTGATACACCTCCACAGAATCACATTCATATTTAAGCACACAGCCAACCCTCGCACAAAGGGCGGCACTTTACAATCAGCACCAGCTCCAACACTTACCTGCCCATGCGTGTCCCCAGCTGACTTCCCTGCCTCAAACCTCAGAGCCAGACCAAAGTCAGCTATACAGGCCGTCAGGTTTGTCTTCAGCAGGACGTTCTTGCTCTTAATATCCCTGTGGATGTAAAATACAAGTTTAAATATGTAAAAATTGCTTAAATTGATCACAAATAGATAGTTTCAAGACTGCTTCAACAGTTTATGACTATACAATGAAAGACTTCGACTATACAGTATGGACAAAACCCCCCCACAGAGACCCATTTGAAAAAAATATTTTGTGTTCCTGCAGAAGAAAGAAAAGTCACACAGGTTTGGAACATATGCGAGGCAAGATTTAGACCAAGTGTCCACTGTTCAATATATCCAAAAACCACAAAGGTTTTTAGATAGTTGTATATTTCTAACCTGTGTGCGACGGCCGGTTTGTGGCCATCTCTGTGTCCAGGGAAGTCAGAGTGCAAGTAAGCCAGTCCTCGAGCCATGGTTTGAGCGATGTGACACAGCTCATTCCATGTCACTACGTTGGCCTTCAGGTAGTCCGTCAGGGAGCCCTGCATACAGACAGCAGAGATGTGTGGATTAATCATGGCTGTGTATCAGCCTGCAGTATAAACAACCAAAACCATTTAAGTCCCAATAAAAATTTAAAACTCAGCAATAACACACAGACTGACTGCTGATGAAGTAAATCACAGTGAGAATTACTGTAGCACATATTGACTCAAAAAGCTTCAATCATCTTTGTGTACAAAAATATATATTTTGTATAATTGGATCTTACTGGGCATCAACATGACATTTGAAAAACTTTTACTTTGTAACAAATCTTTTGTCACTTCATTTTTTATGTCCCTTAAGAACGTCTCGAACAGAAGACCTTTATAACAAAATGTTTTATAGACAACACTGCAAATGTATGGATAGATGCATTTTACTACATCAGTGGCATTCAAAACTTGCAATACGATGTATTAATTCTCTTTCTCATGTATCAATCTTTCTTTGTCATGTTTTTTTGAGTGTTCAGATAATTTCAATGAGCAAAAAAGTATCTTAGTCTAAAGTTCAAAGTCTTAATAAAAATTTATATCTCAAACAGAAAAAGACTTTAAAATTTAATTAGCAACACTGCAAAAAAGAATATAACATATAATCCCTGCTGATATTGAAGACAGAGAGATTTATTTGTAAGCTTTGAGAAACTAAAATATGGATCTATAAATGTTACTCCTTTTAAGTGCAAGCCAGTGCTGTCCAGCCCCCCCTTTAGTTCCAGACCTTTTCATGGTAAGCTGTGATGAGCCACAACTCAATGTCCAGGTTGCTTCCTCTCTTTTCAGCCCCGATGAAGTGCAGAATGTTTTCATGCCTCATGCCGGTGAGATTGTAAATGTCATACTCATTCTGCCAAGACAGCTTGTCCTGGAAGGACAAAGCACACAGTTATTACAGCATACATGCATGATTGGCAAAACACCGATCGACTGGTAAGTGGACATCAGCAGGGCTTCTAACTGACCATTAAAACAATTGATACATCGAGTCTTAGCTGACATTCGCAATCAACTCAGATTATGTAAGTAAGCAGTCATTTACCAGAGAAAATTATTACATGGGTGATTGATAGATGAAACAAAGGATTTGACCAAACACTAAGCTGTGGAGTGAGACAGGTTGCTAATTTTCAGAAATCTCATAAAAATAAAAGAATAAAAATAAAAATATGTATATATATATATATATATATATATATATATATATATATATATATATATATATAATTAAAATGTGGGTGTAAACTGAACTTTATATAATATTTTATCTATTGAAATATATTGTAAATTGTAAACATTTAATTTAGTCCTGTGATGGCAAAGCTGAAACGTCAGCATTATTACTACTACAGTCTTCATTATCACATGATCCTTCAGAAATCATTCTAATATGCTCAACGTTTTCCAGATAATTTTCACAGCACTTATTTGAAATAGAAATGTTTTGTAACAATGTAATATTAATGTGCGTCACAGGCTGACACATGGCTCAGCTCCACGTTTGGCTGTGTAATTGGTTAAGCAGGTTAGATTAACTCATCAGCTTTAGAAGTTGATTCCCTGGCCTTGGGTCCGCGTAGTACCTGAATGGGGAAGATCTTCACTGCCACATAGTCATTGAGCAGCTGAGCCTTCCACACACAGCCAAAACGCCCCCTAGCTTTGATTTCCAACAACTGCAGAGGCTTCTGGACCAGGGTGGGAGATGGCGGCATTGGTCCAGGGTCCTGCAAGACAACAAATAAGGAAATGTAAGCTACAGAGTTGAAAAGACCATCTGTAGGTATAACTGCTGTAGGCTTCATCACTATTGGCAGCTACTCGTCTCTAAATAATATACTGGCTGTGCTGATTTCTAAACACCGTATGCAGGGTTTTTAGAGTGACATCATTAACCACCATAAGGTCACCATAATGTTCGATGTGTGTACATGGAAGGGCCGTTTAAAATGACCTTTATAGAAGGACACTTTCCGGAATTCAGGCCCTTGAAATTAAACCATGAAAATAAAACATCATCTCAATTTTATTACTGGTTCCACAGGTGAATTGTGATCCCCACTTTAAAGGAGTTAAGGGTCGGTTCATGCTAGATTTTTTTCAGTTTCATATACATGCAAACACAAGATAATGGGTACACAAGCACATGCAAACACTTTGTCTTCATTAAACTCTGATTTGGCATAGAGAAAATACATTTGACAAATACAGGGTTTAAACATCCATATGCTTAGATTAAAATTAAGCATGGAAGAAACTCTCATTTTGATGACTTTAGGTCATCCTGTTTTACCTACACTAACATTCCAACATTTGGGGTTGGTAAGATTTTTTTTAATGCTTTTGAAAGTAGTCTCAACATTTTAAAAAACATTATAAAACAATTAAAATATTACAATTTAAAATAACCATTTTGTATTTTAATGTTTTAAAATATAATTTATTCATGTAATGGTAAAAGCTAAACTTTTGATCAATTTAATATCCTTCCTAAATAAAAATATTAACTTCTTTAAAAAAATAGATAAAATCTTACCAACTCTAAACTTTTTAACGCTTATGCAAGAGAAGTTTAAAAGAACACACACTATAGGTAAGAAGAGAAATTGCATGGATTTATAGTTCTAAAGCCAGTAATCACCAATAAAATGTTAATCAAATCGTGATATTCCAAAAGATCCCCACCCCTAATATTGTGCCAGATACCTTATATGAAATAACATATGCAAGAAATGCTAGCTGACTGTGGTAATGTGGTGGGGTAAAGGTGGACTCATGTCATGCAGCTGAGCTGCATAAAGCCTTGACAGAAGGGGCTTATGGGAGTTCAGAGCTTGTTAAACAATCCACAGCTTCTGTAAGTGGACCACAGATTTAATAATCAGCTGACCTAGTTTGTGGGTGCCGTGAAATGCACTGGCATGCCATTACACCTTTAAGGCGTAAACCTTTCTGAACATGACCCATGTACGCAGAAACCATTTAGAAGTTCATCTAAATGCATGAGTGTGCGCTCTAACCCTGTCTACAGCCGATATGACCTTTTCTGACCAATTACCCTTTGTCAGCAAAACACAATAGGCTGTTTCCCGCTTATCAAATAAGCTAATCCCAGTTATTCAAGTGAATCAGTGTCGGAAAGCAATATAGATGGTATCTGTAGGCACAAATCCAAACCCTGCCACTGGGCTGGCTGAGCCTGGCATACTGCTCACCTAATTCAACGCAAAATACTTTAGAAATTACAAATTTGACACTGACATTTAAAACAAACAAACAAACAAAAAAAAATATACCTGATTAAATAATACATTTTTTTTACTGACATAATTTTACTGAAGAAGGTGTATACATAAATGTGTGTGTATCCCCCCCCCAGCATTGATTACTGCTCAACTTTATGTAGCAATGCAAACATAAAACCTTTGTTTTCTTTAATTATATATACATAGATATTATGTTAATTATATATACATAGATATTATGTTAATTATATATACATAGATATTATATATATATATATATATATATATATATATATATATATATATATATATATATATATATATATATATATATATATATATATATATATATATATATATATATAAATAAATTATTCTGTGAATAAAAATGACCCAGGTACATTCCCAGGTCTTGTGAGATGCACCTCAAAACTCTTAAACAATCTATTTCCCATTGTTAGTCTTAAGTGCTTGAATAGGGAAAAACAGCTTAATTTGGCCTCCATTAGAAACAAATGCTCAATAAGTAGGTAGGATGAAGAAAGGCTGTCCACAGTGCACCTGCTGAATTGTGGTTTGGAGTTCAGGCAAAAGTAGGACAAACTGAGAACAGGCATGTTTTTTTATGTGGCCTACATTTCCACCAACTGAACATTGGGGGGAGAAGGCACTGATTGTTCTGAACCGAGACTCCTTAGCATATGGATCTGGGTTGTTAACTAACTTTTTTCCCAAGTCCTCAAGGAAACAAATGCCGAAGAAAAGTACATCGCATGACTGTGGGTGGGAGGAGATGGGGTTAAAGAACAGAACATCCATCATACAGAGAAGAAAAACACGAAATGGTTAGGTCGCAGCCGAGAAAGCGAACATATCTGAGATGGCAATGCTTTGCTGCTACACAAACCGAGAGACCCGACACGTAATGAGAGAGGATGGAGGTACAGGAGGGACTGAGCTCCTCAGGGGGACATAAAGAAAGCAACCCTCACCCTGACCTCACACATCTACACCCACACAGGTCAGGGTCATGTTTACTTTTCCATTTGCCCAAACTTCAGCCACTAAATAGACACCACTCACAACTACGATGACAATAGGTCTTAAGGGAAGTGTTTGCCCCTGGGGCAGCAGCCGTGGATGGAGGCAAAGGCTGACATTTTTAAAGCATTCCTTTTCCAAAATAGAATAAAAAAAAAGAACAACAGGTAATTTAAGAGGGCTATCTGTCTACCCAGATGCCTGTGGCAGATATAGTATTTCAGTGAGCAGGTTACTGGAGTTGTTTGTGTTGTTTAATGTCTGAAAATAAAGACACCAATGTAAAAAGTCCAACAGACATTTGTTGTATGTGTGAAGCATTCACAAATGTATTTAGTGCCATATTGTGACCACAGATGTCTCTAATTTTCATTTCTCAACTTATAATTCGTATAACAGGTTTTAAAAAGATAATTTAAGCAATACATTTTCAGATATACAGCATTTCTTTCTCATTTGTTTTCTTATTTTATACACACATTCTGTAAATATCAGATCACATTCAGTTTGTTTTTGCAAACAAAAGCTCACAGAAATGCTTGCCTTCATCATTTTGTGGTACATAACATTCAATTCAGATGTAATAGCTGACTGAATGTTTAGATTGCTATAGTTTTGTTGATGCATGTCTGAATAGTTTTTAATAGCTCAAAATAATCTGATGCAGATAATGGTTTTATTGAACTCAAGGCTTTAAGGATTGTTATTAAGTCTACTGAAAATGTTCTGTATGAAAAAAAAGAAGAAAAGATTTCTATAGCAAAGAGCCACTCCATAAGGTCCATGACTTTTAAAAAACCGCAAGTGCATTTGGGGCTTTTGATCTCTTGTGTATTATTTACATACGGTTGTTAATTTAGAAGACATATTTAGACCAAAGCAATACACAGTGGTTTGCTGTAATGGAATCATTTGCAGCATATATACAAAGCAATGCAAAGCTAAACCCTTACAGAACTGAATAAAGTGCATCTTCTTAGTATTGACAAAAAGATGGATAAAAGCATCAATGTGATGTTTGTAATAAACCTTCAAGATGAGCTAAATCTCTACAGCAATTGAGCAACAATCTTTGGCTCCAGAATCTCAGAATGACCAGTTGATTTCCTTTACTTGTTCTTGGACTGGCCAAAATTACTGTTCAAGAACCATCTGGGAACACAAAGCGACTAAAAAGGTTTTAAAAGGGCAATGTCTTACACTTTGGCAGCATTTTTCCCCCTTATAATGGGTCCACTTATAAATTAAGGTTTCCTGGACCAAAAGTTAAACATCTTGGTCATATTACAGTTTTTCCTGATCATTTTAAACATTTTTTTCCTGGCCCCAGGAATAAAACAGAATGTTTTGCTGTTAGGGTGATATGGAAAATGATTGCTGAAAAACATAATATAATAAACACAATCTGTAAAAAATCACTATTCTTTCTGGGAGCGGAACAAAAATCCTGTTTTACATAATATGACCCTTATAAAACTAGTAAGGCATTTTTTTTATTTTGCTGTTGCAGATTTATTTAGCTCATGGATGAACATCTGTCATGAAGCACAGTCATGCAAACGTAAATAAAGCTCAGGACTCATTAGGGAATAATCTTAGTTCATTCCAGTTTTTAAGAGTTTTGACTCTCTGGCAAAAAATACCACACAGATTGGCAAATGAGTGCTGCATAGACTCGCATCCAGATCAAACCACTGATTTTTCATGTGCATTTTGTGTGCAGTAACGGAGAATGTCCAAGGAGAGACACTGATGCAATATGCCAGTTTGCTATGAATCTTTCAATATGACTGCAAAATGTTCATATGTTAAGTACAATAAAAGCACTTTAAGCTGTTCCCCCATCCCCACATTCATAACATTCATCTTTGCATACATTTACTGCATGCTTGGAGACGTGCATTTATCAATCTCAGTACTGCCGTTTTACCATGCACCTAAATCAAGGGATCTCTGCCTGAATCCCCTGAATCAGAGGGGATTTCGTTTTTGTTATCCGTGCACTGAAACTCAGAACATCACAGTTTGATGAGGCAATGTGCAGGGATAAACGCAAAATAAAACCAGTGGGATATTATAGGAAAATGTGCTAACGAAAACAAAGGGGTGCTTTTGATAGCAATGAAAAAAAGGTTTAAAATGAGGTTCCAACATAATCTTGAAAAAAAAGATGAATGAATCAGGCTTCTCTTACCTCTATCATTATATGAAAGGCGTGCTAGTTGAGGAAGGAAAGAGGAAATCAAGCGTTAGTTTTAGTTTAACGTATATGAGATGGAAAGACGATAGGGAATTTCATGGTTTCTACAGGTCCTTCTAAAAAAAATTGCATATTGTCATAAAAGTTCATTATTTTACATAATGTAACATTATTAACATAACATATTTTACATTAACATTTTTTTTTTAAATATATTTTAGAGTCATTGCACGCCAACTGAAATATTTCAGGTCTTTTATTGTTTTAATACTGATGATTTTGGGATACAGCTCATGAAAACCCAAAATTCCTATGTCAAAAAATTAGCATATCATGAAAAGGTTCTCTAAACGAGCTATTAACCTGATCATCTGAATCAACTAATTAACTCAAAACACCTGCAAAAGATTCCTGAGGCTTTTAAAACCTCCCAGCCTGGTTCATTACTCAAAACCGCAATCATGAGCAAGACTGCTGACCTGACTGCTGTCCAGAAGGCCATCATTGACACCCTCAAGCGAGAGGGTAAGACACAGAAAGAAATTTCTGAATGAATAGGCTGTTCCCAGAGTGCTGTATCAAGGCACCTCAGTGGGAAGTCTGTGGGAAGGAAAAAGTGTGGCAAAAACCGCTGCACAACGAGAAGTGACCGGACCCTGAGGAAGATTGTGGAGAAGGACCGATTCCAGACCTTGGGGGACCTGCGGAAGCAGTGGACTGAGTCTGTCCAAAGTCCAAAGTCACTGTGCACAGGCGTGTGCAGGAAATGGGCTACAGGTGCCGCATTCCCCAGGTCAAGCCATTTTTGAACCAGAAACCGCAGCAAAACCGCCTGACCTGAGCTACAGCGAAGAAGCACTGGACTGTTGCTCAAATGTTGCATATCATTCGGAAATCAAGGTGCCAGAGTCTGGAGGAAGACTGGGGAGAAGGAAATGCCAAAATGCCTGAAGTCCAGTGTCAAGTACCCACAGTCAGTGATGGTCTGGGGTGCCATGTCAGCTGCTGGTGTTGGTCTACTGTGTTTTATCAAGGGCAGGGTCAATGCAGCTAGCTATCAGGAGATTTTGGAGCACTTCATGCTTCCATCTGCTGAAAAGCTTTATGGAGATGAAGATTTCGTTTTTTAGCATGACCTGGCACCTGCTCACAGTGCCAAAACCACAGGTAAATGGTTTACTGACCATGGTATTACTGTGCTCAATCGGCCTGCCAACTCTCCTGACATGAACCCCATAGAGAATCTGTGGGATATTGTGAAGAGAAAGTTGAGAGACGCAAGACCCAACACTCTGGATGAGCTTAAGGCCGCTATCGAAGCATCCTGGGCCTCCATAACACCTCAGCAGTGCCACAGGCTGATTGCCTCCATGCCACGCCACATTGAAGCAGTCATTTCTGCAAAAGGATTCCCGACCAAGTATTGCGTGCATAACTGAACATAATTATTTGAAGGTTGACTTTTTTTGTATTAAAAACACTTTTCTTTTATTGGTCGGATGAAATATGCTAATTTTTTGAGGTATTGAAACGATAAAAGACCTGAAATATTTCAGTTGGTGTGCAATGAATCTCAAATATATGAAAGTTTAATTTTTATCATTACATTATGGAAAATAATGAACTTTTATCACAATATGCTAATTCTTTGAGAAGGACCTGTAGAAGAACGAGAATCTCTTTTCCTTTTCAATAGGAACTTTTACTTGCTGTCCAACAAACACATCTACAGGTTAACTCAATTTTGACTGTCCAAAATATCTAAGATTTATGTCAAGCCAAAAGACAGGAACATGATTCTGTTATAGTAAAAAAAAAAAAACAAGTTAAAATACTTTCTTCAGATAATTTAATGTGCAGAGACTAAAGGCCCTGATATACTTCAAGCTAAATCAAAGAACAAATAGATGTGACAATTTCAAACAAAATCAGGCCAAAAAGAGCTTCCTTTGGAGTTTGTTTTGGGAGTTCGAAACAGCTTGCTAAAGTGAACTTTAGTAATATTTAGGGAAAAGGAATATATGGGTGTAGGTGTGGGCCTTAAGTAGATATTCTGATTAAAAATATAGATTTATGTTGGTGAATTTCTGACTTGTGTGCAATTTTACCTATGTAAGTGAATATAATTGGAAAGAATGAACCTTCTGCCCCCAGGACACCATTCAACAGTTGCTGCTCTCACCTGAGGCCAAATCTGCATGTTACAGCAACTTCTAGACTTCCACAAGAATTCAAAAGAAATTCACTAAATAAAACGGAAAACTAGTAACGTTTCAGAATCTCAAAAAAGAAAACACAAAAGAAAATGGCGCATGAATCGTTGTTCAGGGATTACAACAGATCTCCCTGCATTTCTTCTCAAAACGGCCAAAATTAGCACTTAATTTTTGTTCAGAAACACCTTAACCATGACTTAAATGAAAACTTACAACAAGAATATAGTGTTTTCAGAGCCATATTGCAGCAGTTAGCACATCCTCCCTCTCCCTCTCCAAATAATAACAATAACTAAGCACAAAAGTTGCAAATATAAAAATGCTGATTTTTTTGAAGACAGAAGTGGCACATGTAAAATATTATTATCAGCTATAAACAACAGCAAAATAAGTTTGTAGAACTGAGCATGTGAATGCATAAGAGCCAAAACCTGAATAGAAATGGAACAATGCAATGAGTTGCACATGAATGCAGGAGCTGACCTCATGGCCTTAAACACTGCAAAATGCGTGCAGTTGCCTGAATGGTCGTTCTTTCCTGAAACAAAAAAATTCCCTTCCTCACCGTGAAGCTAAGCACTTAATGCGGTTAAAGCACACTGTGCTCTCTCTCCTAAGGGGCATGTTGGGTCTTGGGCCCTTGAAAGAAAACTGTTAAATAATCAAGAAGCGTCTCTCTGCCTTCTAAATGGTATGAGACTCTAAAGTGGAGGCTGGGGGCCAAATATTTCAAGCAAAGACACATTATTTTTAACTACAAGCTTTAAAATGGCCTGAGAATTGATGGAGGAACGTTTCAATCAGAGCTATTCAAAACAATGTTGATGACAACTGCTAAGAGCATCATAAAATGATTCTTATTTATGTTGATAAAATGTCCAATGTTAATGCATACAACAACCACCACCAGGCTACCATTCAAATTTAAAGATGGGCCAATTTAAATGAAATTTACAGTGCATTTCGGAGTAGCGGTGAGACATAAACAGAGACAAGAAGCCCCGGCTGCAATGTTCTTCCGCAACACACATGCAGTTCTGTTTATTAACCGCTAGAGCGCAAAAAGTTACGGACTGCAGCTTTAAGTACAAAACTTAATAAAAAATGCTAGAAAGTTGGAATGCTCCGATCAATAAGCCGCAAATTGGTATCAGCCTGACAATCACATTCTTTGACTTGATCGGTAGTCACTAAATTTGGCTGATTTCACAAAACGATCCCAATTTGATGACGTAAAACGCGTGACGACATCACCTGTCATGTTTTAAAGAAATATCACGGAGGAACAGTGGCTAAAGCATTTAATACAACGAACCTGATTCGCTGCCTGTCACCTGCTCTCTGTGTCTACACACACACACACACACACACACACACACACACACACACACACACACACACACACACACACACCCCGTGTGATTACCTGCGCCTGTCAATCTTCAGGTCAAGTCATACATCAACTTCTGCGTTATCCAGGTAATGCGTTGCTCTCCTATTGAGCCTTGTAAAGTGGCGCTCAAAATGAATTTCAACACCTTTGTTCAGCCACTAATTAATAGGCATTTTTAAAGTACCGTATATTGGTTGAATGAATAGTTTATTGATTACTCATTCATAGAGACAGATCCTTGGTATCCTAATACGGATAGTGTTTTGTGTGAGCTCTTTTTTTATTGCCTATTAAATTTGTTGTGCTTATTTATTTGATTCTCAATTGACACAACATTACTATAAATAATATAAATGAGGCAACATCTGTGGTATTACTTTATCTTACAAAAAATAAAGGTTAACAGTGACAGTCAACATTACATAACCCTTATAAAAACTAAAGCTTGAATGATCTGGATCAAGATTGAGTATTGTGATCATGATGACAAGAAATCAGTAGTTGGTATCGAGTACAAAAATCTTGAGGAAAAACACTAGAAAGAAAGGTTATTTCAGCAATATAATGCAGAAATATTAGCTCTTCTGAAAGGCAGGATCAAGCAAAATGAAAAAACCTATCTTTATTAACAGACATTGAGCAAGCTCTTGGAAGGTAATGGTTTCACCATTGAAGAAGAAAGAAAACCTATAAAGGCTTTTTCTGCACTCAAATGTCTAATTCAATTCAACAGATTTCCACACACACACACACAAAAAAAAAAACATTTCGAAGCAATTCAAAACAAGCACATTTCTTTGTGGCATTCTGCGAAATGTCACTTCTCTTTACCACGTTACAAAATCATTTCTGACAATCTCACAACATTTGTGATGCAGAACTTGAAAGACGAAATAATGGAGGAAATGATCGATCAAAACAAAAAGTAAATGAATACCTTTTTAAAATTGAGGGGTAAGATTTATTTGTTCACAAAGGCTGCATTTGTTTAATAAAAGAATCAGCTAAAAGTGAAATATTGTGAAAAATATTAAAAAAATAAAATACTGTATATTAAAAACATAAATAAAAACCTGTTATCAATTTTAACTTATTTTAAAATGTAATTTATTCATTTGATGGTAACATTTAATTTTCAGGAACTATTCCTCAGTGTCACATGATCATTTGGAAATTATTCTAATATGCTCAATATTTTCAGGTTTCGTTGATGAATAGAAATTTTAAAAGAACATCATTATTTAAAATAGAATTAATTTGTAACAATGTAAAATGTTTAAAGGTGCTATATGTATTTTTTTTTACTATCCAAAAGCATAAACATACCATAATATCTTGTAGAGATTTAGGAAACATGCTGAGCTCATACTCGTTTCTCTGAAAAACAATGCTACAGCCAGTTATTCTACTTTGAAATGTGCATCCGTGTCGGAATGTCTGTTTTGTTTTGGTCTGTGCGATATGGCACGCTGCCAGTTTACCCAACAGTATTTCGGCACCTGGGTTGCCAGTTGGCAGAAAAAAAACGTGTATCGCAGCCATGGAAGCCAAAAAAAAAAAAAACCTTGATCAGAGATCACAGATTCTACCTGACCTAAAAAGCCTCGGCATCCATCTAAAATCTCAATGAACGGGAGTATTAAACCATGGATATCAACTAAGTGTGTCCTTGCCTTCCATTGTCAATTGTACTCGCTCAATATTTTAAATTTGGACTGCAGTACCTATTTCAACCACTAGCCGTCAATATTATATACTGCACCTTTAATGTGATGTCATCATACTCAATTCTAGTCAGAATATGATTCTGATACTGCTCCATTGGGCTGTGATTATGGGGCGTTTCAACCGAACCAGAAAAGACAATGCCTCTGCACTCAATTCACCCTTTGCTGCGAGTTTGATTGACAGGTGATCTGACCAATCATAATCCGCCATCTGCCATTTTTGTCCGACAAAGCAGTCAAGAGAGTTTGAAGATTAATGTCAGTGGACTTGAACTTGAAAAACTGTGAAACAACATTCCTTCTCAAGCTCATTAATGTTTATTTGATACTATAAATTAAATAGAAAGAAGAGATGGTCGGTTCTGAGGCGATACAGGGACTTGTCATCACACATTAAAGAGACGCAAACGGTATTTATTTTTTTACATTTCTTTAAAACATGACAACATGACATGACATTTTTGAGTTGAGACTTTGTCTTATATTAAAAGTAACCTGCTTTGCCCTGTCTGTCAGTGCATTGTCAGTATCCTCTTTGCTCTGCGGTGTGTTTTCACTGTGTGAGAACGTGTCAGACAAAGCAACAGTAACTAAAGGGGGTGGGTCTTTGCGAACGGTCAACTGGATAGACCTACAACCAATCAGAGCAAAGGAGTAAGAGACATATGTTGAGCGACGCATAGAAATGGGATTCTTTTACGGACTCGGATCTTTGAATCTCGTTCAGCAAAATGAACAAATCTTTTTTCAAGTACTTTCGTTCATTTCAGCAGTATATAATTAAAATGTCACATAAATGTCACTAAAATCCCCAGTACTTATGCAAACATTGATAGCATTTGAAATAAAATTAAAATAAAATTATAAGCTAATGCAGCCAAGGCCAAACTTCAGGAAAGAAATTATTCATGAATTGCTTAGCTGGGTCTTTAGGCTATGCAGTCTGTTAGCTAACATCACCTCCGAATCAGAGTCGTTCTTTCTTTTGTCACTT
Organism: Pseudorasbora parva; assembly: GCF_024679245.1. Lineage (NCBI taxonomy): Eukaryota > Metazoa > Chordata > Actinopteri > Cypriniformes > Gobionidae > Pseudorasbora > Pseudorasbora parva. Next base: position 29,821,524 of record NC_090176.1, read on the forward strand.
CACATTTATAACGTCGGTTCCCTGGAAAGATTAGTATTGTTAAACCTCTCCTGTCATCAGTTTGAGTAGTTAGTTCGCCATCAGTGTCTGATCTGGGCCGTGACAGCCCCATTTGTAATGCATGCAGTCCCGGAAACAGAATTAATTAGTCTTCTGGTTCGAGTCATTTGTTCACAAACTCACAGACCCATCGGCTGAATGCAGAAGATCCTGTACAGAACCGATGGCATGTAGCGCACGCACGGCCAACACAAAATGAACAAATCGCTTTCTGAGACAACTAGTTCCAGAGTCATGATTAAGATTAGTCTGAACGAATCATTTATGAACGACACAACAGATCTCAACTGCATGCACGCTGGAAGAAGTAGAAGAAGAAGATGAGTGTAAACAATCTTTGCCGGCGTTGTAAAAAGAATTTAAGGATGCAGAGTATTTACCAACACGATCATCATTTTTGAGAGAAATAGTAAAGGTGCATAATGCATATACGAACAAGTTCTCTGTTTAGGATTAGAATGAATTCAACCCAATTCGCTCTTTTGTGACGTGGATGATTCCGTGGCGTTTATTTGTCAATCATCGTATAAAGCCCGTCCTGACAATTTGATTGGTCTGAAACGGCTCCTGTTTGGGCATAGTTACTCCACAACAGATCCAGAACGAACTCCCCGACCTCAAATGTTGTGGGCGGGGCTAAATTCAGCTGGCATCCAGGCTATTAATGTGTCCTTTTTAAAATAAAAATAAATCTTACTGACCTCACAAACCTTTAAACGGAAGTGCAAATAAATAAACATGAAATAAAACTTTCTCAGCCTCCAAAACGATTTTCCTTTTCAGCTGACATATCACCAAGCCTCATTTCCAGACACATTCCTGACCACCTGTCATATACAGGCAGCTTTTTACAATCCAATTAAAAATAAAATGTATGTAGTTATGAAAAGGTTACAGTAAGTATATACCATTACGGAAGTTGCAAACAGTGTTGTAATAGTCCCAGAAGACTATTGACTGCTGCTGCATTAAGAACTAATAAATCTTCCAACATATCAAAAACAAGTTTGGGCTGATTATGATATTTGATATCAGCAGTGCTGTGGGGATGGTTTATCCGTCAGATCTGGCCTACATAACACTGAAACTCAATCGGGGAATTCCAAATGCTCACCTGAAACACAAAGGTAACCCTTTGTGCTACCATATGGTCCCATATATCATCCCAGCACATGCGCTTGTAAATGCTATTCTGAGCTGTCAAAGATCGGCTCAACAGTAAAGATTTTTTCCCCAATGGCCCAGTAGTTTTTCACTTCACTTGCTGAATTTACAAAGATCTATTGCGTAGTTCAGATGTAGATGCGATTCTTAACACTAGTCACACACAGGGGGTAAAGGTCACCTGATTGCTTGTGTCTTGTGTTATGTCAGCTTTGTTATCTTGTGTTTACTGTGGGAGAAGAGGGCATCGAAACACAACAGTGTCCTGACAGATCTCGTTTGATTTCAGCTGGTAGTGTGTTTGAGCTTGAGTGAGTGTGACATTGAGCACATTAGATCCTTGAATTCACTGTCATTCACGTCAACAGGAGGTTTTGCCCAGGGGAAATAGCAGCTCCCACCAGCACAGTTTCTAGTGACATGAAGTCCCGATACACCAAAACTCAAGAGCTACACTGATAAAAGCAGATGAATTTGACAACATTTTGTTGCATGTTATACATTTATATTAGTGTTTTACACACATACACACTAAAAGCCCATATAAATTAGACTTTTATTCCCATTTTACTAAAAGTGAATAAAAATACCTGCATTATATACAAAAGGTATCAAGTTACCTGGGTAGGCACCAGAACAGGTGGATATGCCAGCTTGTGATGGCGATACATCCAGAAAGAAAGCAGGACAATGGCAGCGATGCCCATGATGGGCACGATGGAGTACAGGAGGGTGCTGAAGAGTGGTGGCTTCTGGGTGAAGGGGTTGGATGTTGCTGGGAGATAAAAAAGAATGAGATATCAGTACCAATCAATACTTTTTATTACATGTACTCTACTGTTCAAAAGTTTGAGGTCGAAAATGTGTTTTATGCTCACCAAGGCTACAATTATTTGATTTAAATACAGTAAAACAATAATGATGTGAAACATTATTACAATTTAAAATATACATTTTCTATGATATATTATATATATATATATATATATATATATATATATATAATGTATTCCTGTGATGGCAAAGCTGACTTTTCAGAAGCATTAACTCCAGTCTTCAGTGCCACATGATCCTATAGATATCATGCTCAATATATATATGTCTTATTATTATCAATGTTGAAAATATTTGTGCTGCTTAATATTTTTATGGATGACCATGATAAAAACTATATTTTTTTCAACAAAAAATGTAAAAAGAGGTTAAAGTTTTTACTGTCCCATCTGATCAATTTAAACCTTGTCATTACTGAAAAAAGTAAATAAAAAATAAAATAAATCAACTTACTGACCCACAACTTTTGAACAGTAGTGTGTCTGTGACCGAAATATAACACTAATTAGGAAATGACTATTCACACACACAGCAGATGTTTCAGCCATTGTCTTACAAATAAAACACAAAATTATAAAAATAAGGACATTAAAATTCTCAAGACCCCTGTGTTCGATTCAATATGGTCTCCTTATATACAATTAGGGTTACACTTTATATGCCTGCTGTATTTTACTATTTAATACAATATACTGATATGATATAGGTCATTATATTTTTACAGATACCAATTATGATTATAATCATATTTCATAAATTACGAAACAGAACATTTCTAATTTGTCTGTAAATAAATTAAAGAGTCGAGTCTACATTCTAAGCTTTTATGAAAATTTTTAATTTTGTCAAATTACCATTTTTTAAATTAAATAAACGGTTCTGTTTGAAAGGGCTAAAATAAAATAAATACAAATAAATAATACAATTAATTAAATAAGTAAATAAAAGAAATATAAAGAAATATCCACATTTCCCTACTTTTTAATACATATATGCTCTTTAGAAACAGCTGAAAGCCACACTTTTATTATTATTGGTTTAATAAAAGATATGAATGTGAAAGGGATAACAAAGGGATGATATCAGCATTACTAAGCAGAACCTAAGACGAGCATTTGCCCCTTATTCCCTCAAGAGGAAAAGCACACAACCATAAGACAGATGTAAAGTCTAGCATACACCTTCTGTACGTAGCATTAGCGAGATACACAGTGTGCATTGATAATCTCTCACTGCATACTTATCTTATACACCTTTTGAACCCGCTAATTACAATTCTTACATGCTAGCCTTGAAATTCAAGGTTGGTTTGATTCCCTAAAGGCTGCTGACAGATCCTGCCTTTTGCAAACAGTTTTTTTTCCAATGCAAATGTGTCTATGCAAATGCACATTCCCGTTAAGAGTAGTTCAACAGAACAGCACGAGTGTGTGCTTGAGGGAGAATAGTGTGTATACTTAGAGCACGAGGTGGCCTTTGGTTTCTCTGCATCTAGTGCCAGAGATTGGACTGGGTTGTGGCTGTTCGCCAGAGATGCAGAGATCCCTCACTTTTGTGTTATGACAGAGCATTTCCCATTCACCTGGGTCGACTGAGGGACAATGTGAACAACCCACCCGTTCGAACTTCGGCTGAACCCGTATTATCGTTGGTCCAGCAGAGATCCCAATCGTGATGCCATTTCTTCCCTCTCGTGCGAGCTATGGACTTGGAAGTGGGTTAAGGACTGTGGATTAATCCACGAGCAGAGGAAAAAACACATCCACCCCCAACAAACCCACTCTCATCCGACCCTACTTCACCCTTCCCCCACTCAGCAGGCAGAATGGCCACATGCAGCCGCGGGGCAAAAAAAGTACCCAGTCACAAGGTCATGAAAAGCACACAGCTCTATGCTTGCAGAAAAGTGAGTTCTGAGAAACTCCAATGTGCTTTGTGCAACTCTCTGTGTCCCTGTGGGTTTTTGTATTTCATATCAAGATCATTCCATATGGAGTGAGTCAGTGCTGGAAATAGACCCATTACATAAGCACGAGTGAGACCCCCCCCCAACCCACCTCCTTTGCTACTGAAGTACTAAAGACTCTACCCACTGCATTTGCACTGATACAGACAGTTGTAGTGTCAAAACTCATCAGGCGGAGCCCAACCAGCACTGTACACAACTAAATCAGGCATCTTTTAAAGCAACTGCAGGCAGATGATAAATCACGATTGCTGAATTGTACAACAGCCCTCCTGCAGGGAGCTGAGACCAGTGGCTCGCTGACATGCCTCCATCCCTCATTTAGTTAAGAGGATGTTGATGTCAGTGTTTACTCAGAAGAGATAAAGCGACCAGATCAGACTCTGTAATCTAAAAGACACGGTCATCTCTGGGGCTGCAAGAGCACGTTATGCTGTTAAAAGCCAAAAGACAGCAAAGCAAACTGGTGCAACGAAAGCTCTGATGTCTTCTATATGATATGCTAGACGATCATCTAAAGGTTTCATTTTAGATGGATGGATGAAAGCAGCACTGAATTGCCAAATTACACAATCGCTCAAAAGATGGTTGTTCAGAAGCCATGCTCATTTCACTTCATGTATTTTAAGGATCTACTGCAGTGATGAAGACCTACACAGGCTCAAACTCTAAAAAAAGTACTGCTATGTATTTCCAGTGAATTTATTAAAACAGCTTTTCAAGTTGTATTCAGCACCAATTTGTGTTACAGTGTGATGCTAAGCAGTACCAAGCACTATTTTTGTAACATGAATGTTGCTTTTCTTTTTTAACAAGAAAAACCAGTTGTTAATGTGTACATCTTTTGCCTCGCAATTGTTTATTTGACAATGTGAAGTTAATTAGACTAGGACAGGAGACTAACTCACCAGATCTTATCTAATCTGAATCTTATTCAACTACATACAGACACAAAGTTATCATTTTTTTATAAGCAAATATCTACATAAGCAATACCTAAATGACGGTCACAACTGTTTTTGTCACATCTGCAGCATTTATGTTATTTTTACATCAACCAAACGTATTATATACACTACTTTCAAAAGAATGTTTTTGAAAATACATTTGATCAGCAAGAATGTATTAAATGGATAAAAAGTGTCATTAATGTTACTTTTCACATAAATATCCAAGACCTGAACAAAAATATTATCATGGTTCCAAAAAATATATAAAAAAAGGGGAAAATAAATTATTACAGAGCACCAAATCAGCATATTAGGCCATCCTTAAAAATATTCTTGTTTGCCGTAACCCGACCGACCCTGTCAATTTAGGGCCGACTCAATATTTTATTTTTTTTCCCTTTTAGTCCGACCGACTTGCCGGTTGTAAATTGGCTTTAAGACCGACCAATTTCTTTTTTTACTTTTCAAACAACTAATACAACAGTAATAAAATAATATGAATTATATTTTAGTAAGTATTATAAATGTATAAATTGCCTGGGCCATACAAACGAAGGCTACGTTCTTTCGTTTATAGAAAAACCCGTGACGTCATCTATGTTTACACTATGGTTAACGGATGTCACACTATGGCCAGCACGTGCGTTCGTTTCGGCCATGGTTTCGGCTCGGCTCATACTCTCATTCACTGTAACGTTTTAAAGCCCTGTCGGAGATTTCGCCGCATTGTGTGATAGGAGTCAGGAGGACCATGGACACGTTACACACACCAGGCAAGTGCACTGCAGAGGGGAGGGCTTTGAGCCCCTGTCCTTTTTGAAAATGAATCAAAAGTGCCCCCTCAACATTTATCAATACTATATTGTGGCGAATAAAACAGATTTTGAATTATAATTAATATGACAACGTGTACAAAACAGTAACAAATGGTGGAAAAGCCGTTTATCTTGTCTCTGTCAGTCTGAAATGTCGTTGTCATAACGCGATTGCTATGGGTAGCGTGTGTTCTGCTCAACCCCAGCGCGTGGTGGGAGCGGCGGCACTGGTTGTAACTTGAAAAATAATGCTTTATGTATGGTTCTGTCGATGGATACACGTACACTACAACAGCGATAATAAAAGAAAACGTGGGCAAAACGGTCTATCTTTGTAAACTGTGTTCAATGCATTTGAGTGCTGCCGTATGACCAGTCATTTTCGGCATCATCACTCAGTATATTCGCCAGAAGACGCGAATGAGAACCCTCTGCAGTAAGAGAAGATCTGTCTCTGTGCGCAGCGCGCGCACGTCTCACAGCGCGCAAATATTGAGTTCTTTCGAGTCTTGCGTTTGAACGGATAAACTCACACAAAAAGTATGTCAACATGTCGATCTTGATGAGTATCCATCAGACAGTCTGTATATGCCTTAAGAGAACTTTATACAGTCGAGAAAGACGATGCATATCTCTGTATTAGGTCTTAAAGGGGCAGTAGCCTTTACTGCTCTCTGTCAAACAAAAGATAAGGACTCACTCACTGCTCTTGATTAAATAGCTGGTTATAGACTTAATTAATTGAATTCATAAAAACAACTTTTTGCTTTTTAATATTCAAATGCACTAGTCTGTATCACCAGATGCGTTGGTCTGGCAAGAAGTGGAAGCCACTTCAGAGACAGACACAGATAGTTGCGTGTTCACAATAGAGCGTAAAACGACCCCTTTTTACACAATCGAGCGTAAAAATAAGAAACATATCACGGGAAAATACTAAAACGGGAAGACAGCGGGAAAAGAGCTAAAATACGTGAGAAACCCGGAAAAAAAGGGAGGGTTGACAGCTTTGAGTCAATGACAGCTAGCTGGTGGTTGGACACTTTTATTTAAGAATGCACCGGAAATTTATGCAATAAACATGCTTTTGACAAATATTTCAATTTGTTTGTGGTCTATATAGCCTGCAATTAGCCTACACGCCCGAAGGCACGGCTTGAAGACCCAGTCAGTGATGTCACGATATGCCAATTTGTTTAAATTCATACCTACGTAATCACCATCACCAAAAATGTACTTTTTTTTTTGTATTAAAATTTGAAAAAAAAAAATATAGACCTACCTACCGACCCTTTTTTTAAAAATTTTTACTGTTACTGCAAACCAAAATATTTTTAAGGATGGCCTTAGAATGAATCATGTGACATTGAAGACTGGAGAATTCAACTTTGCTTTCACAAGAATTAATTACATTTTAAAATCTATTAAAATGGAATAAAACATTTTTGAATTGTGATAATTCCCAATATTACCCTTTTTACTGTATTTCAAACAACTGCAGCATTAATGAAAAACATTTTTAAAAAATATTAATGACCTAAAACTTGTTATGGTAATGCAAGTATACCATAAAATAATAATATCTATATATATATATCTATAGATACAAGGACAATGCAATCATTCCTCTAAAACTTTTGACACGTTTTACAGAGCTTCATTATTATTTTAAAAAAGGAAAGAAAAAAAGCTTAAGCCAGAAATCAAATGTTCATCTCTTGCTCCTTATTCAACTCCATCCATTGTATTTGAGCTTAGTGTTTTGTTTTTTTTCATTTCTGATGTAAAAAAGCACCTGAATTTATAAAAGCCTCTGGTAGCAGCAAGATCACAACAATCAATTTCGATTCCACAAAGGAACCTGCCGATCTGAAAAGAACTTTAACCACGCTAAAGTAAAGCAAAGGTTATGAAAGATGAAAAAGACTGATGCGCAGTATCAATAAGGTAATATAGGAGACAGACAACAAGCTCTTCACTCAAAAGCGGAATAATCCACAGCCATTGAGCTATGCAGTGGTCACGAGAAATACAGATGTGTATAAGAGCCAAGACATGAAGCAATTAACACAGATTTTCTCAGTGGAGATTTGGTGGCTTTGTCAATAAGCATATCAGAGCATACCACATAACCAACTTTATAAAAGTCCCTAATATCTGCATCTTAAAAGCACTTCTGTAATTTGATATTTCAAAAATCTAAATGTTAAAACTGTATTTTCTACATTCACAAGGAGGGCACAATGGATTCACTGGAACTGTACATTTATGCAAAAGCAAAATGACAAACTCATGAGAAACTATAAAACCCCAAAACACTCAAAGAAACGGCACCTCATCAATGCTAAGGGGTCTTACAACAGAAACTAATAATGAACATTCACACCACTGACAACACTTTGACCACCATGTCACAAATTCAGTCAGCCACACTAAAAACAGCAGTTTCAAGACAACCAGTTGATTTAATATAAACATCACAACAGTGATATGTTATGATTTTAGATTACCACCAGCCAAATATGGGTGGATTTCAGCAGTGGTGTGTAACACAGTCATTTCTACTAGACTAATTGGTTTATATAATAATAACTACTTTATATATAATATATACATTTTTCAATAGTAGTCTTTTAAAAGGGCATCTAAAATAATACACTAAGTGCAATATAGTGTTGCTGATTAAAGTGCCCTGTTGTCTCCAACAACAGGTTTACATCCATTAAAGGTCAAAAACAGTTTAAAGCTTGTGAATGCACACGGAAACCTAGTCATGAAGGTGTAACTCCAGCTGTAAAATGGTCCCAAACATAACTCTAGAGCACTCACTTGATTTTTTTTTGTTTGCTTTACGTGCTTTGTGGTTGATTATGCATGCGCATGATCCTGCTTAATCGACTATCAATACGTTTTATTCATTAAATTATTATCGAACGTTAATTAAACAATTAATTTCCCTAATTATAATGCAACAAAAACATTTGTTACAAGACAGGTATGAATCAGGTAGCATTGTGGTGCTAAAATGTGGCAACACAAATCTCATAATTTGGAATATGAAACGCATGGAACAAATTTTTTTTGTGAACTGTGAACGTGTTATGACTTTTGACATGAATAGTCATAAAAAACACCTGAAAGGTGCTTTGAGGTAATCTGATGATTTTGATGATAAGGTTATTAGGGAATATAAACTATGATGACACAAAGACAGAAAGGAGAGTTTCACAATGACAGAATCAAACACAAGCACAATTACATCAAAGAAAGAGAGGTAGAACTAAAGAACTTCCAATACCCTTAAAGACTTTGCTGTTTGTGTCGCTGAAGGGAGCCTTACTATGACCTGGCCATGGGTTAGGGTTGTAGAAGAACTTCTCGTTGCACATGTTACCCTCACAGCAGCAGAAGAATACATCTGGGTCCTCCTTCTTTTCCACACACTCTGTGCTATAAGATAAAGAATAAGCAGAGTTCAGTCAACAACGGATCTTCTTTTTTTTTCAACCACTGAAAGACTAAAATTGTTGAGCAATAGTACATACTGATCACAATAATGTAATGCATTTTAATTTAATTAAATTTTTTTAAATGGTCAGCACTTTTTTCTGAATCATAAAAATATTTTTTGGAAATAAAACAAACAAAGATGACATCACATTTGGGAATTAATAAGTCATGCATGCTGCAAGGTTTATTTGGAATTTGCTCGGGTTATAGCAAACAAATGAATAAATGCACACGGGCGGAAAAATGCCTGTGCCAAAGAGATACTTTTTAAAATCTGGCAGCCCACATCAAAGCAGAGCTCTCAGGTTGGCTTAAAGAAGATAAACAAAGCTTAGCAGCACACCAATAATCCTTAAGATACATACACACAGGTGCAAATGAACAAAAAATAGAAGAGGGGAATGGATGACATTCCAGAGGCATTTAGTCAGAAAAGTGAGTCAGTTACTGTCTTGCGACGCACACGCGCCATTAAGTGGTCGCAAAACTTGCTCAGGAATTGACACGGCAGAGCAATGTGCAGAAAAAAAAAAACATAAATCTTTCTAGCGAGGGAGGTAAACAGGTTCAGCAGCATGTTAGGACAGGAGAAGTGCTGCCGTCTTTGCACGCTATCAAAACACCTTCGTTCAGGACAAGCACTTCCTGATCTGCCAGCAGTGCTACCTGTTGCATAGGGGCAGATGCATTGATAAACCTGCTTTTAATATCTCCCCTTTTATGGCTGAAGGTTACAAGGTTCACAATCAAACCTCAACATGGAAACATGTTTACACTAGACTTTATCTGAAAAAACGAAATCTTGAGAAGGAAGTATTTAGTTGCTGTATTCTCTCTGTAATGTGTAGAGCATGGCCAATTTAGAGCAAGTTAAACAATGTTTGAAATAATAATAATAATAAAAGTATACCCTACTTTTCAAAACTCTGGGGTTGGTAAGAGTTTTAAAATGTTTTTGAAATACATTTCTAATGCTTACCAAGGTTAAATTGATTTGATCAAATTAAAATGTAATTTATTTATGCAATGGTACGGCTGAATTTTCAGCAGCCATTACCACACTCTTCAGTGTCACTTGATAACTCATTCTAATACTGATTTGGTGCTAAATAAACATTTCTTATTATTTCCAATATCTATAACAGTCGTGCTGCTTAATATTATATATATATATATTTCTTTTAGGATTCTTTAAAAAAAAATAAAAAGTTCAAAATAACAGAATTTTTTTAATAGAAATCTTTTTTAACTTTATAAATGTCTTCACTGTTACTGTACAATTTAATGCATCCTTGCTATATAATAAAAGTACTATATCTTTAAAAATAAAAATCTTACTGAGCCCAAACTTTAGAATGGTAGTGCCCCTCACAATGCAATATTTTTACAAAATGGCAATAATTGTACAGATGCTGATGCAAAACAAGTGAAAAACTGCATGTGAGCAGCAAACACACCTCTACTAAAGTTAAAATTTTTGAAACTTTGATATAGTCAAAAATCAAAAGGCCAGTGCTGAAGTTAGAGTCCTGCACGGGACCGATTTTGTAAACCGCATCCAACCTGTTTTCCGACATGGAGCACTAAATTCAAATCCGCACCCGACCCGACCCGGTTAAAATAGAACTGACACCTGACCCACAACCAAAATAAAATCAGTTTAGCATATAACATTATATAGGCCTACACATTTATTGCCAGGTCATACAAAAGCAATTACAGCACCACGCCACGTGTTTAAAATTCGAACATTATTTTCAATGGGTGTACGCACACCGGCGGCGGCATTCGATATTGTTTTGAAATTATTTTATAAACTTGAAATACAGGCAAGACATATTTTTGTAGATGTGTTCCTAAAAATATGCATATATTTTTACGTTGACAACTTGACACGTGACTGTTTTAAACCCATGTTAGACCTGTGTTTCCCGCGCTTGTCCAACCCAACCCTCACCCGTATCCGACACAGTTGGATGTTTTTCAACCATTTCAGCAAAATTTGCGGTTCGACCCGTCGGGTACCCCAACCCGTGCAGGACTCTGGCTGGAGTATCTGACCATATCTCTAAAAGTGAAATTAAAACAACTGCTTTTCAGAGGGGAAAGCTGTGACATACGGTTAGCACTGAACCTGACACTTCAAATTGTGCTGAATAATTCTGATGGAGTCAAAAAACTTCACAGACTGCTGGGTTATCAGTTTGATTCATTCTAACAAATCATTCACTGACTCCATCAGAGCGAGCAGTGAATAAACATACAAGATTAATTTACTGAGGCGCAAGTCATTGACTCTTTCATTCATATTTGACTCAAAAGGATCCCATTAAAGTTAGCACTGTTAATGGTCAATACACCACATTATGATAGTGAATTCAAAAACAATGAAATTGTCTGCATTAAGTTTTGACTTTGATTATCTGTATTACACAATATTGGTTCCTTGGCAATGTCAAACAGGCATATACGCGCTAAAGATTACCTGTCATAGCAGTTGAGATCGTCAAGCCAGCAGCCTTGCTTTACTATTTCAACTGATCCTGACACATTTCGCCAAGTTGCGAAGCAATGAAGCCTCTTGTCCTTGTCTCCCACACATGACTCAATACCGCTGCGGTTACTTCGGTTCTCCAAGCTGGGGTTGTAGTTGTAGAGCACACACTCTTGTGTCTCTGAGCGGCCGAGAATGGCACCTGGAAAAAAACCACAGGGGAAGCTGGTTAAGACATGGACTGCCTGCTGTGGAAACTGACACCTGCTGCACTGATCTCTCAGAAGACTTTAAACACAACCACAAAGCATAAAGTTTAAACCCCAACCATCAGTCGGTAACTGATCGGCAGGTGAATATCAATCAAAGATGACAGATATTGGAGATTCATAAGATTCAGACACAACTGATTTACAATAACCCTGAAAAAGTGAATTCCACAGATGGGCCCCATGGGTTACCATATGGTAAAAACAAAACAAAAACGAGTGTTGCGGTTAACCAGAAACAACAAGTGTAAAGCAGCGAGTGTGATTAACACAGAAGGGTCACTCTGAAACAGGATGTGGTGGAGGGCGGTTTCCCAAATTCTTCCTGAAACAACCGCAACTCAGATCATGTTTGAATATGACACTGATGTGATGAGTGTTAAGAAATTATCCAAAACACACCCAATATCATCACATCACTTAACAAACAAGACAAAAATCTTAGAAGATTTCATGAACAAAATAAAGAGCAAATAGTGGATTTAGATTCTTACTTCACTTGCTAATCCTGATCAAAGACACATGGGATCTCGTGCAAACTCGTACGACTAAGTCTGTCTGGACGTTTACATAAGATGTGTTCTTGCACTCGGAGCGTAACAGAATACAACAGAAAGTCAGGTGTTAGCTTAGTTTGGCAGTAATCTCGCATCTATGGGAACATTAGAGATCCAGACATTTGGCTTGAGCTTATGTTCATATATTGTGCCACAAGGAACAATTTACGCTTTGGGACAAGTTTTTGAGGACTTGGGCAAGTTTTAGTGCCAGCATCAAGTTGGATACATTTGAATGGAACACACTGTGCATAAAGGCAATAATGTGATTACAGGAAAATTCAAATGGCACTTAAGTGTGTTCCAAACATACATACACCACTTTCTTACAGGAAGAACAATCAATCATTAAGTATATGCATTCCACAAGACGAGGCACCTTCAGTAGTAATTCACATCATTGGTTTTATTACTAAAACAACATGAAACCAGTGCTTCCTGCATTCCTTTTTAGGAGTGGCACAGGGAAACAAACAAATAAATATTACATAAACTAAAACATACATGCAAAAATGAACGCATTGCTTCTTTTACATGAATTAGACTAAATTGATCACAGACTGAATCATGTAATCGAATCCGCGAAAACTCACTGGTTGTACACATGACAATGTATATAGTAAAAGGTCAATATATCACAATCCATAACATTTTAAATATTATATAAAACATTTTTACTTGACAAGAGACATAAAATCTAAAATACAATTGGGGTGATACATTCTGAAATATTCCATGTCAACATGTTTCTGAATGAAAGCGTTTTTTTTTTAAATCAGTATTCAACAGACCAACAGAACATGCTTATTTCAATATTACAGAAATATAACTTTGTATTGTTTCTGTTTATCACACTACAAAAACAATATCCTGAAGGAAAGACGTAAATTATTTTGGTGGGAATTAATTTGCTAATTGCCTTTAGTGGGGATAAATCCTCAGGATTTGTTCCAGAGACACAAGTTACCGTTATTGGGATTAGGAGAAAATCTGCTGGAATTACTGTCACATCCAAATCAAGGCAGAAAAGAACGATGGTGCACAAGATGCACTATGACCAACAGAGGAAGAATCATATTTACTCATTTTGAATCACAAAAGGAGCACACCAAATTGCTCCAATGCCTTGAGCATATGTTAGGAAACATCTAGAATAAATTAAAAACTAATTACAAGTGGCAAACATAAGGGAATTGCTCACCTGCCCTCTCCACTAACAAGTAGATGGCTCAATAAATCTTTGACCTATATTCGACGACTGCTCTTCCTGACAACAGCCCTTGCCCCTCCGCTGAGCTGCTCTCGGTTTTTAATATGAGACGCTGGGATACATAGACTCCTCTGAGTCAGCAGGGTTACACGAGGTAAAACAGCAGTGTGCACTGTAAATATATTTTAGCTGGTGGAAGAGGCAGCTTAAAAACACTCCAAACACGGCCCATGAATGACAGCCAACGTTATGATAGCCGACAGTAATCACATATGGTGGTTTTCTTACACAAAATAAACTTGATGACCAACACTTTGCCTGTATATTAGAAAAAGCCAGCAATGTCTTTTGAAAGGTTTTGCCTAGCAGAAGTGAATGTTGTGTTTCAATAGAAGAACGACATCTTCCCATCCATTCAAAGGTTCACATGATCAATGCTTGATTATATGATAAGTGACCTAGAAGTGCAGAATGCGAAATATTTCAGCATTTTACATAAACACTTTTCTGTTTTAAACTTGTTGCGCTGTGACAAATCACTTACTCTGCACACAGACTTTCCTTTCAGACACTAGCCGGGTTTACACAGACCCTAATAATCCATTTGTAATCGGACCAAGTCTAAACCACGCCAACTGGAATGAATTGGCTAAATCCAATTGAAATGTCATTCAGATTTTAAGGGATGGTTTAAACCTTTTCTAATCCATTCGATAGGACACGTAAACACTTGATCAGTTTAAAAACCAAAACTGGATTGGTCTGTGCACGTGCAATGACACTGAAATTCCTTAATGACGTGTGACGCACAAAACGAGTTGTTGTTGTTGAATAGTGTAATAAATGACTGTTGTGGTGTGTCATTTTAAAATTCTCGTTCCACTTATCGTTTTTGAAGTGCTGCAGAACATACCAGTCCATGCTTCAGGCTCTGATCCACAGCAGCATGCCACAAAATGTGCGCATCGTCTCCTATCCAGGACCCGGAAAAGAGCAATATTAAGCTTGCTTTTTAAAACAAAGAAAACGAACGATGGCCGGATGATGGTTAGCATGCACCAAAGCGGTAAACTGTATATTCGTGTAGTGTGCCCATTTTAAAAGATCGATTCCAATTTGAAGCTTGTAACATATTAACGCACACATCAACTTGATCACTTTATTTTTCGTTCACGTAAACACAATGTTTTGGATTCATAAATCGGAATGGATTTCATTTAAAAAATTGTCCATGTAAACGTAGCTACTGCTTGACGTTTTATTCTTTGCTTCGCCAATTTACACGACAAATGGCGAAAGACGTCCGGTTTTGTCAGATCAGTGTATTACCCGTCTAAATCTGTTGGTTTTTGATGGCGCTCGACATGTTCATGGAATGTCTGAAAAGTTACATACTGTAATCTAGTGATTGTCTGCGTGTCAGTTTGGTGTGAATCAGGGTTTTAACTGTGCAACAATTAAGCAATAAAGAGAATGACCTTTACTACTCCAATGAACACTTCTATTCATACACATCTACATTTTTATATTTCCAGAGGCCTCATCAGACATGGAATAATGGCAGCATGACTGCATATCGAACTATATAGTTCTGTTCTATTGTTTAACGCATGAACTATAGCACCATATACCAACAAAACTTGACCCCAGAAAACAGGGAATTATGTTATTTTCTGTCTTGGTGCATGGAATATTAGAAAGAATTATGATCCATTTTAAACTATCACTGCACACTGAAACAAATAAACTGCACATCTTAAATCATAAATGGCCTATTTGTTTTTCTAAATGTGATCCACAGGGCTGAGTGCCCACACATTTTGTATGTGATCAGACTGAATCTGAATGCTTTTTTTCAGTCATTCCTATTGGTTGCTTCAGTAACGATGCAGATATCAGTGCTCAGCTACCATACCTGTATACAGCAAAAGACAATGCGACTAGTTGTACTCATGCAGTACATCGGAAACCAAGTCCCCCTCATTACATTTGGCACTAAAAAGTGAGTTGAGTAATTAGATTTATTGGTTTAAAACACAAAATCATCCATGTAAACACACCCAAGTGCTTTTATGTGGTCTAGGACAATTGAATTCAGAAAATCAGATAGCTATCCAATTACTTAAGATGCAGTTTCATGGCAAGAGTAAATGGGACCCAAGCAGTGGAGGAGGGTGGCCTGAGGCGTTCTGTATCATGCCACCCTCACAACTGCCATTGCTGTGGTGTATGAAGTAAAAGCCAATGCTTTAATTGCTATATGAATAGAAATGGTTGATGGCTTAATTTTGCCTGTCTGCTCTGGACTTGTACACAAACTGCATTGCAATAATTTCCCAATATGAGATTTGTGTGGAAATATTATGAAGTCTGTAAACAGGATGTTAACACAGACCAGAGACGGGTCACACTGAAGCAACCCTCTCTGTACACTTTTCCAATAGAATATATAAAGGAATACAATATATTTATAAATCAGCTTATCTTTTTGTAAAATGGCACAGCTTATTACATTATGATATGTTCATATGTGATATAATGTGTAAGCAAAACAATGAAACTTTTAACATCATTCAATAAAAATGCAGAATCTTTATTTGGATTGTGATAAAAATGCTGTGGTTGCCTCCAAATTTCAAATGGCTACAGATTTATTTTATTTTTTTGTTTAAGGCCAGTTTGAAATGTAATAGAGCGAATAAACAAATAATTTTGCTACCTGTAGAAATATCTGGACTTCAAACCATTTACTAATGTGAAAAAAGTGGAAGTGGAAATCTGATTCCAAACATAATATTTGTCCTGTTCTGACCACATTCAAATAAAAATTTGACTGATATATTCAAAGACTGATTTGCAATGCCACTGTAAACACAGAACTAGAGTCTGTGTACACTGTACTGTAAAGCCAGTTTGAAAAAGTCCACCAAACCTTTATAGAAAAATTAGGAATTTAAATCATAACCAAATGTGCAATACTGCATATAAATGCTGAACCTTAGTTATAACCTCTCAAATAAAATAAAAAACAAATAAAAACTTTCCACTGCATAATTGGGAATCGTAGGATTTGCTCCTATTGAGAAGCACACACAAAAGCCCTCTCAGGCAGTGAGAGATCTTGCACTTTACCTTTACAAACAGACTTCCTGGCATTCATGTCTCAAAAAAGTTCCTTCCAAGAAATGTTCAAACCCGGATATGAATAGAATGAAGCAAATATTTGAGGAATTGCTGTACATTTTAAAACAAAACTTTATTATATGTCTCCATCGTCTACTCTTTTCGACCAAAGAGTTTTTACTATGGTATTTTTAAACCATAGACGAAAGTTCCTAGCCTGTTGATTTTTGTTCATAGTATTCAGCTACAATGAATTGTGTTTTGCAAAAAAAGACTGCAATATATATATATATATATATTAGGGGTGTAACGATACGCGTATTCGTATTGAACCGTTCGGTACGAGGCTTTCGGTTCGGTACGCGGTACGCATTATGTACCGAACGGTTCTCGGACTAATTAATTAGACTTGGAAAAATAAAAAAGTGTGTGAAATATAATGACATGCGTTCAACAATAACCAAAACGACATAACAGGCAATGCCCCTGACACCGCCGAAGTGAAAAAAACAAACAAACACCAAATATGTTTTAGGCTGCTCAGTCAGCTGCTCGCTTACTCAGTAGGCTACGCGCTGAATGCTCGTGGCAAAATGGCTATTGTTTAACAAACCAGAAATAGAAGATCCTCCAATAACCAACAGGTCTGGTGTTTGGGTGAACTTTGGATTCTTTGTAAGCTATGATGGTGTTGGCAAGAGTGATGGATAAAAAAACAACGGTATGTCGCTAGGGATGCACGATATTGGATTTTTGCCGATATCCGATCTGCCGATATTTTTCAGCTAATTTTGGCCGATGCCGATACCGATATATGTTTATTTTTTCCCTTTGTTTGGAAACAACACCATTTTGAGCAAAAACTATTTTTTTTCATTCTGGTTTCAGATTTCTGAGGTCTCCTTAATAAAAGGATTCTTGTTGAAGATAAATAAATTTTAATAAAGTTCTTTTTATGATAAGAGTATATTAAAAGCTCTGAAAATAACAATAATAAAGTCAGTAATTTTTCACCCCAGATGCAGCTGCAACCTTAATATTGTATTTTTGGATTTAACGTTTGTGCACATGAAGTGGGGGTGGCATGACATCCATTGATGCTGTCTTTTAATTCTACAATTATTGTAGAGCTCCTTGGATTATTTTTCATCATCCATTTCATAAAATTTTATTACAGATTAATACACTGTATATAAAAGTATTTAATTTACAAGTGTCATGCTTGTGATTTATGACATCATTACTGATTTGTTTATACTGAACAAGAAGTAACTTCAATTTATTTGTGTATTCTACTTTTCATTGTATTAGTGTAACAACAGCGCACCCACTACATGTATAAATATATAGCGGTCTAGCTGGAGGGCACTAGGACCTGGAGGAGCTTCTGCTGCTGTGGAGGCTGCCGCACGCGCTAGAGAGTGGGGAGACGCGATTGGGCTTGTTTTGGGTTCGTTTTGTTGTGAAAACGTGGCAAATCTGCTGCTGACGGTCACGTCCTTCTGTACGTGCATTCAGAAATTCAAGGCAGCATTTAAAAACAGTCAATATAAATCACTGTACATGCAATGTATTTTCTTGTTTTCACTTGAAGAATGACTGCAGTGCTGACATGGTCTCATCTGTAGCACTCCTTGCACACGTGAGTTATTGCAGGCGCATATCAACACGTTATCATATCGGCAAGGCATATCGGCATAATGTTTTCATATCGACCGATGGCGATTTTTATATTTTAAGCGTTTATCGGCCGATTCCGATGTCGTGCCGATAATATCGTGCATCCCTATATGTCGCATTTGCTACATGATGGTACAGCAGTGGGAATAATTAATGCCATGTCAACTCATTTACGCCGACAACAAAACGATAAAAAGGAGAAACAGCCACAAACTATCCCCGCAGCATTAAGACAGACATTTCCAACTCATTCAAATGGCAAAAGACATCACCGCGGCGAGTGGCCCATTTAGCCTATAGCCGCGGATATGAGACCTTACGCCCATTTTCACACTAACTCCGTCTGCAGTGCGTAGTCTATGCGGTGCGTATTTTTTCCGTACCCATGTTAACGGTTGCGAACTACAAACGCAGCATATTTGAAAGCACAACAGGGTGTGCGGCTGCTGCACCGCATACGCAGCGCAAAACGCACCGCAGACGGAGTTTTAAGAACATGCTTAAAGTAATTGAGCCCCGTTATGTTCCTTCACGAGCCCATTTCAGCCAGTAATTCTTGCTTTGTCCCAAAAAACAAAAGCACAAACAGAGAACCAATTGGCCAAAGCAACAGCGGATGCTCTGACAACAGACGGCTGGATGTCAAGGGCTACACAAAGCTACAACGGCACATTACATTACCGATGAATGAGAACTGAACAGCCACGTTCTTCAGACACGCCAAAGGGATGACAGAAGCAGTAGTGTGTGAAAAAGGTGTGGAGAGAGCTAATGTAAAGAGCTAATGTCTTATTCCTGTAACTACATAGAAGATGGGTAAAGTATAACTCCATCATTGTTCAATGTAAAAAAAAAAAAAAATCATACTTTGTTAGTTTTAATTAAAAAAAAATTAAAAAAGGTAATTTATCTGCCAATTTTTTATTTTTGCTGTATCTAAAACATACCGAACCGTACCGAACCGAACCGTGACACCAGTGTATCGTATCGAACCGAACCGTGAATTTTGTGAACCGTTACACCCCTAATATATATATATATATATATATATATATATATATATATATATATATATATATATATATATATATATATATATATATATATATATATATATATATATATATATATCATGCAGTTGATGGAGATTTGTGGGAGTCATTGTCATGTTCAGGAAACCAATTTAAAATGATTCAAGCTTTGTGACATGGTGCATTATCCTGCTGGAAGTAGCTATCAAAGGATGGGTGCATGGTGGTCATAAAGGGATGGACATGGTCAGAAACAATGCTCTGGTAGACCGTGGCATTCAAACGACACCCAATTGACACTAAGGGGCCTGAAGTGTGCAAAGAAAACATCCCCCACACCATTACACCACCACCACCAGCCTGAACCAAACAATGGAACCAGCCCTTTAAATTAATGTCCAGGGGCATTTTTACCATTATAAGAGCAATGTTTTCTAATCTTATTAAATGTATGCATCATCTGTCAATTTCTTAAATTAAAATAGAAAAGTTGTTTTTAAAATGTTAATTTAAGTAATAATTTTAGTTAGAACAATTAGACACAATCAGACTGTTTCCAATCATATGAGATGAATATGAATATCAAAATATCCATATTTGCACTGCAGAAGTGGCACAGAAGCTCAATCTGAAGTGAGATTTAGACACATTTACATAGTGTTTCGGTTTATTTAAGGTTTGACCAGGCAGGATATTGCAGCACTAAACCCTGAAATGTGTCAAACAAAACATATACTCAGAAACAACCATTATACATAGTTTAAAACAAGCTACAAATTCTGACATAATATTATCATTAACTTCTGAGAGTACAGCACAAATACACACACACGAAAAAAGCAGAACTGGCTTCATACAATCAAACACCTAAAGCATTTAATGCAGCTCATGGGTAAATGTTGTACGAACGTTTTACATATAAGTTTTTGAATTTAGAAATATGTACAAATTAAACTTTAAAAGTTTACTATTTTAAATAAAAAGTCCATGCAAAGTATATGAAAATAAAACCGCCAGTAGGTGGCGGCAAGTCATTCAGTCAATGGTTCAAAACACAAGATTCATTTGAATCGAATCGCTTGGAGATGCAAATCAGTTCTGGTGTGACTTTGATTTTCACAAATAGACAGTGTTGTGGCTAAAACGTACTTAATACAACTTGTCTATTGGATTTTTGTACAAGATCAGTATCACACATGCAATCATGCCAATACTCAGAGCAATAGCAAGTAGTAACTTTTGGCACTATGGCGCTTCATAAACAGAACTGCATGCGTCTAGCAGAAAAACATTGCAGCCGGATCTACTAGGGGTGGGAATCTTTTACCATCTCACGATTAAATTCGATTCCGATTATTGAGGCCATGATTCGATTCATAATCGATTTTCAATTCAAAAAGATTTTCGATTCAAAATGATTCCATATTGAAAATATCAAAATTAAATTCGCACCCCCCCAGACCCGTTAATATTTGGCCCGTTACCCCACCCGTGCCCGTGATAAATCACACGCTAAAATCATTCAAATTAAAATGCTTTATTTTTTATCTTGCACCTCTCAACATCAACAGTGTCATGAATGGGCTAATGAAAGAGGCTCTGCCTTTAAAGACTCGTTGTCAACAATTTCATATACTCCACTCACCAGCTTTACTTTTACTCAGGGCAGGCCCTGACCAATTTGCTGCCCTAGGCAAGATTTTACTTGGTGCCCCTTGTATCAAGGTTTTTATATTTTGGTTGTGTTTTTATAATTTTTAAAACAAAAATAAACAAACAAACAAACAAACAAACACACACACACACGGTTTACTATCTTTGTGGGGACTCTCCATGAACGTAATCGTTTTTATACCGTACAAACCGTATTTTCTATCCCCCTACACTGCCCCTAAACCTAAACCTACCCATCACAGGAAACATTCTGCATTTTAACTTTCTCAAAAAAACGTATCCTGTATGATTTATAAGCATTTTGAAAAGTGGGGACCAGCTCACTTTTCAATGAGCTGGTTGAAAAGTGATTACTATCAGCTATTACTATCCTTATGGGGACATTTGGTCCCGACAATGTAATATAAGTACACACACATATACATATTATACATACACACAAAAATGTGTGTATGCGTATATCCTCCACTAAACTATGCATGCTCATGTTTTCACCATGAATTAAACTTAAGAAATGTTTATATTTAGTGTGCATTTTATTTTATTTTTAGCTATTTTAGATAAACCTGTATATAAATATTATTACTAATTTCAGAAAATAAATTTTACAAACGCCATATATCCCCTTACAATTGCAGTAAGTAGGCGGGAACCGGCGAACATTTAAAAGACTTTAACCAAACAAAACGAAAGTAACGTGGGCAGCCCCTCACAGACAACTGCCACACACACACACACACACACACATAATAAAACGCAAACACAACTCAACGTCAAATCCAGGTCTGGTGATCTCTCGTCCTTATATGCCTCCGAGCTCCCTCAGAGGACTCCGTGTGGCTCGCAGGCGACGCTCATTCACAATCACGCCCCGGTCCCGCTCGCTCTCTCGTCCACCTCCCCACAGAAATATTGCACCTATATTTCATCCGCGCTACTACCCGCCCGCACAGAGTTAATTATCCGCCCGCACCCACGCCCATGATTTTTATAAAATGTCACAATTTGCCACTTTTATGCCGTTGCAGGACTCTACGTCGCGTATAGGCTAGTTACAAAATGGAGACGAACAGCCCGCTGATTTTATTAATTTATTAAATCGATTCTTGGACATTTCGGATCGATTCTGAATCGTTGCAAATGTAGTTGTGTCACGCAGCTAGCACTCATTAGCACTCGTCACCGGCCCGCTCTCGCGGTCCCTCGCCCCGCTGCTTGCCACAGTGGTATTTCCATTTAATTTTGATTTGGCTGTAAATCATCAGCGTGAGGCTAACGTGCACATGGTTGCGTCATCCCGTTTCACTTTGTAAACAATCTTTTTTGCACTTATTTTGCTGACTGAAGGCATAAAAAGCATGCAGTAGGAAACTGAAACTGATCAGTTTCTCAGTGTTGATGCACTTTGGGAATTGTAGTTTTTATTCCGATTGTATTACACATCCATTCATGAGAATCGAGCAGGTCACTCGCACCTGTGCGCCTAAATATTTTTTCACAGTCACACGCATTCATTTTTAGCCGTAAATGCGCCCAAAATGGACGCTATGTAGAGTCCTGTGTGTGTGTGTGTGTGTGTGTGTGTGTGTGTGTGTGTGTGTGTATGTGTGTAAACTTTTTTTACTTTATAAGAATCAAAATTAGGAACTGATAAGAATTGGAATCGAGAAAAAGAATCAAAATTGTTAATTCAAATAATACCCAACCCTAGTTACAATCTACTGAAGATGCTTATAAGCCTTTAACCAAATGATTGCATTATCAACAGCTATTATTAGAGAACTTCTTATTTTTAACTAACTTCCTTAAGATAAATATAAGTCCCAATAAGTATTTTTTTCGCATTTCAAAAACAGAAAAAAAAAAAAAAACCTAGTTCCTGGAATACTAAATACAAATGAATAGCATGTTTAATATCATAAATTAGCTCATACAAAAAAAACAAAAAAACTATAAGAAACAAATAGACCTTGAAAAACAGTCATGGAGGTCTACAAGGTGATACTGTGATTGTATTGTGATATTTGCTTTTTTATATTTTTCACAAAAAACAAAACAAATTTGTATTCATGTATAGTATACACATATAAACACACACAGAGAGAGAGAGAGAGAGAGAGAGAGAGAGAGAGAGAGAGAGAGACCTTTCACGCTCTCAATCTGTATGATAACAAACTGTTTAATTCATTACAGAATAGGCTATATTAACTCAAGCCATATATGTATTGTAACATGCTGAAACATATGACTTATTTTACATTGCCCCAAGTTACCGTAACAGTTATATGCCACGCAAGTCTACTGTGTGTGTGTGTATGACAATGTGTCCTTCTTCTGTAGTCTCAGGCCACTTTTACAATGGCAGTTTAGTTCGAAATGGAGAACAGGTCGTATGAAAAATTGCTAATGAAAGCTTTCATACAGAGCTTTGTACCGAACCCGAGAACCCACAACCTGATGCATTTGATCTGTGCCATTTAGCCGATTAAAATGTCATTAGTTCAATAACATACATGTTAGGGATGATAGTGTTGATGATTTACCTTAGATATGAGCAAGAGCGACCCTGCATTTTTTTTTTAAACATCTGATATAGTTAACTGTTTTAGTTCTGTTTTCAGTCTGTTTCAGTCATACTAAATAAAACAATTGTCTTGTTTTTACTCATTCAAATGTCTCGTTTTTAGTCAGTGAAAAAATTTGGATGAGGAAAATTATTTGTCAACCTAATTAACACACATGCACACACGCACACAGCTTAACTACTTTTACATTATCATTTACATTATCAAATCCCCAACATAAATTAAAAACTAAAGTCTATTTTGTCTGTATGAACTTTCTTTCTTTTTTATATATTTTTGAACAAGCAAATAGATCCAGACACATCACTGATCTGCCAATATATAACATTTTTGCATACAAGTCAATCAGCTGCCAATCATGTTTAACACACTTTTTGCTGTAAATCCCTTTAATCTGCTTTGATTCCACTCCACCCTCCCAAACTTGCCAGCACCAAAGGACTGTCTGAAAGCTCTGCTCTTGACAGCGCAAGATCACAGATCTATGCTGCATGACATGAACGATCGCACTCAAAAAACAAACTGGATCAGCCTCTGTTTCTGTGTCCAGGGGCGTAGCACCAAATTTTGGGCCCTGGGTACAAACCATCTTGCTGGGCCCCCGTACCATGTATGTGTATGTATAGAAAACGGACTTCCCTGCCTTGGGCCCTGGTTACTCAGTACCCTTTATCCCCCCAGTCCCACGCCCCTGTCTGTGTCTAGCTGTCAGAAAGTAACTTGACTTTGTGTCACACTGAAAGTTGATTGCAAACACAGTGAAATTCATGTACAGATGTGTAATACAATGTATTGAAGAAGCTTGGAAATCTTGTTCAGGGGTTGCAAAAGTGTTGAGAGACGAAAAGTTTAATCTGCTATCTTTTGAAAAAACATTCAAATACGCAATATTTAGGCCAAGCTAATTTTTTACGCTAAAAGCCCGGAATATGTCTGCTGTTACAGAGATAAACTGATTGATATATATTTGGGTTATGTCTGAATTCATCCGGATACATTTGAAAGCAACATTTTCATAAAAAAAAAAATGCTCCATGGCCACACTAGTGTTTTCAAGTATTTTCCCTGTTTATTAAACAGGGGCTGATTTTCAATTGGGCAAATTGGGGGGAATTCCCCCCTTAGGTGAGGCAGTAGGGATCATGATGCGGAGCCGTGGTATCAAGGCCCCACCCACACTCCAGCAGAATCGGTTAGTACCATTTACTGCAGAACAGCTCTTTATGTCAGTGTGAAATAAAGCTATGGAAATGTAGAAATTAAAGTTAAAGCTCCAATGTCGCCAAATTCCTTAAAAAAATCTGGTGGTACGTCGGTGCCTACTTTGCTTAGAGAACCTGTCAATCATGATGTCCCAGCCCTGTTTTTATAGCATCAAAAAACTAACTAACCCAACTAGGGCTGTGCGATATTGAAGAAAAGTGCGATATGCAATATCTTGTTAAATAATGCATTATACGATATGTGATACGATATTGCAATTAGTGTGTAAAATCTATTTAAATTATATTTTAAAATAGTATTTAAAAACTGAGAATGAAACCATTTGTGTTTCACATTCTCTCTGGGAAAAGAAAGCATCGCTACAACTTCTGAAAGTGACTAGCAGTGTTTTAGCAAACATTTGTCACAAATCGTTTCGATATGTGTGTGTATCAGACAGCCCGAGACTGCAAGTTATTATTTTTCACACAAAAAAAACAACTAACATCCGATACACTCGCAGCCCGTAACAGAAAGAAAGAAAAAAAGAGACAAATAAACAAGAGCAAATTAAAAAAAATATTAAGCACAAATAAATACAAAATACAAATACAAAATTAAATAAAGAGTGCTTTAAGATTTTCAGGTCTAACAGTATTCAGGTACAGGAATACTACAGAAATTGAATTAACCAAATGTTTCATTGTATAAATTAAATACAGATTGATTCTTCTCATTATCTATTGTTGTTTGAGTAACATTGTTAAATACACAGACAACAGCAGGTATATTAGGCTTCTGTCACTTGACCAGCTAATGCTTGGTTCCAATATACATGATACAAAACTGTTTAGGTTCAATTACTGTGTTTATTTGAGTACTGCCCAAGAAGGGCATTTTGACACAATTGTCTATGTTTCTGACCAAAAAAACACTCAAGTTTGGTACTCGCAAATATTCATTCAACAAATATTCATCACATGACTAAACATGCTTCATCGTTTTCAAATACCTCTGTTTTCACAGTCCACACTACAATGCGAAAATTGTTTTCAAATGTATCCCCTTGGGAAAGCGTTTTCAAAAACCTCCATCTTGGTGGCAAAAACGCTGTCTTCAATGTGGATGGAAGGCCAAAACAGAAATAAAAAGATGCCTTACTCGATCATGATTTAATTGTCTGTCAACAAGAAAACAGAAAAACTACGGCACAGGTCAAAGCAGACTGTTAGAGGACAAAGGCAGCACATTTGATTTCAAATAGCCCTTCCGTCAGCAGTGGTCAACCGTGGTTGTAAATTATTCACAGAGGCATCTGCATCTTGGGCAACAGTGGCTGCAACCTGCCTATGTCATGGAAGTCCAGTTGGCGAGGATCAAAATACACTGCGAAGCAACACAAGGTCAAGCTATCAATCACACATTAGCGCTTTGGGCAAAATAAAATAAAAAGTGAAGAATCAAATTATAATGCGTTTGTACCATCAAGATTGCATGGATCAATACAGAATAACTTTAAACGAAAGACTTTCCATTTTTAACCTCTTTTAAAACCTCTCTTCCTGTTCACGGAAAGTCCATTCTTCTTTTCTAGTCCATCTGACCTTCTGTTTGAATATTAGTGCTGTGAATTTACTTAACGGGGTGAAAAAGTATTTTTTTATAATGGTGCGACAAACTGCACAGCACACGGGTTCATACAGACATTTGATACTGGGACAAAAACATCCATCTGCCTGGCATTAAAGAAACATGGTGCAGCCGAGAACACTGATTACATCTGGGTGAAGATACTTTACTGAGATAAACCAACTAAGGAAGACTAAGGTCAAGTACAGTAAGGCAGAATTTGTGATACCTACTTATTTTGCACATTTATTTCCTAATGCAACAAGAATGCAAATGAGTAAACCAGGATATTTGATCAGCTAAGAAAAAAAAAGGAAAAGCTGAACCACCCATATTGTACTGTAACGTAAGAGATCACATAATTAATAATAATAATAGTTATCATTTTAAAGAACAGCAGTAAAATTACAGTACTTTCATGTCTGTCTTTATTTCTTGGCTAGGCAAATGTTAAGCCATAGGTGTTTTGGGCCAAGTCACAATAGGGCTTTTGGTGGAAAAACAACAGGTAGCACTAAAGCCTCTCATTTGTTGACAACTGATTTGGAAACCAATTTAGGAAGATGGATGGCAGATGGCTATGTTTTGAAATGCATGCTATAAGCGAGCGACCCATGCACTGACTGCACTTGCAGAAATGTTGTTCGTGAGAAGCAGCATTTACTGTGAACTTGGCCAGTGAAAACCCCATCAACTTCTGAACATCAATTCACCCTCAGGATTTCCAGAATCAGATAACAGATATGCAATATAAATGCACTAAAACACGTGCAATATACAGATCTAATCAGTTGCAGTTTGTAAATAAATAGTGAAATGACCCCTGGTTAACTATTTAACCCAAAAGCGTAATAGACTTAGGGCTTCAAATATGCAATGATGAGAAATGAATTTGGTTTACCCTTTGACGTTCTTATGCATTTTAGCTGGCGCCGAGAGCCAGAGACAGACACGCTCAGCGCTCGTCATATAATACAGCTAGAGCTGCACAATTAATCGTTAAAGATCCTGAACTCATTCTTAAATGACAATGATTCACCTGTGTCTAATTAAACCTTTGACCAAAACCACACAGGAATATTCAAATCTGAATTTGGCGTTGGCGCTGACCCAGAGAGAGCAGTGTATTAAACAACTCCACAAACCGTCTTTTCAACCACACAGCACCATTATTTCTGTGTTATAAATATTCATATAATCACAGAAGAACTGCAGGGCTCGGCTCAACGGTAAGAATTTTTTCTACTGGCCCGGTCGCATTCACCCGCAGATCCACCGGTGCTGCAGTGGGTGCAAGCTGCGAGGCGCACGACTCAAACATGCTCTTTGCACTCAGTTACTAAGCATAAAGTCCTTGCTGGTTGTTTAAAATATCTGATGGATGAACCCACGCCTCCATTGGGCTCATTTATTTAATAACACGCTGTCAATTGTGATAAAACTTCCCAAGGCTTCCTAAAAATGTTCTGGCTCACATTAAACAGTGCTGCTATAGCCATTTGCATCTGCTCTAGGGTTTTTTGTTTTGTTTTGTTTTTTAAACATGGCAGGGAATTAGGGACTAACTTAAACTAGGTGTGTTGCGATAACCGCAATATTGTAATACCAATATTGACAAGCCAACCA
Source organism: Pseudorasbora parva (assembly GCF_024679245.1). NCBI lineage: Eukaryota > Metazoa > Chordata > Actinopteri > Cypriniformes > Gobionidae > Pseudorasbora > Pseudorasbora parva. Next base: position 29,849,904 of record NC_090176.1, read on the forward strand.
CAGAGGAAGGAAAGCAACCACAGAAATTGCGGCAACCGCAGAGTTCTGTTGTTGTTGTTTTTTTGTGTGTGGCTGTGGCCTTGTTTTACAATTCGTCACTGTGCATTTAATGGTAAATAAATTAATAATGATACAAGAGTGTTACAACATTTTCGTGCAAACTGTTTGTGTCCAGGTGTTAAACCACAATGGAAATTGCTTAACCGGGACAGCCCTAACTTAAACACTGCATACTCAAACCTGTATCCGACAGATTCAATCAGATCCATTAACATGATCATTTTAAATGGGTTTACATGAGAAATTCACTTGCACATATTTGAGAATCTGAATATATCGGATTGAAATTTATCAAAAAGTTCATCCAAATGAACATGTTCTAGAAAGACTAGATTAGCACATTATTCCAGAAATTACAAGAAAATGTAAATAAAAAGAGAGCAACCAAACATTTGGGCTATTTCCTTCTGCACCTTCATTACAAATAACAGCCTTGTATGTTAACTCATCACATAAATACAAAAAATAACTAAGCAAGTAAGATCAAGGTGGACAGACTTTTTTAGTCTCACAACAACAAAAACCAGCCATTGTATAATCCAAATGCACATTTATCAATTTGCCCATCAGCAACCCTCTTGTGGCTGTATACAAAAGAGGATTTCTGGAGTAAATATATGTTATCCAACAGAGAAAGATTTTTGTTTTGAGGATTTGTTTTAGAGGTTGTGTCGCTGTACAATGACTCCAGTTAAGCTGTCCGGGTGTTATACAAGTGAACTAAATTTAACCCCTTTTTACCCAAAACAGCTGTTTCTTACAGTGATAGATTACAGTAAAACAGTTGAAGAGGAACCACACTTATTTCCATTCTGCACTCCAGTCAGTATGTAGTCTAGAACAGTAACAATCACAAGCGCACATAACGATGTGCATAAATGCGTCATTTTAATGCAAACTGCCAAATGAGGATGCAGTCTAGAAGGCACACAAACTTTTTCCTTTGCTTTAAATGTTAATCTCGCAAGACACAAACTCGCAAGCTCTCATCATAAACAGCTGACCATGGCATTAATAATAGCTGGTAAATATTTACAAGAAAAACAGATACAGGAAACAGAAGCTCAGAAGTTCAACTAAGAAGTTTGCAGTCAACATTATAACAGAATAAAGCACATTACTTTACATTTCTGTTATCATTAGGGTTGGGTAGGGCTGGGCGATATGGCCAAAAAAATCTTTGTATTTTTTGTCAAATTGCGATATGCATATCCCTGTATTCTAAGTTTTTTCTATTTGGATGGGGGAAAAATCGTATAAAAAAACTTTAATAATAATTTTATTTCACATGCCCAATGATGTCCTAAAAACAAAAATGTTGATATTGAAGACTATAAAAAAAATACAGTGAATGTAATGTAGGCTATGCAATATATTATGCGCAAATTGGGAGTTTACAATCTAAAACCAAAATTAATCATTTTTTTCTTAAATTCACTAAACTAAAAAGGAAAATAAAAAACAAAAGAATAAAGCATTATAATGGTCTAAAATTCCACATATGGCACATTTATTGTAGCCTGGTCTTACCAGACTCTCGTACATTTCATTTGCACATAGAGTTTGGCCACTCTCCATTGACAAACATTTACTTCAGCGAAGGCGGGTACTCTGTTGAAGTTTAAAACTATTGGATCTGCCATAACCAATCGCTAACGTTTGGTCATGACGTATGTCATGCGCCCTTCACCTGTTTCACACATGGAAATCCGTCAAAATAAATGTGCAGGCCACCTCAGTGCACAACTAAAACTTGTGCATTCGGATTGTGATTTATTCACACCACGGTGAAGGGGAGAGTTTTGTAATCGGGAACTCGCCGCTCATGTGGTCTGTAACGATTGTATGCCTTAAATAAAATGTCATATGCTTGGTATTAGTGTTGTAGTACTCGAGATCAGTCTTGGTCTCGAGACCGGTCTCGAGACCACTTTTTAAAGGTCTTGGTCTCGTCTCGGTATCGACCGCATTTTTACTCGGTCTCGTCTCGGTCTCGGGTGAAGATGACTCGGGATTTTGTCTCAAGACCGGTCAAGACCACAGCTGAAGGGATATAAAGAGCAGAGAACTCCACCCTGCGCGCACTCTCTCTGTCTTCAAAATAAGCACATAAGCTCTCTCTGATACTTCACATATTAATCTAAATCAAAAGTTCAGAAAACCGAATTTGTTGCGCGTTCGTACAACTGATTTGAAGTACCGCTCGGTGTGAATTGCGCTCAAAAAACGTTTGACCAGCTAAACAGCTGACAGCTGACCAAATGACTCATTTGAACCGAATCATTTTAACGACGGTAATAAGAACTGATCTGTTCAACAATGAACTGAACGAATCAGTTTAATCATTTACTCAGAACACCTCAGAAATGAGAACGCAAGTGTGCTTACCCAATTTAGCAAGAGTGGAGAGTAAGATTTATTAGTTTTAACTATCCACAGTATTTCAGCTTATGTATGTTGAATGTGTAGTAAAATAAATAGTCTAAAATTTGGACTGGAGTGAGGTGAAAACAGAACAGTTGTTTGTTAACTAGCTGATCATTTTATTAAATTGTATATAGCAGAAAATGAGGCTATTTGTTAACTGTTAATGCTATTTCTAATATTGATATGATCATATACCAAAACAATTCAACCTGTTGGAACAAAAGAAACATCAAGATAAGAGATCATACATAATATGAGATATAAACATAAGATAATAAAAAATGATTGTTTCGTTGCATTTAAAAAAAAAAATGTGTGTGTGTGTGTAGGTCTGTTAGCCACCACCAAAGACCATTTTTGACCCAGGAAAAACCCTGCACATGTGAGATATTTGTTAAATCAAACTAGTTAATCAAAAAATGCAAGTACAGGGTTTCTTTTCCTTGTTGTTGCACAATAAAGCTGCACAATAACATTTTCAAATTGTAAATGAAAAATATATACATATATACAATAATTTGCTTAAGCAGCATACTAATGCATATCTGTATGATACATATTCCACCTCCTGTTATTCACATTCATTTAAGACATAATGGACTGTGTCTGAGATTAATACCTCATCCAGATTAGCATTCTTAGGGAACTTTAGGTTTTAAAATGGGATTGAGCGCTTTTCACAAAACAAAACTCAAAACTCTGTCAGTGTCAGTTTGGTGTTTGTGTCCACCATAGACTGTAAACAATATGGACACGTCGTCTTCAGTGCCTCCCATTGACGAAAAGTTGTGTTATTTGCTTATAGAAGAAAAAGATTAATTCCGTCAAAGCTGCAATGCCTTTTAATTATTTGATCAAAACTTCTCTCATGGTACACTTACACACCCACACATACGAGAGAAGTGCTAATCATATGCATATTCCACATTTTATCATAAGTGTGGGGACATGCACTGGTCTTGGTCTTGACTCGGTCTCGGCCTGTCTTGGTCTTGGTCTTGACTCGGTCTCGGCCTGTCTTGGTCTTGGTCTTGGTCTTGGTCTCGGCCCTTCAAAGTCTTGGTCTCGTCTTGGTCTCGGTTAAGGTGGTCTTGACTACAACACTACTTGGTATGATGATAAATGCTGGTATAAATAATGGACCAATTCAAATGTTTATGTGCTTTTATTTTAATTTGTTTGAGCAGTGATGAAATATATTGCTCTTATAAATACTTGCCAGCATTTGATAGAAATACAAGTCTAGAAATGCATCCAAATAACAGCAAAGCACAACCGTACGGTGCTCTGCAGTGGTCAAAAATGATTATAAACTGTGAATTTTGAAGTAATATATTCTTGAAAACTCAAGAGATGTGGATTCGGACAGCCATTACATTACCACATGTCCTTGGTGTTTGTCAAAAGCAGTAGGTATCTCGGCCAGGGATTTTTACGCGGGTGGTAGGAGACGGACGGCAATAAAATAACTATAAAATAACCTGGCCCCTGTAACTTAAATGATGGCAATACCTTCCAACCCCCATGAGAAAAAATTACCGTCCGAACAGGGCTTCAGCCAACTCCTTCACCACTAACGGAGCGAGCTGGAAAATCAAACTTTTCCCGATTTTCACCCTGTTGGGGAGGAGGGCCACCAACAAACCTCAGCAAAGTTTGTTCTTGCTCCGGCTTTAACTTCTGGATATTCGGCAGCGGTGTCACAACGGAATGAATGATTTCATTCTCATCTTTCTCCGCCGCTATTACTGAACTACAACTCAAACTAGCGCACGACATCAACATCATCATTCTCGACCACTCCCTCTGTTCGCTGATTGGACCGGTAAAAATTTGTTCAGAAAAAACCTAAGAATACATCGCAGTCCCAGACGTAGTACTGAAGGAAAATGAAAATTGAGCGGAAGTACGTCTGAGGGCAAAGCCAGGCTACATTTATTGTCCATCAACAAATATTTTATAAACATTATTTTTTTACATCATATTTTAATCAGAATTATTGCGTCCCTATTTTATTGTGCTCCTTCAGCTTGGCATGCATGCATGTGGCGGCGCTCTTTCACGGAAGCCTAAAGTTTAGCGGATATTTACTTAGAAGGCTCGTCCTATTCTGACAGCAAAATGGACATATTTGCAGGACTTTAACGTTTTCAGATGGAGAATATACCTGTAAAATATAAGTTATGCACTGAGTAAAGCACCAAATATTTATCCGTCTGTCAGCATGAGTAGCCTCTCTATCTAAGAGCATCTGACAGGGCAAGCTGTTTTAAACTATAGCCTACGGGTTAACTATATCTAACTATATCCATTATTTTGAAGCCCTTAATATAAAGCATGTGTCAATTTGAGGACAAATTGTATTATGCACTTTCCCTGCATCAGCTCACTACGTACTCTTATTTTCAGATGCTTCTGTATCAATCTGCTGTATATCGAGATACACGGTTATTGCCTCATTCCGTATCGTCTCTGAAAAATATATCAATATGTTGTACAAACTCGATATACCGCCCAGCCCTAGGGTTGGGTGCCGAACTCACATCTTTTAAGATTAAATCAATCTGTGCCAAATTTCAATACTTGAGAAGGCATCTGATGATATAGACCAGTGTTTGTGAATTTTAAACAACAAAACAACTATTAAAATATTAATTCTGCATGTCCTGTGTGAATAAATGAATCGCGGAGATGCGTGGTTGCATTTACCACACACACAGAAGCATGTGCTACGGTCACGTGTTTCCATCTCTGCCGTCTGCGGGATATGAATGCGTAAACATAATCTCCAGAGCCACTGAGAGACACTTTATGAGCATTTTACTGTTTCATTTGAGAAAAACATATTATATCCAACACATGAACTCAAAGGATTTCATGGCAACTAGAGATGCACTGATTGCAATTTTTTTGGTCAATTCCGATTTACGATTTTTTGTTAGTGAGATCGGCCAATACCGATTTTTGCCGATTCCGATTTTCTTTCTAAGAACTATAATTGACAGCATATTAATCTTTTTTTAATTATATTACAGTAAACAAACAATGGCAAACAGCAACCAAGGCAGCTCTGGCATAATGTCAATAACAAGTTACCATTGGATTCCAGCCCAGAATTTAACCGGTACCGGTTAACATGTGAAGTTTATAGTTATTATCCATCAGATCTGAAGGACTGCGACCAGCACTCAGAAAGTTAAAACTGTCAGCATGATTATTATTGTTGTTATTAGTAATAATAATACATTTATCTTAGAACAATTTTCAGGTTGTAGGTTTATTACAACTTCAAGGTAATAGGCTTACCAGTGGTTTCAGGCTAATACTTTTTACTTCTTATACTTTTATACTAATGCACTAAGTGTGTTTGCTAACTGCTACTGCTGCTTTCTACAAAATGTAACTCCATGCCAAAACGCGAGTGTGGATTTGTAATGCATCAATACAAGCTACAAGCGTAAGCTTTTCCCTCTAATGCTTTGATTTCAACCAGAGCACAGAGTTCAATCTGATCGCACATTTAATTATTAGACAAGAAATCGAAATGAATAAATAAATAAATAAAAACAATTGCAAGTTATCCTATCAAACGAACATACAAAAAAATCAGTTTGAAAACAATAGCAAATAATACAGCAACGCACCTACTAAGTAAAAAATATATTTATAAAAAAAGCAGTTTCTGTCATTGTGCATTGATAAATCTATTCAATCTACATTAAATAAATTCACAAATTCCTCTTTAAGCTTTCCGTTTCTCGGTTTGCTTTTGGTCAGATGTTGCCAGTTGTGATTTATTTTAAGAGTTGTGGCGTTTAAGGCACAATTTACATTCGGCTGGACAAGCGCTCAGACTTGATTCTCTGAGCAGGCATAAAATCATGCCTGGGCAAAACTTCTGTGAAAGCTTGCATGCAGCACACAAAATCAATTATTTCTGGTATATGATTCTAAACAGTAGCAAGCATGGTCCAAATACAGACAAAACATCCAGTAACATCTTGAAGTAACTCTAATAGGCATTCAGTTGTGTAACACAAGTATACAACACAAATCCATAAACGTGCTTCAAACAACAATCAGGTGCAAGGTTCCTCATGTCACTACAAGCAGGTCTATAATAATTTCTATGCTCGTCCCATTAGTTTACACCGATTCCTCAGAGAGCATGTGCAATGTGACCCACAAGATATGGTTTCCCATGTTATCCATATGCTCCTGAATACGTCAGCCTTTAGACTGATATAAATACAGAAGCGATGTGCTCAAATATAACATTGTATTGATTAATTGTCTCTGTAGCCAAAAGAGTGCAGGGCTGTGTGGGCAAGTGCGATCCAGGATGAGGGATGTAGTGGGAACACATTGTACAATACTTGTGCATTTTTCAATAAAAGCAAAATTCAAACCTTGATCACGGAGTCTGTAAAAAATCATCCAATGTTTGCCTTGCTATTGCTTACATATTCCTGAATAAATATAATCATAAAGATGCACATCAGGCTCATTTAACTTCAGCCATATCTTATCTAATGTTCTCACATTCAAATATAACCTTTGGCCAAGCCGGCATTCTCAAATGATTTCCCCCCCCTTTTTAAACCACTCATATACTAAACGTAACAGTCCTTATCGATGAATAATTAAAAAATAAGAGCTACCAGTAGAGGGGGTTTACATGCAACATATAAAACATGCATGCATGCACGAGGAGCAACAGCCAGCACAAGGATATTGGTCAATATTATATACATACAGTACTTCAATACACTACTAGTGTGTTTTCTAAACTCTACTGAACGGGTCTTCATGTTGGAAACTTGTCAAACCAGTCACTGAAAAAATAAGCTGCACAATCCTGGCAGTAAACGCTGCTCCTTAATGGTGCATGCTCAGATTATATTCAGATGGTGTTATGTAGCTATTTTACGAGAAACCAGTGAATTCGATCTCAATGCGGAGTAACACGAGACACAGCCTCCGGTGGCACATACATACACAGAAAGAAAAAGAAAAAACATGTCATGACACAAACGAACACTCTGCAAAAATTGCATTTAAAGGGGTCACAACATATAATACCCACCTGAGGAGCAGGAGATGAGGAACACTCCAAAAGCGAGCTTTGTTGCAGGTCCCATTTTTTCAATCTTCTGTCTTGTCCTACAAAATCCAAGAGTCTCTGCATTCAAGTTTTCCCACGAACTACTGATCAGCAGTCAGTGAAACACATCCATGTCACTGAGTCAGTGATATATGGCAGTGCACAAATCCAATGGCAGTTTATAGTCCTCCGATTTAGCGACTGGGAAACGGCATCAAAGTGTCCACTAGTGATAGTTCATTCAAAGCAGACGATCTTTTAGAAATAAAGTGATATATGGTTGTCTATGCAGTTTTCCTGACAACCCATTTCAATAACGAGGAAATTCCAACGCGTAACGTTACGAATACTATCTGTACAATGTTGCCCTGTCGCGCGCTCAGAATAAACGAGCCCGTCCAATAAGATCTTTCAGTAAATGGGCCATCTCCCATTTCCAGTGAACAGAACTGGACAACCAATGCATAGAACCCCCCATAAAATATATGTGAAATAATGTTATTAATGCAAAGGAACTGATATTTCAAGCAGAGCAATGTCTTTAAATCACACCCACCTGAAAAGTATATGGCAGAACCCTAAATGCAAGCACATTTACGGGGATAAAAATGGAATTAATATCCCTAAACGATATTTCCACATCACGCTTAATTCGCTTATTTTTCTTTTAAAATATATGTAGTACAAATGATCATATATAAAGAGAAATAAATGGGGTCACGCGCACGATTCAGCGCACGCGCGAGCTCAAGTTGACAGTGAAGGACTTAAATATGGCCAAACGCGCAATATCCACATTTCCTTCGGGTGTTAATGAGTCAAACCTGCAATTACCAACCTTACAAAGCTTTTCCAGAACTGCTAAGGTAGGTAGTTGAAACAAACAGTCGTTTTAAACTAAGACATGTCGACGGATGAATAAAGCTTAGCATGTAACGTTACAGCCTCTGAAATAACTTCATCAGCCCCGTCGGGAATATGACGCTAAAAATTAGACGGAATTGACAGATAACGTCACTAAATGTAATCCTTCAATATGTATTTTCCCGGTGTTCGCAGTCGGTCGACTTTTTCGAGCGGTCAGAACTCAATTTATCGCGATTTCGCTCTCCGTTGCTGTCAGTCACCGTTGGCTTACTGTATTCAAGATGGACGCCCGGGCGGATTGTTTTTGTTTTTTTCTGTCCTCCACTGCCTTTACCCGCCCATTTTTTTACGTAGGCGAGGCACCGCACCGATTGACAAGCGTTTTACCCAATCAGAATCGCATATGTAAATAATTGAAACCAACCACCGTGCTTCACATAAACCCAGCCCTCTCTTATGAGGGGTTTGTATGTGGCAGTAGAATGACGAAGGTAGGCAGTAAACTATTCACTGTATGTTAATAGTAGTGTAGGATACATGTGATGTAACACCCTCTAATTTATAAAAGGTGAATTAAAATGCAGAATTGTCGTTTAATTTATGTTGCACTATATTGGGAAGACTGGGCTAGTTATTTTTTTACATGGGACACGTACACGTAACCAGTTTTATATCTTAAAAACTATAGCCAAGGGGTTGAGTGAGAATTCCAATCACAGAAGTGTGTAATGGCTCTATGCATAGAGCCCTCCATAAAATATATGTAAAAATGTTGTTATTAATGCTAATGGTCTAATATTTCAAGCAGAGCAATGCCTCCAAATCACTCCCACCTGAAAAGGCAGTAGAAGAAGCTAAATGCATGCACATTTATGGGATAAATATTATGGGAACACTTTATTTCTATAAATCCCTTCTAGCATTCTACTAACGATAAGTAACTTTGCAACCCGTCAACTATCAGGTATTATAGTCTGTTGGGGGGACCATCAAAATAAAGTATTTATAAAGATATTAAGGAGACAGTCTCTAAGTAACTATGCAAGTACATGCAAATTATTCTTCTATCCCTAACAGTCTACTTGTACTCTGAGAGTTCATTGACAATGACATGTTATTTATTTTTTTAGATAGATTTAAACACATAAATAAATTGCATTACTAATTACTGAAGTGGTATTATTACCTCTTCAAGAACTGACCTGGACTATCAATATACGCTAGTTTTTGAAGATTGTCTTTTTAAAAATATTTTTACTCTGAACATAGTCATAAAATGCATCATAATTACACAAGTATTATCTAGTTACTCGGCAGTGAAACAATTGTTTATGTCTCAGATACACATTTATGCTGTGATTAGTAATTCATTGGTAATTCTTTATAATTTTTTATAGTTATTAGTTAAAGAGGCCAATCTCATTCAGTACTTATTGATGACCTAATAAAGAACTAAATATTAAACTACTAAACTAACTAATACATTTGATATTACTTACTGATTAGTTAATTGTTTCCATATTAGTTAATAGTAGTAGCCGAAGTGTTAATGTAGTGCTACTCATTTGTCTTGCATTACTTCCTGCATAGTTACCTATTACATATAAACATATTCCCCAAACCAAGTGTCACCCATAATTATTATACAAATTTTGCTGAAAAGCAAAGCTTATAATCTAATTGTTAAGTCTGATGTCACAATTTCTGGGTCCAAATGCTCTAACAACAAATGTGCTAATATAAATTTATGTTGTGCAGTAGTATACTGAAAAATCATAATCCTAACATTTATCTCCATAAATCTCAGTTAGCCAGATAGTGATTAATCTTTTCTGAACCTCTAAACTTTTGGTGTCCAGATCAAAAGTCTGTTAGTCTGGAGACTACACCTTGTCATACATTTGTGTTATAAATTAATACTTCTCATAAACAGTTTTTAAGATCTCACTTGAAGCAGAATAGATGCTTGTACACAGAAAAAGTTTTCAATATGTCACAGGGTGTTCGATGGCCCTTATAACAACTTACCCCATAGTGTGACAATATCCCTGCTATTGACATGGTCAATAACAGTAATAATGTTCAAAAAGCTTTTCTATAGCTAAGACTTTAACCCCTGGTTTCACAGACAGGGCTTACTACAATTCACGTTTGAGCTGTTTTAACTGAAAGCAACTTTCACTGACATATCTTAAAATATGTCAGTGCCATTGTTTTGTCTCGAGATGCACACCGGGCATTTTTTATAAAAGCTACCCTAATTAAACTAAGGTTTAATCATGGCTTAATATAAGCCCTGTCTGTGAAACCATGCATAAGATATTTGCAACAGGAATCATATGAAAAGGAAATTATCACAGAAAGACAAGTAGGTAATGATTAATTCATTGTTTTGCTCATACAAAAAAAATGAAATGCCTACATGGTTAATTAGAAATAATTTGCCATTGTTGTTGTCAGCAATGATAAAGGGAAAAACATTTTCTGGATGTTTCACCTTAATATTGTTGCCTTTAAATAAAAAATTTTTTAAAAAAATATTTTTTACATGAATATACACCCAATGCATTTTTTACAGTCACATTTTGACAGGAAAGTCTGAATTCATAAGAAGTTAAAGTTCACTCATACTTCAATTTGCATTAACTATACAACTAATTTGTACACCTGTGGTAAACAGTTGCTGATTTTAATATGCGTTTGTATACATTTTAAATATTTTGTGGTGTTGTCATGGTCAGGACTGACCATATATGAAGCAGCTTAGTGTATTTTAATTCAATCTAATTTAAAACATTTCTTTTTTATCCAGACATTTAAATGTACTATAACAAATCATCTAGTGGCTTAAGATAGGTACTAACCAGACAATTTTTTAAATAAAAAGCATCATAAATCTACATTACAAGGTCTCCACAGAGGACTGTTCTTAGTGATTTGTGTGCTGCTCTCATTGTAACATAATAGCAACTCCCAACCTGGCCCAATGCAGCCTATGTAATCTGATCCACAAATATTCACACATAATCCTGATGCCCTATTTAACCATAAGCATTTTTTTCATTGCTGCAGTGATCTGAACCTTTGTTGAAGTCTTTCTGTTTCTGATTCAGTGCATGCAGAAAAAAGCTGGAAGTTTTGAGAAGCTAAATGTAAAAAGAGCACTCTGGAGCATACATTTCACAAATTAAATGTCAGTTTTCCACCAACCTGAGGTGACTTTGGAAATATTCAAACTAAGCTATTGTGAAGGTCAAAGACATATGATCAATGACAGTGCCCACCGCACTTTGTCTCCCTCTCCTGATATTTCAAACCCGAGAGAATGCTGAAGAACGCTCTTTTCTACCAACCTCCACACCACCTCTTTCCCTTTTAAAAGAACCAATGCATCTCTATAGATGGATAGATAGTGTACACATCTGTTTTAACATTACTGAAGGCCATGTAAAAAATACATACACTGTAAAAAAATATTGTTTTTTGTTGGTTTAACCTAAAAAAGTAAGTAACCTGGTTGCCTTAATTTTGAGTTTATTGAAATTAAAAATTTGAGTTGATACAATGAAGGAAATGTGTTTAATAAAGAGAAACTCTAAATATTATTGTATCTGAACCACATAAAAAATTATAAATCATGAAAATAGCACTATTTGGCATGTTTCACTGCGTCATCAGAAATAAAACCCACACAATTACCCAATATGCTTACAAAATATTTTAATAATATTTTAATAAAGGTTGTCAAATCTCAAAAAATTTTCATTGTATTAACTCAAAATTTAAATCTCAATGAACTCAAAATTTTAAGGCAACCAGGTAACTTTTTCTAAATAATTTTTTACAGTGTATACTTTTGACAAAAATTACCAAAAATTATATTATTATTATTATTATTATTATTATTATTAACACTAAAAATAACAATAGGGTTTCTGGAGATCTTAAAAAAGTCTGAAAAAGTTAATTCACCCTTACACGAATCAAGGCCTGAAGGCCTTAAACCAGAGCAGAGTTTTACCTTTTTTTTTTTGTAAAGCGAATTAGATGTAATAGAGATTTATTGGAAGTTGTATTTTCCAAACTCTGAATTGTTGCTAATACAAGTCGTTGGGTTTCTCCCTAAAGGACATATTGACACACAGTTTTTCTTTCAGTTTACTCCTTAAATTTCCCTTAGGGTCTTTAGAGGTTTAGTGTACAGTACATGTACAGACTAGAGCATCTTTTCTACCATCCCACCACACTGGCATTGATAGTAGTTCACTTGGCCGTCATCTGCTACGTGCTGATCAACAGGAATTATTTCTCAATTGCTCAAGGCCAGAGCAGTGTTGTCAAGCAATTACAAAGATTCCTTGCCATTGTCACTACCAACCAGGAAACTTCATTGGTCCATATTGTGCAGCTAATGATTTTGAATGTATGGTTTATAATCTAGAATGGAATTACTCTTTTGTGGCCTTTGAGGGACTGTCAACTTGACTGTGAGTGGCTGTTAAGTGTTTATCTTCCCTCCAGCTCATCGTAATTAAGAGCTAGAAAATGGAATTTATCTGCAGCAGCCGTGCGCTCCCATGGAAGGTCATTACAATAACCCATTGAAATGACATTCCCTCACGACACGTGCCATTTTATCGACCTTGTGACACACAGGAACCTCTTTGCTAAGTCAGTCCCAAGCACCGCACAATGCTCGCGTGGATACTTAACACATACTTCTAATGACGTGTTGTCAGCACAGTGTCTCAGTGACAGCATGCACACATGCTCTCTACTGGACCACGAAGAATATTCTGCCTCGTGGGTTGACTGCCGGATTCACATGCCTAACATATCTCTTCCTGTGAGTTCATTAACTTTTAATCAAAGTTCTAAACGTGCTGGGGATTATCCTGATAAATTTCAAAGGGAGAGTGCGAGATGGCAGCACATCTGTCAGTGCTTGTCATACCGGTTGGACCGGGCGTCCTTGGCCGGATGGACATGTGGCTCTTCTGTGTGGCTAATTAACATTTCCCTTGGTGCTTTGTCTGCCACTGCTGCCAATAATTATGCACAACCTACGACCAGGCCCCAATCACAATGGACCTGGTTCTGTGTATTTGTACTAACATCAGGCTAAATCAATGAATTACTGTGTCAAAGATGAAATCAGCCAGATTGCGTATTTGGTGCAAACATAACCCCTGCCTGGAAAATGAGCTCTAAGCCACATTCTTACGTCTTATATTACCTCTTCCTGCTCGTGGCTAAGCGCACAGCCTAAGCGCTGGCAAATCACATTACATCCTGTTCTCTTAAAGCACATTAATGCTGAGCCTTGACACGTGACAAGAATACCCCTATTCATTCACCATAACAGCAAATCAAGGCATCATCTTCCACTTCCCTTTCATTTTCCTTTGATTTAATTATTTTATGGCAGCCTTAACGAGGCCCTATCATTTATCTCTGAAAGCTGTAATCAAGTCTCAAATGCTAAATTACAGCTATTCCGCAGGCCGATGTTCTACAATAATAGCTAGAGAGATCTGAAAACAGTCCTGAAATGTATTCTGGAAAAAAACTGTATGTATGCTTGAGATATCCATGGTGATGATGGTTTAACCATGCATAACATACTGTGGCGTCTCTCAGAGCATAGGGTCTATTCTGTCCCCCCTCTATATTATACAGTAACCTTTAAAAATGCATGCATCTTAGGAAGATGAACTTGCTTTGAAGAACATTTATCATTTCAGCTTTACACTATTGCACGCTCCTAAGGAGTTGAGGAGGTGCTAAGGCCTCGTGTTTTTGTAGGAGCGCTCTGAGCGCATGAAGTTGAAAAAAAATCAACTGAGCCGAAACGCACGCGTACAACGTCATTACACCCCCCCCCCCCAATCGAATGAATGGAGAGGTGGGCTTTCCATTGTGGTGACAGTTACCTTGATTAGACTGACAGCACAGCTGATTTTGGGGTTGCCTAGCAACATAAAATAAAACCCTGCAGCACACTGCTCTTTTCTAAATTAAAAACGTCAACCAAAATAAAGCATTGCAGGTTTGAAAACGCATTATGTCTAAGAGGTCATTAACACGGGACGCTTTTTTTTTTTAGAACGCTATGTCATACGCGAGATAATGCAAGAGACACGAGTGAAACTGTAAAACACGTCCGTCTAGCGTGTTTATAGAAAAACTTTAGAAAAGCAGAGCAGTGGAATGTAAAACGGTTGTGTGTGAACGGCCACTTTGTCTATTTTTGCCTCAGTTTTAGCTCATCTATTGTTTTTGGTTTATTTCCTTTAACGGGAAAAAAACGGTGAAACATTCTTCAAAATATCTTCTTTTATGTCCCACAGAATGAAGTAAGTCATACAGGTTGGGAGCATCATTAGGGTGGTGAGTAAATATGCGAGTCATTTTTAGTGAACTATCCCTATATTCTCAGTAAACAAGTCTAAATATCTTGAATATATTTTGCCCTTCAAGTTTATTTATTTAATTTTAAAGATGTTTACTAGATTTATTGCAGTATTTCAGTTTTACAACACATCAAAATAAACCATCAGACAATTATAGGCTCATTTCACCATTTCAGTGACTCTTTTCTATGCATCTTTAATGTTACGATATAAACATAAAAGGATATGCAGCAAACACAAGGCAATGGCAGAGCTAATTTACCAATATTATTAGATGAAACAAGTGCTGTTATTGCATACTACTACTAGTAGAGATTAACGCATGCATGAAACAGATTTGTTTTAAGGCAGAGGCTTAAGGTTGAGTGTAACTGTCTCAGATACTAAAGGTGACTGGAGATTACCTGAGTGACCCAGGCCAAAATGACACATGCCCAATTAGCTTTAATCTCACTAATGTAGTGCTGTGCATGTGCCTGCATGTGAGGCAGAAAGAGAGAGGGTCAACATGTTAAAAACTGTAACAGAATAAATAAAACCTAAACATATCAACTCAATCTTCCAATCCTTGGCTATGGCATTAATATGCCGCCGGGTTGCAGACTGAAATGGGTATTTCAGTTGAAAGCAGTGTTTCATGCTTTTCATGATCTGACTGCCATCCTGTTTTTTCAAATATCACTGACCTTGTCATTGTCCTGCTGTCTATGTCAGGCTACAGTGCTGTATATAAATCTGAAAAGCATATGGAAAAGCTGGTGCCTTACAGCAAACACGTAATAAGCAGAAAGAGCTCTTAATTATTTTTCAGTTCCTTAGATGGAATCAGTGCCTCTGGGCCACAGACACAAGAGGAGGAATAAATGACTTTCCCCTTGAGGATGAAGCGGCTCATGAAAAGGTAGGAAAATAGTCACAGCATATGGTGAAATAAGAGCACGCACGCCCCACAGTTTGACTTTACGTACTTCACATTACATGCTGCCTGTCTGTTTTTGGTTTCAGAGCTCATATTGTGCCATAGAGACCCGTGGCTTATTGGTTAGGACATGCTTTAGCACATTGAGCCATGGTGGGTTCAATGTGATGTGAGTTTCCTCACACATTTAAATTTAACCTTCTTCATTAATTTGTCTTTGTATCAATAAAAATCCATGAAACTGTACTGGTACCTTGCATTCACCCCAATAGTGCCCTGCAAAGTGCTTGTCACAAGGTATTTGGCTGTCATAACTGAAGTTTCAAATCGCAGGAAGCATATATTTTCAGTCAGGGCTGCGTTTCCCAAAAGTATTGTGAGCTAAGTTGATCGTATAGAGACCATTGGTGACAATGATTTTACGATCTAGGCTTACAATGCTTTAGGGAAACGCAGCCCTATAGGCGACAAAAGTAAGGGTGTGATCATATTTGCAATATTTCGATGGAAAAAAGATCCATTGTCTATGGTCACTGATAGTGAAGTGATGAAGCAACACTTTCACAGTAGTCATGTTCAAACCAAGCGGCAACCTCCCGTGATCTCTCTTGAAGCCAATACGGAAGTAATGTAAACTGCAATTCCTCAACTGGCCACTAGGGACAGGCTCCAGAAGGGAGCAGAATCTCATTGAGCCCCATGTTAAAATTCTCAACTTTAAAGCAGAAAAAATCATGTTTACAGCCTGGTACAAATTGTGGTTTTGGCTTATAAGGCTAATTTTGATCCTTATGACAACTCTGAGGGGGGTGATTTTTTTTATAACTCATTCGTTTACGTTATATAAAGCCTTAAGATTTTGCATAATTAAGGGCGTGGTTACAAGGGGATAGCCATTTATCCGCCGTCTATAGTTATTGCGTCACCTCAGCTCCGCACACATCCCGCCTTTTTGCCCATTTTCTGTTATCCGGGAGTGACACGCGTTGACTCGCTCACAAGATGGCAACGCCCAGCTCGCCCGTACTTTAAGCTTCAGAACGGCTTATCAGAATCCTATGGGTGACGTCACGGACACTACGTCCATATTTTTTTACAGTCTATGGTTCAAACCAACCAGTTTTCTGTTGGTCAAGGGGGCAAATTCGTGTGACCAACTTGAACCCGTTGCAAAATCTTTCACCCGCACACAAATTTTCTGATCATGTGGATTCCTGTTAAAATAACTTTTTCTCCCACTAAAATTTGCAGAACAATGGTAAAATGTGACCACAACTTTGCGTACATATTTTATAATTTATCCAAATCACAATTATCATCATAATAAATGTCAAAAATATCAACAATCACCTGCACAAGTACAAAACTCGGACGCCAGGATCCTGACTGGGGACCTGGACATGTAGTCACATCACTATTTTGAGGTCCTTGAACTGGCTTGCGGTTAGGTGACATTAAACGCTGACATGGCTTGGCCCCACATTATTTATCACGAGTTATTCATTTCTTACATTCCAAATCATAGACTCTGCTCTTCACAATCTAATTTGTTGGCTGTCCCTCAAACCCACTTATGATCTATAGGCGACAGGGCTTTTTCTTCCTATGCTCCTATCCATTGGAACTCTCTTCCTCCTGAACTATAGGGAAGCTCAACTTATGATGCAGAGAGTTACTTAAGAGTTGTTTGCTTGTTGACTTTTGTTCTATTTTATTGCCTGGGTTTTTAATTTACCCCCCCCCCCCCTTTTTTTTTTTTAATTGATGCATTGATTATCTTGTGTGCAGCACTTTGGAGCCTTAAAGGTGCAAAAGTTATTATTATTATTTATTACAATTTTGTGGTTTCAAATATGACAAAATATTTCAATTTAAATATATTATAATATGTAATATGTACATTTAAATAAACTAAATGATTGTAATATATACAGTATGTAAAAATTATTGCAATGATTTTTGCCATCATTTACATCATTGTTTGATGCCATTCAAATTGAACAACTTTAATCAAGTGAACTTCTAAAGATGTCCTCGTATGAATGTTTAGGGAGCAAAGAAGGGACCCCACAGATTATGTTTGTATCATTTTTTTAAACTGCTTTGTGTTTCATTCCCTGATGGTTCGGTTTGTCCGTGGCTGAAATGAAAAGCTAGTGGCCGATGCCAAGTGGGGTTTCATCCAAAGACTGGCAGCTTGGCTGGGCAGAGACTGATGGAGCCATAGTGATAAATTCCTCACAGCACGAATGCGTCTGTCACTAGACATGCTGTTCCACTGGACATCTTCACTTCATTGTTATCTTGACCACTACTGACAAACAGTGAAGCACTGAAACATTTGTTTAATAAGAGCCGAGGCATAATTGATTTTCCATGTATGTGACGGTATTTTCACTTTGGCACTGCTGCCCTAATATAATCATTTATTTATTTAAAAAATATATATTCTCTAATGGTCCCCCCAATTATATAATAGCATGCAATCATTGTATCAGCTATCACAGCATGTCAGTTGAACCATGGTAGCTTAAGATTTTTGTAAAATGTTTTCCTGATAAACAGCTCACATTGGGAATCAAAATGGCTTTGACAGCATGACTTTCAAGGAAAGCTTGCATGATCTAGCCTTGCTCTAAAGGTTGTGAGCTGCCCCCTGCTGTGGTGTCGCCCCACACCTGGGCATACCGGCAGGGGGTCACTTTTGTGTTTGTCTTTACCTGGTGGTTGTGGGGTTGAAGGCTGTATTATGACTACATGACCTGAGAAAACGTTCCTGGCTGTGCCTCTTGACATCCACTAGACCCAACACAGCTAAACACTTCAGACACTCAAGCGTTCTGCCCTCATCTTCACTATTTCAACTCTTCGAGAGGGATGAAAAAAACATTGGAACATTTTCAGACATAGACATATAGCACATATAGAGCTGCCATTCAATTAAAAATAAAAATTGATTAATAACATATTACATTTATTTAGCAGACACTTTCAACCAAAGTGGCTTACAATTAATATGCTGATAAATTAAACTATTATTTGCAGTTAATGTGTGTAATGATTAAAAGCATTTTTAACTATGTGTATATTATTAGCATATTATATCATTGTGCTAAATTAAATGTTCAAATTGACAACCCTATACACTACATGCAGTGTACTACACAAAAATTGAAGTAGTAACAGGTAAGGTTGTAACAAAAGGATGTCTGTGGATATTAAACAGGATGTGGGTAGGGAAATGGAAAGTATATTAATATCTAGGTCAGCATCTGTGGAGTTCAAGTGGGAAGTTAGATGTTTCTTGAAAACATGAGCAGTATAGAGACCAGCATGCTGTGAGATTATTGTATTCATACATTTATTGCCGGGGCTTTCTTTTAAAATCACAACCCCTTCATAATGAGCACTAATGTTGCATTATGGGTTATAAAAGTGTCATGGCACCTCATGACTCAAATGTGGTCATAAAGGTTTCTTTAGTGAATATTCGGCGCAGAACCTCAAATTTTGAGCGTTCTAAAAAGCAAAGGATTTTATTTTACACGCAAACAGTAATTTACATACTTTCTCCAGCATGTGATGGCTAATAACCAGACTCAGATTTTTGCGCATTGAATGTGGTAAATTGTGTTAAAGGGAGAGAGTATACACTCTTATTGATAGCTGAAAGCATTTCAACACACAAACATGTAGTAGAACTTTGTAAAACACCAATGTTTCAATTCCATGTAAATCTGCAGTTTTGTGAGCACAGATTCCATGCGGACCTGCTAATGACCTTCAAAAGCACAGCACAGATGGTACTGCACATCCCCCCAATACAGCACTGCTGCAGTCTTCACACTGCACATTTAAAACATCAGAAAAGAAAGAGCGTGTGAAATACTCATTGTACAAGAAAGGAAGAATACATTAGGAATCTGTGAAAAAGTAAGCTTAGCGAGCCGTTGAGGGCTTGGACTTTCGGTTTTATCACACATTAAAGAGTATAAACAAAGGTAAACTTTTGAAAATGCCACATATGTCAGAGCTGACACGTATAGCGGATGACACCAGAGTAAACTCTTCAGGAACATGTTGTTTACCCTCCTTCACCTTGATCGTTGTTTAGCTTTCTGACCTCATTCCACGTCTTGTTGTCCCCACATTTCGTCTTGCCCTTTTCTGTAATTATTATATCTACTGTCTGTGAGCGAATCTCCCTGCTGTTTTTTATCATCTTTCTTGCCTTTTTTTAATTATTTATATAGATTAATTTGCAGTGAAATGTGGTAGCGATGGCCGAGCAGAGCTGGTTCTGCGTGGGCACTTCACTAATAGCCTCTCTCTTGCAATTAAAAAACCACTTCATTTGATCTCCCTCAGTTATTGTAATCTACATGTCGTGAGGAGAGAACCACGTCTGAATGGCTGGAAAATGGCTGTCCTTCACTGCTCTTCCTCTTGGGTCTGTACATTTTAAACTGGGCACAAAATGAACATGATCTTCAGACAAAATGTATTCATTTTACAAGGTGAAAATTTTGAATGAATTTTTGTGATGTGATTCATTCGGAAATGTATGATTTTTTTATATAGAAGAAGTTAGCCATAAACAGGTCCACCCTTGGCCATAAGCAGATGATACAAATTAATCAGAATTAGTCAACAATTTGCCAAAAACATAAAATAGTTATGAATTGCCTATATGGCAATATGAAGAGCATATTGGTGTCATCAGAGTGGATTATGTTTTTTCAAGCAATGGAGTTTTCAAGTAAAAAAGTCATACTTGAATAATTATCTTATTAATATCAAAGTGGGGGTATCATGAGAACGGTTAACCAAGATCCATTAATGTCCATACACTCTAAAAATGCTGGGTTGTTTTAACCCAATGTTAGGTCAAATATGGACTAACCCAGCAATTGGGTTGTTTTAACCCAGCGATTGGGTTGTTTTAATCCCACGGTTCGGTTAAATATTTGCTTAAGACAACCCAATCGCTGGGTTAAAACAACCCAACTGCTGGGTTAGTCCATATTTGACCCAACATTGGGTTGTTTTTAATTTTTTAAAGTGTAGCACAAATGCTGTAGGGCGAGTTACATGCAAAAGTTTATTCAAATCATTAACTGTATGAGCAATCATAATTTCTGCTAATTACATACGGGCATGTTTCGACTTAACTGTTTGAATGTGCACGTACTGTATAGCTCTGGGGAAATCTGGCAGTTATTCACCTTCCTGTGATGGATTCAATCTCTGCTGAATTTCCAGTCATATGTACTTACAGGAAAATGCCAAATTCTTGGAGGGCAAAAAGAGATTGCTCAACTCATTCACATTGCTGTACAGAATGCTTCTTGAGATGCCACACATGAATTTGAAAGCACAATCAAACCTGCTGTTTTCAATCTGAATAAATGTTGGATACTACAAATGATCGCTAAGAAAATAAGGAAGCTTGTCGGTTTACCAATAGTGCTGAGTTGATGCCAAGCAGTGCGCAAATGTGCGCTTTTGGACTGTATCCTCAAAACGCAGATACTTTTGCCTCAGGCCAACCTGATCGTGTCTCTCCAGAGGAATGTTCTGGCCTGAATCCCCATGCTACTCCTGTCCTCAGCTGAACCCAGTTACCAAATCGGCTATACTCTTACTCGCATAAACACACTTCTGAGAAACTTGTCCTGGCAGGCTCTCCTGATGTCTCTCTCAAGCGTGGCCAGCATCAGAGTCTCTTTAATCTCGGCCCATCGATCAACCAGCACTTTAGTGCTGATAAAAGAGCCATTTCTCAAGTTCCTGCTGATCTCCTCCCCTCCTGCCGAAGTAGTTTTGTCCAAGGTAGTGGTTCTAAATCATACTGAATGTATCAAAGTGCTCCATGTGAGAGCAAGTGCCAAGGGGGAATGGTGGGGTTGACAGGCTTCAACCATTTCAGCCATAGGTTGAAAAAGATATTGTTCAATATGTCAGCTTTAGAAAATCGCATATGCCTCCGCTGTGTTGATTCATTTAAGTTGTCGCTGTCAGCCGTGGCCACATTCTGGAAAAGTGATATTGTCATGTCTGAAGGGATGCCAGATGGGTTTCAATTCCCTGTAGTGGCCCAACGCAGCCTGTTTTTCTCAAATTCACACCTGTTTTATTTAAATGAAAGAATTCACTGTGAAAAACATACCAAAATGAAAAAAAAAAAAAAAGATTATAAAATGCTGCAGTCAGAAACTATAGGGGGTAAAGTCTTAAGTCTCTTTTAGTGGCCTGGTGACCGGGAGGGGAGACCTCCTGGGAGTTTGGTTCACTTAGTTTTGTCACAGCCATTAAATATAAACTAGTGGGAACGTGATAATATGTTCACTGAAAACCCTAATAAGTTGATTCAAACTCGTTCCCTCAATTTAATTGAGTAATGGAGTCTCCCAAAACTTGTATATTTAAGTTCACTTAACTTGGTGCTCACGTTCACTCTACTTTAATTGCTAAGTTCACCCAACTGGATACACAGTACAGTACACCATGCTGGGTACAACCAATCAAAACTTCCCCATGGGTCCCACCATGCATTGCGACATGAATAAATTATGCATCGAAATTGCGACTCATTTTCTTTGATTCTTACTATTTTCTTTTACTTTTGCTCTTTTCTTCTGATGTTTTTGTAGCTTGTTTTATGTTCAGAGTTGATCTGTTAATTGGAATAATTTAATAATTTTTTTGGGATTGTCACCATAGTAGAGATTTATACGCAGATTCTTCATGTCTGTGTGTGTCTAACTAATGCCGTATATATATATATATATATATATATATTAAAAGTTCAATTACCATAACAGTGAAAGATCTCATGGTTATTATTAATAATTCTTCAAAACTATTATTAATCACTTCAACAAGCAGAGCATTGGACTCTGTATTAGATTATGGATTCTGTCATTACATGATGATGTTATTTTCATCAATGAATAAACAGCATCACATGATGATATTTTCTCTTGACTTTGTGTTCCACAACAAATGTGTCTCACAAACATAGAGCAGCCTGAGAAACACTAATATTACACAGTCAAGGGTCAAGGGCCCAACTAAAGCAATAACTCATCTCCATCATGGTGACTTCCAATGAAACTATTATTTTCATTAAAACAGAAATAAAGTCAATCTGGTTAGTTATACATTAGTTCACATATTATTGTTGGGTTTAGTAACTTACGAATCTTAATTTGAATCAGCAACAGACAAGGCCGCCTTTTTAAATGTCCTCCAATCAGTGAATTAGTTCTTGTTAAGGGGGGGGGGGGGGGGGGTTAAAAGCTTTTTACACTGTTAAAGACTTGGATTCCCATCCTAAACATAGACAAAGTTTCAAAAACTAATGTTGGATGTTTGATGGAGTATTTCTGTGTTAAAAATACTCCTTCCGGTTTCTCACAAGTTTCGGAGAGTTTTTTTCGAGTATGGGTCGGCTTGACGTTAATAGACCGGAAGGTCCTTGTATGGGCCGTACGGGCTCTTCTCCCAGTAGGGTGCGCGCGCGTGACTAGAGCGAGAGAGGAAATGCACGGCCGTAAACACTGCTCTCAGCTGCAGATCCAGTCGTCCGTGAACACTAATGTCAGTTATAGTCCGCGCCGCGCTCCACTTCATTCCTCCACTTTGACATTAAGCGACTTAAACGCTTCAGCACAGCATTCCGGGAAGGCAGCGCTGCATTTGAACCGATTTGAACGCAGAAATGCTTCAGTCGCATCGCAAAGTGGATCTCCACACTCCAAGAAGTGTGTTTTGAGGGAGCAGTCCCAGCGATAAAGGTTCGGTCCTGCTTTGGAAGCAGCCGGTGAGTAAAACTGCTTCAAATGTCTGTGCTGTTGCTTATCGTCGCGTATGTAAACATCAGTAAACGACACGATCGCGTGCTTCGTCATTCAAATGCGCTAACGGACTTCATTGCTGTTCTCTGTTGTATAACGTTACACTAGTCTGACGTGAAAAAACCGTTTTGCTTGCTACTAAGGTTTGGTCGCATACAATAGTCCATAAACCGAATCATGTCCTCATAAACTGCGAGTAAACACACTCAAATGTTGACAGGACACTAAATACAGTACATACCACAGAGACGGACGTCCTGCTGTTGCTGTTTCTCCTGTTCAATTTATTTCAGCCTCTGAATTAGATTCTGGATCATATATCTATCAGCTGAGATCGATAGCAAGGGTTTCTCCACGCTTGAGGACGTCACCGCTTTGAGCATTCGTCATTCTTTAGCTCCGCCCACACGATACGCCTCCAGGCGCTCGGTTTTTTTCCGGAAAGACTCGGTACAGCCCATATTTCTTTTACAAATATAATAAAACTAAAGACTTTTCGGAGATATGAAGGATGCAATACTTCTCTATAGATACTCAAGATTGACACGAGATTAACTGAAACTGAGTGTTTCACCCCCCCTTTAAGTTTATGTATTTTGTAGGTTAATAAGTTATACTAACTTATATTTGTGAGTTTCTGGACTAAACTAGTAATATTAAGTCAAGATTACTTGATTTGTTTAAGTAAAGAGAACATTAGGGTTTACAAGGTTGTGGCCATGAGATATTAACTTGTGGGAATGTGATAAAACATGGCCATGTGGTCATTTTGTAGTAGCCTTGCGACGTAAAGTCATGTTGAGAGAACAATATATTTTTCTCGACTTCATATGTTGAGGAAACGACATCTATTTCTCATGGCCACGAGGTAAATGCGTAAACAACCTGCGCGACCATAGCAACCCCGAATTATATGAATAGGCCTATGTGCTTTGCTTTTAATGATACTGTATTATTATCTTTGTTTTTGGTTTTCCATGTTAGTGAAGCTAGTTAACCAGAGTCAGTTGCAGTTGATGTATATACTGTGAAAATTATTTAGAAAAAAAGTTACCTGGTTGCCTTAAAATTTTGAGCCAATACAATGAACATTTTTTGAGATTCGACAACCTTTGTTAAAATATTATTAAAAGATTTTGTAAGCATATTGAGTAATTGTGTGTGTTTTAATTCTGATGATGCAGTGAAACATGCCAAATATTGCTATATTTTCATGATTTATCAAATTTTTTATGTGGTTCTGATACATAAATATTTTGAGTTTCTATTTATTAAACAAATTCCCTTCATTGTATTAACTCACATTTTTAATTTCAATAAACTCAAAATTTTAAGACAACCATATATGCATATATATATATATATATATATATATATATATATATATATATATATATATATATATATATATATATATATATATATATATATATATTCAGACAAACTCTTATATGTTTAAATATAAATATGTTTAATCATTACATATTTTTAATAAAAACATGTGTCATGTAGTATATTTTCTTGCATAAAATTTGTATTTATTAATATTAAAATTTTATATTAAATATTTTTAAAACAATTAATAATTCTTATGAAAAAAAATTCCCCATCTTTTATCTCTAGTATTCAATAAAAAAAATATATTCTGAAAAATATTCTAATACTAAAAATGGAAAAATCCTAATGTATTAAAAACTAATGCTGATAGTAGATTAAGATTTTTTTTTGTGCAAATTTTTTTCCTGATAAGCAGAATTATAAGAATGCAAAAAGCTCACCAGAGATCAGCACTATTTTGAGATTTTTTTATACTGTATTCAAAAACTGCAAAATACAAGAACCGTACTGACAGCTGATTCCATCTGAAACAATAGAAATCTTTGTATAGTTTGAAATATGCTGTATGCCTGCCCAGTTGTCCCTGAAAATGACACATTGGAAACAACTTTGGGGTGCATTTTAATTGCTTGTCTGCGTGGTAATGATTTTGAATAATGAGTCAACAGTTATGAATAATGTGATTTGCCAGAGGACATCAATGCAAAGTCAGTTACCAGACCCGAAAAAAGGGAAAAAAATTCAATTGTCAGATTTATTGGTGTTTTGTTTTGTTTCTTGGCAGAAGAACAAGCACTTCGCTGTAAGCTCGTCAGACAATGAAACGTTGGCATTGACGATTACAACAGAATCTTGGAGCAGATGCTGTGAAATCAAGGCTTGTTCTCATGAGCTCTGCAAGTTATGTGAAATCTGATGTTATAACCTAAAGCAAGGGGGCCATTTTAGTTTGTAAAAATTATTTTGCCTCGAAAAAAAAAAAAAAATCAATTTTTTTTTTTTTTTTTGACAATCAACATTATGGCATGTTAAGCCAGAACTTAACTTCTCTTGAACCCGGAAGTCTCCTTTAATGATTCGATTCTGCCCTGTAACCACATATAATCCCTTCTAGAGAGATAAAGTCCTCAATTCTGCACAGCTCTTTATCCCGAGGGGACCGACAGCGCGGACGACACACTGACAGCTCCTTATGTCATGGGTAAACACTTATTCCGTGGCAGGCTTTTTGATGCCTGTCTCTTTTTACAAGAGCCTCTGATATCAGATTCTCACTGCGCTTGAGATCAAACACGCAGACCAGGAGACGAGATGGCGTCTGCACATTATTTGTAGATAAAATCCTGATCAGAGATGCAAATGAAACTTGAGCTTGGGGCCTGTGTTCCTGGCTGCTGAAGCTGTCTGCAGTAAATGTGGTGATATATGGTTTATGAGGATGACTCCAGGGTATTTTGGGATGTACAGAAACCCTTCAGATCAACCAGAAGCTTCTGTTATCAGATATCACTTGAATTTTCTCATTGCACTGACTGAACATGCATCATCTGACGAAGATGAGTAGTCGTGTTTTATTTAATTTTTATCATAATATTTATACAATATATCAGAGTTAGGCTGTGTTACTAAGAAAAAATCTTAAACAGTTTCTAGGTCAGGAGATTTATATTTTTCTCTGAATCAAATTATGGCTTCAAACAAACGTACTAATAAAGAAAAAATGAAAGAAAAGAGTTACAATAAACTAGAGTAATTATATTTTAGATACTACATTGACAGTTAACTCCAGTTTACACCAAGAACAATAACTATAAAGATAACTACATTATTGTCCAAACTGACTGATGATAAGGGTATCTTTACTATAAAGGCACTACAGCTTACATTGTCTGCCACTTTAAATGCTCAAGCTCTTAAAAGCAGGATGGATTCTGATTGGCTGTCAAAGTTTTTATCACTTATCGGCTGGAAAAAATCATTCTGAAAGTGATTCCAACAATAGTTCCTTTTATCATTATTGCCGTGGTGTGGACTTCCTTGTTATCTTAGAATTAGAATGATTATTAAAACTATTGTGCTTGGAGTGAACAGACTTTTACTTTGTGAACTGTTGCTTCACCAAACAAAAAAAAGTTCCAAAGTCACAGCATAATTGACTGTTGCTTGTTGTTTTGGGGATTTATTTTTACAATCTTTAATGAATGTTTTGAACGGTCAGAGGTGAACAGACTTTCAATTGAGAAGACAGAAATCTCTCAGATTTCATAAAAAAATATCTGCACTTGTGTTTTGAAGATGAACAAAAGTTTTATGGGTTTGGAAAAACATGAGTAACTGATGATTCCTTTTTAGGTGAACTATCCATTTAAGGAGTATTTGAGACTTGATGGGCTAGGCGTAACAAGAGACAAAACAGGCTGGGAAACACGTATTCGGTGTAACAATAAAAGTTTTAAAACGGCGTGATATTAGTTTAGCTACTTCATTTTGAATCTCTCCATCGCCACCCAGGAGATGGATTTCCTCACACCTTTAAACTTCTCACTTCACTTCGAGCTTCAATTTCTCACTCCAGTCACCTCATTTTCATTTCGCTCTGCTCGCAGTCACCCCGAAGCTGGCAAAACCCCTTTCGAAAATGTGCTTATTCAAATCTCACTGAAATTATTCAAAGCGGCGAACTGTTGTTGCTTGGCGAGAACTCCAGCGTGACAGCTGCTGCTGATCTTTGAGACGGCGTGCGTGGGCCCCTCTGACGGACGGACCTCTTTGTGACTTGTCCCTGGGAAACCCTTTCAGTCTGCAAGGTCGAGAGGCACTCTCCCACACTGCGCCGCTTGCGCCGGCCAAACCTACAGTAAAAACCAGTCACCGAAAGTGTGCGAGGCAGCTGTAGTGAGCTCGAACAATATTTTTTGCGTTCACATAGCTGCCTCTCACCGCGTCTTTGTCTGGAGCCGTTGTGTTGCCATTGAAAAGATGTAAAGCTAACTGTATTGACAGCATATAAATAAAAGCCTTTTATTTCGAAGGTATACTGTGGTGGTCATGCATTATATGGATGCCACCTTTTAAATAGTAGCTCAAGTTTTGTTGTTGTTGCTCAGCAGTCACCCCCTGATGCATTAATAAACTTGATGCTCCTTGCCTATTTATCCCATTAAATAAACCGCCATGTGTGAGGACGGTGACATGAAATGAAAAATGACAGTGTGGCACCTGCGCAAGGCCTTCTCAGAGAAACATTGGAAAATACCACTTGTATATCTAACAAAAGTCCCTCACTGTTCGCCTTAACTGTCTAATATAAAATGGATTTCATAAAACTCATATTTCAGCATGAGGTCAAGAGGATACAAGCAAATAGGAAAGTGTGGGAGGAGAATAAAGATGGTGTATACCAACAGGAAATAAACATACAAAAACAATTCCTTTCAGCAGATACAGTAAAAGGCGAGCAGCCCATGGTCGTTTATTTGAGGGAAACTGAACCATGCCAGTTTTCTTCTTGTCAGTCAAACATCTGGAAGACTGTCTCAAAGGAGTCATCTCCCACCGATTTAAACAATATGTGTCCTCTTTCCTCAGCAGTTCCCAGAGCTATTAGGCATCAACTGATGTGATTTGGCACACAGCTCTAATGTAACTCAGCAATAAACCTGATATCACTTGATATCCCAGCGCTGCCACCATGTGTGATAGAAACCCAAGCGGTCACAAGAAGAATCGCACCAAGACGGGAGTGATGTTGCAGTCCAAAAAGGAGTTAATTAAAGTGGAGTGGAATTAAAGAAAAAGTAAAACAGGTTGTCAATAAAAACAGTCTAGAACTTTTTTGTAGTAAAAAAGTACAAACTCTCCTCTTCATTGTGCACTCAAGCAATGCTACAAAAACCTTATTCAAATTTCCTCAAAAACCATGATCCACCCTCCAATCCCCCTTAGTGACAGCTGCCTTAAAGGGTGTGGTGAAACACTGAGTTTCAGTTAATCTCATGTCAATCTTGAGTACCTAGAGTAGTATTGCATCCTTCATATCTCTGAATAGTCTTTAGTTTTATTATATTTATTAAAAAAAAAAGATAGGGTGTACTGAGTCTTTCCGGAAAAAAAAACGAGCGGCTGGAGGCGTATCGTGTGGGCGGAGCAAAAGAATCACGAGCGCACGCAACTTTCATTGAGAGCGTCTGAAAGCTGTGACATCCTCAAGCGTGAAAAAGAAAACGTTACCCTAATAAATCATGGCTATCAATCAGATTTAACTAATACATATATGATTCAGAATCTGATCCGGAGGATAAAATAAATTGAACAGGAGAAGCAGCAACAGCAGGACGTCCGTCTCTGTGGTATGTACTGTTTTGTGTCAACATTTTTGTGCGTTTACTCGCAGTTTATGAGGACATGATTCAGTTTATGGACTATTGTATGCGACTAAACCTTAGCAGTAGCAAGCAAAACGGTTTTGCACGTCAGACTAGTGTAACGTTATACAAAGAACAACAATGGAGTAACCGTTAGCGCATTTGAATGACGAAGCACGCTTTGTGTGAACGTCCCCTAGGTTTATGTTTGGGGTGGTTCAATAAACAAACAAACACCTATAGTGGTCAGCTAAACAAATGTATTTAAACACACACCAAAGATTGCATGCTCCATTGATAAATTAACTATATATGATCGTGTCGTTTACTGATGTTTACTTATGCGGCTATATCCAACTACACACAGAGATTTGAAGCAGTTTTACTCACCGGCTGCTTCCAAAGCACGACCGTGAACCTTTATCGCTGTGACTGCTCCATCAAAAACACACTTCTTTGGTAACATTGTTGATATGTGAAGTCCTGAGACAGCAGTGAGTGCAGCGTTTATGGGCGTGCATTTTCTCTCTTGCTCTGGTCGACGCGCGCGCACCCTTCCGGGAGAAGAGCCGTACGGCCCATACAAGGACCTTCCGCTCTATTAACGTCAAGCGGACCCATACTGGAACAAAACTCCGACACTTGTGAGAAACCAGAAGGAGTATTTTTGACACAGAAATACTCCATCAAACGTCCAACATTAGTTTTTGAAACTTTGTTTATATTTAGGATAGGAATCCAAGTCTTTAACAGTGTAAAAAGCTCAGTATGCATGAAACAGCATTTCACCCACCCTTTAAATACATATTTTCCCATATACTAATATATTAATATATATTTAGACTCCAGAGAATCTTTCTGCACTGTTTTGGTTCTGATCAGGCGAAAAACCTAAAGGACTATAGTTCACAAAAGTATACTATAGTATATTATAGAGTATAGTTCACAAAAGTAAACAATTTCCACCATTTTGAATTTTGTCCAATATATGTATATGCATTGTCCCTATAGGTATTGGTCCATTTCTTCTTTGTGTGTGTGTTTTATATATATATATATATATATATATATATATATATATATATATATATATATATATATATATATATATATATATATATAGAAAGTGGGTACATAATTTTAGTTATTTTAATATAGTATACAAACTATATTAAAACGAAAATTAAATCATTGTTTACTATATATATATATATATATATATATATATATATATATATATATATATATATATATATATATATATATATATATATATATATATATATATATATATATATATATATATATATATTATAGTAAACAATGATTTAATTTTAAAATTAGATTTTTTAAAAATCATCTCATGAAAATCATTCATTCTAAAAATGACCTTTCGGCATAGATGTGCTGTACAGTGGATCAGTAATAAACATAACTGTTTGTACAAGTAGCCCATTCATTCTTAGTGAATTCTCCCTCAGACGTGTTGAAATCGATGTTACCTGTGATAGTTCACATTTCACTGCTAGAGTTTCCATGAAATCATTACATGCCAAAGGACTCTTCATCCATCTATGGACATTTATGACAAACTTTGTATGACCAATAAATATGTTATTGCTATATTCCTTAACAAATAAAATACAATTTTAACTTGTAAAGACAACAAATTTTTGTTATATATTTATATTTTTTATAGCTGGTCCACTGTGATACTTACCAATTTATCCATTAAACACTATATTACCAAAAGCATTGGGACACCCCTCCAAATCCCTGAATTCAGGTGTTCCAATCACTTCCATGGGCAAGGGTGTATACAATCAAGCTTGGCCTCTTAGTTCCAGTGAAAGGAACTCTTAATGCTTCAGCATACCAAGATATCAGGCAATTTTATGCTCTTAACTTTGTGGGAACGGTTTGGGAATGGCCCCTTCCAGTTACAACATGTATGCGCACCAGTGCACAAAGCAGGGTCCATAAAGACACGGATGAGCGAGTTTGGTGTGGAGGAACCTGACTGTCCTGCACAGAATCCTGGCCTAAACCGATACGGGATGAATTAGAGTGTCTCGTCCAACATCAGTGCCTGCCTGACCTCACAAATGCGCTTCTAGAAGATTGGTCAAAAAAATTCCATAAACACACTCATAAACCTTGTGGAAAGCCTACCCAGAAGCTGTTTTAGCTGCAAAGGGTGGGACAACTCTGTATTAAACCCTACAGGTATATATATTTAATATAAGATTATGAGATTATTCATCTCATTCACTGGGCCTTTGTTAATAAACTCTTTAGTTCCCTCTTTACTTCTAGTATAAGTCCTCCCTGGTTTGTTCAGTTCATTGTCCTGTCTCGTCTGTGTAGCTATGTTACGATCAAATATGAACAGAAGATATATTTATATTCTGAAACAGTAGATATATTTACTAGGGTGACCAAACGTCCTGTTTTCCCAGGACATATCCTGTTTTCAAGTCTTGGCCCTAATATAGCAATTTTCTAAAGGGGGCATACTTTAAATGTATAGAAATTAATAAGGAATCTTTGAGTGAACTTCAAGTATCTCATTGCCGGGCCTAGTGTCCTCGTTTTTGGTAATAAAAATATGGTCACCCTATATTTACAGGCAAAAAAGTTTGTTTACCAAAACATTCTTCAAAATATCTTCTATGTTCTGCAAATTAAGGCATACAGGTTTAATACAACAAGTAAACAACAATTTAAAATTTCCAGCAAACTATCCACCAAATATATATATATATATATATATATATATATATATATATATATATATATATATATATATATATATATATATATATATATATGTTTATTTATTTATTTTTATTCTTGAAATAAGAAACTATAAAAGCTAAAAAAAAGCTAAATAATTTAGAATCGAAACACCGCTGTGTGTTGCTCAAAGATGCACAACAGTTTTGCTTGAGCTTTACAGGTAATATTTTCATTTTGTGTCCAAATTATGATAAAATATTAAACTTATTATTGAACTGTTGTATAAAATCAATATCACATTGCACTCGTGCCATTTGGGTTAAAACAGCACTCATGTGATATTGCTTATTACTATAAATATGAGACAAAAAACTCATACGGGGCATTTTTGCTCCAATATCTTACATTTCAGGGGCATTGTAACTGCATTCTATAGACTAAATCATACAGATAGTTGTTGCTTCATCACCAATCAACTGAATAAAAATCTAAGATGAACATTTAACTGTTCAGATTTATATAGTTTTTAATTGTACATTAGTAATTTGCTTTCTGCTAGGTCTTTAAATATGCAAGTCTAAATATGCATACATCCTAAATATTAACCACACTGAATTCCAGTTGAGGAACCAACTAGTCTTAATGGCACATTATCCTGAAAGCGCTTCAGCTGTCATGGGACTCCAATTTTCCTCCCTTGTGAAAAATGTCAATCTTTTTTAACTAAGTGCCTTCTAAGCACATGAAGAACTTCAGACTTCCTTTGGAGAGTGAGAGAGAAAAATACAGTGTATCACTTGCATAGCCTTCTTTGCTTGAAAGGCGTTATTTCAGGGCTGTTGGCCCACATTTCTAAATCAATTACTAGTATTTGTTCAAAGTGAGAGGGGGAGATTATGCAGGAATGTTTACTGGAACATAACCACAAACGCAATCAGAAAATGGAGTTTGTCAGTAAATTACAGAGATTAGTTTTTGAGAAACTATACCTTTCAGTGTCAGCAGTGGCCAGCTGTTGTCTGGTAAGTATTTGCGTGTATCTGCTGTTCTGGCTATCTGACTCATTTGGCATCAAATGTGTGTATGTTTGTCAATAAGAATGGTTGATGTTTCACCAATCACAGGCTCATATAAACTGAAGAGGTGTAATAATAGTCACACTGGTGTGGGTAGGGGGTTTACCCTCCCTCTGGGGTAGCTCATTATTGGCTGGTTGTAATTAAGGAGCAATTTATACAAAGATTACTTTAATTAGCCAATTAGCTGATCATTTGCAACATGAGAGTGCTGAAGCGAATGCCATGTGCAGAGCTTTGGTCTCGTCAGAGGAGCGTACTCTTACCAGCTCTCTGCTTAGATCCCTTTGATCGAGTGAACGGCTGTGCCATTGATGAAAGCAGCGCGGTGACATTGTCACGATCATGGCAAATGGCTCGAGGACATATCCGAGGCTGTTAGGAGAAGGGTCACTGAGTTTAAAGCTTTGCCTTTAATGTGGGTTCCAGTTATTACTGTGTATATGTTTCTCTTGACTTGTACAAATTTATTGCATTTTAAGTGACATACAGTACGGTATGTATTGGTCTGTATAAATGACCATATGTATGGTAACCTTTTGACATCAAATACAATTTATATACATATAGATGTGTGTGTTTGTGTGTAAATAATTGGATATGCAGTAAAGATGAATACTTACATCCCATGTTCCTGAAAATGACTGGTAATTTGTAAATGTAGTGTTTTTTACTGATAACTATATTGTTTGTAATGGTTGTTGTGCTTGATTAGAGTGCATTTTCCCATTAATTATGTAGTTTTGAGAGCTACTGTCAGTGTGTGAAAAGCATTTCTGTTTGTGTCTTGAATGCTAAAAACCTTGTATACATTGGTTAGAAAGCTCTAAAACATTGATCATGGTGACTTTATTTGAATCAAGTAGACTTAGTGTTATGAAAACTAAAACTCTACAGCATGTCTGATACATAATGAGTCACGAAAAATGCAGCACTGACCAAATTAGCTGCTTGGACGCTTCAAAATGTACTTCCGAATAGTGAAGGGTTGTTCATGAACCATTTGAATCATATTGTCTGCTTTCGCCCACAGGTTATTTTTTCCCAAAATCGAAACTGCAGACGGTGATTACACTGTTAACTAAACTTATATGCGAAAATGGAAGAGAGGATCATTTTATTGACTTAATCTTTGAATCTCATTCAGCACAATCATCAAATCTCAAAAGTAATTTTGTTCACTTGAGTTACATTTTCAATAGCCAAATTCCCAGAACATGTTCATGGAATCTTTGATCATGTTCCAAGTTAAGAGATAATTATAATGGAGCAAAGATAAATGATGAGAAACAGAAATGATTAGTTCACCTCCCAAGTCATTCATTTGTCATATGACACTAGCTTTGTATGTCGTCTTTCAAGTTCAATGGAACATTGTGTTTTTCAAAGCTTAAATCTAAAAAAAAGCAGTGACTGGCAAACATATGCCAAAGACTATTTGACTACTTCCTCACACAAAGGTCTATAGCAGATATTTCATCATATATCAGCATGAACTGCAGTTCACGGAGGATTGAAGACGACTAGTAATGGGTGTCAGTGCTAGTGCTCGACTATACAACTATACTCTTCAAACACTGCAATGTGTGGGAGAGGAAAGAGTGATCTGATGTACTCATGCATAACAGATCTAATAATAGGTTCGGAACCAACACACACACACACACACACTCTCACTCACACTCACACTCACACTCACACTCACACACATTGGCTTTAATCGTACATTAAATAAACCATTTATTTGATATAAATATGTTTTTTTGTGTGCGTGTGGTTGTGGGGGGTTACATTGTGGGGACAAAATGTCCCTGCAAGGATAGTAATACCAGAAATCATTGGCCTTGTTGGGAGTTTTTTGGTCCTCAATGGGAAAACAGCTTCATACTTAATTATGTTGTGCTTAGTGGATAGGTTAAACAGTTTGTACAGTATAAAAATCATTATGCCTATGGAAAGTCCCCATAAAACATGGAACGTGTGTGTGTGTGTGTGTGTGTGTGTGTGTGTGTGTGTGTGTGTGTGTGTGTGTGTGTGTGTGTGTGTGTGTGTGTCTGCGTGTGTGCACAAACAAATCCTGTTTATCAGTAAATAATGAATAAAAGCACATTTCTCTGTGCCTTCTTAACAGCAAATTTATTTCTAATCTCATTATAATATTTATAATAAGCTCAACATGTGAAATATCATCAGTGCGTGAAACACCGCTGTTAATGAGAAGGCCAGCAATGGTGCTGCAGGCTAGTAGCACAAATATATTCTATTTATTATTCAGGAACAGAATCAACTACATATGGAAAAGAAAATATGTATTTATAGGCAAATTTCTGCAAATTTAAATAAGTCCATGGGAAGCAGGACATCATTTGTGCCTCTTTGAGGGGGTTTATGATGCACTAAATGCAATATATTGTTGTTACTAGCCTGCAGCATGCGCTTTAGTGGGTTGTGCAAATGATTTCTCAGTGCAATTCTGTTGAGTAGCACATTTTATTCATATTGTTTTTCTTCCAATTCAGCTCATAACTAAATAAAACAAGCTTTGTGACTAAGAAGGGTTAATGCATAATAAAAAACGTATTGCTCTCTTTCGCTATCGCTCATGTAAGTTTGCTGGTCTACGGCAAACTAAAGAAACATTTTCACAGTAAAATCAGCAGGATACTATTTATTCATCAGCCCCTTGGTTTCCTTGGTTCTGTCTCTCCATGGGGATGGAATCCGATGCTAGCGATACACTCAGCCGCAACCTGGCAAGGCCTTGCGTGGGCATTCATACAAAGACCATGCTGCTCTCTCAACAATATTTTATCTGAAAACAGGGCTCAAGAGCTACTAAACAGGTCAAAGCATGTGCGCTACGGCTGTTCGGGACAGCAGGGGTGGAAATAGGTAAGCTGCGTGACATCTCCACAGCTGTAAGATTGATGTTGTTTCCCTCCTACACGGCTGCGCTTTCCCCGTGTAACAGATTAAGCTTGAATTGCAAAGACTAGGTGCAACAAGGGTATCTAAGGACAACCTTGGCAGTAACAAATCTAGTCAGCTGACCAAGCTGAAAAAACCCTCCAAAAGAAGAGTAAATAATCAGGAATATGTAGCACAGTATGCCTAGTTTGCCAGGGGATCAGGGGCATGTGATCCTACCCTTATAACGAAGACCTGAAAAAATCCATGGAGGCAGTAAAAAGACTAAAAGCTTTTGGTGGATATTAAATCCAGTTCTACCTGCCTTAACTTGTAACCAACAGCTGCAGAAACCTCCATTCAGCATCAGGCCATCTGTTAAAAGCATGTAGCTAGAGATCAGTGTGCCAACAATCAATTATTAATGCAGTCATTTACATCACCACTGATGAACACAACAGATGACTGCGAGCGCTAATTAAGAAGATTACAATTCAGAAACGCGTCCTCATATGATAATCATCATTAACACCCTCAAAGAATCACCAGAACGATTGTAATCCTCAAAATGTGACATTAATATTTAAAAAAAAATGAAAAACAGTTCTGCTGTGTTGCTGAACATGCGCGCACACACACGCACACACATGCACACACGTTGTGTTTCCATTTTTATGGGGACTTTCCATAGGTATAATGTTTTTTATACTGTATAATCTGTATATGTTATCACCCTACACTGCCCCTGCCCCTAACCCTACCCATCACAGGAAACATTCTGCATTTTTACATTTACAAAAAACATCACTTAGTATGATAAGATGTTTTCCTCTTGGGGACTAAACAGTGTCCCCACAAGGACAAGGATTTCAAATATTGCCATCTTTGTGGGGACATTTTGTCCCCATAACGTAGGGTTTACCAGGACACACACACACACACACACACACACACACACACACACACACACACACACACACACACACACACACACACACACACACACACACACACACACACAGATTCTGAAGAATATTGGTTACCAAACAATTGATGGGCCAACTGACTTCCATTGCATTTTCTTTTTCCATACTACAGAAGTCAGTGGGGCCAATCAATTTTTCAGAATATCTTTTTTTTCAGCAGAAGAAAGGAATTGCATGCAGGTGGAACAACTTGAGGGTGAGTAGATGAAAAAAAGCCTCGAAATCTAGACGCACCCTAGTGGCAGCAAATATATTTTGCAATGAGTTTTGTCTAGCAACTCTCAATAGACTTCTGAGCTGGAAAAAACAAACTCTGGTCAGGCCAATCACATCGTGTATAGAGTCGGTGGGCGGGGCTTAACATAATGACGGTGGAGGTTCCATATACTACTTGTAAATAAAGAAGCTGGCAAATGGTGGCCTTTCAAAACGGCCTTTGCCGCGACTCTGGAAGACTTGGAGTTAAGCTTTTCTTTTAGAAAAGAACAAAGAACGGCTCTGTAGAAAGGGAACATGTGTTCTGAGTTTTGCTGACCGGATACGGCGAAAGTTTAATCTGTCAACTAGCTCCGCTTCACGTTGCTCTGGTTGGTTGTGCACCGCTATCCAATTGTGAGCAGAGGGAGTTTGAAAGACAACCGTTTATCCCGCCCCTCGGATTGAGCCCTGTCAATGGTGAGTTCCCAGACCAAATATCTTGATGTGGGTCTGGCTTGTCAGGTTAACAAAAACCTGCATGTTGCGCAAAACAATCTGCAATCGAGTTTAACCTTAAGCTAAATCCATTGAACTCATGCTGTTCTGTGATTATTTTAAAGAGGTTTTATGCAAACACCATCTTTATATGTAAATTCAGCTCATTATGGATGGTACTGCAGCGCAATCTGCAAGATCGAGAATTGTAGAGTGTACATTTTGATTTCCGATTAGCCATATTGCACTGCAGCTATATGTTCTCCATAGTGAGTGTGTAAAGCACACTGTCTCTGCACATATCAGAAAGGAATATATTTTCAGCACTAGCATGTTCATGCTAACGGAACAGATCTGTTCTCTTTTAACACTGGGCGGTGTTGTGAGGAGCGTCCCGCTGGGTTGCGTGTCCATGCTGGCTCCACAAGCCACTTCAGCTATGCAGCCTGGGCGAGATGGTCCAGGCAGTGTGCCAGGCGAGGGTGGTTCAGGCCTTGGCACAGGATGCACTTCCACAACAACGACGGGAAGAGATGATTAGCAGCCACTAAACGCACAGACCAAGCAGTCACTCAGCTCGGCCAAGAACAGTGGGAAAATTCACACACGTTCTCACTCTTTCCGATGATCTTTCTCTTCTAGGCCGGAGAAAAAAAGTGCCAAAGATGACAAGACAACAGTTGTCTTTGGTTCCCTGGGCTATGCTGGACTATGCGTTATTTGGTCGGCTGTTTTCTCTCTCCCTCCCTCAGCATTTTTTTCACTCCTACATTTTGTGTGTGTGAAGAAACGGTTGAGAAATTGGGAATCAAGGAGTTCTTATTCAGAACTGAATGTATTAATGGTTGATGAATGTTTGCATTCTTACGAACTAGTTCTTTTTCATCTTTCACAGCAACTCAAATGAGTCACAGGTTACTTGTTGGTCTAAAACGCCTCACTCACTGAATCAGTCAGAGCTGTTAATGAATTAACATCTGATTCAATCACTCAAGCTCACTGCAAGTCATTATGATTATAGCCATGTTGTACTTGTGAGACTTAAATCACTGCAGCTGGAACCTGTTTCATTTAATTTCTTGTGATTCTCATCCCTAAGGAACTTCTTACTTTACCTTTACTGCTGATAAAGTCCTCATTGCTCAGGTTACTAAAATGGGAACATGTCTGTGAAACTGTGAAATATAGTTGAACCGTCCTTTTATATGTAATCTATAAAAATAAACTACAGGACACAGCTTATTTTCATTATTGGTCTGACTGGCCATTTAGTAAAATAGTGGTCTAGTTTCACATTAATGAGGTTTATTTTTTCCACGTTTGCAATCACTCTTTAGCACTTGAACAGCTGATCGATTCCACACGGTGATGCAGTGTTACTGCTGCATATGAAATCAATAGCGACATATTCCTCTGCCAAGGCAAAAAAAGAAAGCCACACATGTTAAGCTTAGCCTTTAAAAAGGTACTTGATTATGTTTACCAAATAGACACTGAAAAAGAATGAGATGTTTATAGCCAAAAATATTCATTTTTGAAAGCTCCCCGCCCCATCTTTTCATTTTTAGTGCCACACCACCTGGTGCTGTCCATATTCCTTATGTTATAGATCACAACTAGATTTGTCAATCGATTACAAACGGTGATCTTAACTTCATGATATTTTAATGAATTAAATAAAACACAATTGTTTCAATGTATCTGTTGCAAAAGGGTAGCCTAGAAATCTAGACGCACCCTAGCGACAGCAAATCTAATCTGCCCGCGAGTGTCGTCTAGCAACTCTCAATACCCTTCTGAGCTGTAAACGCCAAACTCTTGCTGGGCCAATCACATCGTGTATAGAGTCGGTGGGCGGGGCCATAATGACGAGTGACGACGGCCGAGTTGCGTTTGCGTGCTTCTAGTAAACACTGAAACTGGCGAACAGCAGTCTTTCGAATCAGCTTTGACCGCGACTCTGGAAGACTTGGAGTTAAGCTTTTCTCTGAGAAAAGAACAAAGAACGGCACTTATGTCATTCTTAAGAAGGGAAGAAGTGTTCTGAGTTTTGCCGACCGGATACGGTGAATGTTTAATCTATCAACACGCTCTGCTTCACCTTCGTTGCTCTGGTTGGTTGTGCACCGTATCCTATCGCGTGCAGTGGAAGTTTGAAAGACAACCGTTTATCCTGCCCCTCGGATTGAGCTCTGTCAATGGTGAGTTTCCAGACCAAACATCTTGATGTGGGTCTGGCTTGTCAGGCTAGCAAATGGGCTATAAATCAAGACAATTTAATGAATTTCAGATATCACACTGTACATAACAAATCTGTCAGTTTGATTTAGCAGGACATTTTAGGCTTCCTTTGCAATTAGATTGCAATTTTTTGTTTCAACCACAGATGTTGACAGAGCCCAAAACTACACACTGTACCTTTAAGACATTTACGTGGAAGTCAAAAGCATAGCACTTTTTTATATTTTTTAAATAGCACTTATTATAATTATCACTAGAAATTATAAAAAATGTTTTTACAAAATGTTTTTTTTTTTTTTTAATTCTTTCACTGGTCTACCATCCATGCATTCACATTCGATCTATTTTAAATGTTGGTGTATTCATACGTGCAGACGGACAGTCTTAGCTCAGCCTCTAACACAACCAGATCTTGCTTTTCTTTTCAATGTCTCTCACCACCACTGAAGCCAAGCTGTGTTGAAGAAAAAAACAAAAACAAAGACAAAATCTGTTCTGTTTCGCCCCTTCCAGCGTCAAGGGGCATTATTAATTGCATTCATTTTTACTTATTTTATTCTATAGCCTAATCAATTGTATTAAACTGACATCACGAATTGTGACAAAGATACATTAGAACAGTTGTCTTTATTTTTAATAATAAAATGACAGAGCCATCATTTCCCTTCCTTTTAAAGCATATACATTTTCGTTTTACCACTAAATTGTTAGCTTTATACAATTACCAAGGAATTAAAGCTTAACAAATCATAATCTTCACCACAATTAGGACATCTAAATGCTGATTTCAGATCAGTGCTGAAGGCTTTTAAGTTATGTGGCTTTTTTCCAGATTGGCCCCTCCCTTCCTCTTCCTCGTACAGTACAGTACAATGCAGCACTCAAACAACTTGAGCTCCAGCCAACACAGAAACAGTTCTTTACTGATTGTGCAAGTACTCACGGCTAGGATATCTGATGAGGCTTACGTGTGTTACTCCAATACACAATAGCATCTCATTTGATTGTGTTTGCATTAGTTGGATGATCACTGTACCGCTGGTAAGCCTTTGTTCTTGTCAGATGCAATCTAGCAACCTTATCACGTGTGATACAGTGCTTTAGAGGTAATTTCTTGTAAAAATACGCCAATCGTCAATAAATATCACAATGTGCAAAGGATGGTGGTTGAAATGAGCTGAGCAAGCTAATCCTTTAGCTGAAAGCAATCCTTCAGAGAAAGCAGCTAGTTACAGTACAAGCAACATATTTTAGCTAAAGTTTTTGAATCTATGCTAAATAAACAACTGAAAGAATACCTATTTAATCATAATATTTTAAGCGCATCTCAGGATTTAGAGCGGGTCATAGTACGATCACAGCTACTACACTAGTTACAAATGATTTAATCACTGCTCTCGATAAGAGACAGCACTGCAGCCTTATTTGTTGATTTGACAAAGGCATTTGACCTAGGTGATCATGCCTTACTGTTACAGAGGCATAAGAGTATAGGCCTCTGTAATTCGGCCTTTCAGTTGGTTTAAAACTATTTATCTGGGAGAACTCAATGTGTTGCTGTAGGAAATTACATGTCATCTATGGCAACAGTCAAGAAGGGTGTCCTGCAATGTTCTTTATTAGCAGTTAGCACCACTCCTTTTTTCTATTTTTATTAATGAATTAGGGCAGGGAATAAAATCTGCAAATTTACATTTTTATGCTGACGATACAATTATTTACTCTACTGCATCCTCTCTGTCTTAAGCTATTGAAATACTTCAGGATTCTTTTAATACTTTTCAGCTTACCTTATTAAAATTGAAATTAGTCTTAAATGTAAACAACACCAAGTATGTTATTTTCACGCGCTGCCGTTCTTTGACCACTGCTCCGCTTATTCGTACTATTGATGACCTGGATATAGAAAGAGTACCAACTTATAAAATACCAAGGAAAATGAATTGATGAGGAGTTAGCCTTTTATTTTCATATTGGTTATTTGGTGAAAAGACTCAAACCAAGATTGAGATTTCTTTTTCAGCAAAAAAGCTTTTCCTTTGGAGCTAGAAAGAGAATTATACACTTACTTTTTGTGTAAATATTTTTTTTGAGTACTTTTTTTTAACCTATTTTAGATTATGTTTATGTTATTTATATGCATGCATGCTTCTGCATATTTATTGAAAAGGCTGGATGGTGTTTATTATTATAATCTTTCTCTTTACTGTAAGCATCCATTCTTTCAACAAAAACAAACTTCTGCAGAGCAATTATATTTGGATTCCCCTTAATTATATTAACCTATGAAAATGTTGTCCCTCTGCATGACTGCAAGCTTCTATGTTTTATCCTATTATCGTAGGCCTAATGTAACTTATGAAGCCAGGCTGTGTTTTTGTGTGTTGGCTTTTCCTTCTTCATTTTCATTAAAGGTGCAAAATTATTCATTTATTATTGTGTTAGTCATTATTTAGGCATTTATTAATGTCTAATTCATGCATTATTATGTCATGGACCGAATTGAAGTTATTCCCTATAAAATGAAATATTATGATATACAGACATCAATATACATATATTGATCAGGGTGAAAAATATTGACCTAAAATGGTTATATATGATATAAATCGGTTTTGCATTTAATTAATTATTTCTATTACTCTTCATTTTAAAATATTTATCTCAGTTTATTACGTCTCTTTTTGAGTGTGCCTGCAAGTCTACTTGCTGATATGAGCAAATATACTATATGCACTAAAGTTAAAGGTGGGGTAAGTGCTATCTGGTAACCGTTGTTGGTACTTCAAATCACCAAAACAAACACGCCCCTACCCCCAAAAGGGTCTCGCCCCTATTTTGATAGCGCCACCCCACACATACGTAAACTCAAAGCAGAGGCATCAACAGCTATGGCAGAATCTCTGTGTAACTAATCCAGGTCGAATATTCAATGAAAATGTCATCCCTTCTATCACAAAAACACAAACCGTTCTTGTGAACAACTCGATAGTACACAAGCACACAGTCCAGCTAACGACATATTACAATTATGACAAGATTAGTCATAGCGATCACAAAATCACAAACTGTTCTCATGAACAACTCTAGCATGAGCAGACAGTCCAACTAACGACATATTACAATTATGACAAGATTAGAGATAGCGATCAAACTGTTCTCATGAGCAACTCTATAGAACACAAGCACGACAGTCCAGCTAACGACATATTATAAGGTTATATAGATCATGAGAGGGTTATATAGATCATGAAAAGAGTAAGCAAACATATTAGGAGTATAGTATCTTACTTGTTGGAGACATTGTGTGAGCTGATGCTTGAAGCACACAGTGCTCCATACGGTGTGGAAATGAACGGGTCTTTATCATCGCTGAAGTGAGACACAATACGATGGCAAAATGGACTAACAAGCGAACATGACACACGAGCATAGTCAAGCAGGATATATTAGGCTAGTTCTCGCCTATTGTCCGTCATGTGTGACTCGTGTGTTTTGAATAATGACGTACACAGAGCGAGAGCGCTCTTCTCACCATCATTAGTAGACACGCCCCTTACCTGCTGATTGGCTACAAGTTTGTTATTCCACTTGGCCCGTGTCCTTTTTCTAAAACGGTTTTGAAATGTTTTTTGAACGTTTTTTTAAGGGGTGTTTACCCGCGTTTTTAAGCCTTGCTGGTTAAACATTTAATTTGCGTTTTACATTCGCTGAGCCAGCACAAAAAGACACACTGACACGTGATTACTGGGCAAAGTGTCTTACTCCCTATGGTCTTACTACGCTAATACTGTCAAACACACACAAGGGTAACATATAAACACAGTCGGGTTATGTCTAAATTGAGAGTAAAATCGCGTGTGTGTATGAGGTCTTAGCAGCGCAGACTAGTGATTGTGAACGCTTGTACTTAAAGGGAAAGTTCACCTCTAAAATTATGAGGTATTAAAATAGACAAAGAAAAAAAAACACTCACTGCTCTTGAATAAAGTAATAATACAGTAGCTTTCAATCAATGTATATTGTATATTGAAGACTATGTAGTTATAATTTTAGCCTACATTTATTAATTCAAAATCCTACTGTACATCTCTGAGCTGCCACTGTGTCTTTATATTTATTTATTTTATATTATACAATACATTAGGAATGTGTACAAGTTTTTTTTAAGT
Source organism: Pseudorasbora parva (assembly GCF_024679245.1). NCBI lineage: Eukaryota > Metazoa > Chordata > Actinopteri > Cypriniformes > Gobionidae > Pseudorasbora > Pseudorasbora parva. Next base: position 29,894,069 of record NC_090176.1, read on the forward strand.
AAAGTTTTAAGTTAAAGTAAGGTTTTCAAGTCTTTTAAGTAAAATAAAGAAAAGAGTATTACAATAAAAAAAATTCTCCTTAACCTCTTTCTGTTCCTGTCGCCTAAGAATAAAATAGCAAAAAACCGAACCGAACTGAAAACCGTGGTGAAAAATCGAGGTATGTATTGAACCGTGGATTAACTGTATTGTTGCATCCCTAATAGGTATGGTTCCAGATTACATTATTAGTCTATTATGCTTACGACAAATAAACTATAGCACCAGAACATCAAAGGGGATTAATTGCACCTAGGGTACACTCAGAGCATGGCAAATCATCTTTTTCTTATTATGCTTACCTTAACTTACTACCCCTCTAGAAACAATTCCTCCTTTGAAAATGTTCAAAAATGTTTTGCAGTCTAAAATGAATGAATCATGTTGCCGTTTTAATTAGTTGAATTATGCTAAATGTTTTAGTTCTAACCCTTTTAGAATGTATTTTGTGTGTTATGTGAGATTTTGTTATGGCCATCTTGACCAGGACTCCCTGGAAGAAGAGATTTATTTTAATCTCAATGGGACCTTTCTGGAAAAATAATGGATAAATAAATAAAATAAAAATATATATTTAAAATAGGTTGTTACTTTTAAGAATCTTCAAGAAACATCAAATATTAGATCAAATGAGCGGAGAATCAATTTTGCGCTGCTGCCTATAATCGCTCCCCCACTAAGCAGTTCATAAGTAAATAAACATACACATGTTTATATGTTAATATGCATCACAGCACAGCACATGTACACACACACACACACACACACACACACACACACACACACACACACACACACACACACACACACACACACACACACACACACACACACACACACACACACACACACACACACACACACACACAGTGGATTCAAGCGTTTACATGCTTATTTTTTCATGTTTATCTGATTATTTCAGGTCTTCACCATCCCTTTCAGTCTGTTCAAAATTTTATTTGGATTTCATGAAGGCTTTTCAGTCGGGATGAGTCATCAATCCAATTACTAAATGGAATAGTTGGGCCCATGTAAACATATTGATAGGATTTTCAAGTTTGAATGAACTTATTTTCAATGAACTGTAGTTAAAAGATTCAGTGTTTAAGCAAGTTTCAGAATCACTAATTCACACTGCTTTCCTAACCCATGTGGCCAATTCAAATGGAACAGACAAAACCCAATACAAGTGATTCATTTGGGAAACACGCAATAGCCAACAGAAAATACTGGCTGTAAATAATGTCAAATCATCTGAGTATGTAAAAATACAATGTACTCAACTATCTTGCAATGCTGCAAATCTGCAACTTTAAAGGGTTAGTTCCCCCAAAAATGAAAATTATTTCATTAATTACTCACCCTCATGTCGTTGGACACCCGTAAGACCTTTGTTCATCTTCGGAACACAAATTAAGATTTTTGTTGAAAGCTGATGGGAAAGGCTTCAGATAGGCCTCCATAGGCATTCAGTACATTTCCACTGACAAGACCCATAAAGGCACTAAAGGCATCGTTACAAAGTCCATCTCACTACAGGCTGTACAACAATTTTACAATATGATGAAAATAGTTATTGTGCGCACAAAAATACAAATAACGACTTTATCCAGTTATTGATATGAACTTGACGCATGCGTGAGAATAGGACGCAGATCCACCGTTCAATACATGACCCAGAAGAGGAGGAGCGCCGCTATCACGTGAGTTCCAGGTGAGTTCACATCCGACACCTACACCAAAGACAATATCTTGGCGGACAAAGTCATTATTTTGAATTTTTTTTTGTGCACAAAAACTATTCTCGTTGCTTCGTAAAATGATTGTACAGCCACTGTTTATGGGTCTTGTGAATGGGAATATACTGAATGAAAATGGAGGCCTATCTGAAGCCTTTCTCAGCCATCAGCTTTATCTTCATCAAAAATATCTTCATTTGTGTTCCGAAGATGAATGAAGGTTACGGGTGTCCAACGACATGAGGGTGAGTAATTAATGAAATCATTTTCATTTTTGGATGAACTAACCCTTTAAAGTTTGTATTCTACGTCAGTTAAGAGTTAACATTTTCACAGGACGCTCAAAAAAGTGTAGTATGAGTGTGACTGGCCCTTAACTCAAATTATTTAAGTGAATAATCATATCCTATTTAGTCATTATAAATTTGTTTTATAATTTTGATGATGTTCAACATTACTGATACTCTAACATTTACGCTTCATGGTGAACAGGTTTTCATTATGATTAGGGTGATGCAATAAAACACCTTTTGCCACAGGCTTGTTTCACCTGTGTGTTCTCAGAAATGGAAATGTCTTATGCCATCAGAGAGAACAGCCTGTCCTCCCCCTCCAGTTGACGCCAATCTAGCCTATCCAACTATCTAATGAAGACGACTCACGCCCCTAGGCCTATATATCAGTTTGTTTTCTTTCCCTGCTTCAGCGGGTAGATGCGCTCTTGTTATCCTGTTACTTCAACTCACTGCTTTTCTGTAACTATATACAGTGAGTCAGATTCTGTGGCTACAGGTTCACTTTTTCTGATATCGATTAGCCTGTAGGCTTTCAGTCTGGTTTGCATCTGTTGTAAAACCATAGGTCGTGGAGAGCAAAAATAGATGCACGAGCTCTTGTTTTCCTCATGGGCGCGTGAGCGTGTGTATGTGTGCTCTTGCGTGTATGGATTACTGCGCTCGCCGAGTTCCTCTCTGACTCTCGCTGAAGGAATCTGCTGCTCGGGCAGTTTGCGCTCCCGTGAGTGAACTGATTGAATGATTAGTGACAGTTGACTCATGCTGGAAGAATTATTCTCTGGAAGAACAGCTAGAGTTGGAGCTTAGAGAGATTAGCGTGCGCATTTACTGAGGATGCGCTATGTTGTGGATGTGTGTTTTAGCAATCGTATTGAATAGTGTGGTGTTGTCACTGATACTGGCGGTTGGTTTCAGTGGCACTTGGTCTGTAAATGCACCATTCATCATTTGATCAGAAATGACTCGCTTTTAATTTGGTTTTACACATTATACACGCACATCTTTGAATAACTCTTGAATATTTAAAGTCATATTTGAGTTTAGTACACGCTTTAAGGCCTACTGCGGGCTGTTGAATACTTGAATCCGATTAGTTGGCGTGCGCTCTATAAGGTGTGCAATTATTTTCAGGGAAATGCATGGCTAAAGTAGTTCCAGGTGGGTCTTGACCGCATTACAGTTCCTTATTACACGGCTCTGTGAAAAACTTGATTCTGATTGGTCAATCGAGCATTCCAGCGATATGTTATTTCCAGATAACACCCGCTCATACGGGTACTACAAATTATCTTGACCGGTACTACTTCTATGCTTAACGCTGGCGCCATCTTATGGTTTAAACAGCCGTGGGTTACAATGGAAGACTTCAAGGCGGGTTTCCTTTATAACGTTTTTAATATAGATATTTTTCTTTCACAAACGCATCGTTTCGAATCAGAAGGCTCTATTAACCCATCGGAGTCGTGTGGAACACGTAATTTGATGGACAGCTGCATTTTTTATGGACTTCAAACACAACTAACGTACAACTACTGCTGGGATTAACGTTAGCCTGGACTTTTTAAATACATCTCCGATTGTAGCTATTTGTCTGAAAGAAGAATGTCATATACACCTAGAATGACTTGAGGGTGAGTAAATCATAGGCTTGGTTTCATTTTTGGGTGAACTAACCCTTTCAGCATTCATTTTTCAACATTTAGCAAGGGCATATGGCAAATCTTCAGCAAAAGATAAAGGCTTAAAGCAGGTTGGAACTGTTTTTCTTCGCGGAAGCTTTGCGTAAGAGCTAATAAAATATTTAATCTCAAGACAATATTTTGTGTCTAATAATTATTTATTTGAGACTAGTAGCCGTGTAATAAGCGGGATAATGTACACCCAGCCGGTTGTTATCGCAGAATAAACCCCTTCAGAGTGATGCAAGACCTCTGCGCTTCGCGTCGGGGCCCTAATGACTCTATCGGGGTTTATTCTGCGATAATAACTGGCTGGGTGTACATTATCCCTTACATATCGCTTCGCCAAATGATTTCAGTTATTTCAAGGGTCCTTACAGCCAAGTACAACAGCAAAATCTACAACAACATTGACTAAGCAAATGCATATAGTAGGAAAAATAATAGGATAAAAACTAGGGGTGCATCGATATGAACATTTTGGTAGATACCGATAATGGTATTTCTTTATATTTAAAAGCCGGTAACCAATATATTGGCCTATAAATCTAAAAAAAAAAAAATTATATAATTTTTTGAGAGCCTGTTTAGTCTCACCATTCAAGCTGTTAGAGCCATAACTACATTAAAAATTTTGTAATATTTTGCCTTAGATACTGATTTGGGGATTTTCCTTATTTGTTAGTTATAATCATCAAAATTAAAATAAATATACAGTTGAAAAATATCAGTCTGTATGTAATGAATGAATATACAAGTTCACTTTTGGAATGGAATTAGTGAAATAAATCAACTTTTTGATGATATTCTAATTATATGACCAGCACTTGCATATTAAGAGTGATTGTTTTTTGATAAATGTATATTTTGTGTTATTTCTTTTGAATCACATGATTTTCACTAGTTTCAAACGTATTATGAATGCATAATAATTCTGAACAAGAATAAGGATGGAAGGAAGGAAGGAAGGAATTGTTGGTGCTATAGGTGCTAGACATTTGACTTTGAAAACATATATAATTTATGTTTTTGAACATGAATAAGTGTAAATAATTTCATTTCTTGTGAAATTTATCTTGACCAAAGAAAAAGTAAAGCTTTGTAAGACAAGTTCTGGATTCACTTGCCAAAAAGTGAAAAATGGCTCCGATCGCCATTGCAAAAGCCATGTCCCAAGCACTCAATTATTATGATGTCCTCATCATTATTTTATGTAGCCTAAATGGCAGACTTGCACTGCACGTTGCAATTAACTAGATTTTCAATAATATTTCAAGCAAACCCATCACTGTGAACAGCTGTAGGTAATAATCCAATATCAACATATATTGGCCAAATTTTCTTATTTGGCAGATAACAATAACATTAAAAATAAACGTATCAGATACTGATATCGTGGTCGATATGTCATGCATAAAGTACACTGCTTTTGCTCATTAAAACATGCCATTGGGTCCTATTGTGTTTGTTTCTGTACATCAACAGTGAGCAGGGGGGTCAGAAAAGGCGTAATCTCTTTCCGACAAGTGTTAGCGAACCCAAATCGTGTGATCTTCTTAATGCAAGCATGAAGATCTTTCTATAGTGTTTCTGTAATGTTCCTCGTATGTTAAGAAAAAGGATTTCTGCTGGGTGGAAATTGCATAATCTCTCTATGAAAAGAGCGCGTGGGCTGCAGGAAGCACAGCATGGATAATAGATGACTCTCTTAGCAGCAGAATTTAGATGCAATGTGTTAGGTCACGTCGACCCTCCCCACTTCAACAGAAAGCTGCGGTCAGCTTCTCTGATCTGATGAAAGAAACACCAAAACCTAAATAAACTGCCACAAACCTACTTCATTTTATTGTACTGTTAAATAAGCTTATTTCCAGCATTCTGGATTGTGTACAAATCATACATGTTCAATTTCTTTACAGGAGTACTAAAGTGTTTCCATTTGAACTGTAGACAAAAACATGGCTTCTTTTCACTAAATCAAAAACAACAAAATGCGTATTTGGTGAACATTTGAAGTGTCAAGATCAAGCAATGTGTAACATATTTACAGGTTTGAGTGTGAATCCTTTGAGGACGTCCGCTGCATGAATGATTTATGTCTGCTGCTTTAAACAGTCTTGACTTCAATAAGGAATATTTTAGTTTTAACTATGACTACACTGACCCCCACATAAATATTGACTGTTCTTTCGCACCATACTGTCGGCCACCTGAATGATGCACTATGCTGTTGATCCAAACCTAAAGAGGCACGCAAAAATAAAGGCCTGTAATGAATAATTCATCAAGCTCCTGACAACATCACGCATGGATGAGTAAGACACATTCTGCATACTTCCAAGGATATGAATATCAACTCCTTAAATGAGATGAAGTAAAAATAGATATGCCACCACATCTCTGAAGCTCAGCACTATGTCATTTTGTTTGTATTTTTCTGCAGTTTGACAACAAACATCGATCATTTGGAGGCATTCATTTATGAGTATTTAATTGCAAATATTTGAGATTTTCATAGTGCGATGGAATATTTGGTTTTCTTCCAAATCTTGGCTCTTTTTTTGAAATAACATGGGACACAATTTAGTTGTTGCCTTTTGGCTTATGACTTGGGGCCCGTTTTCCGTACGTGGATTACTGTCATCTAGATTTGAATCTCAGATAATTTATTTCAATCAAATCCACAAATCTGTTTGAAGAACAGTTATCTCACAGATCAGTTATCATGATTAGAAGTTCTGGCAGTTGTCAAATCATCTCAGGTACGAAGAATGGACCCCATCTAGTTATTGATTCACGGTTGTTGTTGTATTGTCACCTGGTTAATGTTCTGTTCTGATATCCTCACCGGCCACTTTAATTAGGGACACCTGTTCAACTGCTCATAACATAAATATCTAATCAGCCCCATGACATGGCAGCAACTCCATGCATTTAGGCAGTGAAAATGCCTCGTTGATGCCAAAGGTCTGGTTTGAGCAGATAGAAAGTAACATTAAAAACAAAAACTCAAATAACCACTTGTTACAACTAAGGTCTGCAGAAGAGCATATCTGAAGGCACAACACGTCGAACCTACAGCAGATGAAGACACTGGGCGCCACTCCTGTCAGCTAAGAACATAAAACTGAGGCTACAATCAGAGGCGGACAGTAGTGAAGTATTTTTTACTTTCTAATCAAGTACATTTTTCAAGTATGTTACTTTATCAGTGTTCTTCTTTAGAAACTTTTTACTTCACAGTATTCCAAGGCATAATATTGTACTATTTACTGCACTACATTTCATATCATTTAATAATTAATCACATTAAAAATGTTGTACTTTCTTACTTTTACTCAAGTAAAAATAATTTAAAATGATGGGATTAATATTATCTAGGGGCCTCTGTGATTTAGAAATTACTCCCCCACATCTGAGTTTTGCGTGGCACATTCGCACGGGATAAGCAAAGCCTGTGATTTTACTCAAATTTACTAACATATAGTAGTATATATATAGCTGTATAAAATCACAAACAATCATATATGTATCAATATCGTTTTGATTGTTTTATAGTAATAAAAATAATTTTGTTCAGATAGAGAACAGACACTACAATTAAAAATTGAACTGAGCACAGACCACCGGCAGGAGTCAGATTTCATTTATCATGAGTGAGAAGATTCAGTTTCAAAGCTAAATGTAAAAGCGCCCATTTAAGCGAGCTTGTCATTGTACTGTTCTTATGTTTTTCATTCGCACGGGACTAATATTATCACAGGACCTCGGTGTTCAGCGAAATATGGTAGGTAATTTGAGGGGAAAGTTTTACTTTACAAATTACAGACATGGCCGATTCGCACAGAATTACGATAACAGACAATCTCTGCAATTATTACAAATCACCAGAGGTCCCCAGATAATACTAATCATGTGCAAGTGCGAATAGGAAATAAATGTTTATGTAATTAAGTATTAAAAGGTAAAAAAACAACTTTTATTCATGAAAAGTAAAAAATACGACATTATGCTTTGGAATATTGTGAGTAAAAGTCACAAAACAGTGATAAAGTACATATACTTTAAAGATGTACAAGTAAAAATACTTATATACTATATATTATACTATATACTATATATTCATACGTGCTCACCAACATTGGACAACAGAAGATTGTCAGAAGAAGAAAAAACTTTCCCTGGTTTGATGAGTCTTGATTTCTGCAGCAACATTCAGATGGTAGGGTCAGAATTTGATGTAAACAACACGAAAGCATGCATCCATCCAGCCTTGTATCAGCGGTTCAGGCTGCTGGTGGTGATGTAATGGTGTGGGGGATATTTTCTTGGCACACTTTTGGACCCTTTAGTACCAATTAAACATTATTTAAATGCCACTGACCATAAAAACAACACCCGCTGACCATGACGTGTACCTTCTTCTGATAGCTACTTCCATCAGGATAACATGTCACAAAAGCTCAAATCATCACACTTTGGTTTCTTGAAATGGCCTCCACAGTCCCCAGATCTTAATTCATTAAAGTACTTTTAGGTCGTGGTGGAATGTGAGATTCACATCAATGATGTGCAGCTGACAAATCTACAGTAACTGCTATCATGTCAATATGGACCAAAATCTCAGAGGAATGGTTCTAGCACCTTGTTAAATCTATGTTACAAAGAATTAAGAGATGGTCCTCACTCCAGAACACAAGATCCAGGGGGCGAGTGTGGGTCCAGATCCAACTCCTCCCACTTTACCTATACCTAAACTTATTGTCTCTGCCCCCTGAACCGTAAACCTACCCATCTCTACCCACTGGATCTGGATCCAACTCCTCCAACTTTACATATCCCTAAAACTATTTGTCTCTGCCCCCTGAACCCTAAACCTACCAATCTTTACCCCCTAGAACTGAATCCAACTCCTCCCACTTTACATATCCCTAAACCTACCCGTCTTCGTCCTCCTGGATCTCGTGTTCTGCAGTGAGGGGCTACTGGGAATGAAGGCAGTTCTGAAGTCAAAAGGTGCTCCAAACGGGTACTAGCAAAAAAACGAAAACAAAAAAACAAGTAGAAAATTTAACAGAATTTTGTTTTTAAATAAATTTAAAAAACATTGCGTGTTACCCCCCCCCCCCCCCCCCCCCGTGCTTATTTTATAAAGTCATGGTGGTGTATCCTTATAGTCCTTCTAAGTTGGTTGACAAGTAATTTCTTGAAGGTTTAAGATGGAAGCCTCTATGCCGATAAGCAGCATTTAATGTGAAAAGATTGAAGATCCTACTCATCCAGATTTGAGTCTCACATGTCACTCTGTTAATGGCTGTTGATTATACACTTCACAACTCTATTAAGCTTTGTGAGCCATGGTGACCTACATGTCACTTCAGAGTGATTACAAAAGCAAGGGTGACAGAGAATGATGCCATTTTCTCCCCACCCTTCACGCTGTTTCTGGAAACAGTGTTGAAGCTGTTGATCACAGCAATTTTTGTTATTATCTCAGACTTTATTCTGAAATAAAGGAAATGTGCATGATTAACATTATTAGAAGATACAGAGACACTCTCATATACAGACAATTCACCTGCAGATTGCTAGAAGTAACTTGGATTGCAGATGCACACATACATGCACTAGTGTTCATACGTTTTGGGGTTGGTTTGGGAGTGTTTTAATGTCTTTGAAAGAAGTTTCTTATGCTCATCATAGCTGCATTTAGCTAAAATTTAATTTTTTTCTGTGATGGTATCCAGTCTTCAGTGTCACACGATCCTTCAGAAATCATTCTATGTTGATTTAGTGCTCAAGAAACATTTGTCATTTCAAAAACAGTTTTTTTTCTTTAGAATTTTTGTTATAGAAATCTTTCATGTAAAAGTCACTTTTGATCAAGTGAATGCATCCTTGCTGAATTAAAAAAAAAAAAGTCAGACTAACTCCAAACTTAATAACACTAAACTTTAAGTGAAACTTAAGACTATAATTTCAACTCAAACATAATTATATTTCATGCCCATTTAACTTTATTTGGTAAGTAGCCATATACTAATTGTGATAATGTGCAGTCAGCTGGTGATTATCTCAAAATAAACCCATTTACTGTAGGGTGATACAAGACCCCTCCAATTCACCAGGGTCCCAATCACCCTGTCAAGAATTTATTTTGCAGTAATCACTTACTGACTTACTGGCACATTACCGCTTACGTAGTTCCTTACTGTGAGCATCGTGTGAGAATTCACTGTACTTGTATTTCTCATTGAATTCCTGGATTGGTCACACGACTGGTATTAACAAGCGCACAGTATTTGGTCTTTAGTGGGTCACTGACACAGATGTGCGATTGTACTGTGCCGCTGGCACACCCACTGCTGCAAGTCCTACTGCATGTTCACATTGTATTAAATATGGTTCATATCATGTGACCAGAAACCCCAGTCCCATCCCCCCCTCAGCCCGGCAGGACTAAGCCATTGTGTAGTTAACCAGTCACATATCATCCAGGAGCTTACAGCTATGCGTGAGATGGCAGCTGTTTCACTAACTGAAGAAACGAGGAAAGCAAACACTTGTGAAAACATAAACACGACAAGAAGGTGATGGTTGATTCACTGATGCAGACAGTGTGTGTTGGATTGACGCACAAAATGAAGCTATGCTGATTACACAGAATATGTCCCCCCACTCTTTCACATTTCCTCCGCCCTGCCATCTCATACATATGCCGGCAGTCACGCTAATTATCCTACACGCCCATGCACAAACTGTAACTAACCCTAAAACTGGAATGTCCATACACTAGAAGAGAATGCACCAAAAAACACCTTGATGGACACCCAAAAACACCCAAGATGGAAATATGGCATGCAACTTCAAAGTAGGAGAGTTCACACTTTCATATGACTCTTTCTACTGTCTTTCTAAATTAAGATATTTTGAAAAACATCCCTTTTTTGCCCATACAAGCAAATAAATCTGATCCAGCATGATTTTGGACTCATATGACTTCCATTGTACGTATAGAAACATTCTTAAAAATGTCTTTGTGTTCTGCAAAAAATAAAAAAATGCACATACACTCTTAAAAGGTTCATTGGGTTTCTATATTTTAAAGAACCCTTTATGGCAAAAAGGATCTGTATAAGGAGAAATGTCTTAAATGTCCACCAAAGCATTTTTTGACAGTTGAAAGCGCTAGGCACTCAGTTGAAAACGGCTTGCTGTGAGCGCTTGAGACCTTTTTTTAGTTTTTTTTTTAGGTGAGTCGCTTTGCTTGTTATGATACAGAATATCCGCGGAAGTGTTATTAATATCTTATTTTACAGATAGTTTGTTTTTGTATTGATTCTATGTAAACATTCTTATATAAATGTTAATTATTTGCTCTGGCTCTTGTTTTAAACGGGGGGTGAAATGCTGGGTTGGCTTGGATTCCCATGCTAAACATGGAAAAAGTAAAAAAAAAAAAAAATAAGTTGGACGTTTGATGGAGTATTTCTGTGTCAAAAATACTCCTTCCGGTTTCTCACAAGATTCTGAGAGTTTTTTTCAAGTACGAGTCCGTTTCACGTCAACGGGTCGGAATGTCCTTGTATGGGCCGTACGGGCTCTTCTTCCGGAAGGGTGCGTGTGCGTCAACCAAAGTGAGAGCAAATGCACGGCGCCCATAAACACTGCTCTTACTGCTGTCTCAGGACTTCACCAAATCAACAACATCTCCAAAGAAGTGTGTTTTTGATGGAGCGGTGGCGATAAAGGTTCACGATCGTGCTTTGGAAGCAGGCGGTGAGTAAAACTGCTTCAAATGTCTATGTTGTTGGCTATCGTCGCGTGAGTAAACATCAGTAAACAACACGATCGTATAGCTAATTTATCAATGAAGCATGCAATGTAATTTATGGCATGTTTAAATACATTTGTTTAGTTGACCACTATAGGCGTCTGTTTGTTTATTGTAAAACCACCCCAAACATAAACCTAGGGGACGTTCACACAAAGCACATTCAAATGCACTACTCCATTGTTTTTCTGTGTAACACTATAACACAGTCTGACGGGCAAAACCTTTTTGGTTGCTACTGCTAAGGTTTAGTCGCATACAATAGTCAATAAACCAAATCATGTCCTCACAATCCACAAGTAAACAAACGCAAATGTTGACAGGTCACTAAATACAGTATACCACAGAGACGGATGTCCTGCTGTTGTTGCTTCTCCTGTTCAATTTATTTCAGCCTCCAGATCCGATTCTGGATCATAAATGTATTTGTTGAATCGAATTCGTGAAGGGGAGATTTGAAGGAGGGTTTTTCAGGCGTGAATTTTTACTGCGCCGATTCAAAGTACTCTCAAATATGCTTTTCCGCCATACATTATAGTTATCCTTTTTAACTGGCTTAGAAAATTGCCAAGTTTTATTTTATGTCGCCATACTTGGTCGTTAACTATTCAGGTAACTGTATTTAAAGGGGGTGGGGGGGTGAAACACTCAGTTTCAGTCTCATCTCATGTCAATCTTGAGTACCTATAGAGTAGTATCGCATCCTTCATATCTCCGAATAGTCTTTAGTTTTATTAAATTTATAAAAGAAAGATAGGGTGTACAGAGTCTTTCCGGAAAAAAACGAGCGCCTGGAGGCGTATCGTGTGGGCGGAGCTAAAGAATGACGAATGCGCACAAAGCGGTGACATCCTCAAGCGTGGAGAAACCCATGGCTATCGATCCAGAATCAGATCCGGAGGCTGAAATAAATTGAACAGGAGAAGCAACAGCAGGACGTCCGTCTCTGTGGTATGTACTGTATTTAGTGGCCTGTCAACATTTGTGTGTGTTTACTCGCAGTTTATGAGGACATGATTCGGTTTATGGACCATTGTATGCGACTAAACCTTAGCAGTAGCAAGCAAAACGGTTTTGCACGTCAGACTAGTGTAACGTTATACATAGAATCTGCTTTAACGACAACAGCTGGGGCAACAGCCTTAGTCCTAATGGGTTGTTATCATAGCTATCAAAATCGAGTGTTCGGCATTTTGCGTACGCGTACGTGAGTTTTTGTTGTAGATGTCTTAAAAAAAAAAAAATTGTGTACTGTGCTAACTAATTGAGATTTCTTACAACTCTTACAGGTTGTTGGCCTTGTCTGTTTCGTTGCTTCTATTACTCTCCCCTTTTTTGTAAGTCGCTTTGGATAAAAGCGTCTGCTAAATGATTAAATGTAAATGTAAATGCAGAACAACAATGGAGTAACCGTTAGCGCATTTGAATGACGAAGCACTCGATCGTGTCGTTTACAGATGTTTACTCACGTGACGATAGCCAACAGCACAGACATTTGAAGCAGTTTTACTAACCGGCTGCTTCCAAAGCAGGACCGAACCTTTATCGCTGGGACCGCTCTGTCAAAAACACACTTCTTTGGTATGATTTGGTGAAGTCCTGTGACAGCAGTGACTGTGGAAATCCACTTTGCGATGCGACTGAAGCGAAGTTGTGAAGCTTCCCGTCATTTCTGCGTTCAAATCGGTTCAAATGCAGCGCTGCCTTCCCGGAATGCTGTGCTGAAGGGTTGAAGTCGCTTGATGTCACCCATAGGAATAAAGTGGAGTGCTGCACGGACTATAACCGACATAAGTGTTCACGGACAACTGGATCTGCACCTGAGCGAGTGTTTATGGGCGTGAATTTCCTCTTTCGCTCTACACATGCGTGCGCGCACCCTACCGGGAGAAGAGCACGTACGACCAATACAAGGACCTTCCGCTCTATCGACGTCAAGCGGACCCATACTCGAAAAAAAACTCTCCGAAACTTGTGAGAAACCAGAAGGACTATTTTTGACACAGAAATACTCCATCAAACGTCCCAACATTAGTTTTTGAAACTTTGTCTATGTTTAGGATGGGAATCCAAGTCTTTAACAGAGTAAAAAGCTCAGTATGCATGAAACAGCATTTCACCCCCCCCCCCCTTTAAATAGGGAAAACGTGGAGGTGTTTGGCCTCCTCTAACTTGATCTCTGTTTGGTACCATAGTGAATGAACTGGACTTAGTGGGCTAAGCTAAATGCTATCAAAATGTCACCGCGTGCCAGAGCGGTTAAGTGGACGCACTGAGACGACAGGTATGTATCAACTTGTCTTAGTAAAGGGAATAACAGTTTAAAATGAAAAGGTGGAGTATCCCTTTAATAAGTGTGAACGCTTCCATCCGAACCAAAAATGAGGTCTGAGATCCCTGAAAAGGTGGGTCTCTGTCCACTTTCAAACAAACTCTGGTGCGGTTTGACAGAAATATTATCACAACACAGATCATAGACATCTAAACGAACAAAAAACAGGACGTGATGTCACCAGATGTGACCCTAAAAAGGACAGAAGGCTGAAATTGTGTTTAACACATTTTATAAACTCTTTACAAGTGATTGCATTTAGCCCAGCACACAGCATAGTTTTGGATTCTCAGGAAGTATCTTTAGGTACTGCCCTAAAAATGACACTATGAACGCTAAGATAACCAGGACTGAATGTATTATTTTATTTTTTTGTTCTGGAACAAATCCAAGAGAACTGAACTACAAGTGTGAACACACTGTTGGGAATTAGCTGAAGAGTCACAAAGGACATGTGGTGACAAAAAAAAAAAGCGTGTTAAACAAGTTGCACTCAAATACCAGCCAATATAGTGGGATCAACCACAGCTTAAAAAAGCAAACCCTGCCTTAGAGGAATGGGTGCTCTTATCCCATCCTCACCTTCCTCTTTGGTTCGAGGCTTAGAGGGAACGTGGCTGGACAAACACATGTCTCCCATCATCTTAGCGCACATTTCTGCCATATATAAATAGCCCAAAAAACACCAACACATGCCCTGGGACACAACAAAACTTCATTGACACCACTTCCAGGGATTATAATTCCTCTATTTTTAAGGTACAGCCACTGAAACGGTTTTAAAGGATCTACTGTGCACAGAAGCGGCTAGAATATTTAGTTATAGTCAGAATGTTAGTGGTGCTTTTGTTTTGCTGTGGTCAAACTCGAAAGGGCCTCACACTACAGATTTTGGTGAAGGCTCAAGTGTGCTTAACATCAGAGTTTGGTTTGTTTCGTGTGGTGACAAACTTTAGCAAGAACTAGTTGATACCAAGTTGTCCTTGCTATTTCAATGCAGCTGAAATTATAAAGGAAGAAGAGTTTTTTTGTCTGAAAGTGAGAAGTGAAAAAAAAATCTAATTTGCATTTTTCTAATTTACTACCATTTTTGTTCATTATAAATTCGATTATGAATGAAGACTGAATAAAGCATGTATTATTACCATAACAATTTGAGTGAAAGGTTTCAGTTGAAAAAATAATTTCCAATGTCTTTGTTTCTCTTTTGCTTTAATGTCAGCGTTGAATCTGCATAAACTCCACAAGTTTGTGTCAAACCTGATGTTTTCCACCATGATTTGAGAAGATCCAGAGCAGACAGACAGACAGACAGATAGATAGATAGATAGATAGATAGATAGATAGATAGATAGATAGATAGATAGATAGATAGATAGATAGATAGATAGATAGATAGATAGATAGATAGATAGATAGATAGATAGATAGATAGATAGATAGATAGATAGATCCTGTGGTGCCAGCCTTCATGTGTGGTTACATGAAGTAAAAAGGCACATAAAAGACAGGTTTAAAATGGCACATGACCTTTACATCCCCACAAACACACGGTTCGATCACCGAGGACATCAGTATTTATAGCAACAGGCAGCTCAATACATTTTTTTAACAATAGAGCAATCTTAAACAACATTTGATGATTTGGTTTTATTGTATTAGTCACAAAGTGGCCTTTATAAATCCAGATATCAAAAGGCTTTTTAAACGAAAGACTATTTGTAGACTGTTGATACCAAACAGAGAGCCGCTATACTTTTTCAAATCCAGTTTTATATATAAAAGTTGTACAAGACTTGTTCTTCCCTAACGGCATGACTTTCCACCAATATCCCTCGGCCTCATCTTTTATATAATCTGGTCAAAGCCTTACACACGGTTGCATCATGCATTACATCATCAGGCATCAATAGGGGGTCTTGCGTTCAGAATTATGTTGCATTAGATGGAGCTATAAGCGCTGCCAAGAAAATCTCATTAAGGTGGCGGTGGAAACTACCTCATTACACAAATCTGACATCAGTTTTGTGGTTTCTCCTCTAAAGGGGGAAGCAAGGTTTTAGTTATAGAGATGGCTCGAGTGTAGCTTTGCTCAAAAACCCTCATTAAGATCTTTATTCTGTGCTCCAAGTGCTGAGCTTCAATAGAGGAGAAGATGTCTTCTTGAGAGGGAATAGCATTGTCAATTTATGATAATTCATCATTACATTTAATTGAATGAGAGATCAATTAGTCACTGTTGTCATTTTCTGTTTCTGGATTAGTATATCAGGTTAAATTAACATTTGTGTATGTATCTCTGTTTTTTCCTGCGTTTGTTTAAATAGGGCCTAAAGACAGTTAGAAGATGATGGGCTCCCCCTGCTGAGTATTAGTTCCTCCCAAGGTTTATTCCTAGTCTATCTATCTAAACATCTCAGAAGCAGCCACAGTTGACAATAATGAATATATATATATATATATATATATATATATATATATATATATATATATATATATATATATATATATATATATATATATATATATATATATATATATATATATATATATATACACACACACACTGAAAAAAACAAAAAGTAGAATTTACTCAATTTTTATTTCGCAAGTTTTTGCACAACATTTTTTCAAGTAAATTTAACACCTAAGGAAATTAAGTAAATTTACTTAACTAAGCTGAGTAAAATTTACAAAGTGCACAAGTACATATAACTTGGCCTGTTAAATTTTATTAAAGGCACAATATGTAATGTTTCAGCATTAAAAATATAAAAGATCACTATATCTATGTTATATATTTTTTAAAGTTGTGTGTTTACATTATCCCGACAGTTCCAATTAACTTCTAAATCCAGAGAAATTAATATTTTAATTCAAAGACACGGACCGTGTCTTTATTTCCGTTATGTCGCCAGTCTTTCACGTCATATCCACGTTTGCGTCTTGCTTCCTGCGAACTCGGCGGAACCTATGGGCGGAACCGCCAAACTCAAAGAGGAACACTGACAGACAGTATAAGGGGAACCCCCGTATAAAAAAGTCTGTATGATAATGGATCATGACTACTCTTTGCCTGTACGTTGTGCCAGCTCAACAAAGCGCAAACGTACAGGTGAAAAAAATGACCCGAGAAGATTTTGGGACAGTAGAAGAAGCAAGAGACGTGTAAACCTTGGAGAAGCCTTTGAAAGATGGCGAAATCTTCGTGACAAGCTCGGACTGCAGAGAGATGCTGATCTCGCTTGCGTTTTAATAAACAGGTCATTTAAGTAACCATTCAGCTAACATAATAATCATATAATCATAACATGCTGTATGTTTGCATATTGCATAGCGATCTTGACCACATTGAGACGCGTTTAGCTGAATACGTAATGTTATACATTTTGTATCGGCTTTTCAAACAGGCGGATCCTGTGTTTTTGGAGACTGAAAGAGCTATTTTTTTAAAAACTGATTCAAAAGTATATTTCTATCCGTATATTTGGTGACACGATGATGTCATGTGTAAAACGCAGATGGACTAGCTATTATTGGTTTTATATGTAGCTGGAGAAAGTAACGTTAGCTTCATAAGGTAATATGCCACTATCTTGGTCAATTAATATAAGGTGACCGTCACTTTTATCATATGTTAATACTAGCTACATATAATATTGATTTAATAATGATCTACTTATTCATATATCTCTGAGTTCCAAAATAAATGTTTATTAGAATGATTGATGAACGTGGGGAGCGACACAGCGCGTGTTCCAATGAACAACGTATTGCTGGTGCTGGTTCTCTCATTTACTGTTTTATGTTGGTAATGATAAACTAAATTGAAATTTATTTCCTTATTGAAGAGTTGATATACAGAATGTTCGACAATCGCGGATGCCATGTCAACATATCTATAATTTGAGTAACTCAAATTATGATGCGCGGTTATGTCAACATAGCCTACCAACTTATAGGTATGTTGGCATAGCGACCGCCCGCACAACATTCTGTCTCGCACATTATCTAACGTTACTGATAAGTTTGTTAAGTAACGGTAGCTCGCTGCTATTTCATTAGATTGACATTACATAAAGTGAAAAGCCGTAACTAAACTTAACAATAATAGAGATGTAATATAACAATTACCTTGTCAGCGAACATGTTTTCTGCTGGAGATGCCAGATTCGCTGGTTGACAGTGGCAATAATGACAACAACTCCCATGAGCCCACGCACTTTCCCGACGTCATCAAAGTACGTCTGTTGTTATTATTTTGAATGAGTGACCCCTAGTGGCCAAAAGTTGCATACTGCACGTTTAAGTAATTTTTACTTACAAATTGGATGAAGTTAATATAATTAAGTAAATCTATTGACTGAGTTAATGAGTTAATGCATTTTATAATGTGACAAAATAATACTGTGAATGTGCAGTTTAGGGTAATTTATTGACAAGAAATAAAAAATAAGCATATACAGAAACATGTAGCTAATGCTTCACTCAGGTTTAAATGTTTAAGATAGCATCTTAATCTTAATATTTACAAGTAAAAATTGAGTACATGTTTAGATTTTACTTAAAACTCAGTGGGCGGGCTTAACATAATGACGGCAGAGTTGCGGAGGTTACGTGTGCTACTTGTAAACAAAGAAGCTGGCAAAAAGTGAGGAGCAAAGAGTGTGTCTTTGAAAGACATCCATTTATCCCGCCCCCTTACATTGAGCCCTGCCAGCGGTGTGTTCCCAGACCCAACTTCATCTTAATGTGGGTCTGGCTTGTCAGGCTACTTTTTAAGAAAAAATGAATACAATTTAAGGAATAAACTGAAGGGAACATAACATGTAATTTTTTTTTCTCTAAATGTAAGTCTGTGTAAAAATGTACATCTAAGTACACAATGAGTTGTAGTAGTGACACTTCAAAGTTTGAAAAACATTTTCCAACAGATCTCCATAACTTTTTATTTAAAGGGGTACTTCAGCGCTTCGAAGATGAATCTGTATTTAAACTGGGTAATTAATGTAGCAGAAATGTAAAATTATTTTGGAATTTAGGTGCCTTCTAGACTGAGAAAAGACAGAAAATATATTTTTGTCTCATGGGGATGAAAGACAATAATTCCCGAATTAATTTCCCACCGCATTTTCATAAAATCAGTTCAGTTAGAGAACAGACACTACCATTTAAAACTGAACATGTCTGTTCAATATAATGAGTGAGTTGCCGCACGAGTGTCACAGCACAAACCCAGCAGGAGTCAGATCATATTCACCGTGATGAATGAGCTCTCGTGATGAGAGTTGAGGTAAATGCGACCGTGCTCGCGGCATACATTCGAAACGCGAGTTCTGTCTGGCGTGTTTTCAGTTCATGCCTTTGGAAGCTTAACTTTCACAGAAATTAATTTGAGAAGTTTAAACACTTACATTGCTCAGCATAGCTCTGTTTCCATGAATGCCTGCAGCTGTGAGCTGAGCTGTCAGTGCGATCTCCCATCCCCATGCGCAGGTTGAAAACATGAGGAAATGGCTCCCTCTGCTGCCTGTATTCTTTAGCCTTTGGCCAAAAATTCTTCCAATGACGCAAATATTGTCAATTTGCATTCTCGGAGGAGGGGGTGGGGAGCACAATCGTTTGAATATACTCCAGGGTTTCTACTGATACAAAGCCATATGCTAATCGCTGAAGTAACCCTATAATAATAATAATAAAAAAATAAATAATAAAATAATAATACATCTTGGGAAATCTTGTGATCTTGTAAAAGTGATTTTATCTGCCAATGTGTTAATAAAAACATTTTCACACATTTTCATACCCAATGACATGTGTTTGTTCTTGTTTTAACAATAAACTCACTTAATTTTGTTCAATTTCTCAGGTAACAAGACTTATTTTCTTCAGTTTGCAAGTCAAGTAAATGCAGCTTTATTTAAGGGTGTTAAGAATTTGTGGAATTATTATTATTTTTTTTTGCAGTGCATGCAATTTATTTAAATGTAGAGTCCTATGAAATCTGTTTATTATTGTATTTTTTTACTCAGAATTTTTATTTTTATTTTAGTGACTTTCATTAATCTTCGGAACACAAAATATATTTTTAATAAAATCGGAAAGATTTGTGTCCCCCCATTGACAGTGTAAGCAACTACCACTTTGACGCTTCAAAAAGTTCATAAAGAGATTGTAAAACTATATTAAATCAGGTTTATTCCAAATTTTCTAAAAGAGACTCAATTGCTTCTTATGATGAAATAAAGTCTTAAGGGGTTGAAACGACATTAGGGTGAGTAAATGATGACCCATCTCATACGGACCTATTTTTTATTTATTTATTAAAAATTTGACAAATTCTGTGACTCTGTATTATACATTTCAGAATGTAGAGTTAAAATGGAGGGTTGTTCTGCTATAGTAATATAACCAGTTAGGATGTCGAAACATGGCATAAAATAAACCATCAATTTCACTTTTATTTTGGTTGTATAATTTATTTAACTAACAGTCTCTGTGTGTGTGGCCTTTCCAAAAATGTCTAAAACAATCAAAAGCTTCCATGTGACACGAACGAAGATATCAGACATATAGACAATGTTTTGCTGCCATCTGGTGGCTACATTTTGCTGCACTACATCCCTCTTCTGCTGTTTCTCAGGAATAGCTCATCCCAAAATCAATAGTTTAGGAGACACACCACAACTTAAAAATATAAGAAAAGAAAAAAAGAAAAAAACATTTTTCATGTATAAATGTTTAGAATGAAAGTCAAGTGAGCAGCAGAAGTTAAGCTAATGTTTTAATATAAGCTTAGTGGGATTTTTCCCCCTTCTTTTATTAATTTTTGAGAACAGGTTTTATATATAACTAGTCTGAAATGTTTATTCCATGTTTATTTAATTATTTGACTTCAACTTTTGCTTTGGTTCAATGCAAAATGACATGAAAATGACATTTGTGTTTTCATGTTTAGGCCTATGGCATGTTCAACCTTTGTCTGATTATATATTTTGATATCAATTGAACTTGTTATTGTAATTAGTTTTGACATTTTAATTCAAATCAAAATGAGTATGTAGTTTTAGATTGCTTTCTTATATTGTGTTTCTGTTGTAAATGCTTCCATTCACAGTAAAGTGTCTCTTGAACACTAGAGGGCGGCATGTTGACATTAACGCTATATTTCAGTGGCTAGATTGACATGCTTTGGTCTATGGCTTTAACACATGGTTTTTAAAGCAAACAAAAACACTTTTCAGAATGTTGATGTATTGCCTACTGACAGATTGAGCGTACAATAACATGTTATGAATGTAATTCAAATGCAGTAATCTGTAATTTCAGTTTGACTGTGTGTAATTGAATGTTTTTCTTAACAGTTTTTTCCCCATTTTTTTCATGTGTAGATTTTTTCATCGCTCATAAAAACAAGAAAGAAGGTGGTTATCAACTCGATGTCTAAATACAAACCACTTCCTGTCTTTTGGCCCAGTCTGAGCATTTCACGGTATGTTAACAGCTGCAGGGTGTTGGACAGGCCAAATTGGTCCACAAGTGAAACAAGCTTTTGGACGTTTTTCAGTTCTACACAGATCATGGGTCGCAGTGTGTGCTTAAGACTTAATAATCCACAAGGGTCAATCAAAAGTTATCAAATTCACACGGTGCACAATGTCTCCTTAATATAAATGTTTAGTTAAGCAACTCGTACCCGGCTGCTTCAAGTATTACTTATGTCATCTACCAAAGCCAAGTGGTGTAACTATATCTTCCAAATGAAGCTGCGGTAATAACTCAAATATTAATATAAATGCAGGTGACATTAGTTATTTTAGGTGTTCATCTATGTACCAAAAATATTACCTAAAATAGTAATTAAAAAGCCATAAATTATATTGTAATGCTGTGACCTTTTGGTACCAGGAATTAATTATTGCTCCATAAACAGCATTTATAACAAAGCAGCATGTATACCAATATCTCAGCACAAGTGCAATTGTGCAAAAATATATACGCATTAAAGAGGTTTCCATTTTTGTCTGGGTGACTTGCACTTGTGAACTTGTTTAAATGTTGGCCAGTGCCCGTAATGTGATCTGGTAATACTTCAGGTTTAAACAATCTCTAATTGCAGACTAATAGTCCTGATCCCATTATACTCTTAGAAAAGCACAGGTGTGCTTCAGTAGAGATGGCTTCGGGGCTCAGCAGGTCACTAAATTACCATTCTGAGTGGCTTTTAATGGAAGCAGATGTTAGAGGTAAAGAGTGACAGCAATTTCTTTAGGAAACCATGCACTTGACAAAATCACCTCAGATACTGTATAGCAAACACTGGCCTTTACTTAAACCCTGCAAGTGCAAATTAGTATTGTTTTCATTCTTTTTTCTTCTGCTTTAAAATGTCTCCGATGTTCAGAAGGCAGAGCAATAAAAAGAATGCTTTAAATGAATAGAATTCATTCTATTCTAACAACAAACAGAATTTTGCATATAGAAAACAATCAAGCACATATTTCTCCTCCTCCTCTTTTACTGGTGAAGCTTTTCAAATCTTGGCTTGGGCACACATCTTCTAAGCCTGGCATTATTCATCATAGACGGATTCCTCAGTACTACAGCTAGAATGCCACGGTATCCCCCACCTCACTGGCATTCCACTGATAACACACACACAAGACCACTATGGACCTTGGATTGCTGGCATGTTGGTATTTTCTTTTTCTACTTTCACAGGCCGAAAACGGTCTAATCCAGTTCTTACAGTTCCCAAACCACAAGCCAACAGCTTTACTCCAATATCCCGTTCATAAATCACTGTGATGGTCTGCACAATCACACAAAGAAATGAAAATAGTGTTGTAATATCCATTAATTATTTGTAAATAAATTCTCATCTTCGATAAATAAAATACACACATAATTACAGGGGGCAAAAGAGAAAAGTATAATAAATCAGACATTTATTATGATACTAAACTGCAGTTCCTCACACATTTCTGTCATCTTTGAAATATCAAGTGCATAAATAACTATACGTGTCGGAACTCAAATGAAAATTCCAGAATTCACATTGTTTGTACGATTTAACTGAACAGCCAACAACACTCATCGTGCTTTGTTACTGTATCAATGAGAGGCTGGCTGGAATTCATGAGAGTAAGATTTTTCGGACCACTTCGAGTCCAACTGTTGACACGATCCTACTTTCAAAAAAGAAAGGAGGTAAAAATAAGGTTGACACTGAACAATGCAATTGTTTATGCAAAAACTAAACAGTAGTTTGAAACCCTAAAATGAAGGATTTTTGCCAACACAAACTAACTAAACCTCCTGAGCTACTACAATAGTCCCAATCTCAAACACAAAGGCTGCTGGGATCCGTCATATAAACAGTCACCAGACATCCTGCACTGTTAAAAAAAAGGTAAAACGTGGTATACAACTGTGTTACTGATGAGAAATGATTAGATGTAATCATAATGTACACAACACAAATGAAGACAATTATTGCATGACTCGGTCAGTCTTGCACCTGCAGATATGGGTTCATTTACACGTCAACGATGTACAAAAAACCCAAAGGTTATTTTTCCGCTTTTTCCATTTAGTAGGAACGCTGTCAAAATGATCCCTTTTCTCATGGCTCTGTTTCAAGTTCATGCAAAAATGAAAATTCTGTCATCATTTACCCTCAAGTTGTTCCAAACGTGTGAATTTCTTTTTTCTACTGAACACAAAAGAAGATATTTTGAAAAACACGAGGAACCAAACACCCATTGACTTCCATAGTATGAAAAAAACACCTGTTTGGTTACCAACATTCTTTAAAATATCTTCTTTTGCGTTAGGCATTAAGAAAAAAATTCAAACCGTTTTGGAACAGGAGTCTGCGTAGAAGATGACAGAACTTTAATTTTGAACTATCCCTTTAAAGCGACTAAATATCTTTATTCTCCTGCCAGGCCAGTAGTTGGCGATGCCACTTTGAAAAAAGAACCACTATGTGCCTATAAACGAAACCAGTAATATGCATGAGCATGACAGCATAGTTTTTACAAATTCATACATTTGAAGTTTACACAAAAATGATAGCGCTATTTTTTTTTCAGGACCCGAAAAACTGTTGTGTAAATGAGCGAACAAAACGTATAGAATGTTTTCATTTTTTGTCGAAAACGATGTTGTGTAAGTGGCTCCTAAATTTTCACAATCACAATATTATTATTTTCATTTTATACATTTTATTTTTTCATTTTTTCTGGACATCTCTAAACCAGTCAAATATATATATATATATATATATATATATATATATATATATATATATATATATATATATATATATATATATATATATATATATATATAAATAAAAAACAGCGAAAAAAATAATAAAAAAAATAAAATAAATTATATATATATATATTAATATATTTTCAGAATTTCTAATTAATAGAATTTCTCAATAAAAGGAAATGTCAGCCAATTATTCCACCCAGTTCTGTGTATCAGGTAACAAAAAAAAAGGGGGGGTGGGTGGGGGGGGGGAAATCCAGTACGAGTTTATTCATTTTGTAAGGAAGAGGTGTGCTCTGGTCGTGATACTCTGGGTCTCAGTACGTCTTTAGTTCTGCAGAGATGACTGCCCAGAATTCATGACTTGTTTATCCACCTTTGGAAGGGAAAAGCTGGATTGGAATCACAGAGCGCACTGGTTTCCTTTATAATGTCACAAAGGCGACGTGGATGCCAAATAAATTGAGGTCTGACTGATAGTTGGATCCAGAATGATATATCGTCATTGTGATGTTTGATGACTCGTGATTTGGTTTGGATTTCCTTCAGTAAGTGAAATGTATCAGAGACAGAGCTATTGAGGGTTCCCATCTACTTTATTCCAGAAGGTGAGGAGAGGCTGACAAACACCATGAGATCAAATGAATCTATTTGGTTTAAAAGTAGCATATCAAGTCAAGCATGAATCATAAATCATGCTGTCTTAATAGACAATCCTGCTCAACTCAATATAATTTTTTTTAAATTCAAACATTAATGTATAAAAGTTGGATAAAACAACAATTATATGTCAAGGAAATAGTCCAACATTTGTATCAAGAGATTCAGTTTAGAAATTTCTGTTAAGAGAACATTTGAGAAATGGTAAATTAGTAAAAAACATTTTGGGATAAGAAAAAGTTTTTAAAAAAAAGAGTGTGTGTTTTGATGTATTCTGTGAGCAAAACATTATAGAGTCCTGGTATGAGAGGGCGGTCACAGTACACTTTTCATTACATTGACGCATGCGTCTCATGTTTTTAAGGCAGAAATGTGCTCTGTGTGATCTGCCCTCTTACGCATAACAATCGAAAGACACGTTTTTTTTAGCCAAATTGGACAGACAATCTGAATACACATACTTCCCTATATAGTAGGTGAAAAGATTATGTCCAAATTTACAGTATTTATTAAACAGCAGGCGAAAATTATCTGGATGACTTACTACTTCCGTCGAGATTCTTCAGTTTGTATCCACTTAATGGCAAGAAGATAGAAATTAGTTGCAGGAAAGTCAATCGTAGATTATAACATGTCAAAGTGGCTACTGTCCAAAAGTTCAAATATAGGGTTTATTAGAAGCGTCCAGACAGAGTCATTTGTGTCATTTCTTATTAGAAGTCAATAAATGTTTATGGGAACTACAGAGGGCCAGTTTAACATTAATAGTCGGCAACAGCAGTCTCTTGGGTGATGCCTGAGATCAGACTGACATTTCCCACCGTTACGGTCAAGATTTGAGACTAGTGGATCTAATTTAGACCTTAAATTACGACTTCCATCCAGAGTGTCCGAAACACCTAATATCTTTCACTGTCTTCTCTCGGGAAACGGCGCAGGGCGTTTCATATGACCTCAGCATTGAAACGACATGATGTCACTTAGTTGGATTTAGGACACAATTCACTTCACTGTTTAGATGTTGCCTTTCCCATGAGCAACCTTATTATACACAGTATTAATCGACTGAAGAACAGGCTGATGTTGAACGTGATAAAACAGCCATAATCAAATCCACTGCGAAAGGCAGCTTAGCACACTGCACATTCGTAATGCAATGTAGCTGATTGATTAAAAATGTCTTTTTGTTCTCTGCTGGAATTGCTAACTATAGACTCATTAAACATCCCATGAGTGATTGTTAAACAGATTTCCTGATGCTCTATTTATAGAAGCAGCGCCACATAAACCCGTTTTTCCCACAAGTCCTCTCTCACAGCCACACGGACGTACTGTAAAGGTCTCCGAACACCCCCTACACAGATCTCTGCGGATGAAAACTCAGACGCTCACAGCACTAATCACTAAGTGACCATTCCCAGCAGCCGAAGGAGGGGGTCAAGCACAGGGCAAATGGGCATGGGAAAAATGCAACAATTATATCATTTCCTGCTCTGCCTTCACTATGAAAAAATGGAAAGCGTTTACTGCTGGGTGGAGCTATCGAGTTGAGTGAGACTGTTGTGCGTGAGGCTTGTGACAGTTATGTTGAAAGTTTTGTGCTCTTCCTCTAAACTACAGAAAGAACACTCTGCTGAAGGGAGCTCAACCCAGCCGCTAATATTTATTTAACCTATTTTAAAACACATTTTAATTTTTTGTAAGAAAATGTATGTATAATAAATATTGCCCTTTAATGTTTAATATAGTGGTAAAGAAATAAAAGGTAACTATTATGTATTAAATATTTAAAAAATATATACAAATATTTTAGTTACATTTTATATTTTTTTACCATTATATTAAACAATACAGGACAGTATTTAGTATAGAATAATTTTCTCTCCACATATTTGATTATGAATATAGCATAAGTTAAACTCTAAGCCAATGAATAGTAAACAAGTAAAAAAAAAAAAAATATATATATTGGGATATATATATATAATATATATTGTATATTTGGGAGTTGCTAGGCAACGTGGGGGAGAGGACGCTGGCGTTGTCTGTTCGCCGCTTCTCCACCCACAACAAATCATGTTAATGTACTATTAGATTTACATTTTATTTTATTTCCTTATGTTTGTGACTAGTCTAACAGTCAGAGCTACAATTGGGACTGTTGCTGATTGCTGGCAGCCACTGAGAGGTCGTTGTTCGTCGTTTCGCCGTTTTCAACCGCTTCTTTAATGTTTACGTTTGAATTGCTGCGGTTGGTTTCTGGTTTGGAGGACATTTGATGTTTCTCGCCGCGGGTGCTCACTGGTGGTCTCCCTTGGGCTTGGGCTGCATGGTGGCTGAGGTTTGCACCGGGCTAGCGTCATCCGGGCTCTCGTCGTCGGCGTCCGGCATGATGTTGGGATGTTCTGCTTCTCGGCTGCGCCGCTGTTCCGTCCTGCATTGCGACCGTGGAGCGGCTTGGACATCTGCGCCGGCCCCGGTGTGTCCACAGAAGTGCCCGGAGGAATGTTCTGCCTCCTGCATGGTGCTGCAGCGATCCCCATCGTTTGAATCATCATGAAGAAGACCCATCATCTGGTCTTCAGCTGTCGTGCCTCGGCGATGTCATCGGGACACTGCCGCTGGGAGAAATCTGAAACATGGAGTGGACCACAGTGTGCTGCGGAGCTAACAGAGACTTCCACCATCAGCTGTTTTCTGTCCACCATCAGCTCTGTTTCTGTTCACCATCAGCTCTGTTTCTGTTCACCATCAGCTCTGTTTCTGTTCTGTTTTCTGTGTTGGTTGATTGTTTGTAGTATTCTATATTTTTACTTGTTATTCATTTTTTGTTGTTATTCCCCCCCCCCCCCCCCCTTGTTGCACTTTGAGATTCTTCGGAATGAAAAGTGCATTATAAATAAAATCTATTATTATTATATATATATATATATATATAAAATACTGTTTTTTTTAATATATATATATATATATATATATATTTTTTTTTTATTATTATTTATTTATTATACAGCTAAATTACTATGTTGACACCAGAAAATCTTTAGAAACCAAGAATTAATTTGAGCAAGTAATAACTAGCCAGTGTTCAAAGCTATCTGCGTATCTTAGCTCAATTTTCAATAATAAGCTTGTAATAATAATGTTTTTAATTCCAGTGGTAGCAGTGTTCGAACTATACTGTGGCCTTTGGGGGAGCCCACTTTTCGGGGGCTTGCATCCCTATACACAAAAGAGGACGTGTATATTACTTCACACACAGACGAACGCGTCAATCTATTGCTTAATGCATTGCGGAGACTCTTAATATACAATTTACAATCATTGAAGAACATCTTTGATTTTAATGAAGGAAGAAAAAAACAAGAATTGATAGGTCAAAAAACCCACAAATCTATAAACAAAGCATCCGGCTGTCTTTGAGTTCACATGAACAACGGTTGAAGTTACTCGTCAGGCTACAGAAGAATACCATAATTCAATCGATAGTCGCGCAGACCTATATCAACCCAGCCACAACACATAATTGGGAATAACATGCCTTAACACAGAATCGACCACAGAGGCTTGAGGTCAGCTTCATTTGCTGTTCTTCCAGAAATTCAAGATCAAGAAGTGGATATTCGTTTTTGTTTTTTCTACGAATCTTTGCGTTGACATGTACTAAACATGAGTGGAATTTGCACCGCAGTGCCACCACACCTTGATGGTCATGACAAGAACAGCATGTATAGTTATCTTTATTGAAGTGAATTAGATTTAAACTGCTGTCATGCATGAATTAATTATATATTTTTAGGAATTTTTACAAATAATAATCCACAATGATTACATTACATAAAAATTTAATTGCACCTCAAAATAACACAGTGTCTTTTTGAGACCCCCCAAAATTTCACAAATCACGTTTTCAGGGGAGGCCATGTCTTATTTAGGGGAGCCGAGCTCCCCCTAGCTCCCCCGTAGTTCGCACCCTGAGTGGTAGGCCTACATGGTGGGTTTTCGCGGGAAATTCAAGCATATATTTGCGTCATTACGTCACATCTGCCCACATAAGTAAGGTGTCCCGGTTAGCAGGCTATATTGCGTGTGAGGACGTGGAGGTGGAGATTTATAGCCTTCTCACACAACACTTGATATAGTTAAACTTATCAATTTGATGCGGAACCAAAAAGGTTCAAACGACAGTGACAACTGACATCCGTTGTAAAATGCAAAAGTCTTCAGACTTCGGAGTGGCTACAGAAAAAAAAGAGACTTCGATCGGCCGATGCGAAAACAAGGATAAAAAGGGCTTTTAAGGGTGGCGTGAACTCCATGTTTTGAAGGTTTTTTTCTGCTTTTCTCCCCTGCTGAACAGGTAAGATATTTCTATAGTTGAAATATGCTATAACAGTAATTGTTCGCTTAATTCATACAGTTGCAGAGTTTTCTTTGTTGTGCATTTCTCGTTTTGCTATGTGCATTATGGTAAACAGCAATTATTTTATGCTGGCTATGGGGAGTTCACTAGCACTAGGCCTACTCCACATTTTGTTGTAGGCCTACTTGGTAGGGCCTAGCCTATATGACGATTAGAAATTAGACTGCACAGAAATGGAAACTTCCATTAATCATCGCGATTTATTACAGTGCCTTTTTCCCCTAGGTCAGAACAAAAGTGGATGTTAGCTACTTACTCGTTCAGATGGCATTCTTATGTCGGTCATATATTCAAACAGTAGAATCTGGGATTCTGAATGATAGTATCCACACCAGATCTTCCACACCGGCGCTCTGACTGACAGCTGCAACATTCTCCTCAAAACAATGGATTCCTCCGCACTGTGCTGTGCCGACTCCGAGGCACTCGCGTAAAGTTGATAATTTCGCAAAAACAGGCGGTGTGCCAAATGTGGAAACAAAATTAAGAGACTTAATAAAGAGGCAGATTTTTTTTCAGAGCGGTAAAAGTACAATTTTCAAACATATTAAAGTGCAAAAGAATTAGGCTATAAAGAACAACAGGCAACAAATTAATATAAGGTCTCATTATTTAATGCATTAACTAAGATTGAGCAATAGCTACATTTGGTACAGAAAGTGTAATGTTTTTGGTAATGTTAGTTAAGAAATACTGATCATTGTTAGTTTTATCTTAGGTCCATTAAAAAAGTTATTTTGATTTTAATGTTATTAAACAGTAACTAAGAAATTAACATTACTTAGAATAATTAATTCTTTATAAGTATTTTTCATTGTCAGTTTGGTAATAATGAATTAACATGTTAACTAATGAAGTCGTATGTCTCAAAGTTTTACTGAACAATAACAAATAATCAGAACAGTTCTAATCATTAGGGCATGTTGTAGTCCAGATTAAAACATAAAAATGTTTAAGTTTGAAAATAAATAGCCTATTAAGTCTTTAAGTATTAAGTATTTGTTGCTGAGCCTGTGATGAACAACATTGAGATTACAAAAAACGAATGGCTGTTTTAAAAACTACACGTGTTTTTGTTTGTTTGCGGGTTTCTGGGATAAGCGCTGCATTCTGCAGTTCATCAGCGCCCTCTGCTGTCAGTGAGCGGCACTTCATTAGCGCGTCTCCTTCACTGTTCATGTGCTTCTCATTTACACCTGAGCTCTTCCCTTTGACGCAGAATACAGCGGTGTTGAGCATTTATACGGTTGATGGGAAAAGTATTCTTGAGTGCATTCTAAAAAAAATATTATTTGTTAATAAATTATTTTTTACGATATTTTAAAGTGCCCACAATAACAATATCGTGCATATTCATTATCGTGATAAATCGCATTATCGAAAATCGGCACATGCCTTGTACAAATGTATCAGATAGATACTATTCTGTTGCGCAGTGCACAGAGAACTGAAGGTGCGGCTTGATCTTTGGTTGACCAATCAGCAGAAAGGGGTGTTTTGTTCCCGCCCATGTTGAGATCGAATATTCAAGCTGTTTATCCATTTTTGTTTAATCCCCCCCCCCCATTTGGTGGATTAGAGGAAAGTGTGATTAAAATAAAAATATGAAAAAAAATGACGAAAAAAGAACGAATTATCCGAAGGTACACTGACCGCAGCAAGCACATTTCGCAAAATGCTAATTGCTTCAGTTGTAGCACGATCCCTCTCCATGATTGCAAAGTTGCAAATGCGGTAAATATAGGCAGGTTACTTCCGTGTAAACACAAATGACTTCCTTTTACACTGCAATGACTTTTTACACTGAAAAGTTAACGCACATCCACATGTGAAATCACTAGCATATACACAACTAAAGCATGCATCCACGTTTTTTTTTTTGTATGTATGCACGTTTTATGGGTGTGTGTGCACGCATCGAGTTTATAGGTGTATATGCATGGAAGTTTATATGTAAATGCGAGTATTTATAGATGCTTTCGTCAAGTTTATGTGTATGCAAGTTATTCAAAAGTGTGTATGCCTTCATTACTAACCTTAAATGTATTGGTATGGATTTTATATTAGTGTGCACGTGTATAACGTATATGCCTTTTGAACATCCAATAGTATACGCGAATGTATATGCGAGTAATTTATAGGTGTACATGCACGTGTGTTATGTATGTATTGATAAGCAAAGTTTGTTACATTATTTGTATATTTGGACATTTATTTGGTATAAATGTATTCTTGCTGTCAATGGACCAAAAATGAGCTAACGTTAGAAAAGCTGCTGATAATGCCTGACATTTGCTGATAAATAACGTTAGAGCAATACCTTATTTTAATAAACGATTTGGTTTTTTAATGTATGACTGTCATAAACACTGCATCTGTAGGGGCTGCCATTGTTGTTTTGCGGGATATGTGACGCCAGTAACTGGGAGTACATTGATCTAGTACGCATTCACGGGTGGGAAGTCACAGGTTTAACGGCCGTTCCAGTGCACTTTCACAGAAGGTTGGAAAAATACGGGTTTCCTGGAACGCGGCATTAGTTCAAGACTTTGATTAGCTGTTTAGGTGTGTTTAGCCCTATTCGGACTGGATTAGTTTAACATCGGGACGTGGGGGTAAAGTAATTATTACCAGAGGTTCTCTGTGATTTTAGTCCCGTCCGAATGTGCCATCTCGGTAATCATTACGGACAATGTCAGTAAAGATTACCGAGACTTTTACCTTCTGTAAAAAGGTCTGGAAAAATGACCTCGGGTAATAGTAATCCCGTTCGAATAGACCTGCTGTAAAAATAGGCTTGTTTGAGATGCGCCTTGCCTCGCCTGAAATAAAGGCGAGACTAGGCGGCTGCAGTGAGGGGAGGAGTGAAAAAAGAGCAGGCAAGCCGGACAGTTCTCTCCTCTCGTAGTGGATCAGACACCTGCGAGATCAGTTGCGGATATCGCGGGATTCACACTCGTGCGCTTTGTTGCTGATAAACTGGATGTCATTTAAGTTCTGTTGCTTTTATATGAAAATAAATATTATGAACAAGACACCCAAAGATTTTCTTATTTATTTCCTTTCGAAAGGCCTGTTTATCAACTATTTTTATTTTAATTACACACGTTTTTATATTTTTATTAATATGACAACATTCACATAACCCACAGAGAGATCGCACTGTCCGAGAGTTTGGGAATATTCACACATAATTTATACACATAAAAACATAATATCAGAGTTTTAAAATCAAATATTTTAAAAAACAAACTTACATTACGGTTGTTTCAAACAATAAGCATAGCTGTGTCGTCAGCAAGTCGTTTCCCATCATGCTTTTGCTCCGCGCAGTCGGTGGAGAGCAACTGCGCTCGACTGCAGAATCCGACACATCCGCCTTTCGCTCGAGAGGTTTTTGACATACGTCAGCATGACATCAGAGCAAGGCGGACCGCCCTCGGACACATTTCTAACCGGCATGCATCTCGCGCTGATCACCGGTGATCGGTTCTGCGCAGATTTTGCTCATCTCAAACAAGCCTAATGTATGGTAAAATTCCGTCATTTCCTGTTTAAAAGTAAAAAAAAAAGCGCATTTTGCGAGCTTTGAGGCGCTTGAAGCATTGTCCAGCATTTTCTGCATATCATTTAAAGCAAAAAGAAGATCAAAAGCACTTATTAGAGGCACAACACATTTTAGTTTCTAGGAAAGAGTCTATTACCAACACAATCCAATCAGAATCGTTAGACTGGACCTAACTGTTTATTAAAACACACATATATATATATATTGGAGACGGAGTTCAGACTGGCGCTCAGGTTGTGTGTTTGCTCACGTGATAACGGTAACGTCATACTTTTGACTACAGTTGGAACTAAACACTGCAGAAAGGTAGATCTCAGGAACAACCCTGGTTTAAACAATTGAAGGCCTTAATTGAAAAGGCCTGTGGAATGTTTGGATAATGAACTCTTGAAAAGGGGGTAATTAGTGTCAGGTGTTCCAGTCAGTTCAGGTGTGGAACCCCACCATAAACATAACTGTATAATATTATTGACCTTCTGTTTATTTCAAAGGAGCTGAGAATGTCACATTTTGGATTGGAAGATTTGAGAGTCATTGAAGGGTCATTGAATGGATACCATGAAATAGAATTCACAGAAATACAGTAGGGACTTGGAGCAATTTGATTATCTTGTAGTTCAATTGCCAAAACTAATTCTTTAGCTTAACACTAAAACTATATGTCAGTAGGTCAAAATACCTCACAATTTCTTAGCATTGATCAGCATTAATAGTCAGTTTCCAGTCACTGATACACAATGTTACCCCCAATTACTACATACAAGGACTCACATTCTTCTTTCATCACTGAAGTTGATTGTTAAAACTATTTGCTCAACAAAGATGGCACTGTAACATGTTGCAGGTTTTCATGTCTGTGGTTCATTAAATTATATGGTTTTAATGACTGTAATGAAATGAAGATAATTTTATAGCAAACTTTTAAGCCAAAATCTAGATAATTCCATTCAATCGGTTTATATGTAAAAAAGCTGCCCAAAAGTGTGTTGGATATTTTACATTTGTTTTTTTAAATGCTTTTAATTGAAATAAAATAAAAATAGTAAAAAACAGTAATACTGTGAAATATTATTACAACTTAAAATAAAATTTCTATTTTAATATATTTTTGTACTGAAAAAATAAAAATAAAATTTCTGTGTCACGTGATCCTTCAGAAATCATTAATATGCTGAGTTTTATAGAGATTTATTCGGACTAAATCAAGACCAGCACTAATTCGCACAGACCTCCGGATTCTCCACCCTAAATGATTTTCATAGAGGGCTTTAATATGTGTACACCAACTGTCTTCTGGGCTTTTTCCATTGCACCAATCATTCTCTGTCACTTGTCAATTCATTTAACAAGTCACAGCGCTGAAGTCATTCCATTTAAACGACAGATTAGCTCAGCCAGGAGGGCTACATTTAAATTGGTCTTCTTTTTTTAACAACAACTAGATTTAGTTTATACAAACTGACATAAAAAAAACAAAAACCTTTTTGATGTCAAAACTAACAGAACAATTAAATGGCAATTTCTAGAGGCATCAATTCACACTCATCTATCCTGACAGGCAAAGGCCTTCTACAGGTAAAATAAATCTGTTGACTTCAGCCTTTCAGCTCTCACCCAAAACTGAAGCTGAAAGGTATTGCTGTAAAAACTTGAGGTAATGACAGACTGGCCTTACTTTTACATCAGTCTTTTTTATACTCCCATAATTCACCCCCCTGACTTTTATATCCAATATTTCCATGTCATATATGTTTGTCACCTATGAGTCAGTGTGTGGAAGGCAGAGTCGGTAAGCTATTTGGATAAGTGTTTGGATACCGCTATGAAAACATTTATTTAATTTGGCATGAACTGAGATGGAATTACGTCCTCTTATGAGGTAAGAACGTTTGTGACAAGGTACTGATGCCAGACCCATTGTGCTTGCAAACTCAATTATTTCTGTTGCTTTGAAACATGGCAGAATCTAACACAGCATCTGACAATTTTTATTTATACTGGGAAAAGAGTAAAAAAAATTAAATGTCAAAATAAAATAACAAAGATCACAGTTTGGATTGCCATTAAAAATACCAGTTAAACACTGTGATAACATGTAAATAATAATGCATCAAGGGATCAAGGGATTTGGACACCCCCCTCCCCCCCCAATAAATAATGGCCCCTGTGAGGGTACCTTATACTCTAGGCCTTCTTTTGTCCCTCATATAGGCTTATATAAAAGCTGACAGAAAAGTTTCTGTTTCAGAACGGTGTATCGCTCTAACGGCCTCAAAACGGCTCTTCTCTTTCTCTTCTGTGGGCTAGTTTGAGAGAGGACAAGTGGGTTTTTTTATCCCCTTCCTCCCTTGGCCTTCTTAGTCTTTTCAATGTCACACAAAAGCTGTGATAATCAAGGCTCAATTTCCCTCTCTTTCTCAATGAGTTTGGTCTGAATTTATTACGATGCCAGAGACTTACTCTTTGATGTCATTAAATCCATGAGGGAGTTCATTTTCTCTCAAAGCACTTTATCAAAGCACTTCAGATGCGTCCTCAAGCTTTCTTGTGCAGAAACGCTCTACCAGAGGGCTGTTCACTACAGACGCAGTGTGTCCTTCCTACGAGCCCTTTAAGAATGAGCTGCTGTGGCTGTGTAGCACTCAGTCACTTTATAACCCAGGGAAGCAGGAAGGGTCAAAGGTTAGATTGCATTCTATCAATCTCTATTTAAAAAAAAAAAAAAAAATGTAATCTAA
The DNA here is from genome assembly GCF_024679245.1 of Pseudorasbora parva. Taxonomy (NCBI): domain Eukaryota; kingdom Metazoa; phylum Chordata; class Actinopteri; order Cypriniformes; family Gobionidae; genus Pseudorasbora; species Pseudorasbora parva. The sequence continues at coordinate 29,929,661 of NC_090176.1, forward strand.
AAGTAAATTTTTGTTGTTGTTAAAGTCTTTTTGATATAATTTTTCCCTGTGGATTTGATCGAATGTAGATTGATTAAATAATACTTTAAACTGAGAATTGTTTAAATAAACACATTTTTTCCCCACCAAACTAAAATAACAATATTACAAAAATAAATTATGTGGGATTAAAATCGTGACTTATTTCCAACCTGTCTTTCGAAAACAGGATAAAACCATAATGTAAAATTTATATTACAATATTTAAAGAATAATTTAAAATTAAATGTAGTAATTGTAACATTATACATATACATTACATTACATAACATGTATACAGTATGCATGTAAATGTAGGTTTGCACAAGAACAAGGCAGCCAAAAGGGTTACAACGGTTTGATTTATTTGTATGGGTGGAAAACAATTTAAAAACAATGAAAACAATGAAAAACCACCACATTTTAAATAAAATGTGTCTTCTTGTTAAAAACAGGATACTTAACATGCATGGTGTTTCCACGTAGAAGTGAGGCACAAGCAATAGGATCGTTACAGTTTGTTACTCTCACAACAGTAAATTAATCTATATTAACTTCAAAAACTTGCATCAGTATCTATACGGTATGTCATTTGCAATCATTTTACCTCTCAAGGCAGAGAAAGATTAACCACAATTTATAAATATTAATTCATATGCCTAATTTATGTGTCTGCGTCCCTGCGAGCAGGACACAATGAGAGGCAGATTGGAATCACTGTCTTGTCACAATGTCATTTCAAATTTTGAAAAGAGGAAGAGATGGTCATTTAACTCCCAAATAAAGTGGCATCTAATTAAATCAGACAAGGACAATGAGTTGTGATACTTAAACTCGGATAAAACAGAGAGACTATGAACATCTCAGAAAGGCCTGTGATAAGACTGAATGGTCAATTCACCACTACCAAATGAGGTCTCCTTAGGTTATCTTGGATAAATTACTTTACACTGCTGACGCAAACAATACAGAACTGCCAAATCGCTCATATGCACCATTGTCTGCGGTGGAGCGCAAACTTTTTCAGCCAGTGGTGCGTGACTTAAAATGGGGCAGCAGTCTTTCTTTTTTCTTTGTGTCTCTTCAGTGAAAGAGACATGTGAAATCGACAAAGTTTGTGTTGTAAGGCCAAGGCACTGAGAGAGTTTTCTTTATGTGTGTATTTAAATTCCTACTTAAAACAAATTTGTGTCCTCCCATGTGGCATGGCTTCTAAGACCCAGCAGATGAGATGCATCTGTACTCTAAATAAGGCTCCTTGAGGGCGCGATGAATCTCTGCATGGAGCAAAAACAGAGTGGCTTACATCCAAACACTAACGCAAGACAGTTATGCAGTATTCCCCTTTTCTTTTTCACACACTACACTAAATAGTACGCTACAAATAAAGAGCCGGCTTAATATCAACCCTCTCATTAAAATCAAATAAGTTATTGTTCTGCGCAGGGTACTGATTCGTTTTTCCACCGAGGATTCTGCAGTACAAACAAACAAGAAGAGCTCAAAAAAATGTTTGACTACAAAAGTAAAGCTATGATAAAAAAAGTATGATGATTAATAAGGCCTCCACATACCCCACAGCCATTGAATGTCATCACTTAGTACTGCATGTGACTGCTGTTGTTAAAACAGTTACATTCTCTCATGGGACCTCCGTTCGGTTTGTTTAAATGCAGTAAGCCAGCTGTGGAATAATGGTGATTCAAGCAGCGTATATTCTCGCTATATACCAGCACTGGGGAGCCATTGAGACTTGGCCCAGTAAAGCTGACTTTGAGCGATATCAGTCTCATACATTGATACGAAACGCACCTTCCAGTCATTCCAATATCCTCTGGACAAAATGGACTTGGAAAAATAAAAGATTGAAATAGCATTCAGAAGAATAACGTACATGTAAAAAGTACCACATTTCTACCGTCACCGCTGTTTTTGATCAAATATCTGTTTGTGTGATTTCTGAAAATTTTGGCATACTTCCTTTCACTTTTTGTACAACTCAACAGGGTTTCACTACAGGCTATTATGGCTCATGGAGATTTTCTGCCACATTAAAATCATATTGTTATGGTACTCAAAAATCTGCCAAAATCTCCATGATGTCCCTCAAGTTTTTATTTGAGCCACTTCTTCTCCTTTCTCTGCTGGAAACCCCGTGATCAGAGGAAACCCAGACACATCGATCCAAACTGAAACAAAATGTTTATTGTTAGGCTCTGTATTGAAAATAGGGTTTACATGGTGGAGTGTTGTCTATAAAAGTCATAAAAACAAAGGAGGGATGTGGCTCCCAGAGCGCTTGGACATTAGTGCAGGAAATGGAACAAGGTCAGAAAATTAAAAGTGCAATTTTCCGGTTCTCATTTTCTTAATTCATTGCAGCTTAAGCTGTTCTCTACTAAGGCTGGTCGGAAGGAAGGAAGAGGTTTTGGCTTCGACCAGTGGTCTCTTAGCAATAGCACAAATCCGTTTCAACCAACGTGCTGGTGTCCTTGTGGCATCCTCCTTTTTTTTTGAAGAAGTAGAATGGAGGCTTCAAGTTGTCGATGAACACACAATGAACCATGTTAGTTTAGAGCTGCTAGTGCTGAGAAACTGACAATAAACAACAAGTCTGTAGTTACAATAAAACTCAAAGGATGAATGTGACATTGAGGTTCTTATTTACTTATTTACAGGGCTCTGAACTTCCTCAAAATAACTGTTGTCCTCTGCATTATGGCTGGGAATAGAATAAAAAAATAATAATTCTGTGATTTAATTACTGTAACATAAATATATTATATGCAGGAAAAACACTTTTCTGTAGGCCAAAACCCAGAAACAAGTTAACATTTAGTGCTTCATCGTCCTAAAGGTTTAACCTGTGTGATGCTAGAAAAATACTTCATCCCTGTACCACTGAAATGCAAATGAACATGAAATCAACATTATAAAGAGGATAAAGACATTTTTATTTTCTGAATTACAGAAAGATATGGAAAACTATACTGTATAATTTTCTATGATATTCTGTAAAACAGTCCTGTGTTTGGATATAGCCTCCAACTATTGCTGTAGTGGCATCATTTTGAAAATAATTTATCGTCAAATGAAGTGTGCAATGTCCTCAATTATACATGCCTTTTAAGTATTTGGAAACATAATAATGTGAATATTATTTTAGGAGAACCATGTCATACTCACTAAAAATTAATTTATCCTCCCTCTAAGCATTTAGGCCATGTTTGCCAGGAAATCTATAAAAAAAAAAAAAAACATTAAAGTGTAAAACTTCGATGCAATCTTAGTCAGGGCATGAAATCTCCACCGCTTATTAATAAACAGACTCTCCAGGAGTCATTACCAAAAATGTGTTCACTTAATTTGAAATCTTTATTTTATTTTACAATGGTAAATCTTCTCTGATTGTGTAACAAATCAGTATTGTTAAAGTATTGGTCTAATCTTTGAGTCATTCACTTATTTATATATGTTTAAGTTTCATAATCATATTAGTTTAAGCATGTCATAGAAAACCGCCCTAAACCGCAGTCATATCTCCCATCTGGATGCACACTTCTACAACAATGAATGCAAAAAAAAAAAAAAAAACTTTACAGCAAAGTCATTGAATCAATCATCCCCAATTCGTTCATTATTGCTGATTCTTTCAGAGAACAAGTGGTTAGGTGTGTTCAACTTGAAGAGCTGCTGCACAGACCGATCGGTGTATGACAGCAAAGTATCGTGAGAACAATTAAAGAGCAGACAGCTCCGTATGCTTTCCAGTCGCTCTTGTGGTACATTGATGTCAAACACTGTTGTCTTTCTCTATTGAGTCATTGGATCACCCAATAGATTTTGTTAAAAAATAATTCAGGAACTAACCTATACTGTGTGTGACTTTGTTAGTGGAGCAAACAAAGTAACTGCAAGAACTGTCTTAAAATGTAAGATACTCAATATTAACCTCTTGTTAATTGAACTGTTGTATAAAAAGCAACATCAAACAACCCCCACCTCCCCCATTCCCGTTTCATCTGTCTGATGCTTGTATATAGTAGTTTCCTCCTGTATAGTCAACTAAATTAAGAAAGGGCTCTTATCAGCAGCTATCAAGATTTCCACTCTGTAAAGACCCCCCAACTTCACTAACATGTTACATATGGCACACATGTTTGCTATTACTGCCATTTTCCTAAGCCACACACTTCTGTGCTCTTGCAAATGAGAGGTTCACAGCCCCGCTTCGCCACCACTTGCCTCCAATTCGTAGACTCCTGTTGGCAAAAAGCTGGATGGGACGCGAATACTGATTTTATTTCCTCCCCATCTGATATACATTGGAGGTAATGGAAGTTCGTAGATCTGCATAGATCGAGCACTGATATATTCCAGTAGAAATCAGCGACAGAGTTTTGAGGTTGATTGTGTCGTCTTTAATTGCCTGTTAATGATATTCTACTTTTGTACATCTCCAAGTTGGTTCTTTTCTTTTTTGCTAAAATACGTTGCAGAGTGCAAATTTACGAATTAAAGTCGGAATGAAACGGAAGTTGCGATTATCCTTTTTTCCTTATTATGATATATTTCTGAATGAAATGGCTTGTTGGAAAAAGAATTGTAGGGTGGGATTTGATTCTGTCCATCGTGAATTGATTGGATTGTTGTGGTTTGCTATTGTTGCTTTCCCGTTTGAGTGACAGGTTATCCCTCTTATTTGAATACAGCTATTTTGATTAAAGATTACGATGTTCCAGTATACACCTCAACAGTATACACACATTTAAAATAAAATAATAATGTGCACAAATAAATAATTTATAATAAATACTACAATATTAGTAAAAAAATGATGGCGGCGCTTGCATGAATGCTGAAAGTTTTTCTGAACTTTGTTCAGGTGATTCCAATGCAAGACATAAAATATGGTGAACATTAAAATATCCCAGTCCAAGACAAAATGTAATGCCACAATTGTTGAAACTTTCCAGTTGCTTACAGCTTGGATATGAGATGGGCCCTCTTGGCACCCTCCCTCTGGCAGTGTCTTTGCACACAAGTATCCGAGCTATCCTGTGCCAGCTCTTAAACACAATCCTCCAATGCTACTCTGGGTTTGGCACGGGCCTGGAATTGGGGACCAGAGCTAAATAACTCCAGACTCTCTAAGCATTTGAAGGGCAACATTTCTGATGTACGGAGCGAGAATCGGGGGCCTGTGTTTTCCAACCAGACTGATAAGGCTATTAAAGATGTTTTTGAGGCGCTGTTTCAGTCGTGAAACAGAACGTGGCCAGCTAGCGGGAGAAAAAGCAATCCTTTTGTTATTGAGAGGACAGAAGGATTTCTTGAGGCCTTTGGCTCTTTTGTAATCGCATCCAGACTCTGTTTGATTATGATATGTGAGTTATCGCATCACTGAAATCCCTAAAGTGGCTTATGGTCTTATAGGTGACATTTGAGGTTGTATTGGCCTGTATGCTGTCAATACACTGCCTGCGCACCAACAGTTATTTAATGTGGTGATATGTTACATGCATAAGATAGATGGTTTAGTTTAGAGTATCAACTGGCCCCAGCAACCATAAAAGCCGTAAATTATTTTTTTTGGGTGGTTTGGAGGAAACTCGTTTATGCATCTTACAGCATTTCATGTGAGTATTTAATTATATAATCCATATAATTTCTATGAAAAACCAAACAAACAAAAATCCAAACACCAACAAAACATTAGACCTATACTAAATCTACTGACATAACAGTTTTTGACTTTATTTAGAGGGAAGTGTGAGTTTATGGATGATGTTTTTGAAAGTATTCTACAGTGGCAAAAATCCCCCTTTAACACAGGCGTTCAATTCAGCGGACCCCGCACATGTGATCTGGCCCCTGCCACACAATTCTGTCCCTTAGGGCATGTAAATAGCCGTCATTCAGTCATGTTCAAAATGACAGACAACACAGCCATGCACTGGGGTGAAAAGTCGTGACTCTCAACCCTGTCCCAGCAAGACACTATGTTAGTCACCTGACCTCAGAAGGTTCGTTTAAGTTTAAGTGGCTTTCATCATATTAATCATTTAAACAGGATGCATTTAGATGATTTTCGTGTCTGTAATAGTGGATCAACTAAAGGGATGTATTGTTCTTGTAAAAAAATACATTCTTTGTTACGTGAAATAATGTAATTCATTTGATTTTATTTATTTGCTTGCTTGCACAACCGTGAATTATCTATGAAAGTAGTCTTTCTAGCAAGTCATTTGAGTCTTTTATTTCTGAAATGATGTGCTTCTCAGTACCCTGTGAAATATTATTACCTTTTACAATTTTTCCTAATAATTACATTGTATGTCATTCCTCCTATAGGTGTTCTTGATATGCAGTGTGACAAGTAGCGAGGACAGTTTCATGAGCACATTTTGGCAGCGAGCATCTTTTAGCACCCTGCCCAGATGGCTCACGACGATCGGATGTGGGGGAGCCACCAATAAATATATTTCCACATTTAAACTACGGAAGAGGAAAGGAGTGTCGATCAAAGAGCCAGATCTCCGAGACAGGTACCAATTACTCTCCGGATCAGATATTTACCATGAAGCCTTTGTGTGCCTTTCATATTGCAGACAGTTTAAGGAAAGGCTGTCTTTGATCAGACTGATAAGCCATGGTGTATGCCAACACACGCATGCACATTCTAACACGCTGCAGCACACACACACACTAACGCATGCTAAAATGCACTCAGCGCCACATGTGCAGCCAATTAGCAGCCGAGTGTTTATGGGGGATCCAGATGAGTTTCAAACAGGGCACGCTGCTCGGCAGACTTTGATGGCTTACAGCTTTAACCTGCTCTCATCACACTGTTAGAGTAGAAATGGATGGAAATGTTGTTGAAACGTTTGCTTTGGTTTAAGGGTCTTTAGAGATGGCGTGGGTTGAGCAGGCTAGAGTCGCCGCCGCATGCCAACTCCTGGAGTCATGCGTTTTCGACATGGAGCTTGATGTGGAATATTTCAGTAAAAAAAAAGTTAATTTTTGTTTACATTGAAGAATTTTTTAAAGATTTTTCTTTGGGTCACTGTTCTCAAAAGAACATTTGAACAAGCTTAGTAGAGCCATGAATTCAGTTGCTCTAGTGATTGATTCCATATCCACTGATCCGCTACGGCCTCTGATATTTTTTTCCTCAGCAGAGCTCAATACATTGTACTCATCTCCATTTTGCCTCTAAACCCTGCTTCCCGACCATGTAGTTGATGACTGCTCCTACAGGATACAAGGATTACAATCCAGCAATCCAGCACGGTTGGAGCACAATACCCTAATCCTGACAGGCATTCAAAGTTGATCAGAGTTTCTCAATTTGCGCCGCACCTAATCTGGAACCTTTTATCAGATTAAGTCTGATGTTAACTTTTGTTTTGTTTTGTTAAAATGATGACCGACACACAGTATCAAAGTGGCCATTTTCTTGTCCCAGGTCAAGGTTTTGCACATCTGTCCTATATGGTGCCATGTTGCTGTTGTTGTTTTTCTCCTGAGGGATTAAAGGCTGATTTGAGAGCTCATTTCTTGGAGTGGACATGCTAATCTGATGGATGATGATGCTTGGTTATGGGGCCATGGAGTGCACAGGTGGGTTGGATGTGCTGTCTTGCATCTGTTGCACCCTGGTATGACCTGCAAACTCTTTCGATAGTCTATGAGCTGAGGAAAACTGCAACCAATGTGTGTTTTCCATGAATAATTGTTCAATGATGACAGAAAAGTAAATCTTGCACAGCCAAGACTGTCAGCATATTTCATCCAACTTCACCTCGACAGAAGAATAGAACAGCACATTAATATATGCACATATTTTATGTATTGTGTGTGTGTTTGATGCCCAGGAGATCTCATTTGGTGGCTTCTCCACTGATCCCGACTGCTCTGTTGGTTATCAGAGACGGGTTCGCATTCTTCAGATCAGTCCATCCAAAATGGACTTTGAAGTCCGCGCCCCGTAAGGAGACATTGGTCTCAGGGCGGCTGAGCTCTGGGATGTGTTGGACCTGAATGGAATAAGAGTTGGCACGGGTAATAATAAGGACATTTAAAATGAGTTTGAGAAATTGTTTGATAAATTGAAAATAGTTTGATAAGAAAAATAAGAAAAGGGAAAACATAAAAGTATTTTGGGTTCAGTACAAGTTAAATTGAATTGAAAGTATTTGTTGCATAATGTTGATTATCACAAACTTTCATTTTGTATATATATATATTATTATTTTTTTAAATAAAAAAAAGTGATAAAAGTGAATAGGGCAGATTTTGTGGCATAATGTTTATTACTAAAAACTTTTAACTCATATTTTCTTTTATTTAAAAATAAAATGCAGCTATGTTTAGGCTCTTACAATAGAATTGAATAGGGCAGATTTTGAGGGTTTAAAAGCAGAAATGTTACTTTATAAAAGCACTTGGATAATTCTTTTTTTTTAATGTGTATATTATTTTAGCTGTTGTTTGAATAATATTTTTAAGGCATTATAACTTGGTCTATAAAATAAATCCACTGAGAGAATCACATTAACATGCACATTATCCATATACTATTTCAATTAGGCTTTATAACATTTTATTAAAAAAATCTTAAGTTTGTCCTTCTTTTTCCTTTTTAAAGAGAAAGAGAGATGAACTTATTGATTTTTGTGATAATCAAAATTTATGTGTGAACTAACTAGTATTGAACCTGGAATATCTCCTTAAACATACCCCTTTCTGACATGTTCCTCTCCATGATGTGATGGTCGAAAATGGAGAAGACTTTATCTGGCCATCATGTAGGGTGTACCAAGAAGTCCTCGGGAGTAAAGTTGGAGGACGAGTAAGCCTATCGGCCCGGTATGTGCTCTGAGGGGCAGTCGTGGCACCGCGCCATGGGTTCAAACACGCAGGGTAAATATTTGCTTCTCTTTGGTAGGCCGGCTTCACGGAGGTCATTCGTCTGGGATTCCCTTGGCATCTGCCACTCTTTGTTGTTACAGTTGGCATTTTTGGCACAGGAAAGGTGGAGGGGCTAGAAAACAGTCACCTGGAGAACAGAAAGAGGGACTTAGGAGCAGAGCGGAAGCGTCGGAGCTGGCACTCATACAACTATTCCATTTGAAATTCAAGCTTCTCATGTGCAGCCCATAAAAATGCAGGAAATGGAGAAGAATGCATTTTGTCACTATAGGTCACCTCTCTCTTGTTTGTCGAAGTCTTTTATGTGGAAACACATCAGGATTTCAAACCGACTCACTCTTTCTCATGTTGCAACTATAAAACCAACAGTATCCATCTCTTATCAAAGCGATTTCACCCTTGTCACTACAGTGAATTCATCATTTATTCTTCCCAATCACAAATGATATCCAGTCATGAAAGGAAACGCCATCCCACCCACTTCTGGACGTCCTCCTGCGATCATCTGATGGTGTGCCATATCAGCCTGTAGATGGTGCTGTGTTCCACCGATCTCCTTTTCATCCCTCTATCATCTCTCTACAATGAGTCCATTGTTTTCATATCCTGTCTTACCTCCTTTGCCCAAGATCCCCCACCGCTCACTTCTTTGACTGCTCTCGCACTCTCTCTCGCGCTCTCTCTCTTTCTCCCCCCTTCTCCCCCCTTCTCGCTCTCCCGCTCTGTTTGACTATATTACTAGATTTGTCCCCCCTCACAATTCAAGCTACATTTTGTCAGTCTTTTTTAAACCCACCCAGTCAGGGCAGACCCTGATTATGCCATCCGCGTGCTATCGTGGGCATTTGAGGAGGAGGAAGATGGCGTAAAACTCAAGTGCAGAGGAGGTGGGAAGGGAGGAGGGAAAAGGCACATATACACAAACACACAATTCCCAAAGCACTCTTGGGGATTGGCGAGGGCCAAGAAATCTCTCTTCCCTGGAACACCTAATCCTTGGGTCGGGGCCAAGGACCACAATCTCTGTGCACAACTGACACCGGCCACCAGAGACACTTTAGGGTTTTTTAGGCGTGTCCTGTTCTCTCTCAGCTCACCGCAGCCAGAGCATGAAGCATGGGAGAAAGACTCGGCAGCCCAAAGAAAATAAATGATGTGGGGAAATACAATTCTGAAGCTTTTCATAGGTGCTCACTGCTCACAGCCATTTTTCAATGAGAAAATCACAGTGTACGTTTTTGTGCTGCTGTGTGTGAGTGTGTGTGAGTGTGTGTGAGTGTGTGTGAGTGTGTGTGAGTGTGTGTGAAAAGGAAAAACTTGACAGAGAATGTGAAACGACAGTATGGAACAAGCCTTTAGGGAACTCTAGTGCTGATTTAGGGAACTTGATTGTTTCGTGTAATTTATAGGCTTCTCAATTTCCGATGAATCCTTAGGTTATATGTGAAAACGGGAACTGCTTGATTTGTTAAATACAAATGACGGCACAATTTACATTAAACACGAAAAGTTCCTGTGTCGATTGCATTTTTAAATATTTAAACTTATACTCACGTTTGTTTTTCATAATGCACCGTTTCTGCCGCAATGAAAATGTATCTTCTACAAATCATGAAGCATTGAGCTAAAAATACAGTCACAAATCACTCCTGCATGCTTCTTGCTGGCTTTCATGCTTTCAACTCATGTCTGCTCAAATAACAAATATAGTGAGTGACATGTTGCAGGTACCTTGCTGTCTGAGCATTTACACTCTAATGATGCAAGTTTGCGGCACTGGTTGGCATGCGGCATGTAAATCTTCGACAGCTGTTGCATCCTGAATGGCGTTGTGTGTTTATACAAGGATAAATGCCACACTTCCCCTGGTTTTAAAAATGTAAACGTCGGACATGGCCAATTAGAAACAGGAAAAGCAGGAAATGTCAGGTGTGTACCTTTGACCTCACTGTGGCCATTATTTTGTAAGTGTGATGTGTGTATTTTTTTATTATTTTTTGATGTTAAAATACTTTCTCTTACCCAAATCTAATGTGCATTGACAGCAACACTGAATCAACCAATGGTGTGTTATGGGGCGGGATCTGTTTGTCCAACCAAAGGCAGATTGGTAGAGTTATTTCTTGAATAATGACTTAATTATTTTCTTAATTCCTTGACAAAAATGTCTTTGAGGTCACTTCTTAGCACATGCAAAAATGCACAAAATGCAGGCTTGTAAAACAAAATGCACAAAAATGTGCAAATATAGACAGGACAAAAAATATATGGGAAACTTATGCTGAATAAATAAAACTAATATAATATAATATATATAGCTGATTTGTTTAGAACAATTTACATAGTATATACTGTGTAAATGCACTTTTAGATTTGTTAAACTGTATTTTGTTTGTACCACAATAACTAAAGTTAACCAGGACATATGCTTGAATCATCAAATGTGCAAAAAGGAAAAAGGTGCACCCCCCCCAACTTTGTGTGGAATTAATTAGATAAAACAATTAAGAACAAAAATTGAGTAAATAGGCTGTGTGAGAAATGTAATACTAAAAGAAGCATTCAAACCAAGTATTAGCTGCATTCCACAAAAATTAAAAGACTGAAAATATAAATTAATGTTATAATGACCAAACTGCAAATTATATACTGCTGATGGATGTTTCCTTTAAGTACTTTGAAGTGTAACTGTTTGTCAGTATCATTTGTCACATGATTTAGGAGGTCCACAAAACTAATTAAAAAAGCGGAACAATGCTGTTTTTAAGACATTGGAGAATAAACAATGGCATGATGACCCGGGTTGGTTTAATATGCCTTGTGTCGTTTGACACTCAAGAATGCACATTTGAAGGTGCTTCTGTAGTTCACACTGTAAGCCTGTTCAACAGCACATCGCACCATATTAATCGAAATCTGACAAACGGCCAGCACAAAGTTCATCTACATGGTGAACTTCAAAATGAATAAAACTGTATGAGAAAACCATTGCTTGTGGCTATTGGCAATCAAATAGATGGGCAATTAGCTTTGACATGTTTTCCCCACGATTTGATTGATATTTACATTATCATATTCTAATTGTCTGTTCATGCATACTTATTTACGTTACAAAATGAGAGGGCTTTATTGTGTTCATCTTAAAAATCATTTGCATAGATTACAATGTCACTAAGCAAATTATGTGCAGTCAGATGAACATATGCCTCGTTCTGACAGTGTTGGCGTTGTCAGAAAGCATACAAACAAGCTGTGATATATCAGTAAAGAACAGTTTCAGTTGATTTTGGAAAAGACATGGATTCATTTGACTTGGAGTCCATCCGTTTGTCCGTCCGTCTAATTGCCTCACAGAAAAGCAACATAATTATAATATTCAATTTGATAATACAATCCTTATGTTAAAAGGTCATGAAACTACAGAGTTTTGTTTTTTTAGAAGAAGATCATTTTTTAGACCTTTAATAATAAAATAAAAATGAAATAATTTTCATGTTGAGCCGGACTAGTTTAACTAAAAATTTGTTACACATATGAGGGACACAAATGGCACCCGCTTTGTAGATATGTTTGGTGTGATATGGAGAGAGAGTTTGTTGGAATAATTTCCCATTAATGACCTTCTCATTCAAGGCCACAGGAAAAAGTTCATTTTAGTTCATGATGCACAAGGGCCATTTCCTCAAACAGATGCCAGGGTCACGAGTAGCCGAGTTGAAGGCCATGAATGTTTTGATAGAGGAAAAGGCTTAAGGAGACTGAACCACTACAGTCGCTTCCTATTCTGGTAAATAAAGCACTTAGTGTGGGTAGTTTGGGGGGTAAATTATTGTGGAATTTTAAATCTTTTGTTTTCAAATCCTTTCCACCCAAAAAATGCCAACCCACCAGATTGGCAAAACATGTGATTCAACAGCTATCACTAGCCAGCAGACCCTAAACTCTCACACACATGCAAATAAATACTCACACATACAGGGAGAAACACACAGTCACATGCAGGGAGCTGTGGGAAGGCATGTCAGGTGCCGTTAGATCAGGACGCTCCCAGCAGGCCTGTCGTCTGGGTAAGGTAATCTGCCACGGACCTGATTGCTCACTTCAGCTGCTCAGTGCTGACCAAACGCTTCCTATTACAGCAACAAATACCTCCACCCCTGGGGAGACACAGTCTTCTGAGACATAATTCACTCCCTTCACATCATTCTCTCAGGCCCATTTAATTGCCACTCACCATATTTAACTTCCTGTACAGTTTTAAGTACACATGAACTAATTCTGGACTATGAATCAAGAAATTATTTTATAAAATCAAGAAGTGAATTTTTATTCAGCAATAACTCCAAAAATCATCATAGTTGGGGAACCATCTATAGCAGCGAATGAGACTATATATTGTATGTTTTGTGCTCCCATTTTCTGAAATAGCAAAGAAAGACTTCACAACTTTAAAAAGAGGGGAAAAAATAGAGATTGATAACGGCAGTCAGGAGAGAAAAATGTGAACTTTGCTGTCACTCCCATAACCGCTGTATTAGAAACACCCTCACAGCAGCGTTAACTAGTTTTCCAATTTTATGCAAGGGTAATATAATACTACGGGTAATATAATACGAGTGTCGTCTAGCAAATACCTTCTGAGCTGTAAATACCAAACTCTGGTCAGGCCAATAACATCATGTATAAAGTCGGTGAGCGAGGCTTAACATAATGACGGCCGAGTTACGCTTGTGTGCTACTAGTAAACACAGAAGCTGGTGAACACCGGTCTTTCGAATCAGCTTTGACTACGACTCTGGAAGACTCGGAGTTAAACCTTTCTCTGAGAAAAGAACAAAAAACGGCACTAAAGTCCTTCTTAAGAAGGGAAGAAGTGTTCTGAGTTTTGCCGACCAGATACAGTGAAAGTTTAATCTGTCAACTAGCTCCGATTCACCGTCGTTGCTCTGGTTGGTTGTTGCGCTATCCAATTGCTTGCAGAGGGAGTTTGAAAGACAACCGTTTATCCCGCCCCTCGGACTGAGCCCTGTCAATGGTGAGTTTCCAGACCAAACATCTTGATGTGGGTCTGGCTTGTCAGGCTAATATAATACAAAGTATAGTGTTATTGTCACAGCCATGTTCTGTTTTGTTCATAGACTTTCAGTGTTTTTTCAGTTGTCACATGGTTCTTTTTTCAGTTTCATCAGTTTCCATGGTTACCATCGTTAGTCTAGTTTTGTTCAGCTGTGTCTTGTTCATTACCTTGTTTCCGTTTGCTATTTAGTTCTCCCCTTTCTCTCAGCCCTTGTCCGATCTCCGTTGTGTTATATTGTGTGTACCTAACTGCCTGTTCCTGCTATTAAACTTCCTTTCTTCTTCCATCATCTTCCTACTTGCACACAGCCCTGACAGAAAATTGGACCCCTCAAAATGGATGATAGGGCAGAATTATCGTCCTGGCTCAGGAGAGCAAAGACCTTTTTTCTTTTATTCCTCGTTTTGGTTCTGTTGCCATCACCTGTACGCTCGAGGATGGGACACTGAAAACTCTGTTCAGGACCGGGGCTATTATTAACCCCCCCTGTGGACCTCCCAGGTACCATGGGACTGAGTTGGAGATAGGCTGTCATCCGTTGTCTGGAGAGCGTCGCGCCCCAGTCCTGGTCACCCTCTGTCTCTGTCCAGAGCCCTGTGATGTCCCCTGTCTTCATCCAGAGCCCAGGGACATCCCCTGTCTCTGTCCAGAGCTCAAAGATGTCCCCAATGACATTTCTCATCCTTGACCACAGTCCAGAGAGATCTTCAGCTCACGCCGAAAGTCCATAGGCCTCTGCTCGAGTGTCCAGTGAGGGCTATAGCCTGTGATGTGTGTCTAGAGAGGACTTCGTACAGAGTCCAGAAAGGGCTTCTTCGTTCGTCCGAGTTCAGAGAGGACTTTGTCTCCCGTCCAGAGTCCAGTGAAGTCACCAGCACTACCAGAGCGCCCTGGACTCCCACCCAGTCTCCCTCTCCCACCGCCTCCCATCTACTGCTTATCCTTGCTTCCACCACTTCCTGTGGACCCATCCACTCACTCCATTCTACTATCGGAGTGATGTGTTTGTCTTGGGTCTGCCAGTCGTCAGACACATCATAGCTGGGGGATCCACAGCTATGATGTCTGCCTCCGGCCTCAGTGACCAAGATTCCACCTCAGCCCGTCGAACCACCAAAGCTACCCTGACTCTCACTTCCCCCAGTGCCACGTGGCCCATCAGACCACCAGCTATGCTGGTCTCTCTCGCCCCTCCTATGTCACCTTGGTCGTTCATCGACCTCACCCCGGGACTACTTTCCTCTGGTTTCACCTCGTCCCTTCATTCTTCAGGCTTGGTTGGGCTCCTCACTCCCTCCAGCTCCATCTTGAGCCTTGCTCACTCCAGTGCTTCTGGGGTCTTCTGGATCCCCACCCGCTTCAGTCGCCAGAACTGTAGGTATCAGCCCTGCCTCCTCCCTTCATCAGCTCCACTCTCCACCCTAATCCAAAGCCTACTCAGGTCCCCCTTCTGCAGTTCTCTTCATCCTGTTAGGCCGCAATGTTGCGCCTTGTTGGACGGGAAGTAATGTCACAGCCACGTTCTGTTTTGTTCATGGACTTTCAATGTGTTTTCATTTGTCACATGGTTCTTTGTTCTGTTTCTCGCCACTCATCAATTCCCATGTTTACCATCGTTAGTTTAGTTCTGTTCAGCCGTGTCTTATTCATTATTTAGTTTCCGTTTGCATTTTTTCCTCCCCTTTCTGCCAGTCCTTGTCAAATCTCTGTTGTGTGTACCTACCTGCCTGTTCTTGTTATTAAACTCCCTTTTGAACTTCCTTCTCCTTCCGTCGTCTTCCTACCTGCACACAGCCCTGACAGTTATAAATGTACATAATAAAGATGACTTATAAAACGCATCATCGCAGTCTGTGAAAAGGGTCCCATACTTGCTCTTGTACTGCATCAGCAAAACATCAACATTGTCATATCCATTACCATACTAAACAGAAATAAGAAACAAGAAGAAATGTTTCTTGAGCAGCAAATCAGCATATTGGAATTTCGAAGTGGCATGTGACACCAAAGACTGGATTAATGGCAGCATTCATTCAGCTTTGCCCTCACATGAATAAAAAGAAAATAGAAGTTATTTTTAAATGTAATGTTTCACAGTATTACTGTTTTTACAGACTTTTTGGTGACATGGCAGCCTTGGTGAGCATATTTATTTCAAAGCCATTAAATTGCACCAACGTTCACTGTAAAAAAAAACATAAAAAAAGGGCATGATGTACTGTATAAAAAATAACACATTTTCCATATTGTTTTATTTTTTACAGGTATTTTACCTGCGTTTTGAATTATGATTACTTGTGTTTTACGGGTTAATGATTTCTGTAAAAACAGTGGATAATGTCCTGACAGAAAATTACCATTGCAATCTGTTTTCTTTTCAGTGTTGAACATTTAAACTGTGTGTGTGTGTGTGTGTGTGTGTGTGTGTGTGTGTGTGTGTGTGTGTGAGATAAAATAAAGAAATATTGCTGATGGAATACAAGAAGTGGAAGCTGACTAAAACTAAAATATTGTTTTGTAATAATATTATTTATTTTTTTAGTACAATGAAACACTTGACATATATAATTATTTTTATGAATTTTAATCTATTGATAGCCATAATATTCACATATTGAGTGTCAAATCAGCTCTGTTAAATACATGTGATTCATATATTCGTACCACTCCTGAAAGCGATGCTGATTCAGCAGGGGTTTTGCGTGTGTTTGATGCATCTCTCAGTGGTCCAAGTCTCTCTGTGGTCCACCTTCTCTAATAAAAACAACATCAATGGAAATGTCATGCTTTCCCCCCACTCTGTTAAGATATCATTTCTCCCTTATGAAATTTCAAATAAGTTATTAAAAATTGATGAACCCCCTTAGCGCATAAGAATATCTGCCCTGTTAACAAGTGCAATAGTCAATACATTTACATGCTTGAATATGTTTTGCCTGAGACCTGGATGTGGCCCTAAGACACCTCTATGTGATGAGAATCTGACACAATCCACACTATTTCATCAAAACTTGCCATTAGCATGAGAGCGAGGTGCCGTTTTTCATGCGGTAATTCTAGAGGACAGATGCCATAGTGTGTGTGCTAAAAGAGGGATAATTCTGAATTTTAAACAGAGGCCAGTGTATGCTTCAGGCTGCATTTGAATTTATGCAGATTGCTGTCAAAGCGATATTACTCATATTTGAATGTGTTTTTCAAGGGGCCTATTCACGTCATGTGTGTATGTCTTATTAGGTAGCAGTGCAACCTGAAAGGTTAGAGCGTAGCATTAGAAATAATTTACACAAGGCTACTGGGCTTGTATCTTTTAACACAGTGTGAAGGCATCAAGTAGAATCTTGTGAGTCAGTGACCCATAAGAACTCTGATATTATGGGGGAGGTTAGATTTATGGTAATGCTTTACAGATCCATTAGCATTGGGGGAGATATCACTACTAATGACAGGAAGAACTAAATATATATCTGTGGGCTTAAAACTTGTAACACTGCATTTTGTACTCGACCCTGCTATAATACTTCAAGCACAATTCACACCCACATGTTCCTTGGCAGTCTGCAATAATGTGTTGACAAATTGTTCAACAAAATGTGAAACAAATGTGATTGGCTGTTTAAGTTTAAGACTTTTGATTATTATTTTTTTAACCCGTTTTCAGTCTATAAAGCAAACTTAAAACTACAGTTTAACCACAGAATAAATGACTAACCAAAGTACGATGAGCACCTTGTGCGCAAAAATGTAATTTGAGTATCGCTATAAAATCTAATTTTCCTGCACTTTTGATGTAAGCAAGTTTGCTTCAGACAGACAACTTGTATTTGGTGCCATGTGTGCATGATTTCCCACTGGCATAAATTATCATATATTATGAGACATCAAAAAACCTGCCAATTGCCTCTAATCGCTACTTCCAAGTTGACAGCAGTAATATAAACTATGGAACGGGTCAAACTTTAACAATTTTTAAGGACCACAGACATTAATCAGGACGAACCACGTCTGGTGAAATCCAGAGGGGAAAAAACATGCAAATGTGATGACTTTTAGGGCATTTTAAGGCAACTTTGTGACTACACAAACAGAAATCAGGGGAGAACATTTGTTTCTCGTTCCCATGAGGCCATTGTCTCTCTGTCCCTAATCAGACAGGTTTCGACAAATGCAGTTCCTTTGTTGATAATGTTGGGTAATTAACGCAAATGACTGCTAGTCTTACAGGACTCGCCCCTGGTGCGATTGTAATCATTCTTAATAGTGAAATAAGGGCCTGTGCTTGTTCATGTGTTTTTCATCAGTACATGATGAGCTACCTTTAAGGCCCAAGATTGCATGCAGTAATTTGGCATAATAAGGCTGTAACTTTGTGGTAAAGGTTTGCGAGAGCAGTGACTTTTCTTTGAGGGAAACACAGCCTCAGCAGAGGGCGGTTGTGGTTGTGTAATCAAGCGCTTAAGAACAATGACAATCATATTTTTTCTACTGTAGTCCACAAAGACCTGAAATTTTGTTTCATAGAGATTTGTTGATTTTATAACACCTTCCATTTTGTTGATATATTTTGTTTACATGTCCCGTTATTGTTAAACACGTAGCTATGCTATTACAAATAAATGTTGTAGTATTATGCATTTTTGGCAGTTCTGGATATAATACATGACCAGTAGGCCTATATATATGGTTTGGTTTATTATATATTTATTACAAATGATTTATTATTTATTAGAAATCTGATCAAAAGACAAAATTATTAGTATATATATATATATATATATATATATATATATATATATATATATATATATACATACATACATACATACACACACAAAATTACAAGTATAAAAAAATATAAATGCATATTAATATTTATACATTGTTGCATTTTTTTATAATTCAAAAAGCAAACTACTGTAAAAACTTAATCTGATCAGAGATTTTTGTTTGTTTGTTTCAATTCCTTATCTACTTTATATTCAAAACTGAGGGGCTCATGATAATACTGATTGTATGAACCAAAGTTTTTCACCTTTGTCTGCCACGGTTTTGTTCGTTTACATGAGACTTAACTTTTGTTTCCCTCTTTGACTTTTGCACAACATGCTTAACCAGATGTTTAAAAATAATTTAACCTCTGATTAGAGTCACCTCTTCCCTTTTAATTTCCTCATGAAACTAAGAGAGAGGGAACTAAGGTTGAGCCAAGAGTGGCCTGTCGCAATCCAGTCGGCTGAACGATGTACCTGGCAAAGTCTGAGCACAGAGATCTGGGTAGTGAATCATGCTGATAATGCAGTTGGGTTTTCGTGGAGGCTGAACCTTAACTGGAATGCTGTCTTTGAGTTTCTCAATACAGAAACACACAAGTAGCAGTTTCACCTCTATCTGTTTCTCCTTTTACCTCATTTGAGGACAGCGGTGAAGAAAGTACAAGGATTGCAAAAGAAAAACTAGAGGGAGGGTTAGGGAGGGTTGCTTAAGAAACTGTCTCAGAAAGACATGATACCTGTGGTTAAGATAACATGCCTGTAAGGGTTTGAAAGTAAAATGGGAAAATGAAGGGAAATCAACAACAGAATTTGTCTGTTTATTGATTAACAAGCCTTTCTCAATCAATAAAATATTGTTACTGGCATTGTGCTTTGAGTTGTATGGACCAAGCATAAGTCGAGTCAGACAAAGGAGCTATTTGCACTTGGTTTATGTGTTTTTACTGATAATATAGCTTTCTGATCATGAAAAGAACTAGTGTAAATGCCCCTAGGATTATTGAAGACGACGAACCAATCACAAAACATGTTTAAATGCACGCGTTTGTTTAGGCCAGGGGCTTTTAAACTGGGCTCCACTGCAGGGTATGCTGGAGAAATTATAAAATATGAAAGTAATTTACAATTACAAATATTTTTGAGTTAAAACATATTAAATATTTAATGCAAAAAGTTATTGCTGCTTAATATTTATTTAGAAATGTGCAGAACAAATTGTTGATTAAATTGAATTGAATTATTACATCTAACTATTAATCGAAAAAAAGTTGAAAAAAAGATACATTGTCAGCTTAATATAAATTAACTATTTACCAGATAATATATGCAGAATATATTTGCTTTGGCTTTAGTACAGTAACAATCAAAAATATCCAATTGTTTAAATTTTTTTCTCACACATAAAAAAAAAAAAAAAGGTCTTCAATTATTAAATATCTTCAATATCTGGCCTTAACATTCAGGAAGATCATGGCAACCAAAAACTTTAAAGCCCACACACATGTAAACTCCTAAATGGAACCATGAAAGCGTGCAAAATGTGGCCCATAACAGCGGTTGCAATCAATCAAGATGCATGAAGTGACTAAGTGAAAATAGGCCTTAACCGGTCTTAGGAGTCGAATTAGATAATTTCATGATGGAAGGAATGAGTAGTGCTGCTGTTACATGTTTGATTCATTTGAATTATTTGCATGGACCATCTGCAGTAATCTCACAGATCTGTAACTTATCCCAACATGTGACTCCACATTCTAGCTCTGCCACACTCCAGCTGGTGAACTTCTTTTGACTGGTTAAGATGAAAATATGGGCCACCGTGCTATAAGTCAGCTATGCTGTTTTATCTTAGCATGCGGAAGAAGATGTGTGTAATCAAATTTTAAATGAAATTTTGCATGTACATTTTCAAGTGTGAAAAGTCCGGCTCTTTGACACATGCCGTCTTTGAGGCGCTAGCTGACTTACCCCCTCCTTTTTTTTCTCAGAAATACTTGCAATGTGAGATTTGAGTGACAGGAAGGCGAGAGGTGATCACTCAGGCAGGAAGTAGGGAGTGAAATGACTCGCTGGTTGATTGACGGTTCAAAACATATGGCGGACTTTCAAGCATTCTCTACAAATTCAATAATTTAAACAATTATTTATTCCTGTTTTTATAGTTCTACATTTTTGCAAAGAGAGATTGTGTTGTACATTAGAAAGTTCAGCCTCACTGCTGCAAGTTGATGCTACGCTTGTACAAATCGTTATTTTAGCCTCAATCAGAGTATGATTATTTCCATAAGAGAATACATTTGTGGATGATGGGTATTGCTCAACATAAGCAGGTGGAGGTCTAGCCAGAGGCATGCTGCCACGCTGACCCCCAGTAGGGATTAACATTGCACCTGCTTTACAGGAAATGGAGGGGGAGGATTTAAAATGGGGACGGGGGGAGTAGAGGCAAGCACCTGTGGACGTGGGTGACTCCGGAAGCAAAGGGAAACCCTTAGGATTAGAATCCATCTGCTCCTGGTTAAACTCCGCTCTTGCTGGAACTGCTACTAACTTTGCCTTTGACTTCCAGCTTTGTTGAGAGGAGTTACGAGTAAATTTGTGGTGATACATTCTCACCACAGTTTTGATATTTACATGCTTATTTCAGATTATGAAATTGAATATTAAAGGTGTTAGGTGTTCAAGGTGTGAACTGGCTTTAAAAAAAAAAAGTATACTGTTGTCTGAGGTCAACTAATGATGGTTGTGTGGGTTTTTACATTCAAAAACATAACTAAAAAGTAATAGGCTATTTTTACACTGGTTTTGAGGCTGGCTTCTGAACACTGGGTTTTGATGGGCGTGCCACACTGAAGACTTGGAAGTAAACACCCACGGGTAGGATTGGATAAGATTTGCATATTTAATGAGCTCCAGCTCCCCTGTGTCACATGCCTGTCCTGTCTTGTGTGCACATGTGGGTTTTGTCATGTCTTGCATGTGCTCCTGTCATTGTCTGATCCCTCCCCCTTGTTATCTGATTAGTGTTGATTTCTCCCACCTGTTCCCTCTTGATTTCTTCCCTTTATAAGCTCCTTGTGTTTGTCAGTCTGGGTTGGATCCTTGTGTATGTTATGTCTGCGTCTTCCGGTTCCCCGTGATTTCTCTGTTGGTATGTTTTTGAGTTATGTTACAGTTCTGATTATGTGTTTTTCCCCCTCGTGGGTTTTTGTGTTGAGTTTATGTTTTATTTTATAATAAATTATAATTTTCTCACTGCACTTGAGTCCTCGCACCAATTTCCTGTTTCCTCGTGTCCGTGACGTAACAGAAGGATCCAACCACTTGAGGACTCAGCAGGACTTGTTTTTTTTTGTTGTTTTCGTTTTTGTTTTTGTTTTTTCTCCCGGTATCCTCATATGGAGTGGGAGAAGAACCTGCGGGTAATGCGTTACCTGAACTCCCGGTACATCCGTCAACAGGGGACGGATGTGCAACAGTTCGCAGGCAGGTTCCTCAGGGAGGTGGACCATTTTAGACTCAATGAGGCAGAGTGGAAGGAAGCTTTTAATCTCTGCCTCGACATGCCCCTCTCTCCGGAGGTAATGGATAGTATGGGGAGTCTGGGATTCTGGGAATTCATCAACCGCCTGGGCCCCAGTCCTTCCATGGTCCCAGTACCGGCGGATCGTGTTCCGGTGGTCCTGATTCCGGTGGATCGTATTCCGGTGGTCCCAGTACCGGCGGATCGTGTTCCAGTGGTCCTGAAACGGAGGAGGAGAAGGAAGTCTCCCTCCGTGCCTTTTCCGGTGGTCCAAGTTTCAGTGGTCCCTGTGCCGGTGGTCCCTGTGCCGGTGGTCCCAGTGCCGGCGGATCGTGTTCCGGTGGTCCCAATGCTGGCGGATATTATTCCGGTGGTCCCAGTGCCGGCGGATCATGTTCCAGTGGTCCCAGTGCCGGCGGATCGTATTCCGGTGGTCCCAGTGCCGGCGGATCGTGTTCCGGTGGTCCCTGTGCTGGTGGATCGTGCTCCGGTGGTCCCTGTGCCGGTGGATCGTGTTCCGGTGGTCCCTGTGCCGGTGGATCGTGTTCCGGTGGTCCCTGTGCCGGTGGACTCCGTTCCGGTGGTCCCGAGTCCGGAAACGGCCTGGAGGGCTGTGATGGGATGCTTTGTGGTGGCAGTCCTGCATGCGTGGAAGGAGCACAGGGCTTTATCCGAAGCCCCGGAGGCAGTTTCGGTGGTCCCAGTTCCGGTGGATCGTGTGCCGGTGGTCTCAGTTCCGGCGGATCGTGTTCCGGTGGTCCCTGTGCCGGTGGATCGTGTTCCGGTGGTCCCAGTTCTGGCAGATCATGTTCCGGTGGTCCCAATGCCAGCAGATCGTATTCCGGTGGTCCCAGTGCCGGTGGATACTGCTGGACTGGAGAAGTTTCCCCAACGCCCTGCCTGCGCCGCTGAGGCGCCCTGCTCTCCCTGCGCCGCTGAGGCGCCCTGCTCTCCCTGCGCCGCTGAGGCGCCCTGCTCTCCGGGCGCCGCTGAGGCGCCCTGCTCTCCGTGCGCCGCTGAGGCGCCCTGCTCTCCGTGCGCCGCTGAGGCGCCCTGCTCTCCGTGCGCCGCTGAGGCGCCCTGCTCTCCGTGCGCCGCTGAGGCGCCCTGCTCTCCGTGCGCCGCTGAGGCGCCCTGCTCTCCGTGCGCCGCTGAGGCGCCCTGCTCTCCGTGCGCCGCTGAGGCGCCCTGCTCTCCGTGCGCCGCTGAGGCGCCCTGCTCTCCGTGCGCCGCTGAGGCGCCCTGCTCTCCGTGCGCCGCTGAGGCGCCCTGCTCTCCGTGCGCCGCTGAGGCGCCCTGCTCTCCGTGCGCCGCTGAGGCGCCCTGCTCTCCGTGCGCCGCTGAGGCGTCCTGCTCTCCGTGCGCCGCTGAGGCGTCCTGCTCTCGCCGCACCTCCCTGGCGCTCCCTGCACTGGCCGCACCACCCAGGAGTTCTGCTCTGCCCGCGCCTCCCCGCCCTGCTCTACCCGCGCCGCCCTGGCTGCCTGAACTCGGTGGGCCTCCCGAACTCGGCGGGCCGCCCTGGCCATTCGAACTTTGTGGGCCACCATGGCCTCCTGAACTTTTTGTTTTCCTTGTCCCTCCCTTGTTTACCCCTCCCTTGTCTGTTCCTTCCTGGTCTGTCCCTCCCATCCCACCCTGGTCTGTCCCTCCCGTCCCGCCTTGGTCTGTCCCTCCCGTGCCCCCCTGGTCTGTCCCTCCCGTTCCCCCCTGGTCTGTCCCTCCCGTGCCGCCCTGGTCTGTCCCTCCCGTCCCGCCCTGGTCTGTCCCTCCCGTCCCGCCCTGGTCTGTCCCTCCCGTCCCGCCCTGGTCTGTCCCGCCCGTCCCTAGTGGAGCGTCTGGTAGCCGCTCCTTAAGGAGGGGGTAATGTCACATGCCTGTCCTGTCTTGTGTGCACATGTGGGTTTTGTCATGTCTTGCATGTGCTCCTGTCATTGTCTGATCCCTCCCCCTTGTTATCTGATTAGTGTTGATTTCTCCCACCTGTTCCCTCTTGATTTCTTCCCTTTATAAGCTCCTTGTGTTTGTCAGTCTGGGTTGGATCCTTGTGTATGTTATGTCTGCGTCTTCCGGTTCCCCGTGATTTCTCTGTTGGTATGTTTTTGAGTTATGTTACAGTTCTGATTATGTGTTTTTCCCCCTCGTGGGTTTTTGTGTTGAGTTTATGTTTTATTTTATAATAAATTATAATTTTCTCACTGCACTTGAGTCCTCGCACCAATTTCCTGTTTCCTCGTGTCCGTGACGTAACACCCTGTCAGTTCACATAAGGAAGGGATTGTTTTGAAAGCGGCAACCGGAATGATAGTCTCGATCACAGTGCTTGTAAGTGTCACACACACACACACACACACACACACACACATACACACACACGTGCGCCCAGATCAAGAAAGCAATATTATTTCACTATTTGAAATTCACCGGCCTGCCGATGGGCTTACATTTTGGTAGCCCGTCTGGAAAACACATAGCCCCGAGATTATAACATATAAAAAAGACATTTTACTCACATACGTGTGTTACACCATTCCTGTCGGATCCAATATAGAAGGCACAGCATTGTGTTTTAATCTCAATATGTTCGCAAATCCAGCATCAACCTGAGACTTGTTTAGAAACGATTCCACGAACAGACTTTCAATGTCTTCCCCACATGAGCTGGAACTTCATTAAAAATAAATGAAGTATCACACATTCCTAATATTATGATCCGAAGGAAGCTTATGCAGCGACTGTGTTCTTCCACAACCAGTAATCGCGCAATATCTTGCTATCTTCTTCAATATCATCCAACTGCGGCCACAAATGGGCGTTATCATACTGGTGGGTTTTACCATTTTCGCAGACTGGAGCGCTCCCTTCTTCTTTGACTCTTCTGAAGAACTGTTAACTGTTAGAACATTAATGTGTCCGGATTAATGTGTTCAACATTCGCTAGTAAGTTTTTCTCAAACAGAAGCTTCAAAATTAGATCTAGGTTCTTGCAACATGAAATCATTACTTTGCGTAAACATATTATCTGCATGCATTTTGAGCTATCCGCGTGTATCTCTATGCCGTGTGATTCCGTGTGAATGCCTACGCCTAAAGGAACCATCATCCCTGCATGTGATTACGTGTGTATGTCTACGAAATGAACCATTATATGTGTGTGTCTGGGCTTTTCCGCTGAACTGGTTTAGGGAAAAAAAAAATCACGCATATGGAACGGGAAATTACATCATACCCAGTGTGGCTTCCCGTCAAGTTGCGCACACAATCCTTTTCTGTGCCTGGTGTCTATAAAAGCATGTCTGGCTATCACCAGACCAAGCTCAATTTAAAATTGAACATTCTGGGGAGTCTGCTATGTATTTTCTACTGCACAAGAGGCGTGATCAACAAGCATTATTTGAATGACTCTGTATGCAATTGTTGCCGTGTGAAATCATATCGATGGCAGATCAGGCTGGGTTTACGCAGTCTAAATAAAAGCTTTTCTTTGACTAAAAATACAATTTTCAGCTCTGAAACTTACAAGATATTCTTAGATTACCATGATCTTTTATATGTCAAAAGCTCAAGGGAAAGTTGATTTCTCAATTCATCCCCCCTTTAATTAATGTATAATTAATTTAATACTAATAATAATATTGTACATATTTTAAAGGCACACTATGTAACTTTTGGCACTCTACTGGTTTAAAAAAAAGAAACTCGACCTCTCATGGATCCAGATTTGGAAGGTTGAGGAGGAATACAAAAACATAACTGAACATAGGAACAAAAGGAGCATGATTAAACTTCAAAATAAGAGTCTAACACAAGACAGGGGAACACAGGCTGGAATCATAACAAACGTATGAAATAATGAAATATTAATAATAATTAGCTTGTGTTTGGTTTAGAAGTGCAGTCAATAATATCTGTTCATATCATCTAGATATGAAATTGGTAACTGTGATGCGTCATCACATAATATTTCCAAATTCCAACAGCAAGGACATCTCTGGATTGAAATTTTGCTCATAAAATGATGGATCGAAGTCGTCAACCAGAGAATGTTGTTCTCTATCCATATTTGGAGCATTGCCTGTTTCTAACTATCCCAAGTTGGACAGCTTAATGATGCTGTTACTCTTCAGTTGGATCCGAGTCTCATGGCCCAGTGCGAGTCCCAGCACGGCATTGTGGGTGTTGTCCCATTCTGCGAAAATCATCCAATTCACCCTTTTATACATTCCACAAAAATTTCTGAACAGCACACAATTACAGATTTGGAAACTCTATTTTGTAGCTGGATGCCTAGCAAAGCTCTTACAGAACAAGTCTGGGTTCCGTCCAGTTTGGATATCTCGGATATCAGATGTCTCCTGCACATGTATCGCTCTTGTATAATCAAAGTCTGAAGCTGATAAAGGTAAAATGCAATACATTTTTGGCTGTGACCTGACGGTCTTTGCAGATATGGTCTGGGTGTGCGCCATTTCCATCGCTCAGTGGGTTGTCTCTCTTTAGCCAAAGCAGTTGTAAAACCAAAGGAGTGTGCTATCAAATGGGCCTGACAGGGGCCTGATAAAAACAACTTTTGCCAGGGAGAAAAACAGAGCCTTGGCTAAGCTCACATAACTAATGTAGGCCTTGCATCTTACTCTCCAGGATTTTAGACTTCTCGCTGCTACCCTTGGCAGAAGCATCACTCGCATTCACATAGGCAAAGGACCTCCGAAAGAGCACCAGAAATGTCTGCCAAAATGCTCACAGCTCAGTTTAAGGAAAACAGTCCAAAACTGCACTGAAACTCATTTCTTCCCACTGGGCTGTTAGTCAGGACCTGAAGTTATGTCAACTTTCGGAGGATTTTTGTGGAAGAATTTTTATTTTTTTTGTGTGCCACTAACGCTTCTGGCCAACATTTGCTCTAACTTCATGTATTTTCATAGGACTTTAATTTGAGGCCGGCAGCCTCCTTTTAGTCCGGACCGTG
The DNA here is from genome assembly GCF_024679245.1 of Pseudorasbora parva. Classification (NCBI taxonomy): domain Eukaryota; kingdom Metazoa; phylum Chordata; class Actinopteri; order Cypriniformes; family Gobionidae; genus Pseudorasbora; species Pseudorasbora parva. The sequence goes on from NC_090176.1 coordinate 29,956,957, forward strand.
ACTCTTGTAAACAAAGAGAGCGGGGATTAAGTTAAATTCTGAAATATGTGTTTGCCATATTACCGCACTTACTGTTAGCATAACACACAAAAGTGTTTGTTGGTCATCTGAGAAAATATAATAATACCGGTTCAAAATGCAAGGAAAATTGGTGTATAATTTAGAGGCATGCAAAGGTTGACGGTGATAAACGAGATCTATTCTTTGGTAATGAGTAAATGAAGATGTTTGTTTTTTAGAACAATTGAACAGATTCACCCGCTCTGTCTGTGTGTTTGACGCATGGCATGGAATATGTAGCCTCTCTTTCTTTTTAACCATTTCACCAGTTGCAGCGTGGGCTTTTAAGATTCGCAAGTATTCCCTCCAGAATTCATTAATCATTTAATCCATGTATCGGCGCCTCTCCTGTACGAACATCTTGCTTTAGGTACTTTTATTCCTTGTAATAAAACTTTAATGTGGTATCTTCTATATATTCAAGTTCAGGCATCAAAATTTCCTTCTTTAAATACTTAATGCACACCCTGCTTCATATCTTTCAACTTTTAAACATGAAGAGCGCAAAAGTCGGAGGCTCAGATGTCTAACTCACTGAAATACTTTTATGCTAAAGATCAGATATTGAGTATAATCATATGTATAATCACATATCTGCTGCAAAAATAGCCATTTCACCTGCAGGCTGAGGATTCACATTGGCGGGATCTGCTGTTTCTGGAGGTATTTGGCAGGATGTTTGTGGATATGGCCCGTGGCATTTGACATGATGTTCTTATAGGTTTGCTCTGAAGATAGTCCATCATTCAAAAGCACAAAGGGCCCTGCAGGGACCTCTCAATCCATTTATGCATGTGAGAAAGGTCTTAACTGTGGCTTGTTGATTTTTTTTTTTTTTTACAGTGACAGTGTAGAAAATGTTTGAGCTGATTCCTTTTTTTAACCTTAAATCTGAATGTACATATAATGTGACAGATAGGTTGAAAGGCCATGTGTTAATAATTACCATAATCTTTCTGATATATAGCTATTGATTAACCCAGATTAATAAATGCTGTAAAAAGTAATTGCTTATTTCTAGGTTGATACCTAATGCCTTATTGTTACAAAAACTGAAACTTGCTGTTTTGTTTTCTTGCTTTTTAAAGCATAAACGTCTCTGAATGTTGGTTAGTTTCCATTTTCCAACCACATAGAACTTAATGTAGAATTCTATTGGCATGTGCACTTTTTTTTACAATGATTTTGTCTCATCCAATCAGATTTAGCAAACAGCTGTTTGTATTGAGTTAATCGTAACACTAACAGTGACTCTTCTGTATCAGGATGTGTTTTTCTAGATAATCATGCCTAACCATGAATCACAAATGAAGTAATTAACAGACCTACAGAGAGCTCATGGGCAAAGTATTACCATTAATTAACAAATTACACCTTGCGTTCACATCACATATATTCATGCCTGGCTTGTAATTGCATAGGACACACCACCATTTGCCCAATGTTTGGCTGGGCGGGTAAAAGTTACAGAGCGTGTAATTTGCTGCTCAACAACAAATTACATAACCACTTATCCACTTCAGCATCCCTCCAACACAGACAGGTAGAGCCTGCAGCTGACGGCCGCCTCCTGCGCCTCAGCCTGCCGACGCTGGGAAGCTCTTTTCTTGCCTCATTGAAGCAAAGACATTGTGGATGACATGTTTCACCTGGCACGCGTCAGAGTCTGGCAGACAGCCGTGGCCAGTACACCTGAGGCCAGCGCTCCTGGATCACTCGCTCTCTCTCTGTCTCTCGCTCTCTCTGGCTCGCTCTATGTTTGATCTAATGTGACATCTTGAGGGAATACCCAGCATGCTGTTATGTCTGCTCTATTACCGGCTGAGTGCCTCAGGTTTACCTCTGTGACTGTTTTTTGTGTGTGTATGTGTGTGTGTGTGTGTGTATTATAATCTAAATCTGCAGTATTTTTATCTACATCTGCAGTATTTTTATCTAAATCTGCAGTATTTTTATCTACATCCAAGTAGCAGAACTGACAGTGTTCACATGATTATCTATCTATCTATCTATCTATCTATCTATCTATCTATCTATCTATCTGTCTGTCTGTCTGTCTGTCTGTCTGTCTGTCTGTCTGTCTGTCTGTCTGTCTGTCTGTCTGTCTGTCTGTCTGTCTGTCTGTCTGTCTGTCTGTCTGTCTGTCTGTCTATGTCTATCTGTCTGTCTATCTGTCTATTTATCTGTCTCTCTGTCTCTCTCTCTCTCAAGCACACTGAGCTTTATTGGAATGGCAAACTTTTTTATTTATTAAGAAATATTATTAAAGTAAATTTAAAAGGACAATTTTGCTAAATAAATTATCTAGGTCATGTATTAAGTTCATACATATTTTAATATAGACTGCTATTATTGAAAATATCTATGAAATTATACTTATTTTTGATGTATACTGAAGCTGTGTTTTTCATAGTGCACCCTTTAAGCGCACCTTAAAATAATAAGAAGTCTTTAAAAATTACAGCAGCGTTGAACCACAGAACATCAATAAACTGTAAATGTATAATATAATGGATTTAAAAGTACAAGCCAGTAATGCCTGTGAAGTAATATATTAGTGTCGCACACAATCTTATACAGCTAGTAAGCAAATTATGCTCTGTGGCATCTGCGCTATGATGCTAAAACTATCGTATGGATCAAACTGTATTTATTTCCCAAATCCAGGTTCAAGTTATAATAAGCGAAAGTCTAAACATTAATCTATTAATTTAGCAAGTTATCCAAAATAAAGGCTTAAACATCTAATAAAAGCACATTTAAGTGGCTCCTCTTCTGGTGAAAGTTTTCAGACAGCTTTCAAAATGGCTGCCAGTGTGAACAGTGTGAACACATGGATACCCAAATCTCAGTGTGCAATGGTCAGAGTAGCTTGAAATTACAGGAGGTATATGGTAACAAACACATCAGTTGGTTAAGGCATCAACAAGCTCAAAGATAGTAGTCTGCTTAATGAGTACTTGAGCTTAATAAGGTATGTTTACTCTATATATGTATGGCCTGAAATAAGTTGATGTTCAGTGCGATGGAAATGAAACAACAATATATTGACAAATTTGACAAAATGCTTTTTAAAGCAGCACTAGGTAACTTTTCAACCTTCATAATATATTTTTTAAGACTCTTGTGATGATAAATCGACTTACAATAGGTTGAATGACACGTCTGCCATAGCCTGATGGGGTCTGTATCGTTTTTAATCGTACTTTTAAACTTCGGGTTTCGGGTAGTAACTCGAGAACAAAAAGAATTACAAAATTCGACTGCTTTACGGCATATACGTCACTTCCACCAACACCCACACTTCCTTAAATTCGGACGTGCGAGCCCAACTTTGTTCGTCGGATAATATAGTAATGTCCGAAGCAGCACAGACAAATAAGAAAGAAAAGGTTTTGTTGGAGGAACGCAATAAGAGGAAACGAAAAAGTGATGGGATTAAAGGCAGGACGAGGATCAACATGTGACCAGCGTTTGCTCGTCGGCGTGAGCTGAAGGAGGCGTGCCCGACCGATGCTGTCATGCTTGTTACGGTGAGCTACCACTCAAACATTGAACTGAAGTATCATATAGATTCTGTAAAACGGTAACCAATAGACTACTATTATGACACTGGCTTGTAAACGTGAGCATCGTGATTATTTGGCGTTTGAAAAAAATAAAACCCATGAAATTATATTCATATGACATGCTAAAACATGCCACTGACTGTAACGTTACCTGGGATGAAGACATTTCACACGCGACGCCAAAAGAACTCTTACTCCTCTTGCAGTGTTCAGGGGAACTGTTAGTGCTGCACCGACCCGCGGCGCCACTTTTATGAAGTCATTTGGCCCGCACCGCACCACTGTATATATTTTTACAACCCGCCGCGCACCCGCGTCCATTAAATAGACATATGGGGTCCGCGGGTTATGAGACGACCCACGCATCACTAGTTCAGGGCTATCAGGGTTGTCATGTCAACAAATGCACGCACGATGGCATCCCCTGTTGTAGGATGACAGATCTTACGACAGTAGTTGAGGACATTATTTTTTCCAAACTGTAGGGGGACCCCAAGAGCAAAAGTAGACAAGTGCGGCTTTAAAGTCTAATCAATAATATACTGTATTAATTTATTGTATATAAATTAATAAGTTGGTAACACTCATTTTTTGGTCTAATTTGTTAACATCAGTGTATTAACTAACATGAACTAACCATCAGCAATATATTTGCTGCTGTATTTATTAATCTTTGTCAATGTTAGTTCAAAATCCAGCTGTTCATTGCTTGTTCATGCTATTTTACAGTGCATTAACGTTAACAAATTCAACAGTAGATTTGAATAATGTATTAGTAAATGTTGACACTAACATTTAGTAAGATTAATAAATGCTGTTGAAATGCAGTTCATAGTTCATGTTAACTAAAATGGCTAAAAATGTTTACTAATGAAACCTTATTGTAAATTGTTACCAATAAGTTTCTATTCTACTTCATGAGAATATACACACTGACAAATGCTTGGTCAGAGAAAGAAAGGAAAGCTATGTTCAGACTCAAATACTTTTTTTTTTGCTCATATGCGACACCCTTTCATAACTGTGAACAGCACAAACCACATGGAATCTTATCATTTCGATTCTGATTTGGGCCACTTCCATATATGGTCCTAACTTGTTCTTTTGCAATTTGTTCTCAGTCTAAACAGTCATATCTGAATTTATGTGACTTTTAAGTCACATTCAACATTAGTCACAATTTTGTTGTACCGGTAGTGAGCTGCTATAAGTATTACATTGCCAGCTTTTTACAAGCATAACAAGTATGGGAAAACAATTTTTTTGGCCAACTTCTTATGGTTCTTTAAACTCCAGACCCTCTCAAGAAATATGCCTCCATCCTGATGGCTGATGGCTAATATTGTCTAGCAACTCTCAATACAATCCTGAGCTGTAAAAACCAAACTCTGGTTAGGCCAATCACATTGTGTATAGAGTCTGTGGGCGTGGCTTAACATAATGATGGCCAAGTTACGCTTGTGTGCTACTAGTAAACACAGAAGCTGGTGAACGGCGGTCTTTCGAATCAGCTTTGGCCGCGACACTGGAAGACTCTGAGTTAAGCTTTTCTCTGAGAAAAGAACAAAGAACGGCACTGATGTCATTTTTAAGAAGGGAAGAAGTGTTCTGAGTTTTGCCGACCAGATACGGCGAAAGTTTAATCTGTCAACTAGCGCCGCTTCATCTTCGTTGCTCTGGTTGGTTGTGTACCATATCCTATCGTGTGCAGAGGGAGTTTGAAAGACAACCGTTTATCCCGTCCTTCGGATTGAGCCCTGAATTTCCAGACCAAATATCTTGATGTGGGCCTGTCTTGTCGGGCTAATGGTTCTTTGGATTGTATAACAATACCAGGACCCTTTTTGGTGCTAGATAGAACCCTTTTTTATAAGGTTCCATAAAGAACCATGCTTTGAAAGTGTTATAGGACCTTAATGGTGTTATAAATAACCTTTTTAATAATAGTTTATTCTTCTTATTAACTATAGTATTATTAATAATATTATTTGTATAAATTATTTATTAATATTGTTTTTTAGTCTTCTATCTGCCTGGTCATATAATATATTGTTGCTTCTATTTGGGTTTTCATTAGAAAAAATAAACCCCAGCATCTTGTGTCATTTAGGTACTTTAATTTTTTACTGACATAGCAAATTGTGGCAAAAACGACAGTGCTATAACAACAGTTATTAGTTGAATACATTCATAAAAGATACATTGACATATGGATGTAATGAAGTAGACCAAGTTACAGTAAAATAACTTTACAATTCTTTATGATGTCTTTATGTCCTTTATTTTCTATGTATTGTGGGGCAGTTTCTGTCTGCAGATGATGAGGTTGTGGCATGTGACGGCATCTTAAATACACAATAGTTTAGAGTTACAGTTTGTCTGTAACTATGTGAGCCCTTTATTCTGTTAAAAGGAAAAAGTGAAATAAATTCATGGGATATATTTAATGTTTTTTGTGACTATGTTTAGGCTTAAAGTAATAATAATAATAATAATAATAATACTAATACAAAAATCTAACAATATGGATCATAAATTCAACTTTACTTTGTGGAGAAGAGAAGATGAGTATCCTTAACTGACCAGAGATACACACACTCAATCATTCAAATTAAAATGTAAACTTTAGATGTATAGACATTTTGAGAAATAAATAATTTATCTGTTGGGAATGTGTTGACAGTCTAGACTGATCTCATGGAATGGCGTATGTATGATACACCAATTCGTGTGCCATTTTGGTGTGCTATCAAGATGCATATTCGCTTTTTAGCGTTTTTATCAATGCCGTTTCATTCTATCCTCTACGCTGCCCCTGCCCCAAAACCTACCCATCACAAGAAACATTGTGCATTTTTACATAAAAAAACCCCCAACATAATTTAGTATATTTATAAATCCATTTACCTTGTGGACACACACATTTCGGTTCGTTTCGGCGTAGACATTCACACGGAATCACTTGGTGTACACATATACACAGATATCTCAAAATGTGTACGGATCACACACCATTTGACTGTAGAAAGTGGCGTGTATGTTTATGCAAAGTCATGATGTCATGTTGGACAGTCTGAATTTGTATAGCGGAGCTCCAGGAAATCAGTCATTTTCTGTGAGGTGGCTTTGGCAGTAACAGATTTGAAAAAACAAAAAAGTGTGAATAGAGAACTTTAACTTTAACACAAAGAACCTTTACAGCATACACCTGGTCAGGCATAACATTATGACCAATATTGTGCTGGTCCCCCCTTTGCTGCCGAAACAGCCCTGATCTGTCGAGGTGTGGACTCCACTAGACCCCTGAATGTGTGCATTGGTATCTGGCACCAAAATGTTAGCAGCAGATACTTTAAGTCCTGTAAGTTCAAGGTTGGGCCTCCATGAATTGAACTTGTTTGTTCAGCACACCCCACAGACACTGGATTTTATTGGATTGAGATCTGGGGAATTTGGAGGCCAGGTCCACACCTCTTGAAACCATATGCTCTTTTGCTCTTCAAACCATTTCTGATCCTGAACCATTTCTGATTTGTGGCAGGGTGCATTATCCTGCTGAAAGAGGCCACAGCCACAAGGAAATACCATTTCCATGAAAGGGTGTACATGGTCTGCAACAATGCTTAGGTTAGGGGTACATGTCAATGTAACATCCAAATGGATGGCAGGACCCAAGGTTTCCCAGCAGAACATTGCCCAAAGCATCACTCTCTCTCCGCTGGCTTGCCTTTTTCCCAACGTGCATCCTGGTGCCATGTGTTCTCCGGGTATGTGACGCACACGCATCCGGCCATACATGTGATTTAAAAGAAAGTGTGATTCATCTGACCAGGCCCCCTTCTTTCATTGCTCTGTGGTTTAGTTCTGATGCTCACGTGCCCAGTCATGCGCTTTCGGCATGTGCACCTGACTGGTCTGCAGCTATGCAGCCCCATACGGAACAAACTGTGATACACTGTGTATTCTGACACATTAATCAGAACCAGCATTAACTTAATGAGCAATTTGAGCTGCAGATATTCAGCTATATGTCTGATCAGACATGGGGCAGCCTTTGCTTTCCACGTGCATCAATGAGCCTTGGCCGCCGATGACATGTCTCATTTCAACACTGTTCCTTCCTTGGACCACTTTTGATCGATACTGAACAATGCAGACTGGGAACACCCCACAAGAGCTGCAGTTTTGGAGATGCTCTGACCCAGTCATCTAGCCATTACAATTTAGCCCTTGTCAAACTCGCTCAAATCCTAATGCTTGCTAATTTTTCCTGCTTCTGACACATCAAATTTGAAGCCAAAATGTTCACTTGCTGCCTAACGTATCCCACCCACTAACAGGTGCCGTGATGAAGAGATAACAAGTGTTTTTCACTTTGGCCATAATGTTATGCCTGACTGTGTATAAAGGGTTCTTCAGGATAATACAGTTCTAAATAGAACTGTTACTATGTGTAAAGAAAACATTTTTTTAGAGTGAAGAATAGAGTAGTTTGGGGACAGTAAGAAGTTTTTTTTTAAGAAATGTGTTTTTATTTCAAAACAATGCATGTTGTTCAAATTGAAAGTACAGACATTTGCATTACAAAATATTTAAAATAAATGCTGTTCTTTTGAACTTTATATTTATCAAGGAATTCTGAAAAAAAAAAACAAACAAACAAACAAACAGATAATTAGAAATGTTTCATGTGAACCAAACCAACATATTAGATTTTGGTTAAAATGTATTCAATGAAAAAAAAAAAAACTGATGTTTTTAAATTGTAATTATAAAAGTAATATTACTGTTTTTATTGTGTTTTGATCAAATAAATGCAGCACTGGAAAGCATAAGAGACTTACTGAAACCACACTTTGACTGTTAGTGAATATAAGCAGAGAAATATGTATCAATAATAGCTACATATTCACCACATGTGCTGGACTTGGACTGAAGCTGTACTGATGTACACTCCTCTTCTGCAATACAAAAATCATTGTTTAAATAAAGGACATTTCTTTCTAAATAATTTTTGCTCCTTTTTTATTCTGCAAATGGCTTCATTAACCATGCTCTTCAGTAACCATGTACATTTTACATTTCTATTATTATTTGGTACACAATACCTTCCCAATTTGTTTTATTTCAAAGAGAATGAAGTGGCACAGATTTAAAGGAGCATCATCTTCCTGCAGAGAGAAGTCAATATGTTTCAGCGCAGGTCTGCATAACCTCATTTGTAGCTTCTTGTCCTGTTCCTTCATGAATAATTCAAGTATGCCGAAAGCAAGTGTGCTGTGCGTGTCTCCATGTGCGTGTGTGTTGTATGCGTGGAGGAAACGCTCTGTCTGAGGAGCCCTTGCCCCAACTTAGAGACCTCCAACTGTGCTGCCGAGCATCTCGGTATCGCTATAGATGAAAGTCTAGAGGCCTGAGTATGTGTGTGTGATCTGACATTGAAGATATGCTCTTGCCTTGAGCAAAGTTCTTCCCCTCTTCTCGAATGCAACCAAATCCTCACGAGAACGTCATATTCAAATAATGAATACAAACACAATTGTGCTTGGCAGTTCACATAAACAAAGTCAGAAAACAATCAATAATTGATCTCGCAATTATATCTTGACTTATGACAATAGGAATAATCAAGTTGGATGGAGAATGAGGGTGGCAGTTGGAGTAAAAGCCAAACGTGTTTAAAGGTGTTAGATGTTAGGTAGAGAGGTCAAATACTCTAACTTTTTTTGACCTGAACACTTTCCTTGGGCTTTTGACCTTTCAAGATGAACCAGAGAACTTGTTCAGCTCATTAGGGAGCTCAAATCTAACAACAAAAAATCTGCCTGGTGAATCAATAGTAGCAAAAAAAGTGGCCCGACACACAAAAAACAGATTCTTGTTATTGTGCAAAACACAGACCTTGGGCGCCAAAGTATGTGGAGCAGGCCAAATAATTCCTTAACATAGACTGCAACAAACCGTTTGGACAAACAAGAGCCAAGGGATAAAGTAACGTTTGGAGCTGCATTCCACTGGACGTGTCGAGATTCTCTTTGTTATTTAATATTTAAGGAAGAGTGCAGCACCTTTCTGTAATATGGAACAGATGGTGGCAAATCGAGTCCTGCTATAGCCATCTGTGAAGAGCAGGTGTCTGCCAATTGTGTTGGATAATGGGATTCAGTCCAGCAACTACCTGACCAAAGACAAACACCCTGCAGGGAGCACTTTGTCTATTCACTGCATGTTTATCCTCAAATATTCCTCCAATATTTCTGCCACCCCGAGCTTTGTCTTTTACTATCTTAATTTAACATATCTCTCCTGTAAAGTCACTTCTCTCTTCGCTCCTTCCCTCTGCCCACTATTCTAAAGGAGATGGGGTCGCCTTAGAGTCCAGAGAGGGCAGCACAAGAGTGGCATTGTGGGCCAAAGGAGAGACGACCATTGTTCCTGCCCGCTGCCTGCCACAGCTGTGCACGAATAAGAGCAGGGACAAACCACAGCATATATCAATGTGGAGGCTGTGAGGGATGGTCCACGGGTGTCCACACTCAAAGAACCCTAGTGTCTTTCAACTAAAAAATGCCAAAGGGCGCACAAATCACTCAAGGTGACGCTTTTATTGCTTTCAATCCACAGGACGAGACAAGAGAGCTAGTAAAAGGAATTAGACTCCTGAGGAATAGAAAATGCATGTGTCGGATATATCTGTCTATCTTTGTATTGATGCAAATATATATAGCATGCATATATTTGTGTGTGTGTGTGTGTGTGTGCACGTAATTTGTACATTTTTAGCATGAAAGATCGAAGAAGAATCTAGTATTTGTGCTGAATTTCACGATTTAACATGAAACTAAGTAGAAATAGCTCACACTCAACAGGCCGCTGCATCTAGGCTAGTCAATGAACTGGAAGGAAATTGTACATGGTATCTGCAGGATATTGGCAGCGGGCAGGGCTCCCCGTGATCGCGGCTGAAAACGAACGGCGCAGGGGCAAGTTAGGCGCAGCATGTTCACCCCAAGCGTGCCCTTTAAGAGCTGTGAGTGCATTTATCGCTGCAGGAGCGCCCCAAGTCCACACTAAGCTTCTCTTCCATAACTTACAGAATTATCCCTCACTCCTCGCTCTTTCTCATGCTCTTCTTGTGCTCCTGTTATTAGCTACCGCTCTGGACAAATATTGTGGTTGCGGAGTCAGAACAGATATCCGTCTTACAAAATGAACAAGATAGGGACAGAAAGAGGTTAGAAGCTGCTCTTGGACAGGAGAGGAATGCTGGGAGGAGTGTGCACATTAAGAGCTCAGAAATACTTATTTGTCTCTAAGTCATTTAAAAATGTTGTGGCCATTAATGTATAAATACACAAATGTTTAAAAGTCTCTTATTCTCTCTAAGGCTGCATTTGTTTAATCAAAAATACAGTAAAACATTTATGTTTTAAAATATTACAATTTTCAGTTTGTCATGGCAAAGCTGAATTTTCAGGCCTCAGTGTCACATGATCCTTAAGAAATCATTCAAATATGCTGATTTGGTGCTCAAGAAACATTTATATTATTATCAATTTTGAAATTGCTGCTTAATATTTTTTTGAGGAAACAATTATATTGCATCAGATTTGTTTCAGGATTCTTTGATGAATGAAAAATTTAAAGCACAGTATTTATTTGAAATAGTAAAGATATGTATAGTGTTACAAAATATTCATGAAACTTTTAATTTACTGCATCCTTGCTGTATAATAAAAATAGTTATTATTGATTAATAATTATTGTTAATAGGGCTGGGCGATATGGCCAAAATTTCATATCCCGATATAGCTCATTTGATATCCCGATAACGATATACATAACGATATAGCAACCTTTCTGTTAACTCAGTTTATGAATAGTCTATACAAAATTGCAATGTGGAAATGCAGTTTGAAATGATATACAAAACAAATAAAGGTTGTATGGACTACATTTTTATTTTATTTAGAACCTTTTTTTAAAGCAAGACTGTTGGTAAAGTTAACACCTGCCTAGGGATGTTAACCGATGAACGTTTGACCGATGGCTGACCGTATCAACGTTAACCGATCAAAGTTGTCGGTTAAAATAAATAAAAAAGTGATCTCTAAATTAGGCTATTATAGACAGTGGACTAAACGCTACTACAGTTGGCCGTCTCATTCCAAAATCTTTTTGTGTGATTGAACATATCCCTCGCAGCTCGCACTCAATTTTTCATAACTCGCCTGTTTGTACTTAATTAACCAATAAAAACATGTGACGCGAGGTCACAGCGTTTGGGTTTGCGCGCTCACAAGGTTTGCAAAAAGTAAACACTCGAGGTTAGAGCCAGAGCAGACGACAGTATGAAGCGTGCATTTCGCTTAAGATGGGCTTACATTTGGAAATATATTACATCTTCATTTCAGTGGTAACAAAAGGTGTTGATCGTCTTTCTTTATTATTGTTAGCACTACCTCGAACTAAAGCGGCGTCTCTTCGGAGCTGTCATTTTCTTAAATGAGCTGCGGCAATGATTCAAATGAGCTTCTAAGGCTGGACAAACGCCTTTATTTTCAACGCGATCACCTTGTACCCAAACCATTTCGAAACTAAGGAGCCATTTGTCCTCTGATTACAAACAAGCTCCTCTGCGGCGCGTTTGCGGGACTCGTGTTTCGCGCTGTGGGGGATTTTAAAAAAGTGACGTGAGTGGAAGGAAGGCTGCAGCGCGTGTGTGTGTGAGTGAGAGAGCGAGAGAGAGACAGAGGGAGCGCGTTTATGTTTTGCATGGGCATGCCGTGGCGTGAGGTGCATCTTGACGTAAAATTCTGCCATAAACGCCTTATCGTGGCGTAAGCGATAGAGCCTTATATAAAACGATAGACATTTTCTATCGTCCAGACGATATATTTCGTCATATCGCCCAGCCCTAATTGTTAATAATAATTATAGTTATTTTGCTTTTTATTCAGCAAGTCTTCAATTCTCCGTGTCCTCTCTGTTTGTAACAGAAGACCGGACCCACACCGCACACTAGGATGAGCACCCCGGATCCATTTCAAGAGCTCGTTGACGCTGTTCGGTGAGCTCTCTCCACCAGCACACCTGCGAGCACTTCCGGAAACAACACTGCTGCTTCTTCTTCGTCTATGTAGTGCGCCAGTCCCATGGCCAGACCGGCGCCCTACTCTGGTTCGGCAGAGGATTGCAACGGGTTTCAGCTTCAATGTACGCTGGTCCTGGAGATGCAGCCGCATACTTGTACCCAACATGATTGCGTCATGGTGGCGTTCATCCCTTTGCAGTTATCTGGTAAAGCACTCCGATGGGTGGAATCCTTGTGGTCCAGCGACAGTCCTGTGATCCAGACCCTATCCGGTTTTATCACACATTTTAAGGAGGTCTTTGGGAAACCGTCTTGGGATTCATCAATCAGTGAGAAACTTTGCCACTTAAAAAAAGGTTCTCAGTCTGTCAATGAGTATTCTCTGCAGTACCGAACCCTCGAACAGGGTCTGGATCCTCGTGTGTGGCTGTATCTCCCTGCATACGAGGATTCCATTGGTCTAGAATGGTTCATCCAACTCTCAATCCGCTTTGCCACTCGTATGCAGTCGTGTATCAAAGAACACCAGGGCCAGCTGTCATTCTCTCCATACCTCCGCTGACCAGATGATGTCAGCTCTCCAGAACCAGCCAGCGAGGCCATGCAGCTGGATAATGCAAGACTGACTCCCAGGGCATTACATCTCCCATCTCCCATCTCCCAGGGCATTACATCTCTGAATGCCCCGTCCATCCTACACGTCCTATGGTGAGTGCGATCATTCCTTCCCTTCAAAAAATTAAACCACTTACCACTACTGTCAACCTTACTGCTGCTGGTATTTCTCTTCCAGTTACCGCCCTCCTCGACTCTGGGTCAGCCGGCAATTTCATCTCGGGGACCCTCTGCTGTCAGCTCAAACTCTGTACGACCGCCACTCCGACTATCTACCAGATCCAATCGATAACTGGAAAACCTCTTGGTCGGAGGCAGGTCAGTCGCTCCGTTGGCCCTATTGTCATTCAAGTTGGAATCCTCCTCATGGAGTGGTTACATCTGCTGGTTCTGGAGGAGTCAACTGCTGACATCATCTTAGGGTGCCCATGGTTAGAGCAGCATAGCCCAGTCATCTCCTGGAAGACGGGAGAGGTCCTGAAGTGGGGCGACACCTGTTTCCCAGACTGCTTCCCATTACCACCGATACGTCCCTCTCCTCCTTCTCAAGATCTCCATGGCTGCGCCACATCCATCGAGAGTCCACTAGAGCGACGCTCTGTGGATGTCACGTGCTGTTATGCCCCTTTCAGCTATGTCTTCTGTCCCCAATGGAGCTGCCTTCCAAGCTGCCTCCCCATTGGCCATGGGACTGCGCCATTGATCTGCTTCCCGGTGAACCAGTGCCCAAAGGAAAGATCTATCCTCTCTCACTACCAGAGGAGAAGGCCATGGAGGAGTACATCAAGGAGGCACTGGAGCAAGGCTACATCTGTCCATCCACTTCCCCTGCTGCTTTGAGTTTCTTCTTCGTGGCAAAAAAGGACGGAGGCTTGCGGCCTTGCATCGATTACCGGGCCCTCAACAACATCACTAAATTCAGGTACCCCTTTCCTCTTGTCCCAGCTGCCCTGGAACATCTCCGTGGTGCCACTGTGTTCACAAAGTTGGATCTCCGCAGCGCGTACAACCTCATCCAGATATGTGAGGGGGACGAGTGGAAGACCGCCTTTGTAACGCCCACTGGCAACTATGAATATCTGGTCATGCCCTATGGACTTGCCAACTGTATTCCAGGATTTCATCCATGAGGTGCTCCGGGAGTTTCTCCAAAAGTTTGTGCTGGTCTACATCGACGAAATCCTGATCTACCTGGCCGAACATCGGGAGGAGGCCCCGGGGAAGACCCAGGACACGCTGGAGGGATTATGTCTCCAGGCTGGCCTGGGAACGCTTCGGGGTACCCCCGGAAGAGCTGGAGGAAGTGGCCAGAGAGAAGGAAGGAAGTCTGGGCGTCTCTGCTTAGACTGTTGCCCCCGCGACCCGGCCCCGGATAAGCGGAAGATGATGGATGGATGGATGATGGATGGATGGATGGATGGATGGATGGACATCAGCGAAATCCGGATCTACTCCCGGAGCCTGGCCGAACATCGTCGACACGTTGCAGAGGTCCTCCAACGCCTGAGGAGCTTCCACCTGTACCTGAAAGCCGAGAAATATACATTCCATCAGCCCTCAGTGCAGTTCCTCGGGTATAATATCGACCGCAGTGGCATCCGGACGGACGAGGGGAAGGTGGAAGCCGTCCGGTCCTGGCCCACTCTATCCATGGTCAAAGAGCTCCAAAGATTTCTTGGCTTCGCCAACTTCTATCGACGATTCACCCATCACTACAGTACCATCTCCAGTCCACTCACCAGCCTCCTCCGTAACAAGCCCAAATCTCTGTCCTGGACTCCAGCTGCCACGGAAGTCTTCCAGACCCTGAAGAATGCCTTCACCACCATTCCTCTCCTCGTCCATCCCAATCCGGATCTCCCATTCGTCATGGAGGTGAACGCCTCCACCACAGGAGTGGGAGCGGTCCTGTCTCAGCAGCAGGGGAATCCCAGTCGAGGCCTATCCATGTGCCTTCTTCTCCAGCAAACTCAACCCGGTGGAAATCAACTACGACATCGGTAACCGTGAACTCCTCGCAATCAAATTGGCCTTGGAGGAGTGGAGGCTGGTTAGAGGGCGCAAAACATCCATTTCTGGTACTCACAGACCACAAAAACCTGAGTTATCTCAGAGAGGCCAAACGCCTAAATCCCCTCCAGGCCCGGTGGGCGCTATTCTTCACACGGTTACACTTTAACATCTCCTATCAACCTGGCGCCAAGAACATCAAGGTGGACGCCCTTTCCCGCATTCATAGTCCTGAGGAGAACACAGAGGAGCCAGAGCCCATTCTTCCTCTGCAACTCTTCATCGCCCCGATTACCTGGTCAGAAGAGACCTTGCCCTCTGCCAATCCCTCCACGTTCCGCTGGGTTGTCCTCCAGACCTGCAGTTGCAGTTCATCACCAGACAACGTTGCATTCCGCTAATCCACTCCTCATACACTTCTCTGGGCGCTGGTCACCCCGGGGTCAAAAAAGTCAGAAAGTCCACGCCACCTACCAGCCTGGAAACTCCATCCTCTGCCCGTTCCCAACCGTCTATGGTCACACCTAGGAGTGAATTTCATCACGGACCTCCCAGTCTCCGAGAACTGCACCTGTGTACTAGTAGTGGTAGATCGTTTCTCCAAGTCCTGCTGCCTAATCCCACTCCGAGGTCTACCCACTGCTCTGGAAACAGCTGAACTAATGTTTAACCACATCTTCCAATATTGTGGCATCCCTGAAGACATTGTATCAGACAGGGGTCCACAGTTCATCTCCAAGGTTTGGAAAGCTTTCTTCTCCCTCCTAGGTGTGACCGTGAGCTTGTCATCAGGATACCGTCCCCAAAACGAATGGGCAGACGGAATGCAAGATTCAGGAGATTGGCCGTTTCCTCCGTACCTTCTGTCATGGCCACCAGGACTTTTGGAACCAGTTCTTAGGATGGGCCGAGTATGCACAAAACTCTCTTCGCCAGCCTACAACCGGTCTCACCCCGTTTCAGTGCGTACTCACCTATCAACCACCACTCTTCCCCTGGTCAGGGGAACCCGCCGACGTCCCTGCTGTCGACTACTGGTTCTGGGAGAGTGAAAGGGTCTGGGACTCTGCACACCATCAACTTCAGAGGGCTCTCCGCGGACATGGGAAGACAGCCGACCTTCGCTGCTCTAAGACTCCCACGTTCGAAGTAGGACAGAAGATCTGGCTGTCAACCCATGACATCAGACTGCGTCTGCAGTGCAAGTCTGAAGTCCCAGACTCATTGGCCCCTTCACCATCCTGCAGCAGATCAATCCGGTCACCTACAAACTTTAGCTACCTCAACAGTACCGAATTCACCCCACTTTCCATATATCTTTATTAAAACCTCACCACCCAACTGTTTCTGTTTCCCCAGTGCCTGGTGTAACCCTGGAGCCCCCTCCTCCATTTCTGCTAGAGGACGGTGCAGCATACCAGGTCCAAGAGATCTTAGATCTTAGACTCCTGGCGCCGTGGTGGTAAGCTCCAATATCTCATGGACTGGGAAGGTTATGGACCCGAAAAGCGATCATGGGTACCCAGACATGACATCCTAGATCCTAACCTACTTGAGACCTTCCACTCCACTCGTCCAGATAAACCGGCGCCTAGGGGTAGAGGTAGACCACCACGGCGTCGGGGTCTTCGGCCCTCAGGAGATGGCCATGGAGATGGGGGGTAATGTTACAAGCATGCCAGGCTCCACCCTCTCCCAGACACAATGATCACAGTCACCAGAATTCTGATTGCATGCACCTGCACATCATCAGCACGACAATCACCACCTGCAGTTAAACCCCGAACATTCACTCAGTCACTGTCCGGTCTCGTTTGCACCTGCTTATGCTGATGCTTGCTTCTACAGACTCACCTGTATACCCACCTCTGTCTCCTTGTCTCCCGAGTGTCTCCACGTCTTGTCTCTTGGCTCCTTGTCTCCATCACTCCATCGTCCCAGTCTTCCAATCCGCCTTACACCTGCAACAGAGACGTATAGTATTACCCTTGTGTCACTCTCCTTGGGTTCGACTTGCCATCACTCACCTCTTCAGATCTCATCCTGGTTGTGTTAAATAAATTCTGTGTTTCACTGTCTCCAGTTCTTATCTAAATATATATAGATAAATATATATTTATCTGTACTTGTACATGTAGTGTTATTTATTCATTTTAGATGTTACACATAGAGATTGCCATACATATACATATTCCATAACGTGTTTTGGCCTACAATGATTACTTACAATGCTTTGACATACCTCAATGCCATTTTGCAATTATTGGGAATGCTTTAGATTACGGCCTGGAAAGTACTGCATAATTAACGTGAATTTACAGCATAACTTTCGGTAATTATAGTGTAACTATAAAGTAAGTATGTGTAGGTATAAGGGAACAATATGTTATATTGGGGGAATTAAGGGGTAACTATCAGGAAAATTAACAAATTTTTTATACTGTAAGTATTTTTTAATTAAGGGGTAATTGTCCGTGTAGTTACAGGGTAAGTACGAATGTGCGGCCTGTAAATTAAAGTGACTCTTGTTTCCCTCTTGTTTCATGTAGTTACAGGGAAGGTACAATAAAAGCACAAATACAATCTGATATCACTCGTAAACCTTTATATCAATCAATCAATCAATCAACTTTATTTATATAGCGCTTTTACAATCACGATTGTGTGAAAGCAGCTTCACAGTGTCAAACAGGATAATATTGCGACAAAATTAGATTTGGCTGTACAGTCGTACTATATATATATATATATATATAAATAAATATATATATATATATATATAAATAAATATATATATAAATATTAGGGCCGGGACTTTAACGCGTTAATTAAGATTAATTAACTACGGGACTTTAACGCGTTAATTAATTACGCAAAAAAATAATAATTTAATCGCACTTATTTTTGCCCCGCGGAACGTTTTTCAATGAATGAGTTTTGACGGACCGATTATACTGGAACACCAACTAGCGCTCATGAGTCACGACAACAACCATGACAACAACAAACCATAGTGAACATGAACGAAGAAGCTGATGAGACCGCTTTGCTTGGCCCCGTGGATGGGAAATTTAGTTTTAAAAAACGAAATGATGGCAGCGTCGACAAGAGCATGGTTGTGTGCAAGCTATACAACAGGGGTATCCAAAGTCGGTCCTGGAGGGCCACTGACGTCCTGCAGAGTTTAGCTCCAGCTTGCCTCAATACACTGCTAAAGTTTCTAGTATGCCTAATAAGACCTTAATGAGCTGGTACAGGTGTGTTTAATTGGGGTTAGAGCTAAACTCAGCAGAACAGTGGCCCTCCAGGAGCAGGATTGGACACCCCTGCTTTACAACAAGGAATTAGCGTATCACCGCAACACATCGAGCCTCAAATATCACAAATATGCTTTTGCTACACTTAATGGCAAACATTGCACTGGTCTGCTGGACTGAAATAAACAATATTTTGTTGATTAAGCTTATGTATTCAGTCATTATTCAATGGTATGCTAAAAATCCATGTGAAAAATTGGGCTACTTCTTATTGTTCCAGGTCAAATATTTATATGCAATTAAAATGCGATTAATTTCGATTAATTAATTACAAAGCCTCTAATTAATTAGATTATTTTTTTTAATCGAGTCCCGGCCCTAATATATAAATAGAGTATATATATATTAAACAGATTTACAACATATTCATTTCGCTTGCTTGGCTTCATCCTTCTCTTGTTCTTCTTCTTTTTCGTCCTTGCCACAAATGAATCTTAAGATGGAATCCCATGTCTAGTATTTGTATTAGGTTATGTTACACTGAAAATACAGTAGCAGAAATGTCCTCACTGTTAACTCGTCTTTTACCCTCATGCCACCAGAGATGTATATGACTTTAATCTCAATAAAGAATAAAATTGTATACATAAATAAATAATCTGCTAATGAAAACTCATTTGGGTTTCTAAGAGTTAAAGCATCAGCACATGCAACAATAACTACAGTAATCCATACGATTCCAGTGGATCAATGTCTTCTGAAGTTAAACGATAAGTATTTGTAAGAAAAATAACAATATTTTAAAAAATTTAAACTGGAGACTATATTGCTTCCGACCAGCAGTCATCTGCGTGTGCATGTGAGGGTTAATTTCACATTTGATGTAACTTGAAGCATGATGTGCGCGCCCGAAAAACTCTGGTCATTCAGATGTCAGATGCTGTCGGGTTTTATTTTTTTTAATGCTCACAACAGTATACAAACAATAACATAATATATGATAATAGCAATTAGAAACAAACAAGGCTAAAAGACAAGAGACCCCAATTCTCGCGTGTTTCAGATGAAACGCGCATTAGAACGTCATAAAAGCTTGAAGCATCTCATGCACGCGCTGGTAAAAGCTGATCGGATACGAAACGATTAATAAATGATAATACAAATTTTCAAAAGACATGGGATTCCTCTTAAGATCCATCAATGGAAATAACGAAAAAGAAGAAGAGGAACGAGAAAAGAAAAGAAAGAGAAAGGGACAAAGCCTGCTCTTTCTGTCAGGACGCTATCTTTTGAAATTTAATTTCTTTTATTTAGAAAATAATAATAATAAGAAGAAGTGTCATAAAACTGTTTTGAATAAAGTTGTTTTTTAAATAAATATTTTGGAGTGATATCAGATTTTGTACATGTTGTTTATTGTACTTACCCATGAAATAAGAGGGGAAGAAGAGCCACTTTAAGATAACAGCTCCCACATTCATACTTAACCTGTAACTACTCTGATAATTACCCCTTAATTGAAAAAATACTTACAGTATAAATCATTTTTAAATTTTCCTGATAGTTACACCTTAATTCCCCAAATATTACATATTGTTCCCTTATACCTACAAGTACTTACTTTATAGTTACACTATAATTACCGGAAATGATGATGTAAATTCGCTTTAATTATGCAGTACTTTCCGGGCCGTAATCTAAAGCTTTACAGAATTATGAAAAAAAGTATATATATACACTTATGGTTGAATGTTAACAGTATAGTCATTGTGCAAATTTCAAAGTCAATGAAATAAAGTTGAAAACAGCAATATAATCTAATGCAGCAAATATTTACATTAGTCTAATGTCATTTGTAAATTGAAATCTAAGTACAAGCATTTCAAAACGGTGATGTTCAGAATAATGTTTTAGTGGCAGATGTTTTAGCAGGGGATTGAACAGATTTTTATTAATGTTCATTGCACCTGACGATGACTGCATTAGAGACTAACTCTGAAGTCACACTTGGGACATCTGAGAAATACTTTTCTTCCTCTCAAATTTCCCTCTATTCTCCTGTTCAACTTCACAACAGACATCATATGCATATGATACGACAGTTGATCTTGCATTAATGTCTCACCATGGGTTAAATAAATCGAATCTAGGTCTGCTTATATCGTCAAGCTTTTGTAAGAGTCTGAGGTCTTTTTCTGCGGAGCTCACCTTCGAGCCGCCATCTATCACTTCTGTTTTAAAAGCGGCCTTTGACACTGATCTGGCTGTGCGTACGATAGTGAGCATTGCATTATGGGAGTGGAATCTTGTCAACAGGAAGTTGGATTGTCCACAAGGCCTTGCTCTGTCGTTTAAACAGCCTCTTCGTTGTGATACGCTCCTTTCCATGTGTGGAAAAAAAAAACAGCTGGACATAAAACCTCTGTGTGCGAGTTTGTGCATGAGCATGTTTTACTCTCCGAGCGCCACAGATAATGGTGCGATCCTCTTCTACCCCCCGAGGATGCACTTTGGCTAAGGAACGGGGACAGGGGACAGAGGGGAATCACAGAAAGCGTTATGAATGTGCGTTTGATTTCATACGCCACAGGGGTCCGCGGCACAGTGGGCCACTTGTTGTGCGGACGCCCAGATGTGCACCCGCCCGCTCGGATGAGGTCCCCCCTCAAAGACGCCCTGTTAGTGCTGCTGTCTGTGGAGACAGTGAGAAGCCCTATCCTCACCTCGCCCTGAGACCAACATACACACACACACCTCAGAAATGAATCAGTCCTGTACCAGGCAGAGCAGCAATGTGAAGGGAAGATTCAATCATTCCAGTGTTTGCGTTTGATTGTGTTGAAGAGCTCGACTGGCAATGTGTGCTGTATAAAGGAGAAACGTGAAAAGAGACATGATATATGACCCTGTGTCTGTGGGGTTACATACTGGGTGCAAACAACAACATATATGTTTAAGAACAATGAATAAGTCAAAGCATACATCCTCTCTGGGGCCACATGGTGATGAGGATGCGTTTTGTCTTCCAGCTAAATAAAAACCTCCATGAATAGTGTTTCTCAGTGGGAATCTCATATTAACATACATTTTCTGAGCAAATGTCACATTAGATGCTTCAAAAAACACTTTATATATTTTGCTTTAGTGTTGTCAATAGGAAATATCAGTTTTATATTTCCAAACATTAATTTTGCCTTTAGCAACTATTGTAATCCAGAGACTTGGGTATTTTGTTAAAGATCTTAAAACAAGTAAATTCATAAAAGAACAGTCAACAGATCAAAGATGCTTGGAACAACTTACAAACCTCCTTAAAGAATTTGTTTAATTTAAAATGAAAATGTTCTAATCATTTACTCTCCCTCAAGCCATCCTAGGTGTATATGATTTTTTTCTTTCTGATGAATACAATCGGAGTTATAATAATAAATATCCTAAAGTTTGAAGCTCAAAAAAGTGCAGCCACCCATCATAAACGTACTCCACATGGCTTTGGGGGGTTTATTAAGGCCTTCTAAAGCGAATCGATGGGTTTTTGCACGGAAATATCCCTATAAAGTTAAATATCTAGCTTCCACCAGACTGCCTTCCGTATTCAACTCGCACAAAAAGCTTGACTGAGGCGACATATGACGTCAGACGTAGCATAAGCATTTTGAACTGCGAGAGGCATTACGCTTTCTACGCAACTTGAATATGGAAGGCGGTCTGGCGTAAGTTAGATATTTTACTTTATAAAGTTTTAAATATGGATATTTTTCTTACAAAACCTCATCGATTCACTTCAGAAGGCTTTTATTAACCCCCCTGAGCTGTGTTAAGTATGTTTATGATGGATGGCTGCACTTTTTTAAGCTTCAAACTCACCAGGATATTTATTAATATAACTCTGATTATTATCTTGCACAGTACTGTGTGTGTTTATCACTGTAAAGATACTGTTACAATATACAGTTAATTATACATTAAAATAATGCAATAAACATTAACTAAATAAAAGAAAATGTAACATAAACTCTGGAATGCACCTTGCTGATAAATAAAATGAAACCAATTTTTTAAAATATAATCATATGTGATGTCATACAGGGACTGCTGCACTGTAAAAAATAAAAACAGAAAATGTACTGGTAATTTTCTGCCAGTACATTATCCAGTAATTTTACGAAAATTTCCGTTAACCCATTAAACACAAACTAATGCAATGTGTAATTCAAAATACAGGTAACACATGTAAAAAAACTATATGGAAAATTCCTTTGTATTTATACATTGTACCCTATTTTTACATACTATTTTTACAGTGTGGGAATTTCCTTTTACTGTTTCTCAGCATAAATGTAACCATAGTGTATTGTTAGACAAACAAACAAATGTAAATTTGACAGTATTTTATAATTTTATAATGTATTAAGATAAATGCACACCCACCAACCCATCACAGAAAGCATTTTTACATTTTCAAAAAACAGAATTTTTTTGCACACAAACACACACAGTGGAATGATTACCAAGCGCTTTGACATTTACATTTGCGCTGTATATCATAACAGTGGCTAAATCGTATGAAATGCTGATATTAAATGTTTATGATTATGTAAATGTTTATAAGGCACAAATTCATGAATGGCCTTTGGAAAATGTTATATTTATCACTATTTTTAGGGTTAAAAACGCCAGCCTTTTATCTAGAAACCGTTTCTAAAACAACTTGTCAAGGAACGATTGGAAAAGAAAGGAAGAAAAAATGGGGATGGAGCTCATCAAACGCATGAAGGCAGAATTAGCATGATACACCTGACAGTGAAGCACATAGAGTTTAAATTATGGGATGCCAAAAGTCATTTATAGCAGCAGGAGTGTTTTTACATTCTCTTTTATGTGGCTTATTGACGTGGATCTCCTGTGAGAAAGTACACATTGCATCTCCAGGTGTGACAAGATGCTTTTGTGTTCTCAATGATTTTTTTGTCACGCACCTTCCCAAAGGAAGGCTAAGTGGCCAGCGTCAGGCATTTAAAGTGGACGCACCCTGCTGCTCATCATTCATAACCTGATCAATACTCACAAAGGGAGGCTATCGATATGCCACACTTTCACCTAGTCCGACGTAAGCTCATAAATGCAGAAACAGGCCTACACACACACACACACACACACACACACACAAACACACACACACACACACACACACACACAAACACACACACACACCGTCCTCCTTCAACAGTGTACTCTTCTTCTACTGAAGGACTTAAATTTTGGCTTGCTGATCTTGATTATTCAGAAATTATTCTTGCAAGACTGTCAAAAAACCAA
This sequence comes from Pseudorasbora parva, assembly GCF_024679245.1. NCBI lineage: Eukaryota > Metazoa > Chordata > Actinopteri > Cypriniformes > Gobionidae > Pseudorasbora > Pseudorasbora parva. Next base: position 29,980,881 of record NC_090176.1, read on the forward strand.
ATATATTCTTTGAAATAAATAGATTTTTTTTTTTTGGGATTGTGACATTTAAAACAAATCGATGAATGCAAAATTATTTAATATATATATATATATATATATATATATATATATATATATATATATATATATATATATATATATATTTAGGAATCATATTCCACTTGCTCATCATATTTAAGAGTTAAAATTCTACAAAAAAAAAAGGAAAGTCTGCAAATTACTTAACATTTGTTAAAGCTACACTGTGTAACTTTTTTAGTTTATTCTTAGCTAAAATCACTTAGTTCTTTCAAAAATATATGTGCTCAGTAATGTATATTTACTTCTTTCAAGTAATAATGTATTCTCGTAATTTTATAATATACCATTGAAAATACATACGTGTTGAGTGTTCGGATGGCGGTCGCCATGTTGCCCCTCCATCTTGAAAGTACATTTGCCAAAGAGGGACATACCTGTAAATTCAAGCTTTGCTTTTCGCGTTTTTACACTCGATGGCACTGTGTCGAATGTGAAGAGGGGGATTGCTTGAGGCTGCTATATGATGATGGAGGATCACTCTGAAGCCCCTTTCACACTGCACGTCGGACCCGCAATATTCCCGGAACATTGCCAGGTCGCCTTCTGTGTGAAAGCAACCACATCCCGGAATTGATTACCGAATTCGACCCGGGTCCGGGACCTAGTAACATTGCGGGATATGTATCAGAGTCGCCAAGGAAGCGGAAAAGAGAATTAAGACGGCAACGCAACAGGCAAATCAACAAGACAAAAGTAAATATTGGAGTGGCCTTTCCAAGATGGAAAGAGCTCATGAGGAGCAACGATTTTAAAAAGAACGCCGACGTTGCCTGCTTTCTTCTCGACAGGTAATATTAATTCAGCCTATTTGTGTATATTGGAAGTTTTATTGTTGCTTGGCTAATTATATCATGGTGTGCTGTGCATAACACTAGAACGACGTCTAGGATAGTTTTCCTCGCGTCAATGATGAAAAAGTATTGTTTACTTTATAACATAAATCCGTGTTCTATGATGGATAACATGAGATTAATATTTTAATTGCATTATAATTTGTTTGCCTTATGCTAGTGATGTCGTACAATAAACAGAATAACGATAGCACTGATAAAAGTTACTTTACTAAGATAAGCTTGCATTCGTCTGGGAACCTGATAGCTGATGTTATAGCAATGAAATGGTAAAAAATAACGAAAACATAAAACTATTATTCATTTTACATAGATTAATTTGATCATAGATCATTTGGCAAATTAAATAACTACAAATTATAATAGTTTTCAAAAGTAACCTCATCACTTGAGTTGAAGCAACACTCACCGAAGAGGTCGAACTGGAAGCCATGACTAAATCGGCCACCGTAGGAGTTGAATCGAAATTGAGAGAAACAGAAACTATTATTCACTGGATGGTCATATACCTTTTCACCACTAGATGGGGGAAAATATCACACAGTGTAGCTTTAAAATACTGGTTTATAAATACAGTATACCCTTACAATGGTCTTTTTTGCTTCATTCAGCTGTTAAATGAAAGCGCATATTGCTGTGTGTATTGAACATACCTGTCTTCAGACAGGTAAAATTAAAACGTCAAATTTGTGGCATGTGACATAAATATGGCATAGCCTGCTTTTGTGCTTACATGAACCTTGGCTTGAACTCATTCTAGTTCTTGTCCCGATCGCACTCCCCTTTCAAATAAAGAATAAAATCCAATATTAAAAAAACATAATTAAAAATGTCAGATTAGAAAAATGTGTTTTCTCTGTTAAATATAACGCCATATACCACATTTAATAAGCCTCATGAGTTTGGGCAGCACTAGGAGTTTTATCAAAGAAATAAATAATTTTATGCAATAAGGATGCATTCAATTAATCAAAAGTGACAGTAAGACATTTACAATGTTTCAATTGTGGTTCTTTTGAAATTTGTATTCAACAAATAATCCTCAAATTAAGTTTCCACAAATATAACAGTTTCCAAAAAATATAAAGCAGCACAACTGTTTTTGACATTGATAAATACATCTTTGAGCAACAATTTACACCACCACAGGCAATTAGTCTATTACGCACTGCTCTGTTTGTTGTTTGGATGGCAGACCTGGTTAATGTCAAACTGATGGCCAATCAGATCAAAGGAGACAGGCTTAATGTTCACTGAAGATGAGTCTGAATTCCTACACAATGCTTTTAGTTTTAACAGTAAAAGAGTGTGTGCGTGGTAATATATAAGCTAAATATTAAATATTTGACAACTGTTTTACGATGGATATGTTTAACGACCCACATACAAAACTACTCATCTTTTTTAATGTAGGACTTAACATCTGGTACCATTTTTGGGATTTCCACCTGGATTTGGCCTACCCAAATTGAACAGATACCCATACATACAGTGGTCTAAGTTCAAAATGTTGGTGTCATTTTACAGGAAACCCTTTGAAGTTACATAAACACTGCTAAAAGTCATAAACATGTAAGTATATGTTGTCTAAGCTGTAATACCCCCCCCCCCCCCATAAATAGGCACTTTTTTATTATTTTTTGTTATAAATTCCGTTTTAAAAGTGTATAACTCGACCTGTGAGCTCTAGGTTTACGCTGCTACACCCCTCCACCCCACCATATACAGTGGTATAAATGCAATATCCCAGTGTCATTAAATTAATTAAATATGCTGGAAGAGCCTCTGCAGGGTGCTAGAGCTGAGTTACACACTTTCAAAAATGAATTTATAGCCAAAAACAATAAAAAGCGTCTCTTTTTGGGGGTTATTACAGCTCAGAAAACCTATACTTACATGTTTATCTCTTTTAACAGCGTTTTGTAAAAAATAAAAAATAAAAAATTATATATATATATATATATATATATATATATATATATATATATATATATATATATATATATAGTTTTTAATGTTAAAATAGAAAACAATTACCAGTTTCACATTATTACTGTTTTATTGTATTTTTGATTAAATACATAAAGCCTTAGTGAGCAAGAGACTTTCAAAAACATTAAAAAAATCTTACCGACCACAAACTTTTGAATGGCAGTGCATATTCATTTAATATTTCAGGCTAAAGTTTTGACCCAGTGCTAATACACACACTGTTGTCAACGAATTCAGGGTAAATAATGGCAGAATCAAACGTATTCTGCAAAGCAGAAGATTTATCAATTTATGAACATGACTTCATGGCTCATGTGGAAATGTAGTGTGACTGCTCTTCCTGGGACGTATAGTGACCCAGATAAAGAGAATGCATTATTGATGCACAATGAGGGGCCTTTTTATCTGAGCGATCAATTTGGTGCATTCACTCAGGGTTCATCTCTACAGTGCTACAGGACACCTGCTGAAGCTTTAATATCTGACCAGTCGATATATGTAGCCCTTCACACCACAGAGAGAGGGACAACACCACAGTCAACCTCTGCCAGCTCTCAAACAACGACCGAGTACCACTGCACACTAGCTCTTGGAAAGATGTGGACATGGGAAATGTCATCTCTGTGTTGTTTGTAGGAAAGTACAGTTATATTATGCATGCATTTTAATTATGCACACAGTACATGATGAATTTCACATGCACACTACACTCATATGCAGATAATGAGGGAAATAAAAGGCAAAACTGAACTGGGATGACCATTCGAGTGACCAAAATTCACCCTTCAAAATGTGATTAAAACTTTTTTTTATATTTTTCCTTCTATTGATGCATCATCATATGATTGATTCATTGGCCTAAAAATGGAGGCTCCAGGATGCTTAAAGGTGGATTTTTGCAGTAAAATATCCAAAAAATACCAGGCCAGTGTTATATATTTTGTTCCGTTGAGTTCTTACAATATCCCAAATGTTTCCAACTATTTGTAAATTGTGCGAAAATTGCTATTTTAACCAAGGAACCCGGACATCTGAGGGAGTCACCTGTCAATTGCGTCATATCTGCGTTACCCTCGGTTTCCAGTTTTATTCTGTAGAAACGCTTTACTTTTAGCAGTGTGATCTAATATCATAAACAGAGCTGCATCACCTCATACTCATGACAGGAAAAGCGGAAGTGGCACCAGCGACAGTGTCCCGTCAGAATAAAAGTCCCCTTGCTCGCGAGCCGTGTGTTGTGCAACAATCGCTCCAGCGGCCTTGCTCAGCTCCATCAACACTCAGCCCTGCTCTGCTTCACACTACAGCAACTTTAATAATCACATTTTAACATGATTTAATTATTTAAAAACCATTAACACAATTTCTGCCGGAGTCCTATCCCGATTGTTTTGCACCGGCTGTGAGTCGAAGACCACATGTCCCAAGATTCTGCGCTCAAACCTGGCATCATCAAACTACTCCTTTGTTTTGAATAGGCACCCTCTAGCGGACGAAAGTTAGTGTAGTTTTAATCACAAATAAAATATCAATACTATTTTGATACCATTCATTTTTATATATTTTACTAAAAGGATAAAAAAACATTTCTGAAATAGATTAATATAAATGCAGTAATCGTACATAACATTGCATGGGCATGTACCGCCAACCCCCACCCCCCAACACACACAAAATAAGGCAAAATTACATTCCATGGCATGTTATTTAAAAACAACCCAGCCATATACTTTAAAAAGGCAGTGACAAATAACTTTGTCTGAAGTTACCATCATCTTTCAAGACAGAAATAAAACAAGGTCCCTCAAGCTATACATTTTTCACAAACGTTCTCCCGCGGGACAGGTTAAAGTGAAACGGCAAACTAAACAAACACGGCGTGCAGGCTTACACATTCTCCTGTCTGAATGAGTCGGCTGACAGGACGTGGAGAAAGGTTGCAGGTCTCAGATGAGTTGCATAATGCGGCCCTCTTTCACTCATTTCATTTTTAGCTTTACAATGTTATACTATTCTTTTCAAATTTTGCATATATATAATACCCAAATACCAAGAGGAGTGGCTAATGATAATTACAATTACATTTACCCCCCTTCCCCCATGTCTGTTCATACATGATAATATAGAGTTGCCCAATACCTCATTGCTTATTATGAGCATATTGTAATGATGTATTGGTGACATCAAACAGAAGACACACTCTAAGAACTCTATTTATAACCATTAGCAGCGGCAGTGCCTAACCTAGGCGTGACCTTTGTCAATTAACTACTGTGCAGCGATTATAGCTGATTAGCCTGACAGTAAGCGTCTATGAGTCTCCGTAGTCATTAAACAGTGGCATTTCTCCCAGCAGCATGAGACCCGGCACTCCGGGCTAGCAGTGACGGATGACATGGTTCAGGGCTTCAGGGGGGTTTCATGCGACCTTCGAAACAGTAAAGGGGCAGTGTGGACGGTGTCTCTGTGTAAGTTAACAGAGCGAGTGATTCATGCGCTTTCTCCAAAGAACCATTCTACGAGCGACACTACTCTAAGGGCACTTGTAGATAACAACCTGAGCGTTGTCAGAGAGCACCATTGTTGGGGATTTTGACTGAAATTAGCCAGGACCTTTTGGTCATGTGAACTGACCGCAACCGTTTAGCGGTTGAATGTGTATAATATGCGACGCCACAGAGTAGACGATAAGTTTTATCCTGCCATGACAAATTGCAATCGGGTTGATAAAAAAGATGATGCAATGATTTCCAAAAAAGCTGCAATTTGAGCCTTTACATTGTAAACAGGTAGGCTTAATTTAAGTGTTGCCATTTCAGATGGATACAAGAAACAAAACGGAATCAAAAGATTCTGAAACGGGAGCAAAAATTCCATCGCATCTTTCATCCCAACAAAGCGATAAGCACAGAAGGAAAGTGCGCAGCCAAACAGTGTCATGAGTAGAGTGAATAGGATTGCTCTTCTATCGCCTCTCTTTTCCCAAAACCGAGCTGACAACCTCCGGCAACGCTTTCCATTCAAGCTTAGCGGGAACACGTTTTCATTTCAATATCACTGAGTGGGCTGGGACGGCCTTTGATGTCTACCTAGCCGGTACCTTGTGGGTAATCTAGCCCTTGGATTAAGCCATTTCTAAAACGTTTTTCCCCTCCTCTCTTCCACGGCCAAGATTGCCATCACTGCCTCCGTAATCTTTTGTAACAGAAGCTAATGCAGAAGCACCTGCCACACAAGCCGGGCACATCCAGTCCTGTCGTCGTAAGCAGATTACATTCTGCAATGCCAGGTATTTGAGGAATATTCATGTCGCTAAGTGCTTATGTAATGAGTCATAAAGCGCTATAGGCTCCCCCTCCCTCCCCACCCCCCCACTCTCCCTTAGTTGTTTTGAGTTGATCTCATCCCCATAAATGAGTGAGCCTTTGGGGCATTGTTTGGGTTGAAATCCCTGGCCCATGCCAAGAAGTGAAATTGCTGCGCCTTGGGGGTCTTGGAGACAAACTAAACAGCCAATCCTCTGACTTGCTGTTGTTTCACTGGTAGTCTTGTGATATGATGCTTATTAGGAGCATGATGTTTTGATAACAACTCCACATGTTATTAATCATACTAACAGGACATCGAAGACTAAGGAGCAGTTTACAATTCAAGAAAAAAAAGTATGTTTTTAAATGGTTAAACATCTAGAAATTACATTGGTTTGTCTCAAAAATAACTGACTTATTGTTATTAGTAATGTTTCTAATAATAATTCTGTATGTACAATCCTTCAAGGTAAAAGTTTTTTTTTGTTGAAAGAAGTCTCTTATGCTCACCAAGGCTTCATTTATTTGATCAAAAATAGTAGTAAAAATAGTAAAAACAGTAATATTGTGAAATATTTTTAAATTATATATTAATTTTATAATAATATATTTTATAAATGTATTTATATTTTTATAATTATGTATATATTTTATTTTATTTAATATTATACATGTATATTTAATTGAAATGCATTACATTTATATATATATATATATATATATATATATATATATATATATATATATATATATATATATATATATATATATATATATATAACTTCATAGTAAAATTCATATTGCATTCAAGCATTCATCACCTATGTTTTGCACTGATTTATCTTATTCAAATATTACAATATATTTCATTTATGGTAAAGGAAGTGCAAAGACCCATTCCAATTATTCAAAAAAATGTTACACCATGTTCGAGCTGTGAGCTGTAGCCTAAATCTCACAACATATCTCTTCTGCAAATCTGACACAGGAGGAGACAGAACTGAAGCAAAATGAAATCTGGAACAAAAGCGAAGCCATCTTTTCAAACAACAGCCTGTGGCTCCTTTCACTTGGCATCTCCAAGACACATCTGATCCTTTGCTTTGTTTAAAGCCAGAGCGTCTTTAAAAGTGGATTTATTTGTTTGAGGTTGTTTCTCTATTTATTTCTGTATTTACCAAGATCATCCAGTTCTGGGAGGGAAAGGGACGGTGGGTTTTGTCAAATCCTAGAAGGTTTCTTGGCACGGGCACAAACACAACTTGATGACTTACAGAAGACAAAGATGGTTAGTTACCGACTGTCTGCTCAGGGGTTATTATGATTGATCCACTTCCTCGATCAAACCTACTTTCAAAAGTTCCCTGTGAATACAGGCCTGTAACTGAGGGAATGGCGCAAATACATTCTTAGCGGCGACAGGAAACAACAACAGGATCTCCTTCATTTTGCCTTCAAGATTTATAAAAACAACAAGGTAGATAAGCTGGAGGATCAGGGGACTAAACAATTGTGCAATGGAGCTGAGAGCCATTAGATCAAATAGCTTTAATTACCTGATTACGGTGAGCTAGAGCTGACTCGCTTTCTCTGGAACGCTGGCTGCATGACTAAATTAGCGGAAGAGATAAGGTACAGCCCCAGATCTACTCCACCTTACCTAATCTCAATCAGGTTTACCATCAACACTGCCTGTGACTCAGTTACTGTTGAATAAGAGTGGTGGAAAGGCTGTTTTCAGCTATTTCTGGACTGATCAAACCCCATTTAGATAAGGAGGTTGTTACAAGACCTTTTAATGTTCAGGACAGCCTTAGAGAACAGAACGGGTTGGGATAATTGCTCTTTTATACTTTCCCATGATGAAGACTGGCAGATCCCATCAGGTCAACAGTAACTGGCAGCAGTGATAGATCAAGGCGTTTTGAAAAAAATATCTCTGTTTCAATTGGACACATTCATCCACTTGAAGTAGATTTCAGATGTCTAAAGTTCATGGTAGAAAAGGTAACAACAATAGCAGCCGCATACAAACTGTACCATATTTACACAAAGGACAAACAGGGTTATATTACTCAACAATGTATTTATTCATTTGACCTAGTCTTTTGTTTTTTTTAGGACTATCAAACTAATGACAAGTTTAATGAAGGTGTGTGTTATCATGTTTTGTCTCTGCATTTGCATTCTTTGCAAATGACCTTTTAACCTCAAGATGAAGCCATCCAAAAGCCCAGAAACGTACACACATTAAATATTTTCTTTGTCTTACTTTTGCTCACAATTGTTTTCCAGTGGTTATTGGATGTTCATTCATCCTGTGTTGTGATCTTTGTTAGATAAAGTCCTAGCGTCCCAACAAAAGCATCTTGGAGATACGTGAGGATTTGGGTGTCCTGTAACTGTTTGTTTGACTGATGGGTGTTGTCGAATGATCTCAACTCTTGTGGCTTATAGTCTGTTTTTCATTTTTGCTGAATCCGATTTAGTCCGTGGTATGTGACATTCATTCGTGACATAACTTTTTTTTTTCTTCCTGATCACATGTTTTTCTAATCTTAAAATACACAAACTCAAACTTTGACAATGGAGCCGAGGAGACAAACCAGAGCCTGTGCTGTCCTCTGCCCTCACTCAGCACTGTCAATATTCGATCCCCATATACTGTACATCTCTTTTGAGGGCAGTATTTGCATCAATGATTTTGCCCCATGTCAGTTTCTCACAGCTGACAGCGGTGACTGCTGAGGAGTTTGACATCAGCCCTGTGGATTTACTCCTGACAGAGGTCAGACCCTGGTGTGACAGTCAGATTTACAGTCTGGTGACAGCTTCCCCGTGGACAAGTTCACCAGGGATTGATTGTGAGCTCAGTTCTGGATAGCAGTCATTTCACTGGCTTAATTTATTCTATGTGGATTGTACTTTAGTTACAAGCCAAATATGTATCAAAGCAATTAGCAATATAGAAATAGATTTCTGCTTTTAAATAAAGTAAAGCATTTAGCTAATGGTCAGTCTAAAGTTATGTTCAAAGGAAAATCAAAAGTGTTAATTTACCCCAAAATGTCATTTCTGTCATCAGTTACTCTCTCTCTATCTCTGGCACTCTCATGCCATTCCAAACCTGTATGACTTCTGTATAACAAATGAAGGCAACATGACACATTAAAGGGTTAGTTCACCCAAAAATGAAAATTATGTCATTAATGACTCACCCTAATGTCGTTCCACACCCTTAATGTCTCTGTTCATCTTCAGAACACAGTTAAAGATATTTTATATTTAGTCTCCACATTGAAAATGTATGCACATTACACTCTCCCTTTCCAGAAGGACCAGCAAGGTAATAAAAACATAATCAAAGTAGTCCATATGTGACATCTGTGGGTTATTTAGAATCTCTTGAAGCATCAAAAATACATTTTGGTCCCAAAATAAGAAAAACTATGACTTTATTCAGCATTGTCTGCTCTTCGTGGTTTGTCATCCTCAAACAAAAATTTGAACGGTTATGAATCTGCCTATTGATTCATGATTCGGATCGTGTGTCAAACCACGGATATGTATACGTAGATACCTCATTAGCGACTGTTTCTATGGGCCGCTATACGTTAGCCAGCCGCCATTTTAGAACGGTCAAAGCCGGTCGCAAACGCGCATTGTGACCATTCAAATGTCACACTGCACGTGCAAGCTATGGTGCAGGGCAGAATTTGTGAGCGGGAGCCGCGTGAGCCCGACGCTCGTCCGTTGGGCATTCTGGCAGCGCTTGCCTCGCTGATATCTCGCACCTGAAAAGTGTAATACAAAAACAGACTATAATATCGTCCATTCTGTCAGTGTTCTCCGCTGAGATGTGCTTTGATTTATGACGGGCAGCATATATCTGCTGCAAATGCCCCATTCCCAAACACACATGCATATAATATGCTGTAAATAAGTTGTTCACTTGATAAAATGTAACAAAGTTAAGATATGCTTCGTTTAATTATTTAAACAGGCCTTGGAAGTTTTGGCAATATCTTCTGGCAGTGATGTGTTTTCGTGTTTTTTATTATTTATTTCACAGCGCTGGATGTGCCGATTGTGAAACACACGGAACACTGCACTACATGATTTTATGGTGAAATCGGTTATCTTTCATGTTTATAAGAACTATGCACCACGGCTTTAATGCAGCGCGGCAAAAATAGACAACAGACTCACTGACAGAAGGGCATGCTTGTAAAAAACAGCAGAAATATATCGGTTTCTCTTCTTTAAATACTCTTACATTTCATTTGATTTAAACACTTTACAAGGGTCAATGTTTGTTTCCATACATTTTCCAGTTCTTGAATTCTGTTGAAATTCGAACCATGAAGCCTGTTACTAACAAATGTTACGTGTTTTTGTGTAGATCCAAACATTATAATTGCTAAACTAACACAAACGTCTCACCTGAGAAAGGTTTCTTCTGGAAGTTAAATCGCACCGGGCTTTACAGAGTTTCACAGCGGTTGCGCAGGCACAGTGTTCTTTTTTTTTTTTTTAAGCGAGTGATGATTGACAGCATCTGAAGTGTTGACCTAATGGTCAACTCCTAAAGTGTCTAAAATGGCGGCTCGTCAACGTGCCTGGAGCGTTCGAATGAGGTATCTACATATACATATGGTAAATGGACTGCATTTATATAGCGCTTTTAACAGACCCTATGGCCATCCAAAGCGCTTTACATTTTGCCTCACATTCACCCATTCATATCCGACGGCGATGTCAGCCATGCAAGGCGCCATCCAGCTCATCGGGAGCAGCTGGGGTTAGGTGTCTTGCTCATGGACACTTCGACAGGTGGAACCGGGGATTGAACCACCAACCTTTCGGTTTGTAGCCAACCTACATGAACCACTGAGCCACTGCCGCCCAATATACATATCTATATGTCAAACTGCCAAACTGTGACATTGGCGATCCGAATCATGAATCAATGGTCTGATTCATTACCGTTTTAATCTTTGTTTGAGGATTGAAAACAAACATATAAGAGAAGAAAATGCTTATTAAAGTACTATTTTTTTGTTATTTTGGGACCGAAATGTATGTTTGATGCTTTAAGAGATTCTAACTAACCCACAGATGTCACATATGGGCTACTTTGGTGATGTTTTTATTACCTTTCTGGTCCTTCTGGAAAGGGACTGTATAATGTGCTTACATTTTTGTTGTTGTTGTTGTTGTATTCATGCTGCAATGAATGCTGAGAGCTTGTAAACTTTTAACCAATTAACAACATTTGTACACAAAAAAAGTTTATTCAGACAACTGTTCCAATAAGCATAATCAGTTCACTTGGATAAATTTCACATTTCTTTACCTTAAAGTGTGTGTGTGTGTGTGTGTGTGTGTGTGTGTGTGTGTGTGTGTGTGTGTGTGTGTGTGTGTGTGTGTGTGTGTGTCTGTGTGTGTGTGTGTGTGTGTGTGTGTGTGTGTGTGTGTGTGTGTGTGTGTGTGTACTTGTCTACCTATCTAACAGGGGACCTTGGCGTCGTTACACACTCACCAACAGGGGACCTCTGAGCCAAGAGGGGACATTTTTCAAGTCCCCTGTTGGTCATGCATTAAATCATGTGAAAATGAAGTAAAACACTAAAGAAATGCTCTGGTGATTTTTTTAATGTTTGACCAAGTAAGGACCTACAGGTGTGTGTGTTTAAATCATGTTAAAATCAAGAAACAACACTCTGGTGAATTTTTAAAAAATTTGACCAAGAGGGGACCTAAGAGTGTGTGAGTGTTTAAGGCCATGCTCAGCAGCTCCCCTGTAGGCTGGAGCAGGAACTGTAATAGCCCTTAAACACACGTCGTTCACACACACACACACTCCTCTATTGTTTGAATGGCCTGCTGTCCTCTGACTCTAGAGCTGCTGTTTAACAGGCTGCTTACTAAAGGAACAAACAGTATATAGATTATATCTCTTTACTAAATACCCTGACTAGTTTCAAACTTTGCATTACTTTAAAATTAAATACAACAGGATCCAAGAAAAAACGATTAAAAAATCTAAACAACCAGGATGTAATTAGAAATACATCTGCCATCAAAATGTGTGTGTCCTCAGTTTCTACAAATAAATATAGTAAATACCATCCATCATGGCTGTGGAGAGACCGTAAAACTTTATTAAATTATTAAGGGATCTCATTCAATGCTTTTGTAAACATTTTTTGTTTCTGTGTATATATATAACATTTTAATGACAGTGGCCTATAATTATTGAAAAATAATGCATTATTTTATTTATATTTAAAAAAAAGGTACGGTAAATGGGACAAACTTTGCATCTAAAGTTCTTTTAAACAAGTGTTAACATAGACATTATTAAAAACATTTTATTTTAGCCAAGTATTTGTAAAAATAATGTGTGACTTTTGGCCCATATAAAAGGCCCATCTTACCACCTTATACATTTATGAGCTTTTTAAACTAACCACTTTTGATTTATTTATGTTTAACAAAAAGAATCAGGTCCCCTGTTAGATAGTAAATCACGACACCTGTGTGTTTGCTGTGACATTTCTTATCATCACAAACACACTGTAAAGATTTAGAGTTTTTACAGCAATACCTGAGTTTAAAGGGTTAAATCAAGCAGAAAAAGCTCTCTAATGTATTAATTGCAGGTCATTATTGAATAGTGATTACGTTACACACACACACTGACTCAGGTCCCCTGTTAGATAGTAAATCACGACGCCTGTGTGTTTGCTGTGACATTTCTTATCATCACAAACACACTGCAAAGATTTAGAGTTTTAACAGCAATACCTGAGTTTAAAGGGTTAAATCAAGCAGAAAAAGCTCTCTAATGTATTAATTGCAGGTCATTATTGAATAGTGATTATGTTACACACACACTGACTCGGGTCCCCTGTTAGATAGTAAATCACGACGCCTGTGTGTTTGCTGTGACATTTCTTATCATCACAAACACACTGTAAAGATTTAGAGTTTTTACAGCAATACCTGAGTTTAAAGGGTTGAATCAAGCAGAAAAAGCTCTCTAATGTATTAATTGCAGGTCATTATTGAATAGTGATTACGTTACACACACACACTGACTCAGGTCCCCTGTTAGATAGTAAATCACGGCGCCTGTGTGTTTGCTGTGACATTTCTTATCATCACAAACACACTGTAAAGATTTAGAGTTTTTACAGCAAAACCTGAGTTTAAAGGGTTAAATCAAGCAGAAAAAGCTCTCTAATGTATTAATTGCAGGTCATTATTGAATAGTGATTACGTTACACACACACACTGACTCAGGTCCCCTGTTAGATAGTAAATCACGGCGCCTGTGTGTTTGCTGTGACATTTCTTATCATCACAAACACACTGTAAAGATTTAGAGTTTTTACAGCAATACCTGAGTTTAAAGGGTTAAATCAAGCAGAAATAGCTCTCTAATGTATTAATTGCAGGTCATTATTGAATAGTGATTACGTTACACACACACACTGACTCAGGTCCCCTGTTAGATAATAAATCACGATGCCTGTGTGTTTGCTGTGACATTTCTTATCATCACAAACACACTGTAAAGATTTAGAGTTTTTACAGCAATACCTGAGTTTAAAGGGTTAAATCAAGCAGAAATAGCTCTCTAATGTATTAATTGCAGGTCATTATTGAATAGTGATTACGTTACACACACACTGACTCAGGTCCCCTGTTAGATAGTAAATCACGATGCCTGTGTGTTTGCTGTGACATTTCTTATCATCACAAACACACTGTAAAGATTTAGAGTTTTTACAGCAATACCTGAGTTTAAAGGGTTAAATCAAGCAGAAATAGCTCTCTAATGTATTAATTGCAGGTCATTATTGAATAGTGATTATGTTACACACACACTGACTCGGGTCCCCTGTTAGATAGTAAATCACGACGCCTGTGTGTTTGCTGTGACATTTCTTATCATCACAAACACACTTTAAAGATTTAGAGTTTTTACAGCAATACCTGAGTTTAAAGGGTTAAATCAAGCAGAAATAGCTCTCTAATGTATTAATTGCAGGTCATTATTGAATAGTGACTACGTTACACACACACACTGACTCAGGTCCCCTGTTAGATAGTAAATCACGACGCCTGTGTGTTTGCTGTGACATTTCTTATAATCACAAACACACTGTAAAGATTTAGAGTTTTTACAGCAATATTTGAGTTTAACGGGTTAAATCAAGCAGTAATAGCTCTCTAATGTATTCATTGCAGGTCATTATTGAATAGTGATTACGTTACACACACACACTGACTCAGGTTCCCTGTTAGATAGTAAATCACGACGCCTGTGTATGGCTGTGACATTTCTTGTTGTCATAAACACACTGCAAAGATTTAGAGTTTTTACAGCAATACCTGAGTTTAAAGGGTTAAATCAAGCAGAAATAGCTCTCTAATGTATTCATTGCAGGTCATTATTGAATAGTGATTACGTTACACACACACACTGACTCAGGTCCCCTGTTAGATAGTAAATCACGACGCCTGTGTATGGCTGTGACATTTCTTGTTGTCATAAACACACTGCAAAGATTTAGAGGTTTTACAGCAATACCTGAGTTTAAAGGGTTAAATCAAGCAGAAATAGCTCTCTAATGTATTCATTGCAGGTCATTATTGAATAGTGATTACGTTACACACACACACTGACTCAGGTCCCCTGTTAGATAGTAAATCACGACGCCTGTGTATGGCTGTGACATTTCTTGTTGTCATAAACACACTGCAAAGATTTAGAGTTTTTACAGCAATACCTGAGTTTAAAGGGTTAAATCAAGCAGAAATAGCTCTCTAATGTATTCATTGCAGGTCATTATTGAATAGTGATTACGTTACACACACACTGACTCAGGTCCCCTGTTAGATAGTAAATCACGACGCGTGTGTGTTTCTCTCCTCAACCCCCACAACCCCCCACTCACAATTTACATTTCAATAAGGGAAGACTTGAAAAACCAGTTTGTGAACCACAGGCCAATAGAGCTCAAAATACCAATGTGGCAGTACCCTTCTCAAATAAACTAGAGAAGATGCTGGGATTTGCCCTGCCAAATTAAACTAAATTAGTTTTTACAATCGCTAGGACACATTTCTCAATACTTTGGTCATTTTCAAAACTTGTTCTCCAAAACAACTTTCTG
This sequence comes from Pseudorasbora parva, assembly GCF_024679245.1. NCBI lineage: Eukaryota > Metazoa > Chordata > Actinopteri > Cypriniformes > Gobionidae > Pseudorasbora > Pseudorasbora parva. The sequence continues at coordinate 29,996,304 of NC_090176.1, forward strand.
CTTCACAGCAGTTATTTCACATTCAAAATCCACAAAAACTAACAAAACACTTCATTCATGTCTCAAATCAAGTGCCAATGATCCACAGTTTAGCTTGCACAGACTGAAGTTGTGATCACTGTGTGAAGAGTTTTGAAAAAGTGACCAACATTTGTTTGACAAATTTGAGAGTGCCAGAGACTTTAACTAAGGAGAATATTCTGAGCACAGTGTGTGATGTTATTGAGATCTTTTATGAAACTTTTTAGAGGTGATAAAAGTAAGAGTTCCAGAGTATCGAGCTGAAGAAAAAAGTCTGAGCACAGCATGCGATACTGTTGAGATCCCTTCTGAAACTTTAGAGGAGACACATATGAGCAATCCAGTCTCTCTAGCAAAGGAGACAAATCAGAGCATAGTATGTGATGTTGTTGAGATCTCTTATGAAACTTTTAGTGGAGATAAACATGAGAGAATGTCATTTTTTGTCTCAGGATAAACATGTGAGAAGCAGGAGACTTAGCCTTATGTCTCAATTTGATGTTCACTTGATCTCATTTCTGTCTAGGAGAAAGATGTGAGTTGAGAAGGAGATCTCAGGTTTGATTTTCCTTTCCTCTAGGTTGCCCTTTGGTTCACAAACTGGGTTTTTAGGGCCCTATAAAATCTGTTTTATTTTTTCCCAAATTCCGTTTTTTCCGTTTAAATTTTTGCAAATTCCGTTTTTTCCGTTTTAATTTTTGCAGATTCCTTTTGTTCCGTTAAAATGTTTGGTAATTCAGTTTTTTTTCCCTTTACTGTAATTTTGGTGAAAAAAGAGTTTGCTTTTAATGTTAATATAATACAACATAAAACAAAAAATAGGAATGACCTTAAATTTATCGAGGTAACAAACATTACATTTACTTTTTAGGACAAATATTATATTTGACATAACACTGCACTTCAAATACTTCAAATATTAATGGTTATTAGCTTTAAACTTTCCGGTAAAATAAATTGTAATAGTTTATATAAGTTAAAATGAAAGTGCTCCATTAGCTTTTTCTTTCAAGTAATTTTTTTTTAAAAAGAACTAAAAAAAAAAAAAATCATAAGAATCATCTTTTACAGTACTATTAAGTAAAACATTTAAATTTGAAAATTAACATAAAAAAACACATTTCACCATGAAATCATGTAGTGAATTGTTCTGTGTGTTTAACAATCACCATTATGATATCCAGAGCTGTGAAAAATAAAAATACACGAAAACACAACACTGCCTGAAGTTTTTTTCCCCAACAAAGGCCCCTTTAAATGATTAAAACTAGATGCTTATCTTAACTTTAAGGTTACTTATCATGTAAACTAGCCATATACAGCATGTTAAATGCATGTTTGGAACAGACTAACAGAGGGGAAAACGGTTGCATTTGCAGCAGATATGCATTGCTGCCTAATGTGCACATTATAAATCAAAGCACGAGATGACAGGGGTCGAGCAGAACACCGGAAAATCTGACAGAATGGACAATATTTGTCTGTATGTGCAATACACGAGCGCGGCTCACGCTCTCCATATGCAAAGCTTCTGCGCCGCCTGCGCGTGCAGTGTGAAACCGTCGTTAGCGTCGAGTTTCTTAACTTTTTCGCTGCCGAAAGCAGAGCCGTGGAGACCAACTTCGCTGTACTTTCAATGTTTTGACGGGCGAGCTGAAATGACGGGAGGGGTTATGTCGCTTCCCCCGGTCTGCACTTTCCTCAGACATACGTTCTTAACCCACACGACACAGAATTTCATTACAAATATGTAAAATTCCGGGGAAATCTGCGTTAACACCAGATTCTGCGTTAATATGCCAATTCCGCGATTCCGTCCGCGATTCCGTGATCGCGGAAATTATAGGGCCCTAGGTTTTCAAGTCTTCCCTTATTTATTATTATTAAAATGTAAATTGTGTGGGGGGGGGGGGGGGGGTTGTGTGGATCTACTGTGTTTGTGGGCCCAGTTTACAGCAGTTAGTTCACCTACAAATGAAAATTAGCCCATGATTTACTCACCCTCAAGTCATCCCAAGTGTATATGACATTCTTTTTTTAAATGAATAAAATCTGAGTTATTTAAATTTATATTTAAAAAGTCCTGGCTCTTAAAATGCCAGTGCCTTGTCGGTCCATAAAAGTGCATCTAACCATCATATAACTGACCCACACAGTAACTGATCCATAGACTAAAATACTAGCTTTCGGTTTTCAGTGCCACACGAATCACATTGCGCTTAAAGGACAACTCCAGTGAGAAATGACCCTAGGGGTAATTAACAGATGGTTACCGAGTAGATCGTTCTCTGGGATGCGGTTTCATGAAAATCGAATTTAAAGAGTTTTATCTCTAAACACAGATTAGCTTATAATGTTTGTCTATGGGGCATGGAATAAGTGAAATTAAATTGCTAGTTAATACCACTAACAAGGCAGCATAATGAGGGTCCCTACATGCAAACCGAAGCATTGAGAACTTGTCAGAGTACAAACGGTTTAATAAGAAGATACTTTATAAAGACAGTACATTACACATTTACAGACTGCAGCCATCTTGGAAAACAGTCTCGACTAGTCGAGCCACGAACGTTGTGCTAAGTGAGCTGATCGATAGGAATTAAGTTTGTGAAATCTAATTACATGGACTTTTTTTTCTTTTTTTTCTCTACTGCGTTCAGTGCTTTCTTCCGGAAACAATGGCCCATATGAGATTCCAAGTCACAGTTCATCACTTAGCACAGCGTTCGTCACTCAAATCTGTTTTTAGAGATAAAACTCTTTACACTTGATTTCCATGAAAACGCATCCCAGAGAACGATCTACTCGGTAACCATCTATTAATTACCCCAAGGGTCATTTCTCACCGGAGTTGTACTTTAAAGAGTAACCCTTCTTCACCCATGAATCCTTGACGTATGTGCACTGACAAACACTGAAGAGAGAAGATAGAGCTAAACAAAACTTAGCGTCAGGGGTTACTCTTTTCATAATAACACTAAAACACAATTTCTTTCAATAAAAATAGTTAGTTTAGTCTATAAAGTTTAAAATATGGACATTGTTCTTACGCAAACGTGCCACTTTGCTTCAGAAGGCTCTTCATTACTCATGTGCTATATGCGTGAACACCTGAAGCACACGCCCCAAAAGCTGGATCTCTGACAGTCCACGAATGCTAAACTAAAATGCTAAAATTAATACAAAATTATTTAAAAAAAAATAGGAAGTATCCCAGTAAACATAGTTGCTTATGTCATAGTAGGTTCAGTTAAGTGAACATACACTTTGAGAAAAAGTAACTTTAAAATTATTAACTTATAATATATATATATATTTTTTTTTTTTACAGTGAGGACAGTGTTATATTACAACTACTGACAGACCGTCCTGAAAAGCACTGTTTATTTCATTTGTATCATATCTTTTGTATTTATTTGTGCTTTCACTTGTAATGTGTTTGGGCTAGTGGTTTAGATGTGCTCTTGAAATTGGAATAGAGAATAGTGTGTGTTGAGTTTGCTGCTCAACCCCCCACCAGTAATTTACATTTCAATGCAAGACTCTCACAGGTGAGACACAGAACCTCACTACTGTTACCTGTGTCCTAGACCAAATACACTGCCAAAAATAAATTGAAATTACATGATGAAATGAAATTACAATCGCTAGGACACATTTACCAATATTTAGGAGAACTGAGTGAGGAGTTTATAAATTTGCTAACCAACTTTCAGCTTCACAGCAGTTAATTTTACTTTTACAAATCAACTCATTCTTACAGAGCACTGGCAGCACAGGTTTACATCCAACACTAACATCAGGAACATTATACAATTAAAATGTCTTTACAAAACTAGAATGACACTCTCTACTGCTCATAATTCACTGCATGCTTACATTACAGTACATTATTATTCCTAAGTTTCCTCTTTTGAATGGATGGTAATGGACTAACACTGGTGTTGGTGTTCAGTTTCATCAAAGTTGCTTTGATAGTGTTTGATTTTTTTAGCAGTATAAATTGCATTACAGTATTACTGTATACATGTTGTAAATTGCTGTCTCATTCAGTTTTGTATTATGTTATTGTTTTGTCCATAAGTTTAACACTTTTGAAAACAGCATGTAAGGATGTGCAAATTGGCCTGTGTAGAACAAAGATTTGATTGTGTTTGTGTCAAAGTGAGAAAAGATTTCAGGTAAATTGAAAGATGTTGCCATTGAATGCATTTTGTGCTAAAGCAATGTTGATCCACAGTTAAGCTGTGATATAAAATGTTCTTTTACAAAACATTTCTCAATAATAAACACACTTTTTCAACTTTTTCAACTCTTCACACAGTGATCACAACTTCAGTCTGTGCAAGCTAAACTGTGGATCATTGGCACTTGATTTGAGACATGAAGTTTTTTGTTAGTTTTTGTGGATTTTGAATGTGAAATAACTGATGTGAAGCAGAAAGTTGGTTTGGAGAACTGTGTGAAGGATTTTGAAAATGACCAAAGTATTGAGAAATGTGGCCTAGCGATTGTAAAAACTGTAATTTAGTTTAATTTGGCAGGGCAAATCCCAGCATCTTCTCTAGTTTATTTGAGAAGGGTACTGCCACATTGGTAGTTTGAGCTCTATTGGCCTGTGGTTCACAAACTGGTTTTTCAAGTCTCCCTTATTGAAATGTAAATTGTGAGTGGGGGGTTGTGGGGGTTGAGGAGAGAAACACACAGGCGTCGTGATTTACTATCTAACAGGGGACCTGAGTCAGTGTGTGTGTAACGTAATCACTATTCAATAATGAGCTGCAATTAATACATTAGAGAGCTATTTCTGCTTGATTTAACCCTTTAAACTCAGGTATTGCTGTAAAAACTCTAAATCTGTGCAGTGTGTTTGTGATTATAAGAAATGTCACAGCAAACACACAGGCGTCGTGATTTACTATCTAACAGGGGACCTGAGTCAGTGTGTGTGTAACGTAATCACTATTCAATAATGACCTGCATTTAATACATTAGAGAGCTATTTCTGCTTGATTTAACCCTTTAAACTCAGGTATTGCTGTAAAACCTCTAAATCTTTGCAGTGTGTTTGTGATGATAAGAAATGTCACAGCAAACACACAGGCGCCGTGATTTACTATCTAACAGGGGACCTGAGTCAGTGTGTGTGTAACATAATCACTATTCAATAATGACCGGCAATTAATACATTAGAGAGCTATTTCTGCTTGATTTAACCCTTTAAACTCAGGTATTGCTGTCAAAACTCTAAATCTTTACAGAGTGTTTGTGATGATAAGAAATGACACAGCAAACACACAGGCGTCGTGATTTACTATCTAACAGGGGACCTGAGTGAGTGTGTGTGTGTAACATAATCACTATTCAATAATGACCTGCAATTAATACATTAGAGAGCTATTTCTGCTTGATTTAACTCTTTAAACTCAGGTATTGCTGTAAAAACTCTAAATCTTTACAGTGTGTTTGTGATGATAAGAAATGTCACAGGAAACACACAGGCGTCGTGATTTACTATCTTACAGGGGACCTGAGTCAGTGTGTGTGTGTAACGTAATCACTATTCAATAATGACCTGCAATTAATACATTAGAGAGCTATTTCTGCTTGATTTAACTCTTTAAACTCAGGTATTGCTGTAAAAACTCTAAATCTTTACAGTGTGTTTGTGATGATAAGAAATGTCACAGCAAACACACAGGCGTCGTGATTTACTATCTAACAGGGGACCTGAGTCAGTGTGTGTGTGTAACATATTCACTATTCAATAATGACCGGCAATTAATACATTAGAGAGCTATTTCTGCTTGATTTAACCCTTTAAACTCAGGTATTGCTGTAAAAACTCTAAATCTGTGCAGTGTGTTTGTGATTATAAGAAATGTCACAGCAAACACACAGGCGTCGTGATTTACTATCTAACAGGGGACCTGAGTCAGTGTGTGTGTAACGTAATCACTATTCAATAATGACCTGCAATTAATACATTAGAGAGCTATTTCTGCTTGATTTAACCCTTTAAACTCAGGTATTGCTGTAAAAACTCTAAATCTTTGCAGTGTGTTTGTGATGATAAGAAATGTCACAGCAAACACACAGGCGTCGTGATTTACTGTCACGGTTCATGGATTCCCTGTCTCACTCTTGGGTGCGTGTTGAATGTAGGTGAGGGCGGAGCCTGGGATTGGCTCATCACGCACCTGTGGCTGATCACCTGCACCAGCTGCAACTCATCACCTTCACCCTATTTAGTCTCTCTGTTTCTCTCTTGTCTTTGTCAGAGCGTTGTTGGATGTTTCCCCTTGTGTCTCCGTGTTGGTTGTCGTTTCCCCCTTCCGTGAAACGCTGGATCCCTTCCCGGATTACCTGTACCGACCTCCCGAGTCACAGCTGCTCACAGCCTGCCCGTGTCGCCAACAGAGCCTCTCTCACTGCTCTGTCTTATCCGGACTTCTTCAGTGTTCTGAGTTTTGACTTCTGTGACACTATCCGTCAAATAAACTAATTACTTGCTTTTGAATCCTGCCTCTGTGAATCCGTTACAGAACGCTCTGACCAACCATGGATTCAGCGAGTATCAACGCCCTACTGACCAGCAGCAACGAGAGACTGGACCAGCAGGAGGCGAACTTAACTGCCACAGGAAAGGCAGTACACACCTTGGTGGCACGGGTGGCCGAGCTGACCCAACAGATGCAACAACTCGTCGGTCCCACTGTGCCCGACCCACCGCCGATTCCCCACACACCATCCGCATCGCGGCAACCAGAACCACGTCTGCCTACCCCCGAGAGTTATGCCGGTGAGAGCAATTTTTGCAGAGCCTTCCTTACCAAGTGTTCCTTGTTTTTCGCTCTTCAACCGCAGACTTTCAGCACGGAGAGATCCAAGGTGGCATTCGTCCTCACCCTGCTCTCCGGACGAGCCGCACTTTGGGGAACGGCGGTGTGGGAGAATCAACATCCTTGCTGCTCCTCGTTCCAGACGCTGGCGGCGGAGATGAGAAGGGTGTTTGACCGAGCGGTGACCGGAAGAGAAGCGGCACGTCAACTCGCAGAGCTCCGTCAAGGTAACCGCTCGGTCTCGGATTATTCCATCGAGTTCCGCACCCTGGCCGCCGAGTGCAAGTGGAACGAGGAGGCACAGTGGGACATGTTCCTGCATGGGCTGGCTGACCGCATCCAGAAGGAGATCTTTACCATCGACCTTCCAGAGAAGATTGACGGTCTCATCGATATTGCGTTGAGGGTGGACGCTCGTCTGAGTCGGCTGAGGTCCAGGATGGAGCCTCAGTTTGGGAGCGTCGAATGCCCTCAGGCCAGCACTACGGATGCGGTCAGCCACACCTTCGACCCGGAGCCCATGCAGGTGGGTCGAGCTCGGCTCTCCCGGGAGGAGAAGGCGAGACGGAGATCCCGTGGTCTTTGCCTGTACTGCGGCGGGAACGGACACCTGCTAGACTCCTGCCCGGTAAAAGACCACGCCCGGCGGTAAAAGGAAGGCTACTGTCGGGCGGGATCTCCGTGGAAAAGACCTCATCCTCCACTCTCCTCCCGGTGAGATTGCTGTGGGCAGCTCAGGATTATTCCAGCCTTGCCCTTCTCGACTCGGGAGCGGAAGGTAACTTCATTGACTCTGCCCTGGTTCATAAACTCAACATACCCACCATTGCACTCAAGAACACCATTTCTGTCAACGCACTCAACGGACAAGTTCTCCCTGACATTTCATTCACCACTGAACCACTTACACTGATCACTTCCGGCAACCACACAGAACGCATTTCATTTTTCATCCTGGACTCCCCTTTGGCTCCCGTTGTCCTCGGTCACCCTTGGCTGGAGTTACACAATCCAAGGGTTGACTGGGGACAAAACTCTGTGTCTGCGTGGAGTGATAGATGTTATGAGTCTTGTTTGGTGTCTGCTTGTTCGTCTGTTTCTCGTTCTGTTTTTCAGAGTGAGACGGTGAATCTGTCTAACGTGCCTCCGGAGTACCTCGACCTGAAGGAAGTGTTCAGTAAGTCCCGAGCTGCTTCTCTCCCTCCGCATCGTCCCTATGACTGTGCTATAGATTTACTCCCAGGTAAGTCTCCGCCTAAGGGCAAACTATACTCTCTTTCTATTCCAGAGAGGGAGGCCATGGAGAAATATATTTCTGATTCTCTAGCCTCCAAATTCATCCGCCCTTCCTCTTCTCCAGCGGGGGCGGGGTTCTTCTTCGTGGGGAAGAAGGATGGTTCTCTGCGACCTTGCATTGATTACCGAGGGCTGAATAACATCACGGTAAAGAATACCTATCCTTTGCCGTTGATGTCTTCAGCTTTCGAGAGGTTACAGGGAGCATCCGTCTTCACGAAGTTGGACTTACGTAACGCTTATCATTTGGTTCGCATCAGGGAGGGGGATGAATGGAAAACCGCATTTAACACCCCCAGGGGGCATTTTGAATACTTGGTCATGCCTTTCGGCCTTTCCAACTCCCCAGCGGTTTTCCAGGCACTCGTCAATGATGTGTTGAGAGACATGGTCGACCAATTCATATATGTCTACCTGGATGACATTTTGATTTTTTCTTCGTCTCTCCAGGAACATGTTCGACACGTCAGACGAGTGCTTCAGAGGTTGCTAGAGAATGGGCTTTTTGTCAAGGCGGAGAAATGCGCTTTTCATGCACAGTCTGTTCCTTTTTTAGGGTACATCGTGTCATCGGAGGGAATGCGCATGGATCCCGACAAGGTTAAGGCTGTGATGGATTGGCCAAGTCCAGATTCCCGTAAGGCCCTACAGAGGTTTCTGGGGTTCGCCAATTTCTATCGGCGTTTTATTCGCAATTTCAGCCAACTAGCCGCACCTCTGACTGCCTTGACCTCTCCCCGAATGACGTTCAGGTGGTCCGATACAGCCGAGGCTGTATTCGCCAAACTGAAAAGCCGCTTTGTTTCGGCTCCCATCTTAGTCGCCCCTGATCCCACACGTCAGTTCGTGGTAGAGGTCGACGCGTCAGAGGTGGGGGTAGGAGCGGTTCTTTCACAGCGCTCTCCCTCAGATGACAAGATGCACCCGTGCGCGTTTTTCTCCCATCGTCTTTCTCCTGCCGAACGCAATTATGACATTGGTAACAGAGAGTTGTTGGCTGTCAAGTTAGCGTTGGAGGAGTGGCGTCATTGGCTTGAAGGGTCGGGGGTACCTTTTATTGTATGGACGGATCATAAGAACCTTGAATATATTAGATCTGCTAAAAGACTCAACTCCAGGCAGGCTCGGTGGGCACTTTTTTTCGGACGTTTTGACTTTGTTCTCTCGTACCGCCCCGGGTCTAAAAACATCAAACCCGACTCTTTATCTCGTATTTTTGATGCTTCCGAACGCCCGGTTACTCCCGAGTGTATTTTGCCAGAGAAGATAGTTATCTCTACACTCACATGGGAGATCGAATCGAAGGTCAAAGTGGCCTTAGAAGGGGTAACGCCCCCGCCCGGCGGCCCACCGAGTTGTTTGTTCGTTCCGGAGGGGTTAAGATCCAAGGTCCTCAAATGGGGTCACTGCTCCAACATTGCCTGTCATCCAGGGGTAAACCGCACTTGCAGTTTAATAAAGCAACGATTTTGGTGGCCACTTATGGCTCGCGACGTTCGCAGTTTTGTTTTGGCTTGCTCGGTCTGTGCGGTTGGTAAGACATCTAACCAACCTCCCCAGGGGTTACTTCAGCCGCTGTCTGTTCCTTCGAGACCCTGGTCCCACATCGCTCTAGATTTTGTTACCGCCCTCCCGCCCTCCCAGGGCAAGACGGTCGTTTTGACCGTCGTGGACCGATTCTCGAAGGCAGCACATTTCATTCCCTTGCCCAAATTACCCTCAGCCAAGGAGACAGCGGTATCTGTAGTAGATCACGTCTTTCGGTTACATGGCCTCCCGATGGACGTGGTCTCCGACAGAGGTTCCCAATTTGTGTCCAAATTTTGGCAGGAGTTTTGTAAATTACTAGGAGCCACGGTTAGTCTGTCTTCGGGTTATCACCCCCAAAGCAACGGTCAGACCGAGAGAGCCAATCAGGATCTGGAGAGAGTGTTGCGATGTTTGGTATCCAAGAATCCTTCATCCTGGAGCCAGCAACTCTCTATGGTTGAGTACGCTCATAACTCGTTACCAGTATCATCTACGGGCCTTTCGCCATTTGAGTGTAGTGTAGGTTACCAGCCACCTATTTTTCCTAGTCTGGATTCCGAGGTCGCGGTCCCCTCTGTTCACGCCTTTATCCAGAGGTGTCATCGCACATGGACCAGAGCCCGTGAGACTCTGCTCCAGGTGGGAGCGCGCACCAAGGCTAAAGCCGATCGCCACCGGTCTAAGCCTCCCGTTTACGTCGTCGGTCAAAAAGTGTGGCTTTCTACCAAGAACATTCCTCTCCGCTCCGTATCTAATAAACTTGCTCCCAAATTTATCGGCCCGTTCACTGTCACCAAGATCATTAGTCCGGTGACAGTCCGCCTCAAACTCCCTCCGGCGTACAGGAGGATTCATCCCGCCTTCCATGTATCCAAAATCAAACCTGTTTTTCACTCCCACCTTAATCCGCCAGTCCCGGTTCCCCCACCGCCGCGACTCGTAGATGGGGAACCAACTTATTCGGTTAATCGCATTCTGGATTCTAGACGGAGGGGACGCGGTTTCCAGTACTTGGTGGACTGGGAAGGTTACGGTCCGGAGGAGAGAAGTTGGGTTCCTGCTAGGGACATTCTGGATCACTCCCTTATTGATGATTACAATCAACAGGTAAGGTCGGCTGGGAGCGTCAGGGGACGCTCCTAGGGGGAGGGGTACTGTCACGGTTCATGGATTCCCTGTCTCACTCTTGGGTGCGTGTTGAATGTAGGTGAGGGCGGAGCCTGGGATTGGCTCATCACGCACCTGTGGCTGATCACCTGCACCAGCTGCAACTCATCACCTTCACCCTATTTAGTCTCTCTGTTTCTCTCTTGTCTTTGTCAGAGCGTTGTTGGATGTTTCCCCTTGTGTCTCCGTGTTGGTTGTCGTTTCCCCCTTCCGTGAAACGCTGGATCCCTTCCCGGATTACCTGTACCGACCTCCCGAGTCACAGCTGCTCACAGCCTGCCCGTGTCGCCAACAGAGCCTCTCTCACTGCTCTGTCTTATCCGGACTTCTTCAGTGTTCTGAGTTTTGACTTCTGTGACACTATCCGTCAAATAAACTAATTACTTGCTTTTGAATCCTGCCTCTGTGAATCCGTTACATTTACTATCTAACAGGGGACCTGAGTCAGTGTGTGTGTGTAACGTAATCACTATTCAATAATGACCTGCATTTAATACATTAGAGAGCTATTTCTGTTTGATTTAACCCTTTAAACTCAGGTATTGCTGTAAAACCTCTAAATCTTTGCAATGTGTTTGTGATGATAAGAAATGTCACAGCAAACACACAGGCGTCGTGATTTACTATCTAACAGGGGACCTGAGTCAGTGTGTGTGTGTAACGTAATCACTATTCAATAATAAGCTGCAATTAATACATTAGAGAGCTATTTCTGCTTGATTTAACCCTTTAAACTCAGGTATTGCTGTCAAAACTCTAAATCTTTACAGAGTGTTTGTGATGATAAGAAATGACACAGCAAACACACAGGCGTCGTGATTTACTATCTAACAGGGGACCTGAGTGAGTGTGTGTGTGTAACATAATCACTATTCAATAATAAGCTGCAATTAATACATTAGAGAGCTATTTCTGCTTGATTTAACCCTTTAAACTCAGGTATTGCTGTCAAAACTCTAAATCTTTACAGAGTGTTTGTGATGATAAGAAATGACACAGCAAACACACAGGCGTCGTGATTTACTATCTAACAGGGGACCTGAGTGAGTGTGTGTGTGTGTAACATAATCACTATTCAATAATGACCTGCAATTAATACATTAGAGAGCTATTTCTGCTTGATTTAACTCTTTAAACTCAGGTATTGCTGTAAAAACTCTAAATCTTTACAGTGTGTTTGTGATGATAAGAAATGTCACAGCAAACACACAGGCGTCGTGATTTACTATCTAACAGGGGACCTGAGTCAGTGTGTGTGTGTAACATATTCACTATTCAATAATGACCGGCAATTAATACATTAGAGAGCTATTTCTGCTTGATTTAACCCTTTAAACTCAGGTATTGCTGTAAAAACTCTAAATCTGTGCAGTGTGTTTGTGATTATAAGAAATGTCACAGCAAACACACAGGCGTCGTGATTTACTATCTAACAGGGGACCTGAGTCAGTGTGTGTGTAACGTAATCACTATTCAATAATGACCTGCAATTAATACATTAGAGAGCTATTTCTGCTTGATTTAACCCTTTAAACTCAGGTATTGCTGTAAAAACTCTAAATCTTTGCAGTGTGTTTGTGATGATAAGAAATGTCACAGCAAACACACAGGCGTCGTGATTTACTATCTAACAGGGGACCTGAGTCAGTGTGTGTGTGTAACGTAATCACTATTCAATAATGACCTGCATTTAATACATTAGAGAGCTATTTCTGTTTGATTTAACCCTTTAAACTCAGGTATTGCTGTAAAACCTCTAAATCTTTGCAGTGTGTTTGTGATGATAAGAAATGTCACAGCAAACACACAGGCGTCGTGATTTACTATCTAACAGGGGACCTGAGTCAGTGTGTGTGTGTAACGTAATCACTATTCAATAATGACCGGCAATTAATACATTAGAGAGCTATTTCTGCTTGATTTAACCCTTTAAACTCAGGTATTGCTGTCAAAACTCTAAATCTTTACAGAGTGTTTGTGATGATAAGAAATGACACAGCAAACACACAGGCGTCGTGATTTACTATCTAACAGGGGACCTGAGTCAGTGTGTGTGTGTAACGTAATCACTATTCAATAATGACCTGCAATTAATACATTAGAGAGCTATTTCTGCTTGATTTAACCCTTTAAACTCAGGTATTGCTGTCAAAACTCTAAATCTTTACAGAGTGTTTGTGATGATAAGAAATGACACAGCAAACACACAGGCGTCGTGATTTACTATCTAACAGGGGACCTGAGTCAGTGTGTGTGTGTAACGTTATCACTATTCAATAATGACCTGCAATTAATACATTAGAGAGCTATTTCTGCTTGATTTAACTCTTTAAACTCAGGTATTGCTGTAAAAACTCTAAATCTTTACAGTGTGTTTGTGATGATAAGAAATGTCACAGCAAACACACAGGCGTCGTGATTTACTATCTAACAGGGGACCTGAGTCAGTGTGTGTGTAACGTAATCACTATTCAATAATGACCTGTAATATTCAATAATGTAAATACATTGGTGTACCTGACAATAATCTTAAATGAGAGATGTGGACTGATCATATACTGTAATTATGAAGACACAACAGAGAATGAATTTCTTAAAGAAATGACTTTTCTGTAATGTATTAGGTGTTATGTATAAGGTATATTGTGTTTGTGTGTGTGTGTGTGTGTGTGCCTATTGTGATACCAGATGCCTGTGTAAACAAGTTAACTTATTTTAATGTGTTGACTAACATACGAAAGCAAAAGAAGACTTGTGGACTAACTAAGTGTAGTGTGTTACTTGATGTTACATCTTGTAACTTTATTGCGACTGTGTAATAAATATATTTAAAAATAAGCTTCAAAATAAATTAAAGTATATTTTAGGTTACAAATAAATACTTCTCAGTACATTCAAAAGAACACAGTTATTATAAAAAGACATATTATTACTTGACACATTATATAGTCTGTACGAAGCTTAACTGCATTTATGTTATTTATTTGTAAAGACATGTAATGGTGGAGATGGCATATATATATGCCAAATGCATATATATATATATATATATATATATATATATATATATATATATATATATATATATATATATATATATATATATATATATATAAATAAAATGAAGACAGACTTGACTGCCAGCTCACTTCACATTCACACACACACACACAGCTCCACTGCAGACTAATGGAGGTCCCCTGTTGGATAGGTAGACATCGGTCACACACACACACACACACAGCTCCATTAGAGTCTATGGAGGTCCCCTGTTGGATAGGTAGACATCATTCAGGTCCCCTCTTGGCATATTTTTTAAAAAATAAAAAAATGCTTATTTGAAGTTATATTATGAATAAGGACCTTAAAAGAAAATTTTGTATGTGATTTTTGTTTCTTCAAAATGACTAGAAATACAGGTCCCCTCTTGGATAGTGTAGAGTGATAGTCCCCTCTTGGTAATATAGACGTGTATGTGTGTGTGTGTGAGAGAGAGAGAGAGAGAGAGAGAGAGAGAGAGTGTGTGTGAGTGGATGTGTTGACAAGTTTTCAGTCCCAGGAGACACAAAAGACATAAGAAGCCATCCATGCAGCTGCTAAAAGAACATGATGAGAGAACACACACACACGTTTGTTTAACTATATTAGTAAGGACATGCATAGACTTCCATTGATTTAAATCAAGTTAATGATATTTTCTATAACCTAACACAACCCCTACCCCAGAACTTACCCATCACAGAAACACATGCAAAACACTTGATTTAAACAAAAACATGTTGTGGACTATTTATAACCCCTTTTTTTGGGGCCAGTAAAATGTCCTTATTAGTTGTCATAATAAGTAAGGACATTTGGCCCTTACAAACAAAGGCAAACTTGTACACACACACACACACACACACACACACACACACACACACACACACACACACACACACACACACACACACACACACACACACACACACACACACACACACACACACACACACACACACACACACACACACACACACACACACACACACACACACACGTTTTAGAAAGGTCATTCACCTGATAGTTCTAGCCCTCAGTCTACATTACATTTAAACATTGATAACAAGCAAGCTCAATCGTGTCCTCAGGTTCAAGTTAAAAAGGCCTGTGTGTGTGTGTGTGTGTGTGTGTGTGGTGCAATGTAAGCAAAATACTAAAGTTCTGCCTTGAGATAGGAAAGGCCTAGGCAATTAGGCTGTTTCATGTCACTGGACTGTGTCTGTTTCCCCCTCTGGACACTTCTGAGTACCGCTTAAGACACCTAAACGCTGTGGAGTAGGGAGCAGAGCAGGGATAATGTCATTTAGATTGAGGAACCGTGACTGGGAGTAGTTTTGGATCAGATAATGGTCTCCGTAAAGGAACATTATTCCACATCAGCATGAGTCAAGCTCTTGTCTGATGTTAGCTGGCTTGATATCTCTTTAAAACATAGGATACAAATATATTTATATACTTAGATTAAAATATGTTAAAATGGTCAATTCAAAAATGAAGATGAAAAATGAACTGAAATCCAGTTAAATTGTAGTTCAATTGCATTCCACAAACACTTTTAACTTAAAACACACACATACACAGAGTATCTAGAGAATTTCCTGTGCCTACCCACCCACCTTAAACTGGCCCGTGGGACAGAGGAACAGAGATGAGCGGGGAGGAGGCTGTCTGTATGTCCTCAGCATGGTGACACAAATCCTGAAGAATTCTGCCAAGTTCTCCGTCTGTGTCCCTGTCTATTTTTCATCAATCTTTTTTAAGTTCAAATAAGATCATATAAGTTAATAATCTTGAGGTAGAGATAAAATAATTGATTGTTCAGCTGATAGTGACATATAGAGAAATTAATTTGTGGTGTTTTTTTCAACTATGGGCATGCATTGACCCTATGGAAATTATGGTTGAAATTACATTTTAAATGTTTTTGGAATAAAATGGCAAATTAATTTATATATAAAACAAAAAAAATTATATATAAAGATACATCAGATATCAAGATATTAGAAATATTTCACACTAGAATTAATACAGGTTTACAAAGCCCAACAAAATGATGGGGGAGATAACAACAATAAAACAGACTGCACACTCATTACAGACATATGAATATTAGAATATGACCACAGAGTTGAGGGCACCTTAAGCATTTAAAAAATCTACAACAAACTGCCAAAACTATGGAGAAACGCGGAAGAACATTTAAAAGGTCTAAGGATATTTTCTGTACATTTAAGAGCGCTACACTATGTACACAGTGCTGGTTCATTTTTAGAGCAGTACTAGAGTATATGAAATATGTCCATTAAAAACTCCGGTCTGTATCTGATCTATATCATCTATGTGGTGAGCGCTGTCAAACTCATCACGGCGTTCCGCGCAGAAACCGTTCTCTTGCGCGCGCCGCATGTTGTTTGAATTCTCCGCTGTCCTCTCTCAAACAGTGTCAGGCTGAGCAGCGTTCCGAATATTGTTTAAGCGACATGAACCGATATTGCGGTATAATAAAAATTCATATCATAACAAAAACATACCGGTATGAACCGGTATACCACCCAGCACTAATGTATCCTGTTCATTCTATTCTTCCCAAAAACCGATAACCTTTTGAATGCTATATTCCCACTTTGACAATCACATTCTAAACCTGTAGCCATTTCATTAGAAAATCCGATCTCAGGTATTAGAGCACAAACATTATTGATTTTGATATAACTGTTTGTGAACAGTTATTTGTTTTTATTCATTCAACAATAAATGCGAAGTAACTGCTAAATTCCGCTGTCTCTTATTTTACACTTTACCTTAACGTTGTTGTAAATGTTGTGCACTGCACATTAATGACACATACACACTGTAATGTAAAATTTGACCTTTTTATGTTTCCAAATCCATGATGTATCACAACTGGCTATATAGATCTAGTTCCTGATGTGGTGAAGAGAGAGTTGTAGGGCCATTCAACACCACTTGCACTTAAAAAGAAATACAAGCCGACAGTAACATCCCCCTCGTAAACATTTATGAAAGTAGAGCGTTTGTCTTGAGAAGGCCAAGTCACAGACATTTTCACAGAAATATAATATCTGTTATCAGAGTTTCCTATTTGTCCCACATTACTTTGGTGGAAGGTTGTGGCACAGGTGATTTTTCTTTCCTGTATGAGATAAAACAGGACTCGAGAAAAGAGAGTAAGTCTTAAGTGGGACTATGAATCCTTATCTGATGTTACAAGTACTTGAAATACGAGACTCAATATGAGAACATATCCAGACCCAACAAGTATGGAGAAGTGGGATAAAAAAAAAAACCTGAATATCTGCGATCATGGCGTTGGTTTGCTTTGTGCCAAGGCTTGTTATATTTACTGATTTAGCTATACACAACGGTAACTTTAGCCACGTTATTGTAGACTGTTGTTGACCCTGTAGGTAGTACATGGAAAGGTGGGGGAAAAAAGGATATTAAAATGAATGTCCATGACTCCGACCTTGAACAAATATCTCATAAATTGTGAATGTAGCAAAGTGGTTTCATCAAAAGGTGACCTATAGTGTAAAACAAAATGAGGCAACGTTGACCGCCTTTCACTCCACAGATAAGTGTTTACGTAACATTCACTTTGTGCGGTTAAATGAATGTCAAGAGTCCAAATGGCAAAGCTGCAAGAGTGAAAAAAGCCTATTAGGACAGGGAATATTTTTATCTATCATATTGCATGGAGGAAAACAATGGTAAACAGGCAGACACATCTGTCCCCAGCTTATCTGTGTATTATGACGCACTTAACCAACGCGCCTAATGCACACATCACCGGTGCCTGGTAAAGCCTTCTGTAGCTGGACTTAACGAGCAAAGGTCCTCACCACAAGCATTTACTGTAAGCTTTATGGATTGACAGGTCATGGATAGGTGGTTGGCAGATATTTGTTACTTGTTATGATAACATTCAAGGTGAGGATAATGATGAAATGACATCGTCTATCATTGGTTCCTAAAGCCTTCCCTTCACCAAGTGCCTTCCAAATGGCTACATAATGTAAAGTCGGCCGTTGGCATCTTGGCAGCGCATCACCGCCGGAAAACTGTATATGGGCAATGTGGCTGGAGCAGAGGTGACGAGATAACTAACAGACAGCAGACAAACGGCTTTCCACCTGTCACTCAAAGTGGCCACGCCCTTAATTATGCAGAACTTTAAAGCTTTATATAATGTAAACTAATGTGTTCACCCCCAAAATTCACCCCCCTTACAACTGTCATGAAGAGCAAAATTAGCCGTAAAGACCAAAACTACAATTTGTACCAGGCTGTAAACATTTTTCTGCTGTAATGTTGGGCATTTTAACATGGGGCTTAATGAGATTGTGCTCATTTTTAGAGCATGTCTCTAGTGGCCAGTCGATGAATTGCAGTTTAAGTCACTTTTGTATTGGATTCAAAAGAAACTGGGGGATGTTACCTCTTAGTTCCGACTAAAATTTTTAAATCTATCTAGCCTGTTAGATAGAACTGTGTAACGATAGAAAGACAGATGGATAGAATAAAAGACAGTCTGTCAAACTTCAAGGCTTTGTAAAGTTTTCCAGACCTTTCAAAACCTCAAACATTCATAGTCTATCCCAACAAACTGTTTCTGTCAAACAGTACAGTTAAAATAATGATCTTTGAATATCAATTATTTTAAATTCTACTTCATTACATTCAAATTTAAACTGCATTTCTGCATCCTGTTTGCTGCCTTAATTCAGGAATTCAAAATGCATTGTCAATTCAATTCTGAATGACCTAACTTTGCCTGGAGCAGCACAGGTCTGGTTTATTGATGCCCATCTAATATATTACATTTTCTGTCCTCCTTTTTTTGTAAATGACAGGATAATTGTTTTATTGATGAAGGGTACGCATTACTGACTGCTCGCTCATAGGTCAAAGGTCAAAGATTAGGGAGGATGCCGTGATGTTGTCGAACAGCTTTTATGACTATCAGAATTTGCAAGCGAACAAGCTGCAGGAGCTTTCCAAATTAAGAAAACAACCTGAAACGGAAAGATTAGTCTCTGTCTGATCTCCTCTCATTTGAACTGTTATTTCAACCATCTTCATTTTCCTGTGCCAATGGTGAAACAAATGTTCCTGTTAAACATTCCAGGATTCATCCATATTTAATTACTCGCACCTTCATTAACATACGCCTCCCTTTAATGAAGAAAGTGTTACATTTATTCACAGCAAATGGCAATTCTGCCTTTGATGATCTCAACAATTAGAGAACATCAAAGCCTAGGTTGTGCAAACTTGGATTCTCATTTCCATAATTAAACCAACCTGTAGACAGAAAAAAAGACTAACATTTGAAATGGAAAGTTAAATTATATTTATGCTGCTTATGAAATAATTATGTACCTTGTACTCAATTAAGAATGTGTTAATTAACTTGTAGTTTAAACATAACTAAGAAAGTTGTTTAGCTGCTCTGTAAGGAATTAGTGACGTTCGTTTTGGCATGTCTCATTCCTCACAGTAAAATGAGGAATCTTTCATCTTTTAAGTCATTTTAATGGCAGAAGAAAAAGTTAATGTTATGACAGATTGAGATTGATGCTTTACAAAATGACCTCATTTGCTTCTGCCAATTTCATACCAATCTCTCATCAGAGGTGTTCTCAAAATGCTCATGATTTTTTTTCCTCTTGGTCTCACACATACACATGCTCAACTGCACAATAAATCACCTGATTAATACTGAGTGTACACAACAGGCTTGTCAACTTTACAGGTTTTTGTGGATCATACTTTTCTCTTCACATTATATATCACAAGCAAATATTGCCATTTGTTTTTTTTTTTTGTAATGGAGTAAACTATACATTTGTTTTAAGAAATAAAAAATATGCATAAAACTCACAAACATTTGATACCTGATTATCATCACACGATTATTATTGGTAGACAAGTGCATGGTTTCTGACATTAATCCATCTAAATTAAATCAATAGGTGAGTCACTCAAATATCTGTACTGCATCAGACAACTTAAAAAAAATTCCAGACTGAATATTACTATGTTATTTTGCTTACTATATAAGCTAATAACAAACACACATATGTGATTAACATGTAAAGTAACACCATAATCCAGACCACTAAAACATTCTAGCAATAGTGCAAAGTAAAAAGAAATCTTTTTCACTCTTTAGTCTTTAGTTTTATTATATTTATAAAAGAAATATAGGCTATACCGAGTCTTTCCGGAAAAAAACGAACGGCTGGAGGTGTATTGAGTGGGCGGAGCTAAAGAATGACGAGCGCGCAGCGACAGCACGAGAGTTTCTGAAAGCTGACATCCTCAAGCGTGGAGAAGAAAACGTTACCCTAAATAAACCATGGCTATCAGATTCAGCTAATACAGATATGATCCAGAATCAGATCCGGAGGCTGAAATAAATTGAACAGGAAAAAAAACAGCAACAGCAGGACGTCCGTTCTCGCATTTGAATGACGAAGCACGCTTTGTGAGAACGCTAGGTTTATGTTTGGGTGGTTTTACAATAAACAAACTGACACCTATATTGGTCAGCTAAACAAATGTATTTAAACACACCATAGATCGCATGCTCCATTGATAAATTAACTAACGTTATATACAATCGTGTTGTTTACTGATGTTTACTTACTCAACGATAGCCAACAACACACATTTGAAGCAGTTTTACTCACCACCTATTTCCAAAGCAGGACCGCAAACCTTTATCATTGGGACCGCTCCGTCAAAAACACACTTCTTTGGTAACTGTTGATTTCGTGAAGTCCTGACAGCAGAGACCGTGGAGATCAGCTACAGCTACAGCAGCTACAGCACGAGAGCTTCTGAAAGCTGACATCCTCAAGCGTGGAGAAGAAAACGTTACCCTAAATAAACCATGGCTATCAATCAGATTTAACTAATACATATATGATCCAGAATCAGATCCAGAGGATGAAATAAATTGAACAGGAAAAAAAACAGCAACAGCAGGACGTCCGTCTCTGTGGTATGTACTGTATTTAGTGGCCTGTCAACATTTGTGTGTGTTTACTTGCAGTTTATGAGGACATGATTCGGTTTATGGACTATTGTATGCGATTAAACATTAGCCGTAGCAAGCAAAACGGTTTTTCACGTCAGACTAGTGTAACGTTATACATAGAACAGCAATGGAGTAACCGTTAGCGCATTTGAATGACGAAGCACGCTTTGTGAGAACGCTAGGTTTATGTTTGGGTGGTTTTACAATAAACAAACTGACACCTATATTGGTCAGCTAAACAAATGTATTTAAACACACCATAGATCGCATGCTCCATTGATAAATTAACTAACGTTATATACAATCGTGTTGTTTACTGATGTTTACTTACGCGCCGATAGCCAACAACACATTTGAAGCAGTTTTACTCACCGCCTGTTTTCAAAGCAGGACCGCGAACCTTTATCGTTGGGACCGCTCCATCAAAAACACACTTCTTTGGTAACTGTTGATTTCGTGAAGTCCTGACAGCAGAGACCGTGGAGATCCACTTTTGCAACCGTAGCGTATGTTGTGACGCTTCCTGTCATTTCTGCGTTCAAACTGGTTCAAATGCAGCGCTGCCTTCCCGGAATGCTGTGCTGAAGCGTTGAAGTCACTTGATGTCACCCATAGGAATAAAGTGGCGCGGCATGCGGCGTGACAAACGTGTTGCACAGACTAGTGGATCTGCTGCACCTGAGAGCAGTGTTTATGGGCGGCGTGCTTCTAGTCACGAGCGCGCGCACATTCCCGGGAGAAGAGCCCGTACGGCCTATACAAGGATATCCTGCTCTGTCGACGTCAAGCGGCCCCATATTCGAAAAAAACTGTCCGAAACTTGTGAGAAACCAGAAGGAGTATTTTTGACACAGAAATACTCCATCAAACGTCCAACTTAGTTTTTGAATCCAATCCAATCCTTTTTTTTTTTTGGGAATCCAAGTCTTTAACAGTGTAAAAAAGCTCAGTATGCATGAAACAGCATTTCACATTTATACTATTCATCACAAAAAAACAAAACAAACCACCAAAAACATTCACAAAAATATTAAAGGGTTAGTTTACCCAAAAATGAAAATTAGGCCTTCTGAAGCGATGCGTTTGTGTAAGAAAATATTCATATTTAAACTTTATAAAGTAAATGATCTAGCGTTTGCCCGATCGCTTTCCATATTCAACTCTCACAGTTCAAAACGCTTACACTACATTGCACACCAATTATGTATTTTTTTCCGATCTGGCAGAAGATAATTGACTTTATAAAGTTTTAAATATGAATATTTTTCTTACAGAAGGTTTTCAGAAGGCCTTTATTAACCCCCCAGAGCCATGCGGAGCAGTTATATGATGGATGGATGCACTTTTATGGACTTCACAAACGAAACAACAATTAACTGCTGTTATAATGTTTGGAAGAGCCTGAACATTTTTTAATATAACTGATTTTGAAAAGAAGTACTTTCTGAAAGAAGCATGTCCACATACACCTAGGAGGACTTGAGGGTGAGTAAATCATGGGCTAATTTTCATTTTGGGGCAAACTATCCTTTTAAGCAGTTGCTTTAAACTGTGATTTTATTTTATTTTTTTAAATTGTGATTTTGTTTATTTAGAACTAAATCAGTAGATTGGCTAAACCCAGCCTGATCTGCTGTCATTTTGATTTCACCCATCAAACTCTGTCTGGAAACCTGTACATTCATTTCTACTACATCTGTTACAGTTTTGCAGGAACCAATCACAGACTGGCTTATCCACCTGGCGCACTATTAGCGGGTTTAACACGATGACGGCTAGAGAAACAATGGGTCGTTGCCCGTTGCCCCTTGTGGTCTGATTGGTTGAAGGACTATCCAATTCCGTACAATTCCGAGTTATTTAAATAATGCTTATTGATCACGCCTTTTGTGTAGTAGAAAGTACAGAGCAGACTCCCCAGACCAATGTTTAGTTTTAAATTGAGATTGGTCTAGTTGTAGCCAGACAACTAAATCAGCATATTAGAAGGATTTCTATGATTTCTGCAGAATTGTGTGACACTGAAGACTGGAGTGATGCTGAAAATGCCATCACATATTCAAATAGAACACAATTATTTTATGTTGTTATGAGAACACAGTATTACTGTTTTTCTGTATTTCTGATTATATAAATGAAGTCTGTGTAAATATAAGAAACATATTTAAAAAACCTTACAGAAACCAAACCTTTGAATGGTAGTGTATTGTATATTTGTTAACATAAACTTCTCTAGACACTCCAAAATGAGTGCTGTGCTACTTAAATTCATCATGTCATCCCACTATATCCGTTATCCTATTACAAATTTACATATACGTTGATTTATTTATTTGTTTATTTTAGGGGGAGAAATTGCCTCCTCCCCAAATGAAACCTATGCCACTGGCAATACATCTCAGAGATTTCAAAACACTACACAGCGTTTCATACCTCTCCAGTAACTAACATATTCAAGAAGGAAAGTTCAGGAACTTGTTGTGTTTGGCCTTTGCACTCCATCCATCCCCTGTTCAAAATCAAACCGGGGTTCTCGCTGTGACCTGTTCTCTACTCTATACTGTCGACTCTGTTAACATTAGCCAAACTAATGAGGCAACGCTCCTTATCTGCCTCCCTCCTCTCTTGACATGGGCGTCCTGCACACAGTTCTCTCGCAGTCATCGCTCCTCTGTGCGTCAGCTCCTGCAAGTCGGGGAGTCGAACCCCTCTGGCCCTCGCTCTTCGTGGGAACAACATGCTCCCCCCCACCTCCCCGATGGACCTTAGGCCTTGTCATCTTTAAACCTTCAAACAACACCCGAGTCGCCCTCCCCCTTCCCACGGTTAAAATAAATTGTCCTTAGTGTAGAGCCGGCTGTCTGAAGCTTGCAAGTTAGGCCTTCCTGTCTTCAGGATTTTGGAAGCCCTCCCCCAGAGAGTAAGAAAGACTTTGTGAGAAAGACGAGAGAGAAGAGGGACAGGAAAAGAGAGCAAATGAGAAGAAGGTGTTGTGATTCCTGCCCACTCTTGAATGAGGACAGCGCCCACACACTTTTTCTCAAGCCCCCACGAGCACTGATGGCTGCAGTGATAATATGGGGCTGGGTGTGTGTGTGTGTCGTAATGACGGTTAGGTGGCGTTTAATGGCTGGCCAAAGTATCCTCGTGGGCGACTGCCGTTCCCATGCCCCGCTGCATTCCTCTCTTAGATCCCAGACGCGTTCTTTTGCTACTATTTATTTTTCCTTCCCCCTACGTGGAGGCCAGGATGTACAACGAGTGCATTACCAGTGACCTGAGTGGGAGGGGAAACAGTGGAGCCCTCCTGAACACAAATGGACATACACACATACACACTTAAATGTTGCCATTAGTCCGGCCCCCAAGGGGTTATGCTCTCCTTTTAACACAGCAGTGACACCGTGTGTAGTGTGCTCTGGGTAGCTGTGGAGCAATATTTGACCCATCGTGAGGTCTGTGTGATTATATCATGATTAACCCAGTTTTCTCTAGTTTTGAAAAAAAAAAAAGTTTTATAAATTAAAGGTTTGTTGATTTTGATAATAATGAGGCAATCATGGTGAACTGAAAACTCTGTCATTATTTTACCCTTAAATTGTTCCAAGCCTGTATGAATTTCTATCTTCTGCTGAACACAGAAGAACGAAATATATGGATAACCATACAGTTTTACACATTAAACAGACACCCTATATATTAAGACCTTCATATGTACGGATCTCAACATTTTTCCCAACAGTTTACCAAATGTTCATGTAAAGGATTTGTTCACTGTAAAATAAAAAATTCCTGATATTTTACAACCATCTCATCCAAGATTTTTGTGTCTTTTTTCTTCGGTTGAAAATAAATTAAGTTTTGAGGGAAACATTCCAGGAATTTTCTTCACACAATGGACCTCAATGGCAACCAAAATGTTGAAGGTCCAAATCAATGCAGTTTCAAAGTGCTTCAAAGGGCTTCAGATGATCTGTACGATCCCAGTTGAGGAATAGGGTCTTATCTAGCGAAACCATTGACCATTTTTAATAAAAAAAAAACAAAAAAACATTTATATACTTAAAGCTACACTGTGTGATATTTTCTCCCATCTAGTGGTGAAACGGTTTATGACCATCCAGTGAATAATTGTTTCTGCTCCTCTCAATTTCGATTTCGTTTCAACTCCTACGGTGGCCTATTTAGTCATGGCTTTCAGTTCGACCTCTTCGGTGAGTGTTGCGTCAACTCAAGTGATGAGGTCATTTTGGAAAACTATTATAATTTGCAGTTATTTAATTTACCAAATGTTCTATGATCAAGTTAATCTATGTAAAATGAATAATAGAACTTAATAATAACCAGTTCATTGCTAACATCAGCTATCAGGTTCCCAGACGAATGCAAGCTCTTAGTAAAGTAACTTTTATCAGTGCTATCATTATTCTGTATATTGTACGACACCACTAGCGTAAGGCAAACAAATTATAATGCAATTAAAATATTAATCTCATGTTATCCGTCATAGAACACGGATTTATGTTATAAGGTAAACAATACTTTTTCATCATTGACGCGAGGAAAACTATCCTAGACGTCGTTCTAGTGTTATGCACAGCACACCATGATATAATTAGCCAAGCAACAATAAAACTTCCAATATACACAAATAGGCTGAATTAATATTACCTATCGAGAAGAAAGCAGGCAATGTCGGCGTTCTTTTTAAAATCGTTGCTCCTCATCAAGGTTATTTTCGTAAACGAAAACTGAAACTAAGACTAAAACTATTGGTCAAAAAACATTTTCGTAAACTGAAATAAAATAAAAAAATCTGAATAAATAAAAAACTAAAACTAAACGAAACTAACTACTCTTACTAAAAAACTAACTGAAATAAAATAATAATTAGCAAAAATAAATATTCGTTTTCGTTATTAATAAGCCCTCTTTAATGTGGTGGAAAATCTGACATCTGACTGTGGCGGTTGAGGGAGTTTCTGTATATTGTGCTACTGCGCGTGAAGTGATCTGAGGAGGAGATTAACCGCTGTCCTGTGACGGACGCGTGCAGACAGGCAACACATCGCCAGTCCTAAACGGCAGTTCACAAAGAATCAATGCGTCCGTGGCAGTGAAATGGGAAATAACACAAGGTAATGAGATGCACATGAACTTCTTTTAACTTAAGCTCACTGTTTTAGAATGCCGTTTCTTACGCGACGAGAGACGCAGGCGCAAAAGTCAGCAACTAGTAGCAAGTACTAGCCTACTGTGCGTTTGAGATTTCATGTTTGCTTAATATTGACAGGCTCAAAGGTGTTAACATAATCATTTACTACTAATAATATTATTGTCTGTGTGGAGACATTTCCCCACAAAGTAGGGAATACCAGGACACACACACACACACGTTTGTTTCACTATATAAGTGAAAGTGAGGACATTGCATGGACTTCCATTTATAAAATGATATTTTATATCCCCTAACCCAATCCCTATCCCTAAACCTACCCATCCCAAGAACGTGCAAAACAATCGATTTAAATAAAAACATGTTTTGGCCGATTTATAAGCCTTTTTAACTAGTGAGGACCAGTCAAATGTCCTCACTAGTCAGTTATCATAATATTTTACTAGATAAGTGAGGACATTGGTCCCCTTTACAATTATAGCACAACACACACACACACACACACACACACACACACACACAGCACAACAGTGTGTGTTGGCTGTATTCAGATGACTTTAGCTGTGGTCTTACACTGCTAGCCTACATTGTACTACTGAAGAAATTAAAATAAGCTTTTAATTGTTTAACAATATTTCATCTTTGTTATGAATGAGTTTGTCTGGAATTTATAATCTTTACTTTTATATTTTACGTTGCATTTATTTTGTTCTTTAAGATAGATCCTCTGAGTATTAGCCTATGTCAAAAATATCAAATATAATTTTTTAATATCAAAATATAATTTATTTCATTTTTAATCTCCAGATCGTTGTTTGTATAGGTCATAGTTTGCCTCAAGCTTTTTTGCTCAAAGGTGAAGACCCAACTTTATGCATGTTTTGTAAGACCGTCCTGGGTTTAAACAATAATGCTTGTTTATCAATTTATTTCACTTAGAAGTAAGATTACACTTTAGTAAGATTAAACTCTAATCTGTGCAAACATTAAACTTTGCTGAAATTAAAAACCTTGATTTGGTCTCTACACTTCATTATGGTAACTCTGCTAAACTATAATTACTAAAACTGAAACTAAATAAATAAAAACTAAATAGAAATGTATTTGCAAAATAAAAACTAAACTAAAACTAGCAAAACCATTTGTAAAACTAACTAAAACTAAACTGAAATTTGTAGCAAAATTGAAAACGACACTAAAATAAAAACTAATTTCAAAAAGCAAAACTATAATAACCTTGCTCCTCATGAGCTCTTTCCATCTTGGAAAGGCCACTCCAATATTTACTTTTGTCTTGTTGATTTGCCTGTCGCGTTGCCGTCTTAATTCTCTTTTCCACTTCCTTGGCGACTCTGATACATATCCCGCAATGTTACTAGGTCCCCGACCGGGGTCGAATTCGGTAATCAATTCCGGGACGTGGTTGCTTTTACACAGAAGGCGACCTGGCAATGTTCCGGGAATATTGCGGGTCCGACGTGCAGTGTGAAAGGGGCTTCAGAGTGATCCTCCATCATCATATAGCAGCCTCAAGCAATCCTCCTCTTCACATTCGACACAGTGCCATCGAGTGTAAAAACGCGAAAAGCGAAGCTTGAATTTACGGGTATGTCCCTCTTTGGCAAATGTACTTTCAAGATGGAGGAGCAACATGGCGACCGCCATCCGAACCCTCAACACTTATGTATTTTCAATGGTATATTATAAAATTATGAGAATGCATTATTACTTGAAAGAAGTAAATATACATTAATGAGCACATATATTTTTGAAAGAACTAAGTGATTTTAGCTAAGAATAAACTAAAAAAGTTACACAGTGTAGCTTTAACCTAAATTGTGTATCTTGCGCTGCTCTGCGATGCGCCACAGATTGCACAATCATGGCAGAAAGGTCACACTAGTTCTTGTTGTTTTACCTTTTTTTTTTGCTAAGGACATTTATATTAGTCTTTGCATGAGCTCTTTGTAAACAGGGCATACGTCTGGCGAGACCTTTCCAATGTGATTGTGCAATCTGTGGCGCATCGCAGAGTAGCGCAAGATGCGTAATTTAGGTAAAAAAAAGGTATATACAATTTTATTTTTATTATTATTAAAAATTACCAATGGTTTCGCTAGATAAGACCTTATTCCTCAGCTGCGATCGTACAGATCCTCTGAAGCCCTTTGAAACTACACTGATTTGGACCTTCAACATTTTGGTTGCCATTGAAGTCCATTGTGTTGAGAAAAATCCTGAAATGTTTTCGAAGCTTTGATAATGTTTACAGTGTGCAATATAACATGAGTTCATGTTTCGCGTGTAAAAAAACCCAGTATTTTTCACACAATTTACTTATCTGTATACCGGTGTTTCCTCTGTCCTAAAAACGGCCTGATGATTTCCTTGTTTTATGAAGTCCCTCCTTCAGAAATACGTAACGAGTTCTGATTAGGCCACCATTTCCCTCGCTGTGATTGGACAGCAGCTTAGCACGTTGCCCGGAAAGGTCCCGCCTCTTATCATAACGGGTAGATACGATACGCGAGCTCAATGTTATTGCAAAAATGTCTATATTGCCTTATCAATTTGAGTTGGAATCAGACCCGGAGAATATCGAAGAGGATCGATTACAACCTGCTCAGGAAAGACTTTTGCTGGATGTTTCAGAATGGTAAGCTGTCTATTCAGTAGTTTAAACTGATCATTACAAACACCAACAATCGATGGTGTCTGAATGAATTACTACACTTTTATATGCTAAGTTTTTCGGATTAGTTTCAATTACCATCTAACATTAGTTAACAAAGCTAAACAGCGTTGCACTTTGTGTCATGAGTTACATAAACTGTTAAACGGACCGACTTAAATAATAAAATACACTTACCGGTTGTGGTCCATATAAACAACGACTTCTCCAGACAAAGAGGGAACTGTGTCGTCTTTTAAGAATAATCTTTCTGCGAATCCGGCATTAAACTGATTAAGATTGAGGAAGCAGTCCTCAGCAAAATGTGCTGCACATAGTTTTAAATTGTAATTATAATTTTCCGGAACCGAGTTAACCATAAACTGTAGCCATTGATCTCTACGTACATCGTCCATGGGAAGGCCAAACAAAGGTGATTTGACTCCGGGATGAAAATAACGACACACACACTCTACAAAAACAATGCTGCCTATTCTCGACCTGCGAGAGCAAAAGGACAACGCCCCCGAATTTGCGTGTTCTTGTGGGCAGAGGGTTCTTCAACAAAGGTTTTAGTTGCGTCATTAAAGCAGGAAGTGCAGGGCTGTAGTCCAAGATAGATGTTTAAAAATACTTATATTATCTGTATATGTGGATATAGAGATGTTGTGGGATGAGGAATAGGGTCTTATCTAGCGATACCATTGGTCATGTGCAATAAAAAAAAAACATTTATATACGTTTGAACCTAAATTGCGCATTTTGCGCTGCTCTGCGACCACGGATTGGCCACGGATTGCGCAGTTATGTTGGAAAGGTCACGCTAGACGTAGACAGAAGTACCACCCCAAGCGAATGTGCGACAGGTCGAAATATGAAATGATTATGATTTTTTTTTAAGGATTCTTTGATAAATAGAAAATTCAAAATAATGTACCATTATAAATGTCTGTTGTCATAATGAGTGTCAAAATGCAGTCTTTCTGTAAATATGAAAAAAACAAAACAAAAAAACAGACAATGAATATCTAAAGCATGAAAAAATTCACAATATTCTATTACAATATGTCTGGCCCCTAACAGGAAGTATAACTCACTTGCCAGTTTTTATTACTTGAGTCTTTAAGTCTCCACTAAGCTGCCTTGACTGCATCCCTGAATTGTTCATGCATGCAGCACTGAGCTCTGTAGCTTGTGGGCAGAACCCAGGGTGGCACTGGGAGGGCAGCGCTGATACACGTCTGCACATCAATATCACAATGCCCAGGGGCTCAGCCATATCACAGTGAGGGAGATTATCTCCCATGATGAAGGTGAGAGAGAACTTCAGGCCTTTGGCTTAAGGACAGAAAGATCTTAATTTAATTTCCTTTTCAGTTTCAGTGCTGATAATGGGACATTTTTTATTAATATAGGCTCAGCCTACAGTAGCTGCTCTTGGACATGGCTGCATTTGAGAAGGAATAGGCAAAATAAATCTGAAAAAACTATTTTCTCAATTTTCTTAAAAACTGTTTATATTTATATATATATATATTTTATCTATGTATATGAATTTAAAGTATATAAATGAATAGGATGAATGTCACTATCCTATAATTGTAAATGTATTCTTCTTTAATATCTCTAATAGACATTGTGACATATTAAGTCAAACTGGGTTGTTTTTGAAAAGTTGCAGTTTCAAAAAAGAAAGTCAGAAAAGCTAAAAGTTGCAACTGCACATTATAAAGTCATATGGCGAGATATAAAGTCAAATTGTGAGATAAAACGGCACATTGTGATAAGTTTAGTCCAACTACAATTTTGAAAGAATAAACAAGATTATGAAAGTCATAATTATGGACTTACAACTGCACAATATTATTGTGTGATCTCCAGTATATAGTCAGATATAATGTCACCTTGCAATATAAAGTCAAATTGTGAGATAAGTATGGCAGTAAAATGGGAAATATAAAAAAAACACATTACTAAAGATAAGGTTTGTTCAAAATACATGTCAGGAGACAAAACAATAACAAGAACACAGTGACAGTCCCGGGCACAGACTCATCCAATCAGTAAGGAAAAGATACTCTAAAACACGATCTAAAAAGGAAACAGGCCTAAATCCTAAATCCCCGTCTCATGAGTTCTTCCTGAGGCTCTTCTCCCTGGGAAAGCACGGGGCAAGCCAAACACCCCGAACTTTCTCAAAGCCCTCACAATCTGCAGATCTGACAGGCCCACTTCCTGTCGAGGGAACTTCCCACCTCTCCCTGCTGGAGAAGAACAGGATGCAAGGACCCCCTAGGTGATCCAAAACGTGGAGAGGACATCGCTCTGGGGGCCCTGTACAGAGCTATCATAACACACTATAGATTCACACGTTCCTACCCCTTCAACCCGGCCCGTACTTTCTCACAGAGTTTGTGATGCGCTGGTTTGTGTACGGCGGCCTCTCAAACAGGAGGACCGCCGCCTTTTCACCCTTTCGAAATTATTGTTCTTGCTCTGTCTATTATTACAGGCGAAGACGCTGACGGACCAGGCCTCCGTGAGGGTCTTTTTTCTCTCTCACTTACTGTCTCCCTGTTTTTAAATGAGCAATTATCTTGATTTACTAAAACCTGACACGCGGTGAACTGCATTCTCACGTCAGCCCCAGGAAGAGCGACGCCACTCTCCCGGACATATCCCCATTTAAAAATGCATAAATATTTGTTCTCTTAAGGGCCGCATTGACAAATGCTCTAAAAACAAGTCATTTAGTGACTCTCAATAAATCTATATTTAGCTACCACTACAGCTGAAACTCAAGTCATTGACCCTGAGTCTGAAGGGAGGGGGAAAAGAGGTTTTAAAGAGAGTGAAAATGTATTTTGTGCTGGAGCACATCTGGGATTGGTTACCCTCATGGAGGTAGGTATTAAAATGGGAAACACGCTGGATTTTCCCTGAGCGTATGCCTTAGTGACTCTAAACAAAGCAGAACATTTACACTTCCGTTTTACACGCGGATTAGAGAAAAGCAACATGCCCCCGTGAGTCCACCTGGTCGGATTCCACTATCACAACATTGTTGAACCGACGAACCAACTATCGGCCTAATCCTTGTGAGAAACAACCAACGTGCTCTTTTGTAGACTGGGGGATGTCAACGAATTAGAAGTTCTCCAGTACATTACTGGACTCTTTGCCTTTTAGCGACTTGAAATTATCCCATGCTTCACTTGGAGACCATGTCATTTCGCTCCATCCCAGATAAGTGCTCTAAGCACTGTGTTCTTTTTCCAGTTGCCTGACATCTCAAGCTGACTGCGCTAACATCAGTGATATACAAATGAGGAAGCGTTAAGGGCCGGCTAGTTCGTTACAGGAAGCTTTTCTGCAGGGTAAAATAAAAAACAGCTCATTTGGACAAGACAGTGAACACATCATGAGAAAACATGCCACTCGTGACACCCATGTCATTAGCAATCAAACAAATGTTGATAAATTGAATATAATTAGCATGTGTCAGATGCTTTTAGTGTAATCAGAAATGATGGGCCAGCCAGTTAAGCACACACATAAAAAAGTCCCAGATTGCTTCTTTAAGTAGAAATATTGGTCATTTCTCTCTGGCAGTGTGTCCTTCAACTTTTCTGCATGTTATCTTGGATGACGGATTACGGCGGATTTGTCACTTTTAGAAGAGAAGCAATACAGGCTAATCACACCATCTTACATCTATTCACCATTTGTAATATTTTCCCAAACTACATATTTGGAAGTTAGAAAAAGTAATGTTGTCAAGAGCATAAAAGGAAAATTGATGAACCACAACATCTTTTGTTATATTTGTTTATTCAACAGCCGTGCTAAAACATAGCACAGAGTTTCTAATTGATACTGACGCTCAGAGATGTTTAAATATGGCTGTTAATGTATTATTTATTGTGATACAATGTATATTTTTGAAAGAAGCGGTTGTGCTCAATTTATTGATCTAAAATACAGGAAAAACGGTATGATTTAAAATACCTGTTTTCAAATTGAATAGGCTACATTTTAAAATGTAATTTATTCCTGTGATGGCAAAATTTTCAGCATCATTACTCCAGTCTTTAGTGTCACATGATCCTTCTAATATGTCTAATATGCTGATTTAGTGCTCAAGAAACATTTCTTATTATTATCAATGATGAAAACAATTATGTTTCTGTGGATTCTTGATGAATAGAAAGTTCAAAAGAACAAAAAAAAAAAAAAAAGTATGTTTTGTAACATTTTCATCAGTTGCTTTAAATTGCTGGATATATGCACTGCTTTGTAAATATAAGCTCTGAGTGTGCTGTGAAACTCCTGTGTGAACAATGCAGTTCTCAGTAAGTGCATGAGCAAACTGTGATTATACTCATGCCTGATATGGCCTTTGTATCAACACCTCCAACGAGTGAGGGGCTCTCAGCAGCCATTAGTGACCACATACAAAGAGCTCTCAGCTGGAATCAAAACTGTATGCACTGCACAATGAACTCTACTTCCTCTAATTCATTTCCCACCTGTGGAGGTCCATGGTCCAGCATGTTCTCTTAAGGAGAACTCAGAACATTAAAATAACTCTCCAAAGAATCAATGATGAATAAACCAGAAACAACCTGATGGCCTTCTTGTACAGAGGACCTAAGAGAGAACAGCTGGCCTCTAAAGTTCGAAAAAAACCCTAACCCCTGATGATTTTTTTTAAAAATAATTTAAAAGTGGCAGCCATTTTAAAAACATACAAAACATACTTACAAAATAAAATAATCGCAATGATTTTGAATCTGTGGATATTTTGGGTCCCAAGTGTTTTTTGTTTTGTTTTTTTTTGTCTTCCAAATGTATTCAGTTTTACTAGATTCAAGGCCGATTCAATGATAATAAAATCATTGTCAGCATATTGCAAATAACTTTTTTTTCTTCTTTTAATACCAGTTTAGGTAAGGGTTAAACAAATGTAATGTTTAACTATTAACTTTCATATGTGCGTGGGAGACCTTTGTTGAAGCGAGTCGATCATCAACAATACATTATATCACACACAGTGGGCTATGTTTCTGCAAATAAAGGCGCATTGGTTATGTTCTCACCCGAAAAACAATAGTATCAGATCTTTGGAGCCAAAGACAATGGCAACAACACATAAACATTGAAAACACTGAAAGAGCACCGATGTACAGCATTTACATGACCTCTAATACACCTTATAACAGCAGCAGCCACACATTAAGCTGAGGATTTAGCCCAGGCTTACAAGACCTCTTCACTCCTGACATTTTTTTATCTCACCACATGGACGTTCAACTTGGAAAAACTACTCAGACAAGGTAGAGGATTTGGTGGAGCAGCTTTATTTTCATTAATCAGTCTTAAAAAAGCAATCTCCGGACAGATGTTTTTGCCTCCTCTTTTTCTATTTCTGACGGGCAGATGTAAAGCCGTTTTAGGACAGGATTGAGAGCAGGACGCCACCTGTGTCGGCAGTTCCAGAGCACGGGGCTCTTGTCCCTGTGAACATCTGAACTAATCCGGTCAGATACAAGAAGTGTTCAGTATGCTGATACAGATGTACTGGGCATATTGCTGTCGGTGAGCTGGGACCAAACGTATCGTGCTGAAACTGAACAGGCGGTGAAGACAACCATGGATAAAAATGCACCCCTCCTCCCCCCACCTCACCGATCTCCAGGGTTATCTAAGCAGGGAGGTCTTCATATTGTAGATCTTCATGAGGGTGTGTGCCAACATATTTTTCAGATCAGGAATGAATCATCCCATAGTTAAAGGGATATAATTCATTCAAAAATATAGTTCCTAAATTAATCAAATAAATTGGCCCTGTGGGTTTACAGTACTCTTAAGCAATTTTCGAGCTCTCTAGTTTATTCGTCTACTAACAATGGATGTACAGTATGTGCATCACAGGAAAATATATACAAAGTATTATAATATTTTAATATTATATATGATATATTTATTATTACTGTATGATAGGTCGTCATATTTTAATGTTAAAAGATTTAGGCAAAATAAGAATAAATGAAAAATAATAATATAGTATATAAGTAACACAAATAAATGTTAAAGGCATGATAAAAAGTGTCCCAGTTTTAAAACTGCAAATGTGAAAAAAGAAAGTTTTTTTTTTTGTGCTATTTTAAATAAATATCAATGACTGGAACATAAAAGAGGCCATGTGTTTTCCAATGCCCTTTCTGTCTCAGAAGGCCTCCTGTCATCACTCACTGCTTTGATATCATAGTCAGCACACTGAAGGGATGATGATTTTAATCCTGAGGCAAAGATTTTGGTTTTGTCATTCAAAACTTTAGGACAGCCACAACCGATCAGATTCCATTCAATTAAAAAAAAAGTTCATTTGAGACGGAGTCCACCACAAGACTCATACAGATCAAGAGACAAGTTTAATGCTGCCAACTGCAAGCAGTCGGGGAGGAAAGCATGCTGGACTATCTGTGAATCCGTTACAAGTTTATGCTACATGTAACAGGGCACTCTAATAAACACTGGGTTAAAAACCCAACCCAAATTGGGTAGCTTAAGGGCTGGGTAAAAATAGGACAGAACACATGTTGGGCTAAATTTACCCAGCAAATTGGGTTGTTTATTTATCCCAGCATAATGGGTTGATTTTATTCATTCTTTTTTTTTTTTTTACTATACTATCTATTTTTTACTTCATACATGAATTAGTGCTTACAGACCATATTATTACAGATTAGTGCTTAAATCCTCATTTACACACAATCAACCAGATACACACAATCAGACCGCCGCCCTGCGTTTCACCCATAGCCGTAATATTCAGGGACTCCATTGTATGCCCATAAACAAACAGTGAACAGCTCTGAGGACACATTTAACATCCAAAGTATTTAGATTTAGTAGGCCTATATTTACTAATAGAATAATTTATTTTATGTAAGCCACCAGCTATTTCAGTCACACGAAAAGACTAATGCGACACTCATTAGGTGAATCACGTCACGTCCCTGTATGTTGCTTTGCATAAATGTAAATGATTTTCAGCACAGTATGATTTTATACACTC
Source organism: Pseudorasbora parva (assembly GCF_024679245.1). NCBI lineage: Eukaryota > Metazoa > Chordata > Actinopteri > Cypriniformes > Gobionidae > Pseudorasbora > Pseudorasbora parva. Next base: position 30,032,196 of record NC_090176.1, read on the forward strand.
TAAAAAAATGATGGGTTATTGTAAGTTTCAACCCATGTTTGGGTTGAATATGGACAATCCCAAATAAAATAAAACAATTATTAACATTTTTAAACCCAACAGTTGGGTTTGTCCACATACCTACCTAACCACTATAACCCAGTATTTGGGTTAAAAAAATAACCCAAGATTTTTTCATAGGGGATATCATCACAACAAGGTGACAGTCACTATAGACATGAGCTAAGTGGACCGAGCTCCCAAAATCCCATTTATACTGAGGGCTAGTTTAATCTGCTTTGGTGCCATCATTCAGCATTTAAACCTCAGTATTTATTCAGCTCTTAGATGATGGAGGCCCACTTACAGCCCCCCACCTTTCTGCGCCCAGTTTAACCCCTGATCACAGTCTTGGCTTCCAGCAGTGAATTAAAATTTATTTAGACTGAAGCAATTCAGAAGTCCCATTTCATAGACAAAGCGATCAGCTTCAGAAAACCTCATCCATCCACCCCCATCCAAAATCATTTGTCTAGAGCAGTTGATGTGCATTCCCTGCTGTTCAAATTTTCCTTAAAGGAATATTCTGGGTTTCATACAAGTTAAGCTCAATTGACAGCATATGTGGCATTATGTTGATTATCACATACAATATTTGGACCCACTTTATATTAGGTGGCCTTAACTACTATGTACTAACATTTTAATTAATCATTTGATACAATGCACTTGTGTACATACATATTTTAACATTGTACTTACATTTTAAAACTACCTGCATGTAATTACGTCTGTAATTCATTTCTGTAGTTACATTTGTAATTACACAGCTGACACTTCCCTTACACCTAACCCTACCCTTAAACTGACCCACACCACCACACCAGTCCCTAACTTCACCCGTATCCACCTCAATATCAGCAAAAGTGCTCTGCAATACAATTTGAACACAGTAAGTACATTGTACTTATTTTTTGATGTAAGTACATAGTACTTAAGGCCACCTAATATAAAGCCCAATATTTTTTACTTGCCCCCTTGAAAATAAATAAATAATAAAAACAAAAAACAAGACAAAAACGAGGTTACAGTTAGGCACTTCAAATGAAAATAACGGGGAAAAAACTTGTCAGATAAAAGCAGAAAGAAATGTTATGAAAATGTTATGTTTGATTTCATCTGAAGATTTTCTTGTAATTTTTATGGTCATTTTAGGCATTTAGCCTTAGTAAAAAACTTAAATTGGATTTAACTTAAAGGTGGGGTAAGTGCTTTCTGGTAACCGTTGTTGATATATTTTAAGTCTCGACCCTATTTGGATAGCTCCGCCCCACACATACGTAACCCAGGCAACAACTGTAGCAAAATCTGTGTAACTAAGGGTGTACTCACACTAGGCACGGTTGCCATGAACCGGGCCCGAGTACGATTGTCCCCCCTCCCCACTCCCCCGCTGGCCTGCACTCACATAGGAGGGTTTCAGCATTCGTGACGGAGCACGCTTACGTCATTATGGTGCGACGGTTTCGGGATAAACAGAAAGAGCGGCGCTCTCTGAACACAATGGAGTCCATCGCTCTGTTTTCTTTGTGGATACTTTTGTGTCGTTTGGTCCATGGTGGTCCACAGCCCTCTCACAGCCTGTTGTTAAACAGATGTGTCGCCTTAGTGGCGCGAAAATGTTCACATAATCGTGCTGCTCGTATTATGAGGTTTGCAAGGTACCAGCTGAAGTGCAGCAAGGACTTTGTGTCACATGCCTGTCCTGTCTTGTGTGCACATGTGGGTTTTGTCATGTCTACTGTCAACCCCGCCCTTCATGTTATCTGATTATTGGTTTATTTGCCCCACCTGTTCTCCCTTATTATCTGCCTTGTTTGTTCCCTTTATAATCTCCTGGTGTTTGTCAGTCTGTGTTGGATCCTTGTGTAATGTCTGCGTCTCCCGTTCCCCCAGTGACTTCTGTTGGTATGTTTTGAGTTTTAGTTTATGTTCTATTATGTGTTTTGCCCCCTCGTGGGTGTTTGTTTTGTATTTATGTTTTATTTGTTATAAATAAATATATCCTTTTCTGCACTTGAGTCCTCGCACCCTTTTCCCTTGTCTGTGGCGTGACAGAAGGATCCAACCGTAGAGGACTCAGCAAGAGGATTGTTTATCTTTGTTTGTTTGCTCTTTGGACTATGGAGCTAACCAGGCACGTACAGGTGATGCGGCAGGTGAACTCTAAATACATCCGCCAACAGGGGGCGGGTGTAAGAGAGTTCGCCTGCCAATTCCTTATTGAGGTGCATCACCTGTACCTCAATGAGACAGAGAAGGCAGAGGTGTTTAACCTCTGCCTGGACATGCCTCTCAGCCCCATGGAGGTTGAGCGAATGGGAACCCCGGACTTTTGGGAGTTTGTGGAACAGCTGGACTCCAGTCCCTCTAGGACCAGGGGCTGGATAGCTCCGGTGGTTCCTGTTCCAGTGGCCCAAGCTCCGGTGGTCTCTAAGAGGAGGAGGAGAAGGAAGGCTCCCTCCGTGCCTGTTCTTGTGGTCCCAGTTCCAGTGGTCCCTGTGCCGGTGGTCCCAGTGCCGACGGATCGTATGCCGGTGGTCCCAGTACCGGCGGATCGTGTTCCGGTGGTCCCGATTCCGGTGGATCGTACTCCGGTGGTCCCAGTACCGGCGGATCGTGTTCCAGTGGTCCTGAAAAGGAGGAGGAGAAGGAAGTCTCCCTCCGTGCCTGTTCCGGTGGTCCCAGTTCCAGTGGTCCCTGTGCCGGTGGTCCCACTGCCGGCGGATCGTGTTCCGGTGGTCCCACTGCCGGCGGATCGTGTTCCGGTGGTCCCACTGCCAGCGGATCGTGTTCTGGTGGTCCCAATGCTGGCGGATCGTATTCCGGTGGTCCCAGTGCCGGCGGATCGTGTTCCGGTGGTCCCAATTCTGGCGGATCGTGTTCCGGTGGTCCCTGTGCCGGTGGATCGTGTTCCGGTTGTCCCTGTGCCGGTGGATCATGTTCCGGTGGTCCCTGTGCTGGTGGATTGTGTTCCGGTGGTCCCAGTTCCGGTTGTCCCTATGCCGGTGGACTCTGTTCCGGTGGACGCTGCTGGGCAGGAGATGCCTCCCAGGCGCCCTGCTCTCACCGCGCCTCCCAGGCGCCCTGCTCTCACCGCGCCTCCCAGGCGCCCTGCTCTCCGTGCGCCGCTGAGGCGTCCTGCTCTCCGTGCGCCCCTGAGGGCTCTCCGTGCGCCGCTGAGGCGTCCTGCTCTCCGTGCGCCGCTGAGGCGTCCTGCTCTTCGTGCGCCGCTGAGGCGTCCTGCTCTCCGTGCGCCGCTGAGGCGTCCTGCTCTCCGTGCGCCGCTGAGGCGTCCTGCTCTCCGTGCGCCGCTGAGGCGTCCTGCTCTCCGTGCGCCGCTGAGGCGTCCTGCTCTCCGTGCGCCGCTGAGGCGTCCTGCTCTCCGTGCGCCGCTGAGGCGTCCTGCTCTCCGTGCGCCGCTGAGGCGTCCTGCTCTCCGTGCGCCGCTGAGGCGTCCTGCTCTCCGTGCGCCGCTGAGGCGTCCTGCTCTCACCGCTCCTCCCTGGCGCCCCCTGCACTCACCGCGCCACCCAGGAGTCCTGCTCTCACCGCGCCGCCCTGGCCGCCTGAACTCTGCGGGCCGCCTGAACTCGGTGGGCCTCCCGACCTCGGCGGGCCGTCCTGGCCATTCGAACTTTGTGTGCCACCGTGGCCTCTTGAACTTTTTGTTTTCCTTGTCCCTCCCTTGTTTACCCCTCCCTTGTCTGTTTCTTCCTGGTCTGTCCCTCCCGTGCCCCCCTGGTCAGTCCCTCCCGTGCCCCCCTGGTCAGTCCCCCCCGTGCCCCCCTGGTCAGTCCCTCCCGTGCCCCCCTGGTCAGTCCCTCCCGTGCCCCCCTGGTCTGTCCCTCCCGTGCCCCCCTGGTCTGTCCCTCCCGTGCCGCCCTGGTCTGTCCCTCCCGTCCCGCCCTGGTCTGTCCCTCCCGTCCCGCCCTGGTCTGTCCCGCCCGTCCCTAGTGGAGCGTCTGGTAGCCGCTCCTTAAGGAGGGGGTAATGTCACATGCCTGTCCTGTCTTGTGTGCACATGTGGGTTTTGTCATGTCTACTGTCAACCCCGCCCTTCATGTTATCTGATTATTGGTTTATTTGCCCCACCTGTTCTCCCTTATTATCTGCCTTGTTTGTTCCCTTTATAATCTCCTGGTGTTTGTCAGTCTGTGTTGGATCCTTGTGTAATGTCTGCGTCTCCCGTTCCCCCAGTGACTTCTGTTGGTATGTTTTGAGTTTTAGTTTATATTCTATTATGTGTTTTGCCCCCTCGTGGGTGTTTGTTTTGTATTTATGTTTTATTTGTTATAAATAAATATATCCTTTTCTGCACTTGAGTCCTCGCACCATTTCCTTTGTGTGTACGTGACACTTTGCAGCTTTGATTACGGACTCCAGCACGGTTAGCGCTCACACTGTATGTGAACCGCGCCCGAGTCCAAATGATCCGTGCTCTGGCCCACCTCTTCCAAGCGGGCCAGGGCCGGCTAATCGAGCCGAGCCCGGGCACGGTTCGGAGCACTCACACTAGTCAAACGAACCGCGCTTTGGTAGTCAAACGCACTCGGGCACGGTTCAAACTGGCTAGTGTGAGTACACCCTAATCCAGGCCAAATATTCAATGAAAAAGTCACCCCTTCCATCACAAAAACACAAACTGTTCTCATTAACAACTCTATAGAACACAAGCACTACAGTCCAACTAACGAACATATTACAATTATGACCAGATTAGAGTTATAGTGATCACAAAAACACAAACTGTTCTCATTAACAACTCTATAGAACACAAGCACGACAGTCCAGCTAACAACATATTACAATTATGACCGGATAAGGATTAGCCTAGAAATCTAGACGCACCCTAGCGGCAGCAAATCTAATCTGCCCACGAGTGTCGTCTAGCAACTCTCAATACCCTTCTGAGCTGTAAACGGAAGCTGGAAGACTTGGAGTTAAGCTTTTTTCTGAGAAAAGAACAAAGAACGGCACTGAAGTCATTTTTAAGAAGGGAAGATGTGTTCGGAGTTTTGCCGAACAGATGTGGCGAAAGTTAATCTTTTAACTAGCTCTGCTTCCCCTTCGTTGCTCTGCTTGGTTGTCGAGCTATCCAATTGCGTGCACGCCGTGCAGAGGGAGTTTGAAAGACAACCGTTTATCCCACCCCTCGGATTGAGCCTCTGTCAATAGTGAGTTTCCAGACCAAACATCTTGACGTGGGTCTGATTTGTCAGGCTAGTTGTATAGATCATGAAAAGAGGAAACAAACATATATTAGGAGTATAGTATCTTACTTGTCGGACACATTTTGTGAGCTGATGCTTGAAGCACAGAGTGAGGAGATTTAGATGCTCGATATGGTGTGGAAATGAATGGGTCTTTATCATCGCTGAAGTGAGCCACCAAAATACGATCGCAAATGGACAAACAAGGGAACATGACACACGAGCATAGTGAAGCAAAAGCCAGCATATATTAGGCTAGTTCTCGCCTATTGTCCGTCATGTGTGACTCGTGTGTTTTGAATAATGACGTGCACAGAGCGAGAGCGAGTGCTCATCTCACCATCATTAGTAGACACACCCCTTACCTGCTGATTGGCTACAAGTTTGTTATTCCACTCGGCCCCGAGTCCTTTTTCTAAAGCGGTTTTGAAATAACACTTACCCCACCTTTAACATAGATAATGTTAGTTAAGTTAACAATTTCCCTGCTAAAATCATGTGTTAACATATATGATGTATAGATATACTATCTCTATACCATTAAACATCCATCCATCCATCCCCAAACTGCTTGTCATATCTAGAGTGTCAGGATTATTGAAAAATTAATATTTTACCATTTATGGTTCAGTCAAATTCACTTCCATAGTAATTACCTCACTGTATGATAGACAAATGGAAATTATTTTTTATGTTAATCAACAATTGCCACAAATTGTGCCTATTGAGAACTTACTTGCACTGAACCTGGAACATTATACAGCTACAATATATTATAGTACACCACTACACCAGATATTGCAGTGTTTTTATTTGTGGTTCACATTTTGACACCCTCTGAAATCCAATGAGAGCCTGATGAATCCCGAAACTCCTCGAACCACAAAGATGTAGCTATGAACCTCCAAATTATCAGCTTTCTGGAAAATGCTTCACAACTCCTGTTTAGGTGAAATGACTCTTTAATGAATCCACCAATGAACGGGAAGAGTTTTGAATTACTTTAGGCTGAAATAAGTATACCCTCTACTTTGGCAGCGTCTCACCACAAATTTGATATGATTATTGTTCCATTATTTAGCTTTTTGAAGCATTTTTGAGGCTCCTCTCTTCAAATGTAACTCAAAACAACCTGAATGAACGTGGTAAAAACTCTAGAAAATGAACCGGACTGATTAATTGAGGTGAGAGGCGCATGTCTGTTTAAAAACATCAGTGACATTTTACTGGGATTGAATAATTGCAGCCTGTCATATGCGAAAAACATTCAAAAGAAAACCGCACTCTTTGGCAGCAGAGACATCTCCTTGGTGAATTTTAAATTATATGTTGTCGATGGAAGTATTTGAGCTATAATTTGGTGTCTCTCTTTCATAAAAGTTTAAACTCATTTAATTTAACAGTGCTGAGGGAGCTTTCCAGTTCATGGATCACTTTCCACTCTTTTCACTCAATGCAGATGATCGTTGTCTTTGTTACAGAAATGTCTGAGATGCGATGCTATTATTCTTCCAGAGCAACAAGGTCATTAACAGATGACTAAAATGCAGCATGTCTCTCACGGCTGATGTTCTTATCGAGACATGTATATCTTCCCTTTCACAAGTGTCAGACATGGTTTTCTTTGTTGTTAATGTATGAAAGGTTCTTAATTCTCAGAAATATATAATCATGCACGCTTCACCCTTTTAAGCATGTGTTTTTTGTTTTTTTTATGTTAACATATCGCTACAGAGCAATTATCCATCTAAAGCTAGCAAATGAAGGAAATATGCTTTCCCACATTTTCCCTATGCCTTTTTTCTGTATCACTTTGTTCCAACATCTGCCAAATAGATGTGCTATTCCAGATTTGTGGCATTTGGAGGCATTACATGGACTTATGGCTTGTTTTAACCTTTTTGCGCCTCAGAAATTGTGACAACAAAAATGTGTTCCCTCAGTACCAGGCCCGGAAGAAAGGCATCTGTTCAGGGATGCACAATGGTCTCAACATGCCTGATCTCAGAGCAGTGCCACAGATCAGTGGAGCCTGTGAGGACAGACCCAGAGGCTGGGATTTACCAGGGTCCTCCTGGCTCTCAGATAAAACCGTATTAAATGCTGCACAACTGGGTGTGTTTTTCCAATATACAGTACCTGTGTTATGTTTGAAGGGTGATAGACAGAAAGCAATGTATGGTCCTGAAAAACCGCTCAGATGCTGAAGATATAATCAGATTACTGTAAGCGTCCTGCAGATAGTGAAGGGAAATAAATAAATATATAACTTAGCTTTTTAAAAGCATTTATCCATGGAATTACAAGCTCATCTGAGGATGTGTGTCTGTGCATGTGTTGGTTTATGTTGTGACAAAAACAAATCAGTTCCACAGATGTTGTAGCATTTAGCTGTAATCCACTTAATAGCCTAGTTTGAATACATATTCTATCTATCTATCTATCTATCTATCTATCTATCTATCTATCTATCTATCTATCTATCTATCTATCTATCTATCTATCTATCTATCTATCTATCTATCTATCTATCTATCTATCTATCCATCCATCCATCCATCCATCCATCCATCCATCCATCCATCCATCCATCCATCCATCCATCCATCCATCCATCCATCCATCCATGGCTTTGCAAGTTTGTCAGATGTTTTAAAAAGACCTTACTATGTTAATAGCAACGCATACAGTCCAAGCAAAGTGACACCGATATAAATCAATTGTGCGACTCTTCTTACAACAGCACGACCCTGGATATGCGTCTTAACTGCCTTAAAACCGCTTGCCTGATATTCACCACTCAAATGATCAGGTTGATAGAACACTTGAAAACTCACTTAAAAACAGCGGTCAAAGGATGCTAACCATCATGGTCAGCAATCACATTTAAGATCCTCAGACCGCCTGCCAAGTGAAATAAGCATGGAGAGTAAAATTAACTGAGCATCCGTGTGCCAGACCTCAGCCTCAATCCTGGAACGCAGGAACCTCTCACAGGGAATGCGATAGCGAGCCTCTGATGCCTCCTACCAGTCACACCCATACATGCAAGGCCCTGTGACCTCATATTCCTGCTTCCCTCACCCTGTTGCAAAAAGCTTCCTGGCGTCAGCAGACAAAAGGAGAAGCTCTTTCCAAGAAAAAGATATTAAGGCCTTTATTTGCTCAAGGGCTGTGGAGAATGCGCTTGATATAGAATCCAGTAGTTAATACTCATTTTTATAATTTCATGGCCGCCTGAGCCATGCGCATACGGCCGTACAGTGAGTTACTACAGTGGGGAACAGGGGTGGTGGATGGGGTCATGCCACGCTATGGGCTGTTGAGAATGTGAAAGCAATGAGGTTTGAACTTTCTCCACGACAGCTTAGTCCTTAGACCAACCAATCTTTACCACACTTTTGGTTAGCTCCTCTGGACATTCATTTGTTTTCTCAACCCACTGTATATGTGACTGAGGTTTCAGTCCATGAACACAGTATGGCCACTAATTTGTACTCCTCCGGCTGTTTTTATAACATGTCAAACTACCGCTGCACTGCTTGTAAGTTGTCAAATTCAGGAATGTGTCATATTCTTGTTCTAATACATTTTCCGAACCTCGTTACACATCAATTGATCAATGTCAGACTCAGTGTTTTTAAATTTTGTCTCCGAATGTCATTTCACTGTTAAATACTGTCACATAACATGATATGATTGGATTGGACTATGTACACTTGTCACTTTGAAACATGGCATTATTCATAGACCTTGCCATTTGTGCCTGTTGATTAGGCACATGGATGTTTCAGGAGAAAAATGATGGAAAGTAGTTAAGTTGCCATTTCCACTAAATAGTATGTTTATGCACAGCTGTGGTTTTGAAATCGGTACCTCTTGACATAAAACACAATCAATTGTCTAAAATTCGGCCTGCAGAGCAGTCAAGGTTTTGTAGTTAGTCCCTCGTCTCTGGCCTCCACAGGTATTTGAGGGAGGCTTCCCAAAACAGAACTGAAAAATAAAAAAGTCAGGACCAAATCAGCCTCCTCTCCTCATTTTTTTTTCGTCAACAGTTTTAAGACTTCTCATCTGACATATAATTTGAGCTGTGGTCCCTTTGAAAACAGCACCGTGGCTTGGCTGACATTTGACAAACCTGTGTGGAGTTGACAGCATTGGTCTGTGGTCTACCTTATTTGAAGCAAGGCTGCTTACAGCACAAAAAAAGGTTTGAGTTACTGTTTTAAGAAACACCGCCACATTAACTGCAGGGCTCAGAGAACGAGAGCTGAGCTAGAGATGAAGGTATGATCTCTACCTCAACTGACTTCAAATTAAACTTGCCATGGTCGTTTATTTGAAAAAAAAAAAAAGAAAAGAAAAAAAGTCCATTATTGAGATTCAGTTACTGGGATCTCATTAGTATTCACAGGCATTATGTAAAGCGGTTCATGTACATTTAATAACAACACACTTCTACAGTATATATGTATAGACACTCATTTGAATTATACTGTATTTCAAATTAATTCGATTAATAAGATATTTTACTGTGATTGCCTTTAACAGTAAGCATTTATCTATTTTGACATAATTGTTAAAAAGTTAATTTAAAAATATCAAAAATAATAAAGTTTGAGTTGTATTTTTGATAACTAAATTCATCTATTTAAGTGCAAATTACTGTACTTTCATTAATGAAATGATCAGCAAAAGCAACAAGCCACGAGATAATGCATTACAATGACTTTACATCAAAAGGTCTTTACCCGAGAAGCTATTGTTTAGGGCTAGTAGTTGGTTTTGTTGTAAAAACTTGGCAACCCTGTCTGCACACGTGCTGGAATCAGGCTGGAATACACAATCTTTGCCGGGATTGTAAAAAAATTAAATAATTGAATGATACACAGAGTACTTACCCAACATGATCATCATTTCTGAGAGAAATTGTGAAGGTGAATGCATATACAAACAAGCTCTCCGTTTAGGATTCGAAAAAATATAATCCAAGCCCCTTTGATGACGTGCATGATTACGTTACTGTTGATCATCTGTCCATCATCGTCTAAAGCCCGCCCTGATGATTTCATTGGTCTGAACAGTTTCTGTTCAGGGATAATTACTCCTCTATGGAGCAAGGCCAGACGGAACTGCTCGACCTAAAAATTTTGTAGACGGGGCTAGGTTCGGCTGGCATCCAGGCTAGCAATACAGTGTTGTGAAAACAGGAAGGTGACCAAACGTGAACAATGCTCTGTAAAGTTGACAGGTCAGTGCTGCATCATAATGAAAGTTTCAGCCTTTCCAATGTAAATATTCAAGTGCTGGAACATTTGTCAATCCCGTGCTCTGCGGGAAGTTTAAACATCCGAAGAGCGCAAAGTTGAGCTTTCTTTAATGTCTTCCTGCGTTTGAATGGACAAATTCACTCAAAATGTAAAATGTCTCGTCATAAACATAGTACGGAGCCCCACACATGACATGCAGGAAAATACTAGTAGGCTCGAGGTATACATTGAGGGAAAGATTTTGTAGATTGTGCATGCAATTCACAATTTTTTTTTCTTGCACGTCATGTGCAGGGCTCTGTAACATGGTCAGCTGTGTCTTAAGTAAACGCAAACACATGATCCGTGCATGCATTCAGTCTTAAAGTGACAGCATCATAATAATCCTGCTACAGTCTGCATTTTTATCGTTAATCAAACAACAAAGGACAAAGAAAAAAAAGTCACTGTACTTGAACTTTTAAAAGGATGACTATGCAGTGTTAAAGGACAACTCCGGTGAGAAATGAACCTAGGGGTAATTAACAGATGGTTACCGAGTAGATCGTTCTCTGGGATGCGTTTTAATGAAAATCGAATGTAAAGAGTTTTACCTTTAAAAACAGATTAGCTTATAATGCTAGTCTATGGGGCACAGGGTAGACACAGGGTGGTAAAATTAAATCGCTAGTTAATACCACTAACAAGGTTCAAAATAGCCTCACACTAACACTGTAGCATAATGAGGGTCCCTACATGCAAATCGAAGCATTGAGAACTTTGTAAGTGTACAAACAGTTTAATAAGAAGATACGTTGTAAACATAGTGCTTTACGCGTTCACGGACAGGCACCATCTTGGAAAACAGGCTCGACTAATCGATCCACGAGCGCTGTTCTAAGTGAGCTGGTCGATAGGAATTAAGTTTGTGAAATGTAATAACATGAACATTTTTAGTTTTATTTATTTATTTTCTCTGTTGTGTTCAGTGTTTTCTTCCGGAAACAACGGACCATATGAGATTCCAAGTCACAGTTCATCACTTAGCAGAGCGCTCGTGGCTCGATGAGTCGAGACTGTTTTCCAAGACGGCGCCTGTCCGTGAACGCGCAAGGCACTATGTTTATAAAGTGTCCTCTTATTAAACTGTTTGTACTCTTACAAAGTTCTCAATGCTTCGGTTTGCATGTTGGGACCCTCATTATGCTACTGAGTTAGTGTGAGGCTATTTTGAGCCTTGTTAGTGGTATTAACTAGCGATTTAATTTCACTACTGTGTGCCCCATAGACTAGTGTTATAAGCTAATCTGTTTTTAAAGATAAAACTCTTTACATTCGATTTCCATGAAAACGCATCCCAGAGAACGATCTACTCTGTAACCATCTGTTAATTGCCCCTAGGTTCATTTCTCACCGGAGTTGTCCTTTAATTATTTGATTTGCCTACTTCATTAGATTTATTAGACCTGAATGAAGAGCACTGTTTATTTCATTTGTACATTTGTTATATTGTATTTAATAGTGTTATACTGCTTGTAATTGTTTGTTCTTATTTTATTCCTGACTTTTTACTTGTCTTTAAAGTGAAAATTTCATTTAACATTAATTAAACTTAGGCCTAGTAGTTTTAGCTGTGGTATCGGAAGTTTTAAACTTGAATGATTTTTTTGTTGGTGTCATAACCTCCTGTTTTTGTTGGATGGCTAGTAAAACAATTTTTGGCCTGTACATTTAAAAAAAATCACAGACCATTGGCAGGTGTGGAAATGTTAGTTTTAGGCCCTGAAAAAGCCTCTTTTTAGGCATAACACAATGCAGAGTGGTGAAAACCACTGTAATGCAAGGGCTTGAATGGCTATTGCTTTATAAAATGATGACAACAGCAATATGACAAATAACTTATTAATAATTATCAAAATAACAATTCTTCTTCCACATAAAGTGGCTCATGATCCAAACATGTTGTGGTTATAAAACAATATAGCAACATGCTATATTAATGTGTGCAGTCTACAACATCTATAAGAACATCCAATCAGAATCTTATCAAAATGAATTATCATTAATAATAATCTTTAATTAATAGTAGTATTTACCATTATTTATTCTTATTTTATAATAGTTTCGGTGTCTACCCAACCATAATTGTATGTGTACACTTAACATACAAATATAAATGAGACTGCCCTGCACAAGCTGTGAGTAGTCTTTGTTGTGACCTCAAAACTTGGACCTAGAGAATCCTGTGCAGTACAAATGATTGAAAAGAGGTGAATATTAAATGGAGAATGTGTGTATTTCAAAAGATCTAATAAATATACCAAAGTACTTGTTTGCATTGGTCAACAGTATACACTACAAACAGATATATTTCTAGCCAAGGCTCCAAATTATTAAAGGCTGTATGTGTGTGCTTGCATTTCAAACACTCACATAATTAAAGAGGTAAAATAAAAACGCAACACACTCATTCTCTGTTAATTTGCAGACACCAACAAAAATGGAAAACAGACAGCAAATGGACCTTCCGACCCCCATACACACTGGAGCCAGTGAAGTGTGTCAAATCTAATTGGAATATATGAATGTTTCCTTTGTCTGTTGCCCCTATCCCACTTGGCAGCAAGGGGGAATCAAAGATACTGCTTTTTTGATCGCCGTATGAACCATAAACCTGTGCAGTTTATCTATCTATCTATCTATCTATCTATCTATCTATCTATCTATCTATCTATCTATCTATCTATCTATCTATCTATCTATCTATCTATCTATCTATCTATCTATCTATCTATCTATCTATCTATCTATCTATCTATCTATCTATCTATCTATCTATCTATCTATCATCTATCTATCTATCTATCTATCTATCTATCTATCTATCTATCTATCTATCTATCTATCTATCTATCACGACTCATTTTTTTCTATAGAAATGTAAATAACAGATGCCATTAGAAGCGTCATTGTTATATATATTAAAAGACAAAGGTTTTACAGATTAAATTAGTCAACCACAACAAACTCAGTCAAACATTCAATTGGGCAAATCATAAAAATGAGCGACCACAAATTTTAATGACATCAAACCTTCCACAGAATCACTGTTGGCAAGAAAGGCAGTTCTCACCACATTAAAATGTCTACTACAATACCTTCACTCTAAGTATCCCCTTTTACAAAAACAAAACTATTTTGTGACAGAAGTGAATTCAATCTTTCTAATGAAAGCCAACATAATCCTGTCCTGTGCGCTGATAGGTTAGCCATTAGCCATCAATCACCCCAAGGTCTAGTGAGTGCCCCCTGGCACCCTGTCATCCCCTCACACAGAGGCAAGAGGAACACCGTGGATTCCTGGACTTGGGAACGGCTGGAGTCTCTGAGAATAAACTATCAGAGGCTCTCAGCAGCTTCACCAACAATAATAAAAATGCCCTGACTTTAAGGTGACATTCCCAATTTACGAGTATTTGTGTCTATAAAGTGTATTCCTTGGCTCCTGACTCCTTCAGCCTGTCTCGTAGAAAGAACAATACATTTGGTCTGCCTGAGACACTTGGAAATCCTTTCCCACTTTTACTGAAGCTTCTCTCACCATCCTGCTGTTTGGCTCACTTTGACCATACAATACATTACATTTTAAATGATGAATGTTATTATGCAGTATATAGTTATATAATGAAACTATGCATCTAAACTTATGAACAGTACATCTAAAAAGCCAGTGTACCATTACACAATTCACTGTATAACTGCACTACACAATAACTGAACAAAATTTATTTTTCATATTTTGTATGCTTTGCTTGGGGAGAACCCCAATTCCCAGCATGCACCGCAACATTATTAAGTTATGGAAATCGCTGCTTTACTCTTTCACAATTTGCTGTTTCATGCACTATTTGCAATGATGTTGTTGTTGCACCTTTGAGCGCAGTGTTATGCAAGATATATATTTGTTTATGAATGAGCTACAAACCCATGCAGCATGGACCAATTATCCACACAGAGCCACAACCATAAGCATATAGCATAAATATAATGCATGCACACTACCGTTCAAAAGTTGATCCTTCAGAAATCAGTCTAATGTGTTTTGGTGTACAAGACAAATTTCTTATTATTGCGCACTTTAATATTTTTATGGAAACCATGATACCATTTTTAAGGAATCATAGGTGAATAGAAAGTTAAAAAGAACCACATTTATTTAAAAAAAAAAAAAAAAAAAATTCTTAGGTAATCTTACTGACTAGGATTATTTTGTATAGGAAAAAAAACTGCAGTTTCATACTAATGTGAGATTTCACCTGAAAATTTCACTTTTTGAGATCATAATAGTCAAATGATTGCAGTCTATGCATATATGCTTAATCTATCATTACTCAATTGGGTAGGCAGGAAGAAAATGGACATGCTTGAAATGTGCAAAATTGGCTAAAACCAGCGGGCTGCAAAGCAACACTTTATATTTTATTTACTAAAAGTGTTTGATTCTTTGTCTCATGCCCTGCTAGAAACTTCCTGTTTTGCTGGCCTTTCTTCCTCTTCTCAAAAAACAAGACAAAAAAGTTATACTCTGTTCATAAAAGACATGATTAATGTAGAGAGCAAATAAACGGAAATTTGACGTCTACTCAAAAGGGGCCTCTTTGTAAAATGAAGCCATTGAGAACAATGAGCCATGCGGAGCCATTTTGGACCTGCCAAATAAAGTTCGACTTCTGTGGCGGCCACAGATGCTATGGCAACACGCTCTGACAGGGAGTTTATTTTCTCTAAGCTCTGGTGGAATATTAATAACTGAGGCACACATCCTGCCAAGTGGATCTGGATGGGGCATAATCCCAAACTGCACGGGAAACACAAGTCGAATGTCAAATTGGTTGAGCTCCTGGTATTCCATCACGTATATGCGAAGCGTTTGCGCTCGACTGATGCCGTTTTGGCTTTGGAAAAACGAGATGTTATATCAGCGCTGCAATAGAGTAGGTTATTTTCAACTTTAATAGCGCTGATGTTTTGTTAATGTAACAAAAGACTGAATTAATCTCCACAGTGAGAGCGTATTGAGAAAGACTTCTCCTTTTGAGGAGGAATTTGTCAATTTACTTTGCCTAGTTATTACATATTGCCTAATATATCTCAATTACGCTACATTTGTATTGTAAAACACTGATACACATCCAACGTATTGTTATTACTAAATCAACAGCACCGTTTTGATTCCTACAATCCCTTGTTTGTGTAGAATCCCCCGATGCTTGGACTATAGCTGCTTTCTCAGGGTGGGAGTCAGGTACCGCAGCCAGAGCGCCATGGATCTGGTCTCTTAAGTGTAGGGACTGCTATCTCACATGTGTTTGACACAGTGTCAGGCCACAGAACTCCCACCAAAGCACTCAGGCACTGGGGATGTTATGTTTTCCCCAGCCCCTAATCATTTTTGGCCACAGACCCACTTCCTGTTCTGCAATGAAATGGCTCAGGAATGCCATTCCTCTGATACAAGCGAGGCAGAGAGTGAGAGAGGGCCGAGGAGGACGTCTTCCTGCGCTCTCCGTGTGTGTGAGATAGTGACACTGACCTGTTTGAACAGTGATGGCTTGACTCTCACGTTTCTAAATCCCTTATGTCAACATACTGCACATTAATACGCATCTTTAGACCACACTCCCCTGCGCTCTTCGACTTGTTGAGCTGGAATGCATCAGGCGACAGGGGAGTGTAGAGGACAGACTTTTCCCACATTGAAGTCGCGACAGACTTTCGAACCTTGGCCCTAAAATAGCCCAGCTCGGTTCGACCGAATTTGAAGGATTGGAGGTCAGCCGGAGACGAAGCTGGCGTCGCATTTTGTTAA
This sequence comes from Pseudorasbora parva, assembly GCF_024679245.1. Lineage (NCBI taxonomy): Eukaryota > Metazoa > Chordata > Actinopteri > Cypriniformes > Gobionidae > Pseudorasbora > Pseudorasbora parva. Next base: position 30,048,569 of record NC_090176.1, read on the forward strand.
CACAAACAAACACGGTGTCACAAACTTTCTGTGTTTTCGTTCACCACTAGCGTCTCAGTTTTCACTCTGGGCGAGGTTGTGCTCGCTTATAATTCATTACAATCTGTTCTAATGTTATATACACCACAACAGTATTGTAGAGGCTCAAATCTAGAGCGCGATTCGGTATTTTATGGGTTTGATTTACATAACCCTCATCCAGACCACATCAAAGCCTCACGCAAAGAGTAAAGAGCACGTCAAAAGGCTCCCCGAAGCGACATGATGTCTTGAGAGGATTCAAAGCAAACACACGCTGCCCACAGAAGTCCTCCGTATGGAGCCTCTCTCTCTCTTTTTTCCGCTCCCCCCTCTTTTCCGTGCTCTTACAGGGGTGTTGAAGTGACTGTGGTGTATTTTTATACAGTTCCATCCCCTCTGAAAAGAAGGCGCCTCAATTGGCTTGAACAATGTTTAAATAATCAAGGAGCTGTGAGTCTTTGAACTAATTTCACAAGGAGAGAGATCCAGATGTGGCGTCCCTCGCTCTGGCTCGCATTCTGGTTTCGAATGCAGTGAAAGGCCTTTACCTCATCTAGTGGCACCATTCGGTTGAAGTCGGTTTGAGTCTGTCAACAACAGAGCAGGAATGATAGAGTCAAATTAAACACAATAGCGGTAAAGATAAAACAGCAAGTCTGTCAATGGGCTGCCAAATCCACGTGACACTTTTAAAAACACGCATTCAGAGAAATATCTTCATATCTAGCATATCTGCAGGTACGGCGTCTCCTGAAATGCTTTCTGCGCTTTCAGCCAATACACTCAAATTACAATTTATTCCTCCCTTCGGTGCCATGTGTTTGTAATTGCCCCAAATGATCCTGCCTAGAAATGTGTGCTCAACATTTTCTTGACTTCTCTTGGGTGTCGAGAGAGATAAACGTGCGTATGAAATTCTGAGTGAGAAGGGCCGCACAAGATTTCATCAAACGTTTCATTTGTATACGTTCATCGGAGGGATATCTCTAATCAGATTTGAAAGGCTTGATTTAAGGATGATGAAAAAGAGAGGCTGCAGAGGGACTGCATTGCCTTTGGCAGGATGAAATTACTGAAATTTGGAAGGCAGTGCTTTTATTTGAGTGCCTGTAACAAAGATAATTTTACAAGGTTTCCGTTCATTAAGTGCTGTTCAGGTGCAGCGCAGACGGGAGTTTTTGCATACGTTCACACACACACACACACACACAGCACAGCGCACACACATGCATGGCGATGCACATCTGCACACCCTGAATGCAAAAAAAAAAAAAAAAAAACACTTCAAAAAGAAGTCAATAACAGATTTTTAGAGCACAGCTGAATAGAATAGAATAGAATAGAATAGAATAGAATAGAATAGAATAGAATAGAATAGAATAGAATAGAATAGAATAGAATAGAGATTTTCCACTATTGGGTCCTGACCCAAAATGATAATTCATGTTCAGTATGTGCTGTAATAATTTATAATTATAATAAAATAAAATAAATTGTTTGCTTTGGTATGATAATTTTTAGTGTTAGATCACCACTAATATGAAATCTGGGTCATTTGAGAATCCATGGAATAGAATAGACTAAAAAAAAGATTAAAAAAAAGATAAGACTAGACTAGAATAGACTATCAAAAGGTGTTGTATAGGGAACATGCCACTAAATCACTAAATTGTTCTTAAAACAACTAACATGTTTGAAAGGCATGTACACACACACACACACACACACACACACACACACACACACACACACACACACACACACACACACACACACACACACACACACACACACTTTTCTCTGAACTGTGACACAGAGAATGTTGAACCTTAAAGGAAAATAAACGGGCCACTTCTCAGCTGCTTGGGCTCTTTCCCAAACTTTCACATGAGAAACAGAGGCAGGAATGCTGAGGAGCAAATCTCTCTCTTACACAAGTACATCCTTCTCATGTGTCCCTGGCATAACATACCTTGATCGAGTCTATTTTTAGATGTTTCCTGCTTCTCAATAGGGCAAGACGGGGGACTTCTTATGTGTGTGTGTGTGTGTGTGTGTGTGTGTGTGTGTGTGTGTGTGTGTGTGTGTGTGTGTGTGTGTGTGTGTGTTGCAGTCAGTCACTCAGTTCCATAGGGAACAGGCTGTTGTTCTAGCCTGGGAAAAAATGCACCTATCTCGTAAAGATTTTTGGGAAGGAGTAAAAAATGTTGGCAAGTCGCTCTGTAAAAATCCCCCATTTATACAACAATGAGAACACAGATTTTAGTCATTCTGTTTCCCATGATGCATATTGAGACATAGTAGTTCTATTTTCCAACACCTTTGCTCATATTACGAAAGTCTGGGTTTACCTCTGAACACGTCAGAGATGACTTCATTGTTTCTGACTATATTGGGCCCTATCATCCATCCATCCATCCATCCATCCATCCATCCATCCATCCATCCATCCATCCATCCATCCATCCATCCATCCATCCATCCATCCATCCATTATCTATCTATCTATCTATCTATCTATCTATCTATCTATCTATCTATCTATCTATCTATCTATCTATCTATCTATCTATCTATCTATCTATCTATCTATCTATCTATCTATCTATCTATCTATCTATCTTTGTCTGTCTGTATATCTGTCCGTCTGTCCACCCATCCATCCATCCATCCATCCATCCATCCATCCATCCATCCATCCATCCATCCATCCATCCATCCATCCATCCATCCATCCATCCATCCATCCATCCATCAATCCGTCCATCCGTCCGTCCATTGCACACACCTTTATGGTTCTGTTTACACATGGCATTAAGATGCATTTTGGTCGATCGTATCGGAAGTGGACGGTGCTAAGTACAGAGTCTAAAATGTTTTGTCCACTTTCAACCACTTCCAGAGGTAGTCAAAAACACATTTGACCAGATTCCTTTCGTAGTAGAGGGTGCAGAACAGTTGTGCTGCAGTTTTTAATGTAGAGCAATATGCATATAGTTGTAGTACATACTACACATTTGCTCCCAAAATCCAGAATGGCAAAAATCTCTTGATGGGACTAGAAAGGTGGTCAAGAGAATTGTCACTTTAAAGGGGCCTTGAGTTGGGTGTACGTGTGTGTGCGTGTGCGTGTGCGTGCGTGCGTGCATGCGTGCGTGCATGGGTGCGTGTGTGTGTGTGAGAGAGAGAGAGAGAGAGAGAGAGAGAGAGAGAGAGAGAGAGAGAGAGAGAGAGAGAGAGAGAGAGAGAGAGAGAGAGAGAGAGAGAGAGAGAGAGCTGGACAGCAGCATGAGGGTTTCCCACCAAACACACGTGGCCTCTTTAAGTGCTGGTGTGCTAACTAGTCTCCCAGATGTCAGGTTGTCTGATTGACATCAGAGAATCTTGGATGAAGCCAGGGCCAGTGAAGAGAAAAAACAGCAGGGTTGTCTATCCATAGAGGCTGGCACATATTGGCATTCCCGAGGCCGGCATTCCCCATTTCTAGAGAGAGAGAGAGAGAGAGAGAGAGAGAGAGAGAGAGAGAGAGAGAGAGAGAGAGAGAGAGAGAGAGAGAGAGAGAGAGAGAGAGAGAGAGAGAGAGAGAGAGAGAGAGAGAGAGAGAGAGAGAGAGAGAGAGAGAGAGAGAGAGAGAGAGAGAGAGAGAGAGAGAGAGCTTAAACATTGCTGCTAATGAGCTGTAAAGTCCCATTATTTAAACAGAGTAGAAATAAAGAGTGAGAGAGAATCAGAGACAAGAACAGGGCGAGAGAAGGAGAGGGTGTGTTATGAAGACAGACAGCTAGAAAGAAACCAAAAGAAAGAATAAACCAGGAAAGAGAGAGAGACAGACAGACAGAGAGAGAGAGAGGTGTGTCTTGAGAGACGTAAGAGTTGAACTATGCTGCTCTTGGCAGCGCCGGGCCGGAGCGATGGAGGCGGAGGCGTCACGGCGCCACCTCAAAGAACGTTCCGGCGCAGCCACTCACTCGGGCGTTCACTCCCAGCACATGGCATTCATTTAGAGGGGGGGCTGCCGGCGAGCACGGGCCGCTGTCTCCCCTCACAAAGCCCAGCGGTGCCTGGGCAATTAGGAGGCCGCAATTACCCGGGGTGGATCTCCTCCAGAACGTGGCCAGAAGTTAGCGAACCCCTGCCAAAGGGCTCTGAGGGAAGTGACAGGGAGGAGAGCTGCGGGGCGCTCGGCGCACTTGATTTACGTGAGGAAAACTTTTCGGGATTTGTTTGTGAAAATGAGTTTCATTTGAGCCATTTAAGTCAAAGACACAAACACATTTGAGGCCTGGCCTTAGGGTGACAAGGATAATTAAAAATGCGCATAAGCCACATCCTCTGAGTGTTGTAGCAAATACGCGGCATGACATCCTCCCCTTTGCTACACTTTAGAGGTCTCTGATGGGCGCATTTCCTTGCCGTAATTTTTAATGCCAAAGATTCCTCCCTACAGAGAAATAGGTTAGCATGTTCCCAGTGTTGCTGGGGTTTATTCAGATGATCTGATTCGGCATGAGTCATATATGCTATGAGGTCAGGAAGGAATGAACATGTCAAGTGCAGCCTCAACAGGTTTGAGCTCATTTTGTTGTGTTACGTGAAGGTATTTTGTTATTCAACACAGCTTTTTGTCATTGCATTAGAAAACATACAAATCAGAAAAAGTGACAGTTCCTCATCAGTGTGTACTCAAAAATACAGTACATAGATCCCTCAATGTCAAGACAAATTATTATTTGCAGTGTAAAAAAATGGTGCTATTTGGCACTAAAAGTGGTTCTTGGCTTATAATCATAGGGGAACCACTTTTGGTGCTAAATAGCACTATATCTTTAAAGGTGCTCTAAAAGAGGTGCTATATCACATTTTATTTCTTCCTCAATAATGGTGCTAAACGGCACCAACAGTAGTTCTTTGGCAGGTTAAGAACCTTTAAAGGGGCTTGAAAGGTTCTTTGTACGGCAGCGGTGCTATCACCTTTACCACCCTAAAGAACCATTGAAAACAGGTTCTGTGTATGCTAACGGTGCTATATAGCACCTCAGTCCTTGAAAAGAACTGGTGAAGAACCACTGAAAAACCACTGAATCACTAAGATTTGGACATGTCTTGTGGACTTGTGGTTCCCCTATTACAAGCCAAAGAACCACTTTTAGTACACTCTAAAAAATGCTGGGTTAAAAAGAACCCAAGTTGGGTTGAAACTGCACCGACCCAACAATTTGGGTTGTTTTAACCCAATGGTTGAGTTGTTTTAACCCAATGGTTGAGTTGTTTTAACCCAGTGGTTGGGTTAAATGTTGCTTAAGACAACCCAATTGCTGGGTAAGAACAACTCAACCATTGGGTTAAAACAACCCAATTGTTGGGTCGGTGCAGTTTCAACCCAACTTGGGTTGTTTTTAACCCAGCATTTTTTAGAGTGTACTATAGCACTATATAGTTTTTTTGTAGTCATATTACCATTGTGAAACTAAACTAAAAGTGAAAACACTATCAACATTACTACACTTTTACATATATTTATCTGTTTATTTCTCTATCAATTTATCTACACTAGGGTCTGAGTGATTTTTTGATCAAGTACAAAACAGTTAAAAAATGCAAGTGTCTTTTTGCTTAGGATGCTATAGTTTGAAAGATGCTCTCCTAACATTGTTGCTCTCAAATAGCATTTAAGAGCTCCATTTAGCGCTGTCTGTATAAACCTACATCAATGTCAAAGGAGCATTGTAGAAGAACACCGTTTAATGAGACGTGATTATAAACTGATGTCTACAAAGTGGTTTTTAATCTCTTTGGCAAACAAGCTGACAAGTTACATGCTCTCAAATGGTTAAAAAGTACCCTGTTAAAACAGTGTTAAAACCCCACACATGTAAGTTGGTAATCCTGCTGTTTTTATCCAGATTTTTGCAATAATAATCTTTAAGAGCTGCAAAGAGAGAGATGATGAGGGACAGGTCTCAGGGGAGCGTTCAACATGAAAATTAAAGAGGCTAAATGGCAGGGTCCCCTCAAAAGGACCAGTAACTGGTTTTCATGTACAAACAACATTGCTACAGCAAAATCTAAACATTGTAGTTAAAACTGTTCTGAACAAGTTATTATAAGTTGTTCAATTACAATGAATCACTCATTACAGAAACAATAGTAGAATCACTACAAATAAATCACCATGCCATAGTATTTTGAGAGTCATATAACACATTTTATTTATTTCTCAGACATAATTTTGCTTGCTGCTTGAATACATTTCAAACAAATTACTTCTGAATTTAATATTCAGCAAACCGCAGAGTCTCTCTTGACTCTGAGGTCAAAGCAGCAAGTCAGCAAGAACTTGGTTTGCATAACTAATCTATAATTTATAAACAAATTCTGCTCATATTTTAAGGAACAAACAAAGTTTTGGTGCCTCGGCTGGACGACCTAATATTTGTCAATAATTGTAAAATAGCTCAATCTATTCTAAAGGGACCAGAGGCCTGATGGTTTTCTAATCTAACCTTGCTCTGCTCTTAAAACTCTTACTGTCCTGCTGAAAAACGTATAATATCCGCGAATATGGAGAATATCATTAAGTTCCATTATAATATGTTACGATTTTATTGCTTTTGATCCACTGTGGTATTCTGTCATTGGTGTTTTGGCATCGTAATCTGTTCCTGTAACTCCCTTCTAATGGTGCACATCTGTTATGTTTTACTCTTCTTTTGTTAGCATACTAATTCTTTCTTTACGATCAGATTCACTGAGCAACAGTTAGTAAATAAAAGCTATACTTCAAAGAAAAATGAAGTAGAAAAATGGATGTGTTTTGGCCATGAATCACTGGTAGAGCACTGGAACCTCTTCTCTGAAGAGTAATTGACGACAGTGGCTAGCAAAGATTTGTCCGCTGTATAAAAATTAATGATATGCGAGATAAATACTTTGCAAATCTATATGGAACAAGTCCAACAGTCATAATTATATTCTAACTGAAAGAAAATATCAAACACAGCCACAGAGATGCATAGATACTGCACATAAAGGCGATTTAAAGTACCTGTCAACCTGACTGAGTCCAGAGCTACAGTACTGGTTAGGGAATGTGGGAATTTGGTTCTGAAAAGTTACAAAGTTTCATCTTTACATGATTAGTACCTCAGCTTCACCGTGGTAAACTGTGATTGTGTGCTCAACTCAGCCTGCTCGCTCTTACATCTATGGCCGTTTTAATGAGATAACGATATTATAATCAGGATGTGAGAGAGACTGAAATTGAGCTGCGGGGAACGAGAGGAGGAGAGCGAGGGACACAGATAAAGGAAGAGATGGAGGAGAGGGAGGAAATGTAACATGACGAAAGAGTCTTCACACAGACTGTGAGACGCCACGCTGCCAGCTCAGACAAATAGCCTGTCCGCACGGTGTTTGCTTGTCACGCGCTTGTCGCACACGGCCGCTGACATGACGGCATGCGATGGGCGGGGCTGTGATGATGTCAGTCATGTGGAAAACAGGTGGAGTGCAATTACTCCCGTAACTTGAGGCGAGAAATAAAGAGGGGACAGCATGTGAAAAATAGAGAATAGTCAATTTAAGCCTTTATTCCCTTGATGTCAGCGCTGAGTTTTTAGTAGCCAAAACAATCAGCCTTCAGTTTGGGCTGCCCTCGATTTTTAAAGTCAACTAATAGTTTACTAATCATACATTTATAACAATAAGCCAATAATATAATCCTTTATTTGCCTTTTTTAATACATAGCTTAATCAGTGCTCAAAAACACACATTACACACAAAATGTTTATTAGTGTGTTGTGAAAAAGCTGAAGGAGACTGTTTAAACATTTGAATAATGTATCATAATGTTTACGGCTGCAGAGATTAAAGGTGATGATACACAAGGAAACTTTTTTTGAGCAATGTTTTTGAGCGATATTCCTCGGACACTTTTTCATTGAGATGGGCAACAGATTTCCATCTGGATACTTTAGATCGTTTGTGGGCCCTGTGTCTCACCTGGGTGCCCGCTGACGGAACCCGATCTCAAGAAAATACGTATAAATAATACAAGTGTGCAATCTTGTGGAATGTATACGGCAAAATGAGTTTTTCGTGTGCATATGATATGCACTTTATGGCGTATTATACGCACAAACCACCCACCCCACCACCCCCATCCTACTCAAGAGCGTGTCATATACACGCCATAAAATGCGTATCGTGTATGCGAAAAACTGTGTACCAAACTCATTTTGGCATATACATTATCCACAAGATTGATACTCGTACTATTGATACGCATTCATATGTGATCGTGTTCGCTGACGGCAACACTGCCCAGCAACATTGCTCAAAAAATTGCCCCGTGTATAATCACCATAAATCGACGATGTTGACTCGTCATCTCTGCAGTAGTGAATGCACATGTATGCATGTTTCATACAGATCGCATAATCTGAGAATATTGGTTCACAATTCAAGCTTATATTTTTCATGTATGCGAGGCAAGTAGCCTTTATGCTGAGTTTCGGTTCATTTTTGCGACATGCTCAAGTTTACTGAGACCGAGGTTTTTTTTACATTTAAAACTCAACAATTAAAATTAAACATGAAAATGGAAGCTTCAGCTTAAGTTCTGCCAGGAAGACTTAATCACTTCGTCACTTATTAACCTAATCTCTATCCAATCACATCTTCATATTTTCTGTATAAATGTCGTACTTACACGTTTGAGTTCGCGGATGCCGATGCAACAATAATCTCCATCCTCCCCACCACCACCAGGATGGTTCCGTCCATACCTCCAAAGGGGGGTCTGCTGCGCCCCCGCCTTCATCTTCAGGCAGGGATATGCTGATCCGCTACCCTCGGATTATAAACTATGGACGGGGCCTATGCCAAAACTTTATTATGCTTGCTGGGCTGTCAATAAATGTATGCTTCATTCATCATTCTATCTTCCGAGTCTTTCTGGTAGAATTGAAGTTCATAGTTTTTCTGAACAAGAATAACCAGCCAAACCTTGAGTTAATTTTTATTCAATTTTCTTGACGTGTCACTCAGCATGCAGACATGTCCAACTGACGGCTTTCAAATCATACAAAAAACAAAACAAAAAAATGTAAGTACACAGCATATCGAAACTGTGGAACTTTCAACTCTCAGTTGAAACTCAGATGCTTGTACAAACTAATATGAAACCCACTACAAGGAAATGTGTGGCCTGCTTGAACACAGTAGTCATTTGCTAACACCTAATTTAGCCAAGTGTCATTTCCTCATATCCAGTCAAATTGCATGAAAGTTTCAGGGTGAAATAGGTTTCTCAAAGTACTACCATTTCATTTGTATTTTCAATATTTTCCCCCCCCTTGAAAGGGCACTAAATCACATTCTCAAACATGTATTATTGCTTTTGCAAATAATGGAGTGTAAATGTAGTCTTGGCATCAGATCCGCTGAGATACGGCACATAAGCATTTGCGTGGAGAGCTGCTGTCATTACATCAGAACTACTCAAACTTTCACAAAAGCTTTTCTTTGTCTGTCTCACCGGAGAAGCATTGGGTTTTATCTATAGTTGAAATCCAGAAGTTACAGACTTTTAGTTATGAATACAAAGAAGACCCCCAAACTATTGGGCGGATAGGTGAAATCTGCCCTACTTTGTTTGAACAGCATATTAATGAGCTTACTTGCTCAAGCTGACTTGCTTCCGGTTTATAATAGGTTGGTTTATTTTGAACTGTTTTGCTAAATTAGTTGTGAAATTAAATTGTGACATTCCCATATCCTTTGTTGAACCCTCTTATCGTGCTTTTACTTTTGGCCCTTAACATCTGACATTATTGATATTAGGCTTGTCTAGGTGGACATGACTGTTTTCTCTGAACTAAAAAAGTCTGTTTTTGTTTCTTGTTACAAATGAGCCCGATAAAGAAATCGGTGAGATCAAAACAAATATCAGCTGCTGCAGTAGAGCTCCTTCATCAAACGTCTTGGGAGACCACCAACACTTCCCTCTTGGCTGGAATCCCTACTTATCCAATGTTTGTGTGTGTCCAGTGGACCGGTTGTTTTTCTACACAACAAACTTGAGAGCAAAAAAGGTAGTGAATGTTTTCATTAATTAAGAGAGCCAACAATCTTTCACCTGCTAAAAACATTTTTTGCCCCCCTTTTCAGGCACCTCAAGCGAACTAGAGCAACTTTTAGCAAATCTGTTTCTTTGAGGCCTCAGCGAGCTCAGCCAGCTGTACTGACAAGTCCTTTTGCCTATAAAAGTGACTGTTGACCTGGCCTGTGTCTTCTCTCAATGCGTCCTCCTCCCCTTTTGGCCTTGGGAAAGCTTTGGATATTGCTTGCCATGCTGAAGCAAATAATCTGGAATTAAAAAATGGATTCCTTACTCTTTATCCCTAGCAACAAGCCTTGTGCCATCTGCTAGGCCAAAAGGGGCCACAGTCAGTGGGAATTTGGGCTGTTGTGAGGCCTCTGTCACCTGTTCCTGTGTGTTCTTTTGTTCATGAGATAATGATCCCCTTCAAATGTGAAGCAGTGAATAGCCATGATTTTCTTTCTTCTTCTTTTTTTTTTACTGCAGTCTGAATGATATTTGTTTAAAGAATTTTGTCATATTTCAACAATGTTATTTATTTGGTATAATCTTATGCATATATTAAAGTGATCATTTGAATGTTAACTAAAAAAGTGTTTGATCTCTATAGAGAAATTCTAGAAGTTGTGCGGACAGTGCAGCAAACTTATATACAGTATATTACAGTATGTTCTCTATAAGAAAGTCTAATACAATTTTGGTAACACTTTATAATAAGGTTAAGTCTGTTGACATGAGCTAATAAGTAATTTAACCCATTTTAAAGCATTTATTAGCATGTTCATTTCTACATATACATGATTTTTAAGTAGTTATACACTTTTTAAATGTATTAGCATTTATTATGAACAAACATTAATTAACTATTAACATGAAAAAAAATAGTATCAAATAGTATCAATCATGAGTAAGTGTAAAAGGTGACGTATGTAGGAATCCCTCCCCCTCCTCCTCAGACGTGACGCTCACTGCCAGTATGAGGACACACAACAGGAACGAGCGCAAATGACAGTGGAAGGCGAGGAGACTTACACACTGTGTGAGCTGGTTTTTCTGTGTTTTAATGTGCTTCCGTTCATAGAGAATTAAGATGGATGCTGAGGATTGTTGGGGTGAGAATCTGCGATCTCTGACCCAGTTTGTTTGCTGGCTCCATAATACGCTGTGTTTTTACCATCAACTGGCAACCTGTGCTGTCGAAATACTATTGGGTAAACTGGCAGCGTGCCATATCACACAGACCAAAACAAAACAGACATTCAGATACGGAATGGACATTTCAAAGTAGAATAACTGCTGTATTGTTTTTCAGAGAAACGAGTATGTGAACTCGGCATGTTTCCTAAATATATGCAAACATATTCATTTTTATGCTTTAGTACAGTCAAACACTTTCATACAGCACCTTTAATGGTTCATGCATTAAAAACTATTTTCAGTGAGTTGAATCTTATAAGGGTTTCTATTGTCTGTCAGTAACAGCTGTAAGAAACTCTTTAAGATACTGGAGAACCAAACAACTGTAGAAAGTGCTTTCATTGTCTCATCTTACTAATAAAACAAAACACCAAAAATGAGCCATGAGGTTACAAGAAGGAAATATGAGTGAATGTTTACCCAGACATCTCTAGTACACTTTGAAGGATTAATCATTAAACTTTTACCGGTAGGATGTAAAGACAGTGGGAGAGGAAGGGGTGAGACAGTGCCATTATCTCAGACAGCCTTAAGCCATCAGGGCGTCCCGCTCACCTGGGGGGCACCAACAGCTGCTGAGTTTCCCTTCTGCTCACTTTAGTTCCACAAATCCAATCCAAAACTCCATCTGAAACCTTACTCTGGAAAAGCAAGATCCAGAGACAAATATTGTTTATATGGTTTTGAACACTGTTATTTTACTACACAGTAAAAAAATATTTAAAAAATAAGTTACCTAGTTGCCTTAAAATTTGAGTTAATACAATTAACATTTTTGAGAATCGACAACCTTTATTTATATATTATTAAAAGATTTTGTAACCATGGGCTAATTATGTGTGTTTTATTTATGAAGACGCAGCCAAAATGTGCTATTTTCATGATTTGTCAAATGTTTTATGCGGTTCAGATACAGTAATATTTTGAGTTTCTATTTATTAAACCAATTTCTCTCATTGTATCAACTAATATTTTTTATTTTAATAAACTTAAAATTTTAAGGCAACCAGGTGACTTACTTTTTTAAGTTAAACCAACATTATTATTATTTTTTATTCTTTATTTTTTACAGTGTATGGATTTGTTTGGTGCATTAAATCAGTAAAAATGAAATTTATAATTCACTCACCCTCATGCCATTTCAAACCTGTATTACTTTTTTCTTGTGAGAAGTTTAGCAGAATGTCCAAGCTGATGTTTGTGAATCATCATCACGGCTGTCCACTTTAACTGAGTGGGAAAAGCAACTTTCTAGCTTCATTTTTTTTATTTTACTACAGAACTTTTGTGTTGCATGAAAGAAAGTTATACAGGTTAATTTTTGGATAAACTCTCTTTTCAAGTGAGCATTCACACTAAGCATTCGATAAACTTAATCCTATAAATTGAGAACATTTTCAGTGGCACATTAGAAAACAGAAATATACCTGCAGTCCAATACTTGCTTTAAATTTTCCAAAAATGTCCAAATTCTAAAGGTCAAATGCATGTTATCTATCAAAAAGTTATACTATCAAATCATAAACAATCAACTGTTACTTGATTAATTCTATTATCTATAATTCTATTCTATTGTTATCATTTCTTCACATGATTAGATTTCACATCTTAAAGTCAAGTTGCTCAGTTCTAAACACAGGTAGTTTAACTACAGTAGAATCCTGTGCCTTTAGGATAAAAATACGAAATTACTCTCCAGTCTGTGATTACCCAAATCAAAGGATTTGTTTAGGCATAGATGAAATAGTGACAAGGGGCATATTGAACCCAGATGGGCCAGTGCCGCGAGTCAAGATGTGCTCATCACTGGAATCAGAGCGCTACCTCCCACCAGGAGGAAACGAAGGAATGCAGTGAGATTATCTTTGTTCAGCTCAGGGGTTCTCCAGGGGGAGAAAAGGGAACATGATGAACAACATGGTGAAAAGATATGTGCTCAAATGAGAATGTGGAAATATCTGAATAAAGAAAGAGAGACAATATCATTTGGGAGGTCAGTGGTTAAATTAGTGCTGCCACAACAGTCAGAATCCTCCAGGGAACCACCGTCTGGGTGGCTGTAATTCAGGGAGAAGATCAAATTAAGGACATGCAGGACTTACTTAAGAACTCACTGCAGTGAAGTACATAAAAAATAGTCGGGGTGTGCGGTAATGATGCATTTGACTGGCATGAGACTGGGATTCATGCTTAGAAACAGGTAAGAAACGTTAGTTCTTGGATCACAGAGTGATAAATCATGCACAGCCTCAAAGTCAAAGCACAACTTCAGTTCTGTGCCAGAATTCAAGCGAGTTGATTAAATCTTTACTGCGTGTACTTCTAAGAGCGGTAATCTGTTTGCTAAGCCCAGCGTGGCTTTTGTGTTCTTGGTTTCTATGAGTTTAAATAGTGATGGGTTGATGGTAATTAGCGAAGCCTTGTAAATAGTTGGCAACTGTGCCACAGCCCTGTAAAATAAGATCAGAAACTTCTAAACCATACTCTGTTCCATGTGAGAGAAGTCACTGCTTTTTTATTTTTATGACATATGTTTGGAACAATGCATGTCTACTGTGTAGCAAATGACATTTGAGGAAAGAAACCGGTCTAGTTTAGATGTAGATTTAATCAATATATAGATTTAAATTGATTGCATCATCATAATCGCTAGTGTTTAAATGTGTGTGGCTACTCGTTGATATTAAAGAGGATTTTTCTGTGAAGTCCAAGCCTGCACCTGCTACCATACTACACAGAAGTCCTTCTCAAGAAAAGTAAACGATATGCCTTGTCAGAAAAGGGTTATCAATTTTTAACCTCCAAATATGACTACCACTTTAATTACAGATTTAACTTAAGTAAAACTTTAAGCAGGTGCTTTGCTTGCAAACTGTTGCTAATCAAAAAATAGATGCAAAAAGAAGTTAAAGTTAAAGCATTTACTGTTTCCTCTTTCGCAGGAAAAAAAAAGAAAAAAGAATCAGACTGATTATTTCTGTTGCAATGCGTCCGTGTTATATATGCAGAAAGCATCACACACTCAAAGTTTAGTTGCTACTAAAATCTTCGCCCTTCAGAGTCAGACGTGCAAACCTATCCATACTTCAATAAAGGCCAGACACAGGATAATAACTACACCCGGAGGCAAAATATGAACAAAGAGTGTTTATTTGTACTTGAACCAACTTGACTTTTTGATTTTTATTTACTTTCTCCTGAAAAACATTACAAATAAAATCAAATGTAACGTTCAGAACAAGTATGAGAGCTACCCCATGTATGTTTTGTGTTAGCATTTCATTTTTATTTAGTCAGTTTGAAACCCCAAATGCAATCGTGCGCTACAGTTATAATGCTACCTCTGTTCCTAGAACAGGGGGCAATGTGTAATTGTGCAAAGGAATGTATGACCAACTGCCATCCACAAAGACCTCCTTAATAGCGAACAGATCATCTCATATTTTTAGAATACCGTCCCAACAATGAGATTTCATCTACTCCGCGAGTTGCCAAGCTTGAAATGTAAAGTCTTCTGTGTTCAATAAATGCAAAAGCTGACATTCCACATGAAGTCCGCATGCATAACCAGACTGGTAAAGATCACTACCTAAAGCATGACATTGTTGTCAGTCAAATCTTTGTGATTTACTTTTCTTTTACATAAAGCTTCTCATTTACTGCATCATGCTTTTCCAAGTTGTATTTTGCTTTCAAGCTAAATAGTAAGTACATCGCAAGGTCTGATGCCATGGAAATCTTGTAACCCTGAATCTCCAGCTCTTTCCTAACCTCAGGTGCTGGGCTCATCAGTTTCTCTGCAACTTTGAAAAACAATTTAATCTTGAGTGCTGAACAGAAGTCAGCATTTAAATGTGTATAACTAACTGCTAATTTACTCGCAAATCAAATTTTATGGCAGAAGTACCGCATAAACTTTAACTAGGGCTATTTTAGTATATTTATTCATATTAAGTTACGGAGTTGTAGGCTCTTAACAAAGCCAGCCTTGACATCACAGCTGGCTGCTAAGACAACAGTAAACTTGCTACCATGGCTGTCAGAATACAACTGATACTCACTGACTGTAAATGAACTGAGTACATTTGTGTTTGATATTTGTGTTTGTGTATTTGTGTATACACACACACACACACACACACACACACACACACACACACACACACACACACACACACACACACACACACACACACACACACACACACACACACACACACACACACACACACACACACACACACACACACACACACACACACACACACACACACACACATCTGGTTCACTATCTTTGTGGGGACTCTCCATAAACGTAATGGTTTTTATACCGTACAAATTGTATTTTCTATCCCCCTACACTGCCCCTGCCCCTAAACCTACCCATCACAGGAAACATTTTGCAGTTTTACATTTTCAAAAAAACTCATCCTGTATGATTTATAAGCACTTTGAAAAGTGGGGACATGGGGAAATGTCCTCATAAGTCATCCTCTCCTGTAATAACTATGTCATTATACACATTTGTGTCCTGAAATGGCACAAAAACAAGCACACACACACACACACACACACACACACACACACACACAGAGAGAGAGAGAGAGAGAGAGAGAGAGAGAGAGAGAGAGAGAGAGAGAGAGAGAGAGAGAGAGAGAGAGAGAGAGAATTAATTAGTATCAAATTCTCCATTTGCATGAAAAGATGTGACTTCATAAGCTTGTTAGATAATCAAATTTGTCCATAATAAAAACTGGCTATACATTGAGTTTGCCATTGGTACAGGTATAAAATGAGCGTGTGCGTCAGACGACCATAAGGGCCAAACCCCCTTTCCCTTGTAATCAGTTAATCGTTCCTTTTTGGCCAGCATCCCACCGTGTCTGGGGCAGGGGGGAGGATAACAGCACCCCTGCAGGCCAGTGAACCAGCCTTCAAGACAGGACTTTCCACCCCAAGCAGTGCGGAGAGGATGAAGAACCACATTGTATGATTCCCACAATGGCCACTCTGTCACCACAATCCCCACTAATTTCATTTGCCTGCGAGGTAGAGCAGAAATTCCCCAAGAATTCCTGTGATGAAGAGTTGCCCCCAGTCTTGTGGACAAAAATGTGTGTGTGGGTCCGTGCATACGTGCATGTCTCTTCCTGTGTACAGATCAAGAACTCCTTGTCGTGACGACCTTCCTCTGAAAGGGGCATTTAATGTCATACACGCTCTTAAAATGGAATCAGATCATCACTGGCATGAGAGGGCTGAACCGTAAAATGTGATAGTGAATGTTTTCTGAGCCATTTTTGAACCAATTTTGATGAGAAAAGGTAAACTTTAAAGGGATAGTTCAGCCAAAAATGAAAATTATCCCATAATTTACTCGCCCTCAAGCCATATTAGGTGTATATGACATTATTCTTTTAGAGGAATGCAATCAGAGTTTTATAAAAATGTCCTGGCTCTTTCAAGCTTTATAATGGCAATGAATAGCAGCCCAAAATTTGAAGCTCAAAAAAGTGCATCCAACCAATATAAAAGTAATCCACATGGCTCCAGGAGGCCTTCTGAAGCAAATCGATGGGTTTGTGTAAGAAGAATATCCATATTTAAAACGTTATAAAGTAAAATATCTAAAATATCAAAAGTATCGCCTTCCGTATTTAACTTACGAAGAGTTGTAATGCCTCTCGCAGTTCAAAACACTTAAGCTGCGTCCAACATCATAAGTAGGGTGTGTTACGCTTTTTTTGTAAGTTGAATACGGAAGGCAGTCTGGCGGAAGTTAGATATTTGACTTTATAAAGTTTTAAATAGGGATATTTTTATTAAATAAACCCACATAAAATGGGGGTACACATACAATTTCATAATTCAAGATCTGACGTAAAAGTATAAAAATAAAAAAAATAAAAACTTGAAGGCCAAAGTAAAAAAAAAAAAGGTAAAGGATTGATGTTAAAAAAAAAGTATTAGTGCTGTCCAAGTGACATTATTTAGTGTAATTAATTTTATATATTTTAAAAATCTCAATAAAGTGGTTTTGTAACTTTTTCGAAGTCTAATTTTAACTTTAGTCAGCGACAACAGTATAGAAACTTAATTTGATACAAAATAGCAAATTCATACTTGGCTTGTATGAAAAAAAAGTTTTTTTTTTTTTTTTAGGTTTTACAGGTTGGACTTTGTGTTTAAGTTTGGATCATACATTTTTACATGACTTATAACTTTTATAGGATTTCTTATGAAAATATCTTTGCCAGAATACAAGAATGAATCCCGTGTGAAGACAAGCGAAGTTGTATATTCACTAAATGATCACAGTTGTTAGAGGTTATGTAAATTATTGTTAATGCTAAAGTCTACTGGATGAATCATTTTTAATAAACTGTAACCGATAAATTACATTCATTCACTTTATTATTTCATTCAGTGACAGTCAGTGTTACTTCACAATTTTCTACAGAACGGCGTTCACAGCGAAGAGCATTTCATCTGTGTTCTTAATCTTTGGCATCAGACACGAGCAAGCAGGGTCTTTGAAGCTCTGCCATGACTTCAAAACCATAATCATATTCCCTACAGATCTAACTTAGTTTAAGATATTATTTATAACCATCATCCAGTGTATATTGGAGGTGAATAACGAGTTTTAATGTTCTTGGAATTTTTCTTGAATCTTGCGAAGCTCTTGTGAAATGACACGAGAGGCACTAGCTTCTTTACTCATCCGATCTGGCTCATTAACCTATTGTGCAATTTACATTTATACCATTTGACTTTATCATTTCTGTTCCTGAATTTTCTTAATTAATGATTCTTGCTGTGTTTGATGAGACAAATCATTTAAATGGATCTGTATTTTATTAAAATTTTGAAAGACTGGATTGGATAAACCCATTTAAAAAAATACTTACATGCTACATTTTAAACTGAATCTTGGCTTCACCAATAAAATCTGTGAGTTCCAGGAAACTACACAACCTCACAACACAAAAGAGACTAAACCTCAGAGCTCAGCTTGCATTTAAACGGGTATTCTTGTTTGTAAATTCTGTGACATATTCAGCATGCAGGACTAAAATCAAAGGCTTTCAAGTGTTTGATGCTACTTAAGTACCCACAGGCTTCATCTGAAAATTGATCTTTCTGAGTCACGCTCAAATCGAAGATGAAATGAAGACTTGCTTTCACAAAACTGAACTTTGTTTTCAAGAAAGACTGCAGTATATGTGGATTTTAGGCCTCTATCTCGCATGCGAAGGAGCTACAGCTTTCCTCAAGAGAGAATATTGTGCAAAAATGGGCAGGAAAACATCACCTACATTTCTAAACTCATTTTTTCTTCTTCGTGTGTAACCATAGAAACAGTGAAATATTGACCACACATGTGTTTTAATTTATGGCTTCTGTTTTGGAGATTTTAAAAGTTGGAACACAGAAAGGCAGTTATTTAAAAAGGAATTTTTGAATATTTCAACAATTTTATGAAATAGGCACCAAGGTTCAAACAGCCAAAATGGAACCTTATCACTTATTCACACACCACACATTAAGATGTTGCTATGTTTACGTCTTGATCTTCAAATGAGCGGGGGGGGGGGGGGGGGGGGGGGTATGGGGGTATCCTAGCGCACACAAATATCTTGTAAAATATTTCATTTTAATTAGATGCAGTTCCAAACAAAATGTATGTACAGTATAATTATAGTAAACAGAAGGTTTTTTAGTTAGCTTGTTGCAATATATTCTAGTAATTATATTTTAAAGCTGCCCACTGTAACTTTTTTTGTGTTCAAGATTTACAAAAATTATATAATGAGAATGTACAACATGAATCCATTTTCCAAACCGTGTTTTTGTCTTACCCTGAATCATCACGGTACACTTATAATAAGTGTTGATATATTGGGACTATTTCAGGCCAGCGCTGCGGAGAAGCACAGTCCCTGCGTGATCCGCCATAGACATAAACAGAGAGAAGTAGCTCCGGCTGCAATATTCTTCCGCAAGATGCATGCAGTTCTGTTTATTAACCACTAGAGTGCAAAAAGTTACGGACTGCAGCTTTAAAATATTCTTAAAAATTAATGTCTTATAATATTTTACAATATTCCTGTTTTATATTAGTATATTTTATCAAATAAACGCAACCTTGGTGAGAGGCCTTGAGGGACTTCTTACAAAAGCATTTTTTTAATTTAGCTTATTTTAGGATTATACATGATGTAATGTCAAACAGTCACAGATCATTCTGTCCTGCAGACGATGGCAGTAGAGAATGGACACTCATTTAATCAGCGTTGCATCGAATTAGGGCAAAGTGACAAATGTGTCCCCCCTCCGAAATTCCAAACACTCCCTTAAGAAATTCATCCTGGCGCCCACTCCACTCTAAACTAGTGTATTGACTGTAGCACATCAGCCTTTTCACATTAGTTCAGCTAAAGCTATTGACAGAGTCAGCATTTGTCAGTGTTTTTCAAACTAGGTTACACAGAACCAATGCTCCTTTAATGAATCCTAATAATGGAGGTCATCAGATGTCATTTAATTTAGCTGGCCCTTCCACCTCATCATTAAACTCCTTACTGCCATACCTCAACCGCTAACAGTGAGAAATGTATTTTTCTTCTGGAAGATGCTGGTCATAATTGTACGGTCTAGCCATCTCCCAGGTTTCCATGAGCTGAAGGTGGAACTACTTACAGTTGTGGTCAGCCGTGTTACCTCACACCACATGGCTGAGAGGACGATCGGGAGGATGAAGCAGACGAGGGGTGCGGTTACACCGTAACCCGTTTGCGCTGCTGCCAGGGGCCAAACCCACAGGCTGAGTGAGTGCAAATACATGGTGAATGACAGAGAAAACAAACTGAGAGAAAGAGGGTGACGCAGTATTTAGGCAGTCGGAGTGCAGAGGCTGCTTAATGAGATGTGGCGGTCAAGTGTAAACACTGCATTTACACTCGACGTGAAAAAAGCGACTATACCATCCCAGATGTTTGAACAAGCTTGTTTTGGAAGTGCGACAGAAGCACAATTTTATTTAGCTGACGTTCAGGAAGCGTAAGCTTTAAAGATTTGCTTTAAATGTGCTGTGAGTGTTGAGAGCAATGTTTTGAATCAAACACTGTATGGGAAGTCACATACAGCGATTTGCACTGAGAAGGCAGCTAGAAGTTACGGGATTTCCAATGACAGAACTTGAGTTTTGACAAAGTTTAGCTGACGAGTGACATTTCAGAGATTTTTTTAACTGTTTGATGGCAATGACCTCCAAATATGATCCCCTTGCGAGGTAACTCCATTTCTAAAATATAAAGGCAGCTATACCAATGTATAAAAACACATTAATGTATAAAAGACTAGAAACATTTAAAATATTATCTGGAAATATATATTTTTTTCAATAATACCCAATTTGTACAGTGAAAAATAAAAAGTGCAAACAGTCCTTGGAAAGCAGAATGAAACCGTAATGATGTTAACTTATTTTATATTTTATTTGCTAAATCATTTTTAATATTTTTTTTTTATTTTCTTGAAATTTTTCCAATACCCCTTGGGGCCCCATGGGTGTCCCTAGATGACAATTTGTAAACACTAGATCTATTAAATCAAAATTATCTGTGGAAAAAAAATGGCTAAAAAAGTATTAATAGTGTGATTATTAAGTTTATAAGCATTCATCTTGATGATACAGTCTCAAAATACATGCATGAGCTTTTTATTTATGTATTTATTTTTAGCAGCAGAATACAGTTTTAGCAGCAATATACTGTAACGGAATGAGATCCATTTTTTCACAATGAGGACAATTGAGGGACTCAGACACAGCTATTAAAAAAGGAAGGAAACACAATGTATTAAGTTTTGGGGCCATTTTGGGGATTTCCGCCTGGATTTGGCCAAACCAAATTGAAAAGCTTCCCATACATACAGTGGTCTAAGTTCAAAATGTTGGTTTCATTTTACAGAAAACCCTTTGAAGTTACATAAACACTGCTAAAAGTCATAAACATGCAATTACATGTTGTCTAAGCTGTAGTAACCCAAAAAAGAGACACTTTTTATTTTATTTTTAAATATAAAGTAAGTTTTCAAAGTGTGTCAAACTTAGGCTCTGTGTGCTCTAGCACCCTGCAAAAAGTTTGGGCTGTTTCCACTTAATCCCAAAAAAATAGTGGAAAAAAGAAGTTTGTCTGTACAGGGTCTGCGGACTTTAAGGGGGTGAAAACTTTTTAATTTTTTTTCATTTAGTACTGCCCTTCAGAAGCAACAGAAGATACTAACATGTTTCACAGAAGACAGATTAAATACAATTTATTTTGATCTTCAGCACTTCAGCACTACAGCAATAAATAAAAAAAACTGTGCATTTTGTACGATCTCTCTTATTTAGTTAAATTTATTCGCATTTTCACAGTTTCTGCAAGCGGTTTTCTTGCAACTGTATATAAAAATATATTTGTCAAATAATAATTCCATCTTATTTTCATACTATATAATTTATAATCAAACTCTCAAAAGCCAGTTATGCAGCTCATCAATAATGGTACCGTTGCCAACTGAACCACTTTGATGTGATCAGTCACTTGAAAATTTTCAATTGGAGACCTGGATTTTACCTTACCTTATTGGAGACCTTACAGTGTAGGAACACCCACTATGACCAAAAATACACCCTAGTACTGTGTAAGTGAACGCCCCTCAAAGTGCCTCTTAGTATAACACACAACACTCATCATAAAGCTTGTAATATGTGCACAACTTGGTCTAATGTATTTGCATTTCCACAGAACCAAGTTGCTGTTGGCTGAACAATGAATGCCATCCTCAACAAAACTGCTAATTCAGTGACGGCGTAATTACTGCTGACTTTACTGCTGTATGTTGCTAAATCTTTTAAAAGCCATGGAACAAGTGTCTCAAACCGAATACTTCCTTTCTTTCATCAATTTCTGGCCATTTCACAATAGTAAATGGAGGCAGGTCAAGTATGCGCAGAATTTCTGTAGCTCATCAGCTGCTGTGAGGTGCACTGGTATGACGCCAGCTTGTTTTGGTTAGTACCTGTGTAAATCTGGGACCTCCGCCAGCGCCTCATGTTCCAGCGTTTTCCTCCCAGGCCAGCAGCTCATAAAGCTGTCAGTGCACTTGTAGTCCTGGTCACCTTTGCCACAGTTTAAGTCAGCAAATTTCCTCCATCTTGCCTCACTCGCACTCTCAACGCTCTTATACATACATGACCTCAGACATGACGTGCAACGTGCAGCTCATGACAGGCAGGTTGCTTTACGGCTGTGGAATGAAAGAGATGGTGGTAAAAATAGCAAATTACTTATAAATATGTGTATCCTCATAAATATGAGTAATGAATGGGCCATTTGAATCATAAAAAAACATGGCATCCAGCAACCGTTGCCTGAATCCCTTGTGTTGATCACTGACATGCTGCTGAGGATGTCAAACTAATTCTTCCCAATCATTTTTATTGTTGGAATGACTCAACTGAATGTATCTGCCACAGCAACCAGAACAATATCGCTTTTAGAGTAGTACAATCCACATACTCGTTTCAGCCAGGAATAATCAGACTTTTATTTTTTACCTTGTACTATTTTAAATGTTTCCTTCAGTATGCAGACAACTGTAAAAACAACTGTCTGTGTTATGAGTTTTAATTGTTGTGAAATGATTTCCCAGGGGTCAACATCATCACTAGGAGGAAAAGCGGTCTGAAGCAAATAACAAAACATGAGTTTTCCATCATAGTCAGAGCTAAAAGAACAGATTCAGGTGTCATATTCACTCCACAAAGAATAAGGGTTATAACGCTAGTGCAAAACTTGTACATTTACACGACAGCAATGTACTAAAAACAGAGCAGTTTTTCCGTTGCATTTCTCGCATACGGACTGCAACGTCAAAACAATCCCTGTTCACACGGATCCGACTACAAATGCTGTATTATGCATGTCAGGCCAGTAGTTGGCAATGTCACTTCGTGAAGAAATAGACTGAACATGGCGTCATTGTTTTTACAAATTTTGTAGTTTACACCGAGATGATAACAGTATCACTTTCAAAAACTTGGACTTTAAACCTATTTTCAAAAGTTTGCGTGCTCAGGCCCTCCAAAACGTCATTGTCATGTAAATGACCTACCAAAATGCATAAAAAGTTTGAAAATGCTTTTGTGTAAACAGCCCCTTAGATCCAGTATATAAAGCTGAAATATAATTCTATACTATATTGGACCACACTATACTGTCAAAGAGCACCGTCCTTCGGATGAGACGTTTAACCGAGGTCCTGACTCTCCGTGGTCATTAAAAATCCCATGGCACTTCTCGTAAAGAGTAGGGGTGTAACATCCAAGTAGATGCTGCACACTGGTGGTGGCTGAGGAGAGACCCCTGACATGAGTGTGAAGCGCTTTGGGTGTATAGTAGTACATATGAAAGCGCTATATAAATGCCTCATTCATTCATTCATTCATTCATTCATTCATTCATTCATTCATTCATTCATTCATAATCAAGGATTTTTTGAAATGCAAGTACTGCATGTTAATGCAGCTTTGCTTTTTATCAAATGTTTTAACAACACAGACATTTCAGGTGAGATAGATAAATGCATTTCAGTTCAAATAGGCCTTCATGTCTCACTGGTGCTTCACTAAAACAGAACCAAGTATTTGTCCTTACTGTATTCATTAAACACTTGACAAAAATGACTAGGGAGACCTACTACTTCCGTCAAAATTCTGAAAGGCACATCCGATGGACGTTTTGCTATCCCATGAGGCCATGGAAGAGGAGTTGTGATTTTGCATTCGACTGGAAGCGTGACAAAGACAACTATTCGCAATGACATGAATGTAGTATTACCTTTATGCTTTACAACATGTCGTAATAATCGCAATTGCGAGAACAATGTGACGTTCTGCTCTGAGAGTTTTTTTTCCTTGGACTCGGAATTATGCGCTTCTTTTATATCACACAATCAATGCCAAATTGAATCTGCAGCGGTCAGGTGGTGCAGAGCTCTCAGAAAATTTACAAGTTGCAATTACGAGTTCTACAAAGGAAGTTAATGCTTTTTACAGTTCGTAATATCTTAATTACAGCAACTACGATATTCAGTGAACATACGAACACGGAACATACATTTTCAGTGGTTGCAAAGTGTTAATTTAAAAATAAGTACCTACTATTTCAGATACAGCATTTCAGTGAAGTTCCACTGACCTTCCCAGACTGCACTGGGAAATGAATCCTTTAAATCGGGTGTCCAACCCTAGTCCTGAAGGGCTACCGTCCTGCAGATTTCCATTCCAACCCTGCTCCAGCACTCCTGTCTGTAATTATCATTCAGCTGGTTCAGGTGTGTTTGATTCAGGTTGAAGCTCAAATCTGCAGGGTGGTAGCCCATCCAAGGTTGGACACCCCTGCTTTATATAGGTGAGGTTTTTCTTTTTGCGTTTTATTTACACTCTGCTGTCATGTAATTTGTTGTCTTATGATTTTATAAACTGCTGCGGTAACACTTTATTTAAGGTTTCATTAATTAAGATAAGTTAGCCTAACTACTTCAGTTAACATTAACTAAGAATGAACAATACTTCTAAAGCATTTATTAATCTCTGTTAACGTTAATTTCTACATTTACTAATACTAACTAAAATAAAATAAAAATATTGTTAACATTATTAATTCACTGTGAACATTGAACAACTGTATTTGTATTAACTTACAGAATCAAAACTAAAGAAACATGTATGGCTCATTGTTAGTTCATGTTAGTTAATGATACATAACCCCTTTTAACAAATGAGACCTTGTTAGAAAGTGTTACCTTAAGTGCGTGTTCCTCTGCTTAAAATAATCATGTACAGTGTTGAGATCTATGTATATACTGCTATAGAAATGTAATAGTTTTTTTTTTGTCTTGTGAGTCTTTGAATAACACCGTCTTAGATACAGACAAACACTTTCCATTACAAACATAACCCTTAGTTAACTAAACCTCAACTCAGTTTTGCAATTATACATTTTACAGTATACAAATAACAAAGCTCACAAAGGTCACGGTGATGGCAATTTAGATCCCATGGCACTTCAGCTACTATCTACTTCATTAGTATGGTAATTGTTTTGACCTCGAGACTGCCCATTAGAAAGATGATCAGGCCATTAGCAGATGTCAATAGTTCTTTATGTCTTATAATTGTCATTACTGGCTGGCCTGCAATGTTCAAATTCTGATTTTACCGGTGGGATCATTCAAATAGTACTAGGGCTACAAGTATTTTCTGAGATGTTCTGTTTTCCCAGGAAATGCAGCGTATGAAGCGAGGGTTTTGTAGTTTGTGTGATGGAAGGAGAGACAGCCCTTGTCAGGGTTCCAGATTCTGATAGCACACAAGCATCTCTATTCACAGAACATTTCAGTGGAGTCATCTGTTTTACTGGAGATTGACTTTTTGTGTGTGTGTGTCAGAAGAAAAAAAGGACGTTTCAGTGTGATCCTAGCTGTAATGGGCTACCAAAACACATGTGTCTTTGTGTTAGCTGCCCAAATCACTTGATGAGACTGGAGGCTATTTTTTTGAGTGCACCAAAAATGTCAGATGCATTTTTACATGCTTCTGACATTCTGAAACGCCAGAAAAAGTGCCTTTCACATGGTGCTATTATGATTTAGAGTGAAATAAAGCACATATGACATTGTATAAAATTGTCACATATTCATATGTTAAGTTACTTAAAGGTTTAGTTTATCTTGAGATACTGAATGCATGCAAAATGGGCACTTTTGAAATTGTAAACTAGTTTTAAACAGATTTGTGACATCTTCTGACTTGTCAGTATAGTATAGTTCAGGAAGAAATACACATTCAAAAGCACTTATAAAGAACACACTAAGGTGTTTTAACAAATGTCCAAAGTTAACTTCTCACTTCTTCACACATGCTGCACAATAGCGGAAGAACATGCACTGAAAAAAAAGGAAAACACAGATTGTCCTATTTATGTAATCGTATTATTTTTGATCTACACAACACAATTGTGTTTCTCTTCTACACTCTAAAAAATGCTGGGTTATAAACAACCCAAGTTGGGTTGAATATGGACAAACCCAGAAATTGGGTTGTTTGAATTTTTGCATTTTTTAGTGTAAACGTGATTTCTTTGCTTTCGATTAATGTAATTCTCTTAAATGTGCAATCTACCAGATTACATTATTTGGGGTGAATGTGAACCAATCAAGTACTCAAACGTGATTTTTGCTGAAAATGTAATTCCCAGCATGCTTTGCTTGGGACTTGACGCAAAGACTAAAATTGTTGAACTTAACCCTTACGAAAGGAAAATATATTTACCAATATATTACTTGAAATATATTATAATATATTATAAATACATGGAATAATATATTGATGGTATTATATATTATATATTCCTGTAATATATTGCAAAATATACAAATGATTGCCGCTTTTATATATTGGAATATATTGGAGAATATAAATATTAAATCCCATATATGTGAATATATTGCCTAATGCATTGCATGATATTTTCCAATGTACTGCAATGTATTTTTGTTTCGTAAGGGAAGTGTTTTATGTGTTTATTTATTTTATGTGTTTTTTTTTTTTTTTGGGACAAAATGAGATAAGGTGGGGACTTTATATTGTTTAATAGTGTTTAATGTTTCATGATGTTGGAATAATTAAAACCATTTAAGTTATACTGTGTTACAATATAGTGGAGAAGAGCGGAGCGATTGCTTAGGCCATGCTGGAGACAGCACATCATTAAAGATAATTTCATAGCACTTCTTTATTATGTGCTATTGCTGACTAACAGCATGAAAGCTAGATAGTACAGTCTTATAAATCAGTCAAGTGACGACAAAAATATACAAACACAAAATAAGCTAGTGATTTGAGTAAAGAGGCAGGGTCTCAAGCCCCCCTGTGCACACCACTATTGTTAGGACGCCATATTAAAATCATTTTGAGATTACTCAATTGGGTTACTTAAAAAATTACTTCATTCCATGATGCTGAAGTTATGTGAACAAGTTGTGAATAAATGTTTGTTTAATTTAATTGATTCATGTGGAACCGATGTACATGATTAAATCATGTAAATCCAACACACCTTTTTATCAGTGTGTGCTTTTTGTTTTACAGTCCACCATACCATACATATTTCCTCAATAATATATCATGCCTTATATATATATTATTGAGTATATATATATATATATATATATATATATATATATATATATATATATATATATATATATATATATATATATATATTATTGAGTATATATATATATATATATATATATATATATATATATATATATATATATGTTCCTTGCGAAAGTATTCGGCCCCCTTGAACTTTGCGACCTTTTGCCACATTTCAGGCTTCAAACAGAAAGATATAAAACTGCTGTTCACAAACGCTCTCCATCCAACCTCAATGAGCTCGAGCTGTTTTGCAAGGAGGAATGGGCAAAAATTTCAGTCTCTCGATGTGCAAAACTGATAGAGACATACCCCAAGTGACTTACAGCTGTAATCACAGCAAAAGGTGGTGCTAAAAAGTATTAACTTAAGGGGGCGAACAATTTTGCACGCCAAATTTTTCAGTTTTTGATTTGTTAAATTTTTTTGATATATATATATATATATATATATATATATAATATATATATTTATTGCCTTAATCCTTAATGATAAAGGAATTATTCATTATTCAGGTTTTCCCTCTTTCAACAAAAAGTGCTGGTCATTGTGTCATTCACAGAATCGTTTAAGTGAAATGCCACCTCACACAAACACAACCAGATCCTTTGTGAACTTATTGTCTTTTTTATTTTATTTAATCAGGAATGTGTTGTAAATAAAGATGATTTTGAAAAGATAATAATAAAGCTTTAGCATTCCTGCCTAAACCTATATATCCTCCATAGGTAAACTATGTTCTTGATTTACACATTTAGATTATTTTATCATTTACATTTTACATTTACATTTAATCATTTAGCAGACGCTCTTATCCAAAGCGACTTACAAATGTGGAGAGCAATCGAAACAACAAAACAAACAAGGGCAACAGCATGCAAGTACTGTAACAAGTCTCAGTATCATGTTGGCGGAGCTAAAGAATGACGAGCGTGCAGCTACTGCACGACAGCTTCTGAAAGCTGACATCCTCAAGCGTGGAAAAGAAAACGTTACCCTAAATAAACCATGGCTATCAATCAGATTTAACTAATACATATATGATCCAGAATCAGATCCAGAGGATGAAATAAATTGAACAGGAGAAACAGCAACAGCAGGACGTCCGTCTCTGTGGTATGTACTGTATTCAGTATGTACTGAATGAAGCAGCACACTTTGTGTGAACGTCCCCTAGTTTTATGTTTGGGTGGTTTTACAATAAACAAACTGACATATTAGTCAGCTAAACAAATATATTTAAACACACACCATACATCGCATGCTCCATTGATAAATGAACTATACACAATCGTGTTGTTTACTGATGTTTACTTATGCAACGATAGCCAACAACATAGACATTTGAAGCAGTTTTACTCACCGCCTGCTTCCAAAGCAGGACCGAACCTTTATCACTGGGACCGCTCCGTCAAAAACACACTTCTTGTTGATTTCGTGAAGTCCTGTGACAGCAGTGACCGTGGAGATCCACTATTGCGACACGACTGAAGCGATGTTGTGACGCTTCTCGTCATTTCTGCATTCGAATCGGTTCAAATGCAGCGCTGCCTTCCTGGAAGGCTGTGCGGGCGCATTAAAGTCGTTTGACGTCACCCATAGGAATAAAGTGGAGCGCGCCGCGTCAGAAGTGTTACACAGACAAGTGGATCTGCACCTGAGCGAGTGTTTATGGGCGTGCATTTGCTCTCTCGCTCTAGTCACCCACGCGCGCACCCTTTCGGGAGAAGAGCCTGTACGGCCCATACAAGGACCTTCCGCTCTATCAACGTCAAGCCGACCCATACTCGAAAAAAACTCTGAAACTTGTGAGAAACCGGAAGGAGCATTTTTGACACAGAAATACTCCATCAAACCTCCAACTTAGTGTTTGAAACTTTGTCCAGTGTAAAAAGCTCAGTATGCATGAAACAGCATCCCCCCCCCCCTTAAGTGTGAGTTTAGGTGCAGAGCAGGTGGTTGCTTTGTAGGCAAGCACCAGTGCCTTGAATTTGATGCAAGCGGCTTGACAGCCAGTGCAAAGTGATGAAGAGAGGTGTGACGTGCACTCTCTTCGGCTCGTTAAAAAGCTCTCCACTCTCCCCGCTGCATTCTGGATCAGATGCAAGGGTTTGCTAGTGCATGCTGGAAGGCCAGCTAGAAGAGCATTACTGTAGTCCAGACTGGAGAGAACGAGAGCTTGGACCATGAGTTGTGTAGCCTGTTCTGAGGGTCTAATCTTCCTAATGTTGTATAACGCAAATCTGCAGGACCGGGCTGTTGCAGTAATGTGGTCAGTGAAGTTTAACTGGTCATCAATCACAACTCCAAGGTTCCTGGCTGTCCTGGAAAGAGTTATGGTTGATGAACCTAGCTGAATGGAGAAATTTTGATGAAGTGCTGGCTGGGTTGGTTAAGACCACAAAAAGTTCTGTCTTTGCTAGATTTAGTTGAAGGTGATGATTCCTTCATCCAGCCAGAAATGTCTGTCAGACAGGCAGCGATGCGAACACCAGCTGTAGGATCATCTGGTTGAAATGAAAAGTAGAGTTGAGTGTCATCAGCATAGCGGTGATAGGAAAAGCCATGTTTCTGAATGACATAATGATGGCATGTAGATGAAAAATACAAAGTGGTGCAATCACTGAGCTTGGATCAGCTTGTATCAAATGTTTAATAAAGGTTTAATTACTGTATTTATTCTAGCTAAAAGCTAAAATAATTGTGTTCATTAAGTGAAGATTTATCAGACTAATTAAAACAAGTAACTTTTTAGTTCTTTTGATGCTCTTATTAAAGAGTTATCACTCATAAGAGTCAACAAATCTTAAAAACATTTTAAAGGCAATGACCTTAAAATATGATGATTCCCTCATGAAGGACCACCATTCTAAAATAAAAAGGCAGCTATATATTGTAATGTATTGTATAAAGACCCTTTTATACAGTGAAAAACAACAACAACAACAACAACAACAACAATAATAATAATAATAATAATACATTGGATTAATAATGATAAAAATGTATAAAATATAATCTCAAAAATATTTACTTTCTACTAAATTGACACCGTTTTCTATACATAATTATCATACTGATATATGAACCTGAAGAGAAACACACAAAAAATGGCTGGTTTTCAAATAGACATTATATTTTGCAAGTAGTTTGACTTTTATTTATTTATTTATTTATTTATTTATTTATTTATTTATTTATTTATTTATTTATTTATTTATTTATTTATTTATTTATTTATTTATTTATTTATCTATTTATCTATCTATTTATCTATTTATCTATTTATTTATTTTACCCCACACACATCCCCCGGTTTTAAAACCCTAGAAAAACCCTCAAAGCAACTTACAAATGTATTATCCAGCTTGATTCATGAACTGATTCTATGTGGCTTATGCCCAGTAAAACAACAAAAAGGATCAGACTAATGTTATGATATTTCAACTTTTTACATTTTTTATTTTATTTTCATTATATATCAATTTATTTATTTTAAATATGTTTTTGATCAGGGGACAGAAGTAATCTAAGGTAGCTCACAGACTGTTCCTGTTCCTCACTGGCATCTGCTATTTTACCTGATATCATTTCTGACCACTACTAACCCCTTCAGCAAAGGTTACAGAGGCCATGTCATGACCCCAGCCTTTTCAAAACGGGTACGGGCACAATTGTTCAAGCTGCCCATCAAAAGCAAATGCACTAATCAACCCTGATACAGCCTCTTCATAACTCATTAGGGAGGTTGTTGGGAATTCCCTTAATGAGTTTTAAATCCTGTTGTGTGGCCACATAGCTGAAGAGTGAGATGAAGCCTGTGCGGAGGACTGGAGTGATGGAAGGTGTGAGTGAAGCAGAGAGCACTGAAGTAAAGAATAGGATTAAACAGAGTGACAGCTGGAATCACATCACTAAAGTTAACTAGACGAGAGGAGCTTGGCAAGGTAGCTCGGCTAGTGAGACAGTGAGGAGTTGCTGTAGTTAACACTTCTGTCAGGTCACTGCTCATAGAGACACTCTGTGGTCAATGGCTGCAGGCTGCGTTTATGACATAGGAGTTAGAAAGTGTTAAAATATGAACTGCTGACAGTCAGGTCTGTTACCAAGGCTATGAAAAAATTGGAGGGAGAGAAAGAACATTAATGCCTCTAATTTTACCAGTAATGATGGTTAAA
Organism: Pseudorasbora parva; assembly: GCF_024679245.1. Classification (NCBI taxonomy): domain Eukaryota; kingdom Metazoa; phylum Chordata; class Actinopteri; order Cypriniformes; family Gobionidae; genus Pseudorasbora; species Pseudorasbora parva. The sequence continues at coordinate 30,080,341 of NC_090176.1, forward strand.
CAGTAGGATATCAACAAAAAAAAAAAGACCCCCAAAATATTTGGACACTGTAGTTCACAATGTTTGTGTGTCGTAATAATATATTATTAATTGTATTAATAATATATCGAACCAAATAGGATTTTTTTAAAAGAAAGATAGATTAAGCAAACTTTCTAAACAATACTTTTAATAAAATGAGCAAACAATTGATATACTGCTAAAAATATATATACCATGGTCTGTCTGATTACTCAATTCTGATTGGCTGTAAGGTGTGCATTAAAACTGTTTAATACACAGGTAGTTTTGAAATCTGTTTAATCGGCGTTCTATATCAATGCTCTGTTTTCATCAAATCGAGATTGGAAATTGCGCTGCACAGATGTATAAAAATTATGGAGCAAGGTAAAGGGTCTAGCATCATATTTTTGCAGATAACACTTGGTTTCATATTTTATCTAATGCAATAATATTAAAAATATCCAAATATTTTAAGGTCACTTTATGTCCATTCTAATTTAGAAAATATACTTTTTTCATAATAGTATTAAATTAAATAACAATAAATTATTGTCTATTAGGAAACTGCGTCCTGGTTGGGTGTTCAGTGCAATCATTAACCATCACATTTCCTCATTCAACAAACCACACCTGGGGAAACAACCTGATTTTGTCATCACTTCTGTGTGGTCCACACTGGTGCAACATCCTTTTGACCACATACAACATGAAGTGTTAAAAGGATAGTTCACCCCAAAAGGAAAATCCTTTCATTAATTACTCATCATATTTGGAACACAAATGAAGATCTTTTTGATGCAAACTGTGAGTTTTCTGCCCCTCCGTTCACAGCTATGCAGCTAGCATTTTGATGCTTCAAAAAGTTTATAAAGAGATCGTTAAAGGAATCCATATAAATCGAGCAGTTTAGTCAAATGTTCTGAATCGACACAATTACTTTCTAATGATAAACATATTGAATTTTACTTTTTTTATTTACACATAAACATTCATCAGCTCACACATCAGTTGTGGTAAAAGGAATCTCAAGCATGTTAGCTTCACGTGTGAGTACCAATGAAGCTCATTCTTGTGTGATACGCAGCATGTTTGAGCTTCCACAAAAAGTTTGTTCTTGCACATCGAGCAGGTTTATTTGAGCTTCTGTTAATGTTTGCTGATCATTGTAAATGTGAATAAAAGCCTAAATTCAATATGTTCATCATATACAGCTCTCTTTAGAAAATTTGGACTAAACCACTCAATTCATATGGATTAGTTTTGCAATCTCTTTATGAGCTTTTTTTAAGCGTCAAATTGTCAGTTGCATAGCTGTCAATAGAGAGTACAGAAAGCTCTCAAATTTCATAAAAAAAAAATCTTAATTTGTGTTTTTGAAGATTAACGTCTCGGTTACGTATGTAACCTTAGTTCCCTGAGGGGAACGAGACGCTGCGTCGAAACGCTGTGAGAACGCCTCTGCGTGATTGCGTCGTGAAGCGCGTCTCGAATCAGTCCAATCGGAAGAAGGAACGTCATAGGCGTCTCGGTTACATATGTAACCTTAGTTCCCTGAGGGGAACGAGATGCTGCGTTGAAACACTGTGAGAACGCCTCTGCGTGATTGCGTCATGAAGCGCGTCTCGAATCAGTCCAATCGGAAGAAGGAACGTCATAGGCGGGTGACGTCATAGACTGGAAACTATAAAGCATCCGCGAACACAAACAGAAACTAGCTTCTGAAAAGCCTGAAGTAAAAGTAAGTGATCACGGGCATGCCGGGAGTATGGCAGGGGGACACAGCATCTCCTTCCCCTCAGGGAACTAAGGTTACATATGCGTTACCGAGACGTTCCCTATCTGGGAACTCGAGCTGCGTTGAAACGCTGTGAGAATGCTTATACCCACATCGCCATAGGACCAAGTGCTCGTATGTGTGAAACCGTAGCACACACAACTACGACAACACCTGCGCCCCAACTGTAGATGCTACATACAATTCATAAAATCTAACGAAAGTCAGCGGCGAAGACCAGCCTGCCGCTTTACATACGTCTTGGAGGGAAGCCCCCAACAAAAGTGCTTTAGAAGCAGCCATACCCCTAGTAGAATGCGCCCGAACGGCCAGGGGAGGCGGCTGTCCAGACGCCTCATAAGCAAGCGAGATGGCCTCGACCAGCCACTTGCTCATTCTCTGCTTAGATACTGGAGCCTCCCTCTTAGGGGCTCCAAAACAGACAAACAACTGGTCAGTCTTTCTCCACAGGGCAGCTCTGTGGATGTAAGCATCAAGTGCCCTAACTGGGCACAGCAGATTTAATCTTTCCTGGTCCGATGTCACGAAAGGCAGAGGACAGAAGGCCTGAAGAGTAATAGGACCCCTAGGGCCCATAGGGACCTTAGGGATGTAACCCGGTCTGGAGTGAAGAAAGGCCTTCACCATCTCGAGTGCAAACTCTAAACATGAGGGCCCTACCGAAAGGGACTAAATGTCTCCGATTCTTTTTAGAGACGAAATGGCCAGCAAAAAGATAGTTTTAAGTGTCAGGAACTTGTCTGACACTTCCTCAATAGGCTCGAAGGGGCCAAAGATAGGCCTTGAAGAACAATGGCCAAGTCCCAGGTTGGGACCCTCGAATGAACCACTGGCCTCAACCTCAAAGTACCATGGAGGAAACGAGTAATTAGCGGGTGTCTTCCCAAAGACACTCCACCCAAAGGAGTGTGGAAAGCAGCTAAGGCCGCCACATAAACCTTTATTGTGGAGGGGGTCAACCCTGCCGAGAACCTTGCCTGCAGGAACTCCAGAACTGTACCGACCAGGCAGTTAACTGGGTCCAACTGGCATTCTCTTCACCATATTGAGAACAATCTCAATTTTAGTGCATATAATTTCCTCGTGGACGGAGCTCTGAGGTGAAGGATGGTCTCAACGACCTCAGTCGAGAGACCCTCTTCTAAGAGCCGAGCCCCCTCAGGTGCCAGGCCCAAAGTTTCCATAACTCCGGGCGGGGATGGAGGAACACCCCGCCCGCTTGAGAGAGAAGGTCCCTCCTGGTCGGAATCTCCATCGGAGAGCCTTCCAGGAGGGATACTAGGTCCAAGAACCACACTCGGGTCAGCCAGTACGGAGCCACTAATAGCACACGGACTCCGACCCGGTGCACCCTCTCCAGAACTCCCGGAAGCAGAGCAATCGGGGAAAAGCGTACAGGGATAGCCTCGGCCACTCCTGTACCATGGCATCCAGCCCTAGCGGATGTGACAGAGAAAACCACTCAGGAGAGTGGGAATTCTCTGCCGAAGCAAACAGATCTACTTCTGCTTTCCCATATTTCAGCCACAGGAGCTCCACCACCTTGGGGTGGAGTCTCCATTCCCCGGGCCTCGGCCCCTGCCTCGACAGGATGTCTGCTTCCTGATTTAATACCCCTGGGATGTAAACTGTCCTGATGGAGCGCAGTTTCCCTTGGGTCCACAGGAGGATCTGACGTGCCAACTTGTTCAAGGGGCGAGACCCCCCTGATGGTTTATATAGGCGACCACCGAAGTGTTGTCTGATCTGACCAACACATGGTGGCCCCTGAGGTCCGGCAGGAAATGTTTCAATGCCAGAAACACAGCCAGCGTCTCTAGCCGATTTATGAGCCATAGCCGCTGATGTTCCTGCCATAGACCTTGTGACGAGCGACCACTCATGGTCACCCCCCACCCCGTGAGAGATGCATCTCTCGTTAGCGTGACGCGACGAACATGAGCCCCTAAAGTTTAATAAAGTTCCAGAAAAGTTTAATAAAGGACAGTCTAGGATTATAGGCTACTTGTAATATGCCCCATGTGAACATGTTCAAGAACTTTTGCTGATGCTGAAAGTAAAGTGAAAGTAATAAGTAGTGTGTTTATTAAGGGAAGATTCATTAGACTGATTCAAATAGGTAACTTGTCACTTCTTTTTCAGTTGATGCTCTTTTTAAAGAGTCATTTGTTCGTGAAATGGACTATGATTGCTCGCGCATGTTTGTTTGTATATGCAGTCGACAGAACCTCAATTTAATATGTGTTGCCTAGCCATTATTTTGTGACAAATTTCTTTTTTTTTCATAACATTCAGACTACAGGCTCAAAACTCTAATAAAGTATAATTTAGTCACTGGCGTGGCATTGCATCACCTCTGAGAAACATTAATACTGTTACCTTCACACACAGTGTGCTTATTTACGGGAGTACCGGTAAATATAACCAAACTCACACCTGTACATTTTCAGGACTCACAAAATCTTGAAAAACCTGCGCTGTGTAAACGGTTGTCTGACAAGTCATACAGTGTGAGACAGTCACTCTGCTGAGGGGTTTCCTTTTGATAATGAAAAGTTGTGTGTGTCATCTAGATCCAGTCACTGTTCTCCACCAGAGCGGAAGTAAAGGGAGAGTAAAAAAAAGAAGAAAATTCTGTCATTATTTACTCACCCCAATGTTCTAAACCGTAAGGCTTTCATTCATCTTTGGAACACAAATTAAGTTATTTCAATTTTTTTTTATGAAATCAGACATTTTAGATCCTCCATTGACAGTCTAGGCAACTTTGTTCAAGCTTCACAAATTACAGTGGCTGAGTGAGCTCAACTAGATAACTGGAGAAAAAAAGACATAAAAAAAGCACATTAAGAAAATATCACCAGTTTGCACATGGACAGCAAAAATGGAAATGTTTCAAGGGGACTCCAACAAGTAACGAATCTGGCTGGGACATGCATTGGATGCTTCTCGAAATCCTTCCTCGTTTACGCTCTCCTCTGCCCTCCATCCTCCATCCTATGACCGGGACACTGATGGAGCTCAGCCATCTTGTAGGACATCTCAACTTTCTAATTGCACTGCCAGGATCGAGGAGAGAGGAGGCTTCCAATCTTGCCACAGTTTATTCATTATTATTACATGTACAAGAAACAAATGTATGTCAAATTATATGAAAATTTAAGACAATAAAACTGTAATACTATACAACAAATAAAAATTAGTCAATAACTGGTAATAATTAATTGTTATTAATAACTGTTAATATACACCAAAAAGGTAATGGTATTTTGTGGAGGTTGAAATATGATAAAAATGTATTTCATGTACGTGTAAGCTTGTGAAGCACCCATTGCTCATTATATACTTATGTTTTTTTTGTTTTTTTTTTGTTTATTGTAACATGTTCCCCTGAATGTTTTTGGTCATTAAGTTTCCTTAATGGGTTTTTGGTTTGTAGAACTTTATTCTAATGTTATTTGAATGTTCCCCTAACATTATTCTAACATTCTCAGAATGTTTCCCTAATTACTACTTCAATATCATTACACAGCTGTAGGCTACGTTAGCGATCATCCAGCACACAATCGGAGTTATATGAATAAATATCATTCTGACGCGTCCAAGCTTTATCCAAGCTATTCAACTTACGAAAAAAAACATACCTTCCGCAACATATGACGTCGGACGTAGTGTTTGAACTGCAACAGGCTACAAATTGTGATGTATGGTTTATAGGAGAATTGATATTTGGTAAAAACCCTATGTGTGGGTGGTTCTGTTTCGGTGCACACTAAAGCACTTGTGTTCACGTCTAAAAGTACACACAACAGGATGTTTGTCTGTTTGTTTGTTTGTTTTTCTCTTTTCAATAGTTTATTATCTAATTTGAGTGCCTTGCCTTTGGAAATTCCCCGTTGCATGCAGCATCTATTGGAGATTGAGATTCTATGTAATATCCAAGTTTCCCATCATAACTCTCAATTTGTGATTCTTTAATAAATTAATGCAATTTTTAAATTATTAAATCATATATTTGTTATATTATATATGCAAGGGTCTGATATGGAAATCTGTTTCTGCCTCAGAGTAGAGGCGAAAAATTAAACTACTGTAATTGTGACTTCTCACAGTCACTACTCAGATTTTTGGATGTAACTTCCAAAAGCCAAAGACATCTCCTTTTGGTGATTTTGGCCATTTTGAAGCCAAAATATGTCATTTATGTGATTCGTATAGAAGCAAGTTTTGCTCTTGAGAGGTTGTACAAAGCTGATGGTTTAAATTAATGTAATTTTTAAGCTACATGGAAGACTGAATCGATGCAGGACTTTAAATATTCTGAAATAGTGACCATGAAAGTGTTAATGGAATTGGGCTCGTAGACATTGAAACACAAAAATGTTATCAAAATGTCACATTTGCACAATGTAAATGCAGGGAAATCATCAGTTGCAATCATTATTAGAAAATATATATTCAGCCCACTTTCATTCTAAACAAAAATTACAGTAGGACTACTAGATGATCATAACTTTGGAGGAAGTGCCACACTGTCACTGGTGCCCCCTAAAATAAATGAGTTGCATGAAGCCCCTGTTCACAGTTGTTGTTTAAATGTATATTATGAAGGCTTTCATAGATGTCATGAGAGAAAGACTTTGACCCTTACTTTTATTGTTGGTAAAAGCAAATGTATTGTATATGTTTCTCTTCTAGTTTTTGTGTTTGTGTGATATGCATTGGCAAAGAACGTAAGGAAGCACAAGACATGGTTTCTCATGAACCAAGCCAGTTTGTCACTTCTGTCATAATAATGGCATACATTGAGACTGTGGGAGTCACAGCACACCCACTTTTTGTTTAGCATGTTATTTCCCACAATTTGCTCTTGACGCCAAAGATGCACAAATGCCAACGACGGTGCCGGCTCCTTTCATACCGCAATGCCACTTGTGCACGTTTTTAACTTTTTTAATTTCGAGTTGTTATTATTTCCGGTTGTGTTTAATCAGGCACTCCCTATCAGACTATTTCCCTCCTACTATTGATGTTATTGATTGTTTCTCACTCTTCCATAACATACATCTCAAACAGGGATGAAAGTTCCTGCAGGCAAGATTAAAAGGATCGCTTGATTTGACATGCTGGAGAAACACCTATGAAACAAAGAATTTATGATGGCTGCTTCCTCCTTGTTACTTTCATCTCACAAAAGAAAACATCAGTAATAGTTTCCCTTTCCGACCACTCGGTGACTATTCACCCGGGCTCCTGGACTGATGTGGACTTTCCAGACACAAAAGACACTCCTGGCGTGCAGTCAAGGCGCCTCCCTCCATGTAGAGTTTTCATAGCCATAATTGTTACTTAAAATATGCTTTCTCTGAGTGAAGGGAAAAGGCTCAACTATTACTGTCAGTGTTTTTCTTTTTGATGTGTTTCATTGCTGTAAATCAGGGGGTGGTTTCACATTCCATCTTTGTGTTTTTAGACAGGAAATGTAACAGACAAGAGAGGCTGCACTGAGCTGTGATTTACCTTAACTTATTTACCTTTTTAAAAAATGCTTTTGTCTTTAATTATGAGTAAGTATCTGAATACTGTACTATTGAGATGCTGATACACATTGCAATATATGAACCTTATGCATGAATGTAGGTGTGTGACTTCTGCATACCATTCCAATGTCTGGGGTTTAGTGGGAGATTTTTTCTTCTGTATAAGAAATAAATACTTTTATTAAGCATGGACAAACATTTATGTTTTTAAATTGGATGCTTTTTCTTTTTAAATTTCTATAATCAAATCATCCTTAAATCTATCATGGATTTCAACATTGTTAATAATAAGAACTGTTTCTTAGCCATCAAATCCGCATATTAGATTGATTTCTGAAGGATCATGTGACAATGAAAACTGGAGTAATGATCATAGACTGTAAAAAAATATGGACGTAGTGTCCGTGAAGTCATCCATAGGATTCCGATAAGTCGTTCTAAAGCTTAAAGTAGGGGCGAGCTGGCCGTTGCCATCTTGTCAGTGCATCATTGTGAGTCACTCCCGAATAACAGAAAATGGGCAAAAAGGCGGGACGTGGGCAGAGCTTAGGTGATGCAATGACTATAGACGGCAGATAAATGGCTTTCCACCTGTCACTCAAAGTAACCATGCCCTTAATTATGCAGAACTTTAATGCTTTATATAACGTAAATGAATGAGTTATAAAAACATTCACCCCCCACACAGTTGTCATGAAGGTCAAAATTTGCCGTATAGACCAAAACCATAATTTGTACCAGGCTGTAAACATGTTTTTTTCCGCTGTAAAGTTGGGCATTTTAACATGGGGCTCAATGAGATTCTGCTCCCTTCTGGAGCCTGTCCCTAGTGGTCAGTCGATGCATTGCAGTTTACAGTACTTCCGTATTGGCTTCAAGAGAGATCGCGGGAGGTGGCTGCTTGGTAATGATGCTGAAAATTCAGCTTTGTCATCACATGAATCAAGTAAATAAAGTTATTTAAATTTTTCACTTTATTACTCTTTTTACTTTTATTTTCTCACAAAAATGCTGCCTTGGTGAGCAAAAAGTTGTTAAAAAATTTTTATTGACCCCAAACTTTTGAACGTTGGTGTACCTTCTCTTTCAAAACAGTTCCTACCCATTTGAAACAATAGATTCTTATTTCACCCTTCAAAGATATCCTCCATGTCTCTACAGTCCTTTTCTTCCCAAACCAGTGTACTAAATCAAACATGTCATTCTTTGCTATGGGCGTGTGTGCTGCGTATAACTCCATTAGCCACCAGTGGTGACAGTGTCTCTCATATGGGAAGAAGAATAACATGAAGAACTTTTTTCCTCTATCACGCATGGCCATGAAAACCACTGCTCCAGGGCTCTGTCCCAATCTAAACACATTTTGTCATAACTGAAAGCCTCTACCTTTTCTGCAGATACATGGTGTAGCATTTCCAAACTGCGGCTGAACGCTCTGTCAACATTGTCTGTTATAACAAGAGACTACGGTGGGAGGTTAGGAGCTGTGTACTCAGGCAGGGCTCGGTTTCCCCCCTCACTGAAAGCTCTGGCCGTGAGTGATGAGTACCCAGTCAGACATACCAGACGCTTCATCTTTGATTTGTTGTCCCAGCAACCTGGCACCTCCAAGCCAACACGCCAGACTCCTTTTTTTGATCCCCTTCGCCGACAAAAACCATAATCATTTGACAAGCTGCTGTTCCCAACATTCCCCTAACCCTGCCATTATACACCCTCTCTGCCGTGCCAGCTATCGGAAATCTAGATTTCCATTTTTACTTCTTCTTTTGGAGAAATGAAAGCATTTCCTAAAAAAATGCTTCTTTTTTTTTGCAAATACAACCACATCTACTCTTTTTTTGGTTCCCATGCCCTTCAAAACCATATCCATCAATAATAAAAATGTATTTATTTATTTCAAGCCATTGTGACATCTTGACATCAAGTCCTAGGTCACCGTTATATTTTTAATTATTAACCAGTTCCTTTTTTTTCCTCCAGAACAACGAAATTACAGAGAATGCTGACAGTAAAGTTTCCATGTCACAAAAGTCAAAAGGTAAGTTCAAAGGAGTACATCACATTAACAAAATCTCTTATCGTGTCATTTGGAATATAAGTAAGCCAAATTAACTTGAGCCTGTCTGAAGCCAATTTTCAATATTTTAACAAGTGTTCCACTTTATTTCATATGTTTAAAGTATTTTTCTAGCAAAACAGCCAACCTTTTTTTGCTTCCCTCTACTTTCTTTGCACCTAAGGGCATTATTTTCTCATATCAGATAAGTCGGTTGCACTTTTTAGTAGTCATCACTGTGAACTCTAATAAACTTCACAGCTCCAAGGCTACCCTTACAGTCAAACAGGCAATGAAGTGACAATAAATAAAAGCCAAGAACAGCAAGAGGCTGAAAACACAACCCTGATATGACACAACACCCCGAGACCAACTTAGATTTCTAGACAAACAATTTGAGTGACGATATCCAGCGTGTAGTTCTCTAAAAGAGTGGCACAGACAATTCTTAGCAGCACTATTGTTTAACAAAAGTAGTTAGTCATAATGGGTGTGCATCCCGAAACGCAATGTCAGAACTTTAATAATTTGAAACAATACCTTCCATTTGCATATGACTCACTTGTTTTTGTGTCTATTGCCCATTGAGTTGGCGTCAAAACGGAGGCTTGCGTTATTAGAGAAGAGGCTTCATCTTATGTATCATTTAAAACCTGCAACCTATAGCATTCAACCATTCAGACAGCATTATGCCAATATTCTACGCTTCTAAAACCCACACAAGCTATAGATATCCATGGCGCCACGTCACGGAGTGAAATTTCATTACTGTAATGAAACGAGTTGGGTCAACAGAAGACGACTCCCGTTTAATATGAGCATTCATTTTTTTTTTTTTTTTGGTTTTTGAAATTGGCCAGGCAGTTCCAGACACAAACACATTTGTTGCTGGGCCCGATGACAGAAGTAGCTGTGGCTTCCAGCTGTGTGTTAACACAATAGCCTTAACACTTTGGCCGGATTCTGGATGGGTCCCTGAAGAACAGCTCTGCTTTTTAAAGGTAAGTAATATGTATCCAGAAAATCAGCCATAAAGAGCTCCCTTTTCTCTCCCACTAAAGCCGCTCTTGCTGTTGTGAGTTGCGGCACTAGTTTACTTTGGCTCGCTCTGTGGGGTTTACAGTTAAAATGGAACACCTGACCCAAGATAACTGGTAATGTGACTCTAGTTTGGGCCAGGAACACTGATATCATGGGATATTTAACAGTTGTGTAGAGGTTGTGGAAAGGTTGTGGATTAGCTGTGCTTGTAGCAGTTAATATCAAATGATCATTCTGTAGTAAATGTACAACTTGTCCAATGAAGAGGTGAACTGTAACTATAAAAGTGTGAGGTAATTCTGGACCCAGTGTGGTCTTTATTTTGATTTGTTACTCATGCAAATTTTGCAGTAAAAGTAAGATTATTATAATATATAAAACATTTAATTCAATATAAAATTAAAACATGACCATACGTATAGTAAAATATGTAAAAATTAGTTTTAATGTTTTGCAATGTAGCTTTTTTTTTTTTAGCAGCTATATTTAAAAAAATATTTATACGTGACCCTGGACCACAAAACCATAAGTCATAAGTCGCACAGGTATATTTGCAGCAATAGCCAACAATACATTTTATGGGTCAAAATTATTGTTTTATATTTTATATTAAGTAAAGATCATGTTCCATGAAGATATTTTGTTAATGTCCTACCGTAAATCTATATAAAACATACTATTAATATTAATTTGCTTTGCTAAAGACTTCATTTGAACAACTTTAAAGGCAATTTTCTCAATATTTAGCTTTTTTGCACCCTCAGATCCCATATTTTCAAATAGATGCATCTCGGCCAAATATTGTCCTATCCAAACAAACCATACATCAATGGAAAACTTATTTATACAATGTAATCTCAATATAATCTCAATTTTAAACCCGTATGACTGATTTTTCTGGTCCATGATATGATAATGATGATATGATTTTCTTTTTAATTTGATGAATCTGGTGATTTCTTCATTTCTGCTGATAAATGTGTGAGCTAGGAACAGTATGTCTCTGTCCCGGGTTTCACAAAGAGGAATGCTGTTTGTAGCTCTTCTGGAAAACAACTGAGAGGAGCACGGCAGAGGACAAGAGACATTTGAAGGGCTATCTTAAGTGGTGATAGGGAGGCGGAGCTTCCAGGAAGATGGACATAAACCAAAGCAGCGCTGACAGCATTAACCTGACCTGCCTCAGCATCCTAGTCTTAAGGTTTGTTCTAAGCTGAAATAAAACATAACACATACAAGAAGACACTAATACAAAAATGTCCACTGAGCAAACATATCTGCTGTAATGTAGAAGATTGCTCTAAATTTGACAGCGAAACACTTCTGTTTGCTTTGAAATAAGCCCAGAATACTTTGCTGTGAGTCCTCTCACTCCAAGCCAATGTCTCTAAATGCTACATTTTTGTGGTTACACTGGAATTTGGAACACTAGTATTTGTCAACTTACTTAAGTAAATCTCAGGCTGCCAGTGACCAAAGTTAAGCAAGAACAAGTATAATTACTTTATTAGCATAGTTAATAAAACTTGTATCCCAAGGTCAAGTCCATACTGAAGTATAGTTTTTTTTAATAAAAGCAGTTGGTGTGTCAGGAACAGTAACTTACAATAGGCTTAACAATTTAGGTCTGTTCATCACACAGAGGCTTCAGAAGATTTATGTTATAGGCTGCTTTTTGAAGCTTCATAATGCATGGTTGCTATAACAATATTTAAATATTTATTTTTATTTGTGTTCCACAGGAGAAAACAGGAATGAATTTGGAACAACATGAGGGTGAGTTAAAAATGTGTACAGCGGTGGCCAAAATTATTAGAACACCTGACAGATCTGAAAATATTGACCTTTTTTTATTTAATGTCCTAATGTTCATGAATTATGCAGATGGTTGCTTTGACTATCAAATATCAGATGATCAACTTCAACACTAATGTTATCCCATGCCTTCTGCAAATTAAGCCAAAGACTTTCCTTTGAATGTAGATCTGTCCAGTTTATTTTCCAACTCCAAATGTGCTCGATGGGGTTGAGGTCTGGACTTTGAGAGGGCCAGTCCATCATTTTCAATGTTCCAGCAGATTCCTTCCGTCGCAGGTAATTCCGGCAATAGTTAGAAGAATGTTTCGGGTCAATGGTCTATGGGAAAATAAATCCAGGCCCAATAAGACGACTCCCAGATGCCAAGAGTTCTAATAATTTTTGCCACCACTATATATTTTAATATTTATAATATTTTTACTATTTATTTTTACGTTAAATTGACAGTGACAGTAATGAAATGTATAATTTAAAAAACATTTCTGTTTCAAATAAATGCTGTTCTTTTAAACGTTCTTTAAATACACCTAAAACATATTTCTATACAATTATTAAACAGCACAGCTGTTTTATAACAGTTTAATTAATGTTATATATTAAAAAGTTGTCAGAATACAGAGAGCATCAGTTTGTTGCGTATGGGGCTGCAGATCCCTGCTGATGCTGATCCCTGTCCACTACAGAAAGCGCCAACAGTGGACATGTGAGCATCAGAACTGGACCACGGAGCAATAGAAGAAGGTGGCCTGGTCAGATGAATCATGTTTTCTTTTAGATCACGTGGATGGCCGGGTGTGTGCGTCGCTTACCTGGGGAACACATGGCACCAGGATGCTCAAGTCAAGTTAACAAGTCAAGCTGGAGGAGGCAGTGTGATGCTTTGGGAAATGTTCTGCTGGAAAACCATGGGTCCTGCCATCCCCGTGGATGTTACTTTGACATGTACCAACTACCAAAGCATTTTTGCAGACTATGTACACTCTTTCATGGAAACGGTATTTCCTGGAGGCTGTGGCCTCTTTCAGCAGGATAATGCACCCTACCAGAAAGCAGAAATGGTTCAGGAATGGTTTAAGGAGCATAACGAGTTTGAGGTGTTGACTTGGTCTCCAAATTCCCCAGATCTCAATCCAATCGAGCATCTGTGGAATGTGCTGAACAAACAAGTCTGATTCATGGAGGCCTCACCTCGCAACTTGCAGGACTTAAAGGATCTGCTGCTAACATATTGTTGCCAGATACTACAGCACATCTTCAGGGGTCTAGTGGAGTCCATGACTCGATGGATCAGGGTTGTTTTGGTCGCAAAAGGGGGACCAACACAATATTAGGTATATATTGAGTACATAATGTAGTCTGATCGGTGTAAGTATTAAAATAAAGCTGTTATTTTAATTTGTTATAATAGTTCAAACTATTATCAAATTATGTTTTTGCTATTATTTATCAAATAAATTCAGCCTTGGTGAGCACAAGACTTCTTTCAAAAACATAAAACATTCTTACAGATCCCAAAACTTTCTAAACTTTCTAAAACTGTATAAATAATGGCATTTAGTTATGTTGATATTTACATATTTATTTCACTCGACCAAAGAACAGCTATGGATGAGTTGTGTGCATGACCCTCTAGACATATAGTATGTAGTGTATTTCTGCTCAAAATTTTGAAAGAATATTAGGAATAATACCTAAAGCAACAAACTTTATTAACAACGAAAGAATTAGGGAAGAATTTAAAGTGAATTATACAAAAAAATGCTTACTGCAGTCGCTGTTTTCAGTAAGCATGAAGGGGAAAAGGATAATAACAGAAGAAAGACTAGAAGACTGAAGCCCCCATAAATAAATTGCCTATGAAGCTAACCAGCATTTTAACTTCACACATAATTATTCGAGTTGCTCTTTTTTCATGGTAGTGTAGCATTTTCTAAAGAATATTTAGGAGCATTGCTGTAAACTGAACATTATTAGCTTATCACTTCTAATCTCTTCCCATGGTGCTCTGAGCCAGCGGCTGTGGCTCTGGTCAGTTTCAAGTGCATAACTGCATTCTATTTTTCCTCTTCGCTCTCGCTCTCCCTCACTCCCTTCAGCAGTCCCTGATAACGTGACATCCTGTTTAACTCGGTCAAACTCCTCTCCGACAGACTAACCTGATGTTGTGATAGAAATAGTGTCTTATTCTTCTGTCTGCCCGACAGCGCTGTGAAACGCTCATTCATTCCCGCTTTCGTCCTCCTACACACTCCCTCGCTTATCATCTCTGCTGCTAAATCTACCTGACAGGCCCCTCACAGGTAAACCTAATCCTCTCTGTGGCCTCTCTCTCTCTCTCTCTCTCTCTCTCTCTCTCTCTCTCTCTCTCTCTCTCTCTCTCTCTCTCTCTCGCAGTCTCTGTCTTTCTATGTCTGTAGTGTTTTACACAACAGCGGATGAGATCAAACATCCATCCTCTCCTTGTTGGTGCAGTCGGTGTGCTTTACAAAAGAGCTGACATTTCATCAAGGCAGTATCTTCATTTCTTTTCTTTTCTGTTGTGTTGTTTTTCTAATCGTTATGACAGGATTATTTTTATTTTTATTTTTTACCAGTCTTAGATATATTACAGTTAATACATGAACATGACAACTGAATAAACAGATAAAGGGCATGATGTACTGTATTTGCCGCGGTAAATGAATAGTAAAACATATACACATAATAGTAAACCAATTAAAACATCCTCTGTTTTAAAGCCTTAGATTTCCTAAGAAGGAATAGAGGCACATATTAACAATGTGATCAATATAGAATTTAATGTAGAAAATAAGTCACAAACACAATATTTTAATCTCTTTTTTAAACATGGTTAGTATCTACATGCGGTTACTTTATTCATTATCCATAATGCAATTCTATAGTGAATAAATCACATTAGGAAGACAGCACATTGGGAGGAGTGGAGTAAGCTGTACCACTTTAGATGTTAGATACAGTATCTTTTAGACCAGGGGTGTCCAAACGCAGTCCTGGGGCACTGTCCTGTAGCGTTTAGCTCCAACTTGCCTCAACACACCTGCCTGGAAGTTTCTAGTGTGCCTAGGTGTGCTTATTTGGGGTTGGAGCTAAACTTTGCAGGACTGGAGCAGGACTGGACACCCCTGCTCTAGGCCAATGAGAAATGAGTTAGAAGACATCTTGAAATAATTATCTATCAACCAAAATTAGAAGAACGCAACCATAACATAGATATATAGAAACATACCTTTAGAAAAAAAGTGTTTTTTTTTTCAAATCTTATTTTGAAAAAAATGCTAATTAAAGGTTTAATAGTCAGATTTTTGTGAAAATTGTATTTACAGTATATATTGTCTATAACAATGTTATACTGTTATTAATGCTGCAGTAAACTGCTTATAAAAGTAAGGTTGAACCACTGGAGTCACATGGACTGTTAACAATGTCTTTCCTGCCTTTCTGGGCCTTGAAAGTGTTAATTATATTGCTGTCTATGGAGGGGTCAGAGAGCTTTTGGATTTCATCAAAAATATCTTCATTTGTTTTCTGAAGATGAATGAAGGTCTTACGGGTTTGGAACAGCATGAGGGAGAGTGATTAATGACAGAATTTTAATTTTTGGGTGAACCAACCCTTTAATTCTTCTTTTCTATCTTTTAAATATTCCTTTCTCAAAAATGTTGTGGAATTGCACACACAGATTGGCCTAGTCAGGTAACTATAACTTCATGGAGAATTGAGAGGCTGCACTAGCATAAACAAATCATATCTAATCTTTGTGATTGTTTTTATATAAAAATATGTATTTATTATAATTTAAACTTGTTTATGATTTCATAATTATTACATTTTTATATGTTTTATGAACCGCTTCAAACCCTAGTTAGGGAAACCATAACATTATGTAATACTTAGCACACTTCATATTGTTGATAACAACAACAACAACAACAAAATAAAAAAATAAAAAATAATTTGTATTTATTTGTATTTATCAATAGGGTACAAGATTATTCTATTGAAATCAATGAAATAAACAAGTTAGGTCAAAAGTAATAAAAAAAAATCAGATTATATTACCTAAAATGTGTAATGTAATAGATAATGTCACTAACTACAATTTTAATCATATAATTTGTATTCAGTAATGAACTACAATTTGTAAGTAATCTACCCAGCACGGATAGTTATTGTAGACTTTGTAGTATTTATATTTTGTTTATATAGTACATCATGTTTTTTTGGAAGCTCACTATCGCTATTAGTTAAGCCACTGACACATCTTACCCTCAAACATCTGATACATTTTACCACAAATAATGATTTTAGGAAAAATAAAAGTTTAATAATAGTATAGTTAATAATAGTTAAAATAATAGTTTAATAATTTGTAAGCAGTCTTTTGCCAAATAGTGTATATGGTTTACTTTGGCAGTTTACCAACATTTAGACCTGGATAATTTTGCTCTGACAACCTTGGTAAACTTACTTTAATGTGCAAAAATGTGGGGGACAAAATAAGCAGCTAGATACGATGGGTCCTTTCTAAATGTACAGTAATGTGACAAATATGATGCACAGCTTGCTAGATTTCATGGGGTGACGCAGTTTACCCTCTGACACATCTTACCCCTTCCTCTCTATTTATCAGAATTCCTTTTTTTATTGTGTGTTTAAGCCTTTGGATATGAGTACAGAAAAGTCTGTGTAAGAAACATCAGTTTAGCCTGGTTCAAGCACACTTTGTTTGACTATCATAGCTGAACGCACTTCCGTTGTGAGCAGGCCGCCCGATAATGAGCTTCATACCTCCCCTTATTCAGCACGCACAACACAAGTGGGGTGTTGACAGTGAATGTACATTAAAAAAAATGTTCAAACACTTTCTTTCACACAAACACACAGAGAGGGTATGATGGGGAGAAGGTAACCACGTACAACACACACTCCGAGTGTAGCGGGGGAGGTGATGACGGCTGTGACAGCCGTGTGTACAGTAATCAGAGGCTGGTCACTTCCTGCAGACTTCCCTCTTCAGCCCACCAGACTTCACCTCGCTGCTTCCCCCAGAAGATTAGTTCTGCTGTTTCCTGAGCACCGATTAAGGGTCCAACACATTGGCTAAAGCTCACTGAGGTTGCACACTTCTTATAGGGTCATATATGGACACATGTGGCACAGAAAAAAGAAAAGAAAGAAGTATGTGTCATGAATTCAGAGGACAAGCCCCCTTTGAATTGTTTGTTTACTTTTGGATGCATTTCATTTGTGGCCTTTGTGTTTTCACATATTTATGAACAATTGGCTTTGCTTAAGTACTTAAAGTGAGTGATCTAGGGCCCTAATTTAATGATCTGAGCACATGGTGGAGGTGCACTTAGGGCAATCCACTTTTATCCAAATCCACTTTTGCTAGTTAAACAACGGAAAAAATGGTTGCCGCATGGTCCAAGGAGGTTGTAACTAGTCTATTAATAAATTAAGGGTGTGTTTTGGGCCTAACGTGCAATAAACCGATCGGAGTCTCATCTCCCATTCCCTTTAAAAGCCAGTTGCGCTTGCACCATAGCGGATTCGCTATTTACATGGTGGAATTTGCGAGCGGAAAGACTGAGCACTTCTCCAAAGAGGAATCCCTTTATTTTTAATATTTAAAAATGTTTGTGTGCTGCTGCGAGTCCCTGTGTTTGTAACAAGCACAGAGTGTACATGCGTTGTGTACCCGCCTAGGGGCGCATATTACTAACACGCCCTTTAAATAACACAAAAATACTACTGATCTGTTGATCAATGGCGCAGTTATAAATAACAACGTGCCAACAATGCACCTGAATACGCCTCGTTTTCAGACCAGCACAGCCATGGCCGGACAGATGGGCACGAATGCATTTGCTATTTAAACAACGTGGCGCTGAGCATATAATTGTATCGGGTTGAAACTATCAAAAAAAAACAAAAAAACACTTGCATCATATTGAGCTGGGTGTATATAGGTCTCATAGGGTTACTTACTTTCAAGTGCTTTTACCTTTAGCCACATGTGTTATTATCGGAGAGGATAGCTATAAATGTCATCTTTTAATAAGTAAGATATGCTTCAATGGCATGGCAGGCCAAATCAAAGGTCTTAATGGGCCAATTTTGTTTGGTTTGGGCACGGTTTACACTTATGTCCACTCATGCCCTTGTAATACTGAAAATACAACACATGCTAGTGTTATGAATTGCGGTATAACTTCTTCTGTACATTAAAGGTGTCATGAACTGGCTTTTTTCTTTTTTTATACTGTTGTCTGAGGTCAACTAATGGCGTTTGTGTGGTTTTTACATTCTAAAACATAACTAATAAGTAATAGGCTTTTTTCCACTGGTTTTGAGGCTCTCTCCAAAACTCTGGGTTCTGATGGGCGTGCCACACTGGGGACTTGGAAGTAAACACCCACGGCTAGGATTGGATAAGATTTGCATATTTAATGAGCTTCAGCTCACCTGTCAGTTCAGTTCACATGAGGGAGGGATTGTTTTGAAAGCGGCAACTGGGATGATTCTCTCACAGATCTCGTAAACGTCTTTATCAAACAAACACAATTATTTATTTCTCATTCACCCATGATTGATTGGAATACACACACACACACACACACACACACACACACACACACACACACACACACACACACACACACACACACACACACACACACACACACACACACTTGTGCGCCCAGATCAAGAAAGGATTATTATTTCTGCCGACAGGTGTACATTTTGGTAGCCCATCTGGAAAACAGACTACTATTACTACATATAAAAAAGATGTTTACTCACATAAGTTTGTTGCACCATTCTTGTCAGATGCAATATAGAAGGCATAGCATTGTTCCTGCAAATCCAGCACTTAAGGCTTGTTTACAAACGATTCTGCAGTGAAATGAAGTGAACATGTGTGCATTGTCTTCCCCACATGAGCTGGAACTTCATAAAAAAAATGAAGTATCACACATTCCTAATATGATCCGAAGGAAGCAGTGACTGTGTTCTTTCACAATATCTTGGTATTTTCTTCGACATGTTTACTGCTGCTCGCTAGGGTGATCCAATGAGTTGGTGGCCTGGGCTACTGAATTACACGTGCTTATTATTCTGTAGAGGCGTGTTTCGTCAGTCGATGACGTCAAGATGCAAACACGATCGTTTTCTAGGCCTGGTGTCTATTAAAAGCTTTCCTTCCACCAAAAAGTAAGTTTTCGGCTCTTAAACTTACAGGATATTCTTATATCACCACAACCTTTTATATCAAAAGCTCAAGGGAAAGTTGGTTTCTCAATTCATCACCCCTTTAAGAAGTTTGTGATCATATATTTGCTGTATTACTTTCCTGTCATCTGTTGAAGACAGCTGATATTTTGAAAAATGGTGTCCATAAAACAACACAGGGCCCCATTGACTTTCATTGTTAAAAACCTCAAAAAACATAATATTTTCTTTTGTTGTGAGTAAATGATGACAAAACATTTTAGGTGAACTAGTCCTTTAAGAAAAAAAACAACTAAATCTGGTGATAATCCAGCTGTGTGCTTGTATCAATATATCGATCACAGGTGCGCACAGTCTCAGTGGTCCTTGGAAATATGTGAACTTTAGAAATGTATTGTGTGTTCGGAAGGACAAATGACTTTCCACACTCTTTTAGTACATCTGGAGAGTGCAGATTTCCTGTATCATTCTTCTCTCGAGCTCAGGGACACTGTGCATCACTGCTGTCCACACACACGCATGCTCCAACCTACAGTTCCTATCCTTTGTCAGACTTGTCAAGACACTTGAGTATCCGGCCTTCTTTATCGGCAAACCTGAGGGCAGCTATGACAGGCCTGAGGAAACACCAGAGACCAGCTCAAGAGTAAATTTAGCCCTGACCTGACAGCCTGTCTCTTTGTCTGCCTGACAGGAGCTCGACACATCACTCTGGGCACCATTGATTACAATTCTGAGCTCATTGTGGCTTCTGTGTCACTTGAAGTGATATTACTTGAATATTTCCTCTCTCAACCGTCTTTACCTCTGTCCTTTAACTGACAACAACACAAGCTATACTTCATTAGCACAGGTTTAGCAGCCAGAGGCAAATTTGTCTAATTTGTAATTATTTACTAGTTCATCTTAAAAGAGAAATCACTTTCAAATATGAATGTGAAATGAATGGTGATTTCTCAGCCTATTCATAATGGCTTTCCTGAGGTTGGCAAATGTAATTTTTATTTATATAAACTTTTCAAAGATGTTTCAGAGTGCAAATTGAGAATCATGTTCTTTTTTCACTTCTGCAATGAACACTATAGTTTTGTTATGTGGTGTCACATTGCAAAATATGAAAGTAAAACTAATGTACACAGAATTTTCTTGAATTTCAGTATTCGATTGATTTAATTTCGATTAAAATCAGAAATTATTTTAATTACTGTTGCTCAGTGGTCAGAAAAATCAAGACAGGGTAACCGTTGGTAAGCACAAGAAAAAACACTAAAGCTGATGGTACACAGGGCAACTATTGGAGCAATGTTGCTGAAAGATGTTGCTTGGGCACTTGGGCACTATCTGGATAACCAAAGAGAAATTTGTTGCCCATTCCCGATGGAAAAAATAGCCCACAGCAACATCTTTCAGCAACATTGCCCTGTGACAAAAACACAAAAAAAAGTTGCCCTGTGTATCATCAGCTTAAGAGAAAATTTATTCATTTTATTAAATCCTTTATTTCAGAAATTTCAATTATCCCCTCATATCTACACTCTTAGAAGAAAAGGTTCTATATAGAACCTTAAAAGATTCTATAGGGGCTACGTAGTTGGAACCCCTAAAAGGTTCACTGCAAAAAATGCTTTTCTTACTTAGTATTTTTGTCTTGTTTCTAGTCCAAACATCTAAACATTCTTAAAACAAGAAGTATTTACTAGACAATCAAAAGTAATTGTCTTAATTTTTGGAAGAAAATAACTCAAAATTAAGAGAGTTTTTGCTAAGATAAGAAATGAATTATTTTCTTTGATAAGAAAGGAATTTTTTTTTTTTTTTTTTTGCAGTGTTCTATATAGAACCCTTTTTAAGTGCCAAAGTGTTTTTTTTTTTTTTTTGTCATTATAGAACCCTTTTAGCATAAAAGGGTCTTTGGAGTATACTCAACTATACTTCTATATATAAACTTTTAAGGGTTCCAAATACATAGCGCCGATAGAACCTTTTCTTCTAAGAGTGTACCTTTTTTATTATAGGATTGGCATAGTAATTTACAAGAATATTTTTAAATTAAACATATTGTCATAAAAGGTTGCTGACTCCTGTTTAAGCTCATGAATATTTGTATGTGAGCTCATGAATATGTGTGTTTGTGTGTGTGTGTGTGTGTGTGTGTGTGTGTGTGTGTGTGTGTGTGTGTGTGTGTGTGTGTGTGTGTGTGTGTGTGTGTGTGTGTGTGTGTGTGTGTGTGTGTGTGTGTGTGTGTGTGTGTGTGTGTGTGTGTGTGTGTGTGTGGCCTGGTAATCCCTACGTTATGGGGACAAAATGTCCCCACAAAGATGGCAATATCCGAAATCCTTGTCCTTGTGGGGACATTTTTAGGTCCCCATGAGGAAAACATCTTATAAATCACACAGAAGGAGTTTTTTTGAGAAAGTAAAAATGCAGAATGTTTCCTGTGATGGGTAGGTTTAGGGGCAGGGGCAGTGTCGGGGGATAGGATGTACAGTTTGTACAGTATAAAATCCATTACGCCAATGGAAAGTCCCCATAAAACATGGAAACACGACATGTGCGCCCGCGCGTGTATGTGTGTGTGTGTGTGTGTGTGTGTGTGTGTGTTTACATTTAATTTTTTTAATATTAAAGAGTCTGTCAGCCACCATTGCACATTTTCCAGTAAGAGGTTTCATTACCTTTTCCACATAATCATGACCTTTGAAGCACACTTCAGCACTTTAGTTCATTTACCTCTGCTCAAGAACTGTTGCTACAGGTCACATTTTTCTTCAACGTACTTCCTGCTGTTTTGCACAATTGTGTTTTTCTCTTTGCATGGCTTATTATACTTTTTTTTAAAGTTAGTTGGTTGGTTGGTTTTCCAGTTAGTTAGTTAGTTTCTTTATCATATCTACTTATAAAATCCTTTTTGGTTTTCTTTTTTTTTTCTTTTTCTTCATTTTTTTTTTTTTTTTTTTTTACAATTTAAACATTTTACTTTCATTGCAGCAATGCTATGTGATGTACAGTATACAACTTTGAACTTCGAAGCCAAACTTTGCACACTGTTTGTGTGCTCTTGACAAAGACATCTGCTGCTTGTGTGGCTCCCCCTCACACTACTGTTCTTGTCAGAATGAAGAGGACAAAAAACTCCCATCTCTCTTTCAGAACAATGATGAGCAGAACAAGTTTTGACTCATTTAGGTGAACACTCCAATCTCACTAATGGATAGCACTATGCAAATAAAATATCATCATCATCATCATCATCATCATCATCATCATCATCATCATCATCATTTTTATTTAACAGAAAATGGTTTAAATTATTAAAATTATTGTATTTATTTCCACACTGTAAACCGGAATAAGTTAGGCAAAACAATTGAGTTTATTGAGTTTTGATGTTCCCAATTTTAAGCCTACAGAACTATCAAGTTTGTTTGTTACAAGTTGAGTTTGTAACACAATACAAAATGCCCCAGCGGGGGGCAGGGATGGGGGCTGGTGTGGAGGTGGGCGTGCGGTCGTGGTGGTGCTGTCTCTTCTTCTTCATTACTTTCTAGAGAGGTGAATTACCAGGGTGGGTGGGAGGCCTTCTTTTGGTGCCCCCTCAGCACTTGGTGTCCTACGCGCAGCTCGTGATGCGCGTGGTGGTAGCGGCGCTGGTAGTACTCATGCTTGTTAATCCATAACCACCATAGACATTGAGGGGGACAAGTACCCCTGGATATTTAGAAATGGCCAAATTGTCCCCCCCCCCCCCCCCAATATTTGATATTGTTGATGCTGCTCTGCTGTACTCCATGACACACCACTTTTTTTGTTGCTAGGATGACAAAAGTAAAATGTTAATTTTTTTGGTTGGTCTGCCTCAGCGGTCTAACAGTGCTCGTCCCTGTCAGAATTAGTGAGAGGGCCAATCAAATCAAAGAAGGCGGGGCTTACTGTTATACACTTTTTATATTAGCGAAAGAGCGTTGTAAGATATAAGAAGCTAAACATTTTATAGTTTAGATCAGTGACCAACAGTAATATCCAGTTATACAAACTGCATGACATTTTTTAAAGAAACTTCACTTAAAAATTAAAATTAAAAATATCACTATGTGTATCATAACTAAAATTTGACATGACAAGAACTTGACATTTGACATGACTTGTGTGCATATTTAAAAGAAAATATGAACCCTCTTTATATTAGGTGGCCTTAACTACTACGTACTAACATTTAAATGAATTAATTTATTGTGTACATGCATGTTTTTACATTGTACTTACATTTTAAAAATGACCTGCATGTAATTACATCTGTAATTAAGTTCTGCAGTTACATTTATAATGACACTGTTGAAACGTCCCTTACACCTAACCCCTTAAACTTACCCACACCACACCACACTTACCATACCTGTCCCTAACTTTTCCCTGTATCCCACTTCAGTATCAGCAAAAGTGTTTTGCAATACAATATGTACACAATAAGCAGGCATACTATTTAATTTTTTTTTTTTTTTTTTTTTTTTATGTAAGTACATAGTAGTTAAGGCCACCTAATATAAAGTGGGACCGGAAATATTAATTGCAAATAGTTACTTCAACTACAACTACCTGAAGTCTAGAACTGGAACTTTTACCGTTCTTTTTCCATTGTCTTTGTTTCCATAAATCCCTTTTAATCCTATTAATTGAAATTCTTTAAATAAACCAATAAGACCAATACCATACTGGGTTAAAAACAACCCAAGTTGGGTTGAAAATGGACAAACCCAGTGAATGGGTTGTTTTAACCCAGTAGTTTGTTTAAATATTTGCTTAAAACAAGCAGCATGCGCCACTTGTCATCATGATGGTAACTTTCCAAAACCCCACATTAACAACTCTTCAACATTAGCATAACAAAACATTAATCACTACTAAATCTCCCTTACTATTAATCTTGCACAAAAACTTTTTTTTTGTTGTTGTTTTGTAGCATTTATTCTCCCTTCCGAGTGCCGTGGCAAAGCATAACAAATCCAAGCCCAGTTTCAGCTAAACTTAAGTTAGTCTATAAGGTCTTGTCCACACGTACACGTTTTTCCTTTCTCCGTAAAAAAAAAAAAAAAGCATCCACATGAAAACAAAAAACACACACTATAAAGCATTGTCAAGACCATACCAAACAAACAGGTGGCAAAATAACCCTAATCGTAAAGCCATGTTGGCCAATCAGAAGCCTGGAAATGCTATTGCCAATTCTGACACAAAGAGCCAAAATCTCCGGTTTCACTGTCCATTATGACAACACTGAAACCGGAATTTCTAAAAATGTTTACCCTGGCAGGAATTTTCACAAATTTCGGTTTCAGTGTCCGGATACTGCGTTTGCGTGTGGACAAATAACCAAACAAAAAGCTACAGTTTTGAAAATACCTGTGTTTGTGTGGACAGGACCTAAATTAAATGAGTTCATACAACTCAAAACAATGAAACAGCTCAGTGTACTTGAATTATGTCAGTACTGTGAACTCAAAAGAAAAATTAAGCTCTAAATATTTAATTTAACTGAACTACTTTGTTCCATTTAAGTTTGTCCTAATCAAACCAAATATTTTGAGCATCTAATTAAAATGTAGAACATGAAATAACTATGTACCAGAAATGTTATTTCGGTAATACTTTGGTAACGCCTTCATGTATGATAATTTTATCCTCTTAATCTGCGCTCCTATTTTAATTTTTTATTCTGAAAACGACATACCCAAATAAAAAAATCTGCAGCTCTTAAACCCTATTTTCATAAATCTGGTCTTATTTTAAACTAGACACTTGAAATATTGTTACAAAAAAAAGTATAGGAACAGAGTAAAACAAGGTGAAATATGTAATATGTAATAAAATCTGTTTTTTTTTCTTTCTTAGTAATTTTTTTAATGAGATTTTAATGCTGAGGTTCTGAAAATAACCCAAATATAAAGCTGAATGTCTGATCATGTTTTGATTCAAATTTGAGGATGATTCTCTCAAAAATGTAGGTTCTGTAAGCTTTTATGTAAAAAAAAAGACTGTCCTTTCAAAAAGGCCAATTATATTGGAATATTTGTAATTGTAAAGAGTAGTTTTTATTCAAATAATCTGCAATAAACTGCTAATTATAATGCATTTACAGTCCCTGAAAAACTAAAGCAACTATGTACAGAATTTACAAGTGTAAAAAAATAATTTTGTTGATAAAAGTCTACACTGCGATTAAGTGTGTGCGCTAAAACTGGCAGGCTGAGCTAGTGCGATAGTTTATTCATTCAAAGATTATGATATATTTTACAAACACTGCAACTTTTGATTCGTTATAACATTCCTTAATCAAACTCTTGCTAACTAGACATTGGCTAGGTATTGACTGGATTTATCCAACGAAAACCAAAACCGTTGACAGACAGCTTTCGCAGCCATTATAGACGCTCCCTTCGTATCATGTGTCATCAGAGAGCCTGTGATTGAAGGAGAGAGACCTGGGAGGGTTTAATGTGACAGGAACGATCTAACATACAGGAAAGATAGTCAGAATAATGATTATAATTGATATTTCATTGAAAATGGACATGATTGATTACTCTAACTCAAAACGCTCATCTCAAACAACGGAGGATTTTTTAGTTTTTCCCCCCCTTATTTTTTCATTGTTTGGATTAAAATTGGGATGCATTTTAAAGAGTGGACTCTTACACGGACATGTAAGCTGTTGTTTCGTGGATTCGTCCGATTTGATCTGCACAAAAGGAGATGAAAGATGAGCACAGCATTTATTATGCTAATGTTTAAATAGCTAGTGCGTGGGCATTTAATTTAACCCTTTCCTCTCTGGTATTTATTGCAAAAACGAGTTCAGAACTTGAGTGTTTTAACTTTCAAGTAATGCATAGTTTGTGATATTTGATTAAATAGTTTTTATAAAACAAAAGTAATTTATCTTTTCATAAATTATTGTTGCCTAAATTGAAATGTTATAATATTTACAGATTCATTACATCTAAAAATGGTTGTTTGACATGTTTAATGCATTATACGTTCTAAAGGTGTGTTCAATGAATAGATAAGTATTCAAATGCTTTGAAATGCATTATATATAAAGGCTAAGTAAACTGTTACCTTAATTATGCTTTTGAAAATATTAAACATATTTTGTGTCCTAAATTCCAATTGTGAATTAGTACCTGCCATCAGAACTGAAGGTCAGTAAAGAACATCAGTTGAGTTTTAGAATTAAAATCCTATTTAGCATAAGATGAATTACAATTATTTGATTCCAAGCAAAAAAAAAAGTATTTGTGTATTGAATATTTTATAATTAACAATATATTCCTGTATATCTTTTGTTATACTTTTTGACAATATACTATATATATATACATATATATATATATATATATATATATATATATACATATATATATATATATATATATATATACATATATATATATATATATATATATATATATATATATATATATATATATATATATATATATATATATATATATATATATATATATATATATATATATATATATATATATATATATACATACTGTTTATTAAATAAACTGTTTATTCTATCCCTTAACCTTATACCTATCCCCAAACCTACGCATCACAGAAAACATCACAGAAAATGTGAGGTGTATGTTCATTCTTGGGGAACCACCCACCCACCCCCACACACACACATACACAACACACGCATATATATAAATATCCCGAAGAATGATCATACTGGCACTCTTAGCCACTTCGGCACTGATGCATTTCGAACTGAAGATCTTGTGGTATCTTGTGTCTAGACCGCCCAACTTGTGGTTTGTAATATCTGTCTCGTTGTTGTCTAACACCTTGTGCGTTATCTATATTTGAGATATCATATTTTCCATCATTGACTGCATTTGATTTTAATTCAGGCAACACATTGATCACCTGATAAAATTTTGTTCAATGTTTTTTTAATTACCACATTAATTCATTTATTATTTACAATTATAATTTATTTAGAACATTTGCTTATTATTATAAGATGATCTGTTTGTATTTACAGGTTGAAATCAATGTTTTAAGAATTCTGAATTAAGTTTAATTAGATCATTTCTACATTCTCAAAAAGTGCTCTCTTGTTCCACTGACATCATCTGCCAAGAAAAATTGAGCGTAGGTGTGTTGTGGCAGGGATTTACTGATACAGCTTATGTTAGGCATCCTGTCAGGGAGCTCATGATTGTGCATGTGTGTGTGCATGTGCGTGTGCATGTGTGTGTGTGTATGTATGTAAACGTGCATCTGAATGTCACCACCTGGCACAAATCACGCGGGCCCCACGATTTGATAGACCCACAACAGGTGTGTGGAGGCACAGCAAACACCCTTGACTCCTGACAGGTGTTGAAGTTTGGGTTTCAGCCCAGACTGCGCCGCATTTGCTCGTGACACTCACATTAGTCACCGACTCGCTCGCCGGACCTCTGACTCTAATAGCCAGCTAGGTATTCTAATCCCTCCATGGGCCATAAATGTTAATAGCTTACTAGGTACGGTAATCTCCAGTGGTGACATTTGGTCTACCTTAATCTGAAGATGTATTAGAGGAGGAGGGGCAGAGAGAAAAGGATGGAGGGATGGTAGGATAGATGGATGGCTGGGGATGGGTGGAATTACAAGGATGGTAGTGAGGCATACGTGAGTAAAATGTATCATTTGGCTTAACCCGCTACATCATACTCCTGCGCCTGCTGGGGGGTCCAAATCCGGTTGGCTGTGGGGGGTCCAAATCTCAAAACATAACAAGCACTAAAAGACATAATGCTATTTGAATGATGCTGTAGATGTTTACAGCAGTTACTTATATGAAACACGAAGCTTGACTATAATATCATGTTTTAAATAGCCAATGCCACTACGGAAGCCCATTTCTGCCTCATAGTAAAAATAAATAAAAAAGTAATTGTGACTTTTCACATCACAATTGCTACTCATAATTGAGAGATCCAATTATGATTTCATATCTTGCAGTGTGACACAATTTTTCAAAATATAACATTTTGTTTCTGTAAATTAACTTTATAAGTTTACATTTTGACTTTGCATCTTTATTTCTTGTTTCTTAGTTTAAACTCTTGTCTTGAAGTTACCTTTTTATTTACTTTGAGGTGGAAGCATGCTTCTATCAAGCCACTACAATAAACAGTTAATTCCTATTTTCTTAATCATTTAGAAGTAAGACAAAGCAAACGTTTTGACAGTATACAAAAAAAATGAACATAGAAATGCTGCAATTGTGTAGTCATAAAGTCTGATATATTCATGGAAACACATGACATTTACAGGAAGGCCTCTAAACAGGAACCTGGGCAGGAAAAGAGCTGTTTCACCATATTAAAGCAGTAATCAGAACGAAAGTGAATCACACGGGGGCTAAGGTGTGCCTCCCATCTGTGCTGTCCTGATGTCTTTCAGAGAGGGTCAGGAGGTCACTGTCATGCTGCACACACTGTAAGATTCGGAGTGAAGAGTCTGCATTATGTCCAGGTCAACAAATCACACATAATTCTGACAAAATATATATATAATTCCTTTGTCATAATAAAATGTGGGACCCTCAAGTTGTATAGCACTTGATTTTAGAATATCTAATAAGCATCTGACAAGCGGTGAAGATCGTTACACAATTAATAGCCCCTTAACACAAAGTCTTTTCCAAGACACTAGTGTAATCACGTCACAGAACCTCGTCCAAAAGCACTAATCCTCCTTTATTTTGTAAGCTGATAGAGCAACCATATGCCCCTGCATATCACTCACTCAATTTTAGGTGAAACCAAGCCCTGACCTCCCCTCCCCAAAATAGTGTTATATTTCCGAGGTCTATTATTAATCTGTACTTTTCCCCCCTCAGGATTAGGCCACAGCTCTCCCCCACTCTTCTCTTTTCCACTTAGACCGGTATTATTGCCATAGATGCACTCAGATTAGTCATGTGTTTATGTTGACAGCGGTTGTAGCTGGATTAGGTCATGCTTGTGGGACGCAGGGGAGGGATGTTTGTGTCTGTCTGCGTGCGCATCGAGGGCCCCCGTCTCGTCTGACCTGCACCTACAGCCTCGCCGTGCTAAGCTGACAATAGGTTGGGCAAGACCCTCGCCCCATGCAGACATTCATTGTCCCGAGACGTAGAGCGGCCCAGACACCGAGGGGGTGGAACGTGTGCAACTTGATGGAGCGGGAGTGGTGACAATGGAAATATGGGACAGAGCAGCAGCATAGGTGTCACGGAAGCAGAGGCAAATTTGAGTTCAAAATGGGCCGTGTCAGTTTGGACACGCGAAACAAGACCGCGACACCCATACAATATCAATAAATTGCACCGTTTGGGAGAAAAAAAGGTTGTTTTTCCAGTTTCTCACCCTGGTGGGCAGTTTATACAGAGATGTGTCTCTTGTAATGTTGCAAGATGTACTTAGGCAACAGTATGCGTGTCTGTGTGTTGGTTTGACGGGAGGTGACTAGGAGCTCACATGGTCACAGTATGGTAAACCTTTCCTCAGGTTTTTGTTGACTCACTCTCTCACTTCTCTTTTATATTTCCAAGAATTTGCTGATTTTAAACTAACATCGCCTAGACTAAACTTTGTAACTCACGTCTACGAGGGGATAATGGCGCTGCATAGATGATGTGGCAGGACTTCCCTCTTTCCGTCTTGCGCCCACAGGTATTTTGTCAGCGGGCTGTGTTCTGGGTGTTTGTGGCCTAACTAGTTCTTCAGTAGGCTACTAGAAAAGACCATTCAGTTGTCGCCTTGACATTTTCCTCCTGAGAGATCAATCAAAGTGCTATCTGATATCCTGTCAAACTGTTCTAAGTGATGACTCTGGGTGAAGATTTTATTCTCTGCTCTCATGTTTTCTGAAAGCAATAAACTCCCACTGATGATGCAACAGGAAATGTCTAACAATTCTGTTGTCTGCAAATCCTGTGATAGTTTGATTTGTTCTCAACACTCACTGTTATTCTTTTTTTCAGCAATTTCACACTTAACCAATATACTTGACTGATTTTGTCAGATCTTGTTTTTTTTATGTATTCAAATTTAACTACCCTTTTTTCAGTTAACCTATGCCAAAACAAATATTTAAGTAGTAGTAATCATTAAATCCCGACAATTTAACAAAACTGAATTCTGGGCAAACCAGAGCAGAGGAATCTTGTTATAAATGAGACAAAGGGATCATTTGGGAACAGAAGTATGTGGGTGAAACGTAAGAATATGAGGTCACGTTGGTTTCTATCATTGCGAATGGCAGTTGGAGAATAAGAAATTGAATATATGCCGTTTTATCCTCGGAATGTATTAGTGAGAAATCTCGCGAGGGGAGCTGATTCCAGTCAAAGTGAATGAGTAATACAGCAGAACTTCTGCTGCCAATTGACACAACAGCACACACAGAACGGTTAGCTGAGCACCGTCCTTGTTGCACTCGATTCTTTCGTTTTCTTCTCCAGAAAATAGGTCATAGTGTCTCAGAATACAAAAAAATAATCGACACAAATAAATTTCTAGGTTAGGGTTTTATTCTCTCGACTATGATCCAATTTCACGCCACACTCTGCAGCGGCACAAACACACATTCATAAAAATAAAAATGCATGAAGAGGGAAAAAGAGTAAAAGCAGCGTCTAGTGATTCCATGTTTTATGAAAAAAGTCGTTTTTTTAATATTACAATAACAACAATTACAATAAATATTATTAATTATATAATAATAATATCAATATGCATGTGCTAGCCTATTATTATCATCATATTCGTCATGCGGAACGAGGGATTCATAATAAGAAGACTCAAGCAATGTCTAAATAAAATGCATCGATTAATATAAACGCCTCCAGTGAAATCCAATTGGTCTTTAATGAGTACATCAAACAGCACTGGCATTTTATTGGTCAATTAGTAATGCTTAAAAAAATAAACGAATTTAGGGAGGGTCAATTGCTTTACACTGTACCAAGCAGAGTAACTTTAATACACTACGGAGGGTTGTTTTAAAATGAAAGACTGATGGCAAAGAAGGCTGATGAAAGGAGGAAAAACGTTTGAAAAAAATAAATCTCACAAATAAATCTCTCAAATAAATCCAAATAAATCTCTCTTGATCGCACACTGCAACGAATTCAGCAGGTCAGTTTTGAAATAGGCAACACAGAGCCACTAAACTATCCCGTTTAATTGCGTTGTTCACCCTTGAGCCCATAAGCAGCCCGTTTCATACAGAGAACACATAAAAAACATATCCGTGAAAACTGCAAACGCGACATTCATCAGTGCGCAAGACAAGAATAATGAAATGCCAGGTGAAAGGAGCGCGCGCGCGCACACACACACCACACACAGGTGAGCTACCTGTCAGATCAGTGCAGCACCGGCAGCCTCTCGTGCATCGTTTCAGCTCCTCATCCTTAAGCTCATGCTGTCTATGGTCGAGTTCTAACCGTTCTTGCTCTGTTCACTGGATAGAACGCCCACAGAACGCTCACCTTTCCAAAGTCCCACCTGTGTCGCAGGACGATAAACGCGAGCACCTGATCTGGATCATCAGACGACCTCAGTGTTTCTCCATCTATCCCGCCCTGTAAAGATAGGTGGCGTGTGTGTCAGAGTCTCGAAGCGCAAAAGTAAAAGAGAGAGCGCAGAAATGTCATCTGAAGAGGCGGAACACGTCAGTGCGTCCTCAGGTTTGTTCCGTGTTGTGGCTCACAGAGATCAGTCCAAACCTGTCCATCAGGAATAACGGTCCCTCATTATAGAGCAGAGTCCTCCTCAGCGCTCCAAACATCTCTGTGGCGTTTTCCTCCCCTCTAACCGGCTCTTTGGGGAATTTTCATATAGAATCGGGTAGGTGAGCCTGTTTCGTGTGTACTTGAGTCCTTGTGGATGCTTTTATACAGCCTGTTTGACTTTTTTTAAACCCCCCTCCCGAATGTGAGATTGATAACAACTTGGCTTCAGCCGGCTCAGGTGAGAAAGGTGCGCGCGCCTCACGGATGCTGACACACCGGCAGCCTCACGCAGGGATGATGGTGATGATGTCGCTCGTTAAATTTATCAGAGCATGTTTACGCGGCTCTCACAAACGGATGCTTTCCCTTTAGAAAACAACACAACACTTTTTTTTCTTTTTCTTTTTTAAATCAGCATCTCATTTCATTCTTATTCTCAATTTTAGGTACATGACTTATAGTTTTAGTTTAAATATTTAAACATATTTGATTGCATAAATACGCTTAAAAATGATTTACATTTTGTCATCAGTATCCACGAATTGTCCAAGACTCGCATCTAAACTGCGATGAAAGGGTAACGTGGCTTGTTTGTTTGTTTGTTTGTTTAGCATGCTTTGATTCCGTTTGTTATTTTAATGATTCGCATGCACATCGCTTGCACATTTTTTTTCATTGTGATAAACTGACTAGGCTAATATAAATTTCGAATGTAAGATTTATTATAAGCCATTATTAGAATAGTTTAAACAAATGCAACATGTAATGTTTTGGACCCTTTTCATATTTTTCTAAAAAGAAAGACAAATTATAAAAATGGATCTATGAGCAATAATTTTAATCAGCACCGTATCTCTTAGCAGCTACTTTAAAACATAACCTAACGGGAATCTCATGTCAATTCCGAGGAAAAGTAATGCTTGATTAAATTCAGTCAATCCATAGAAGTCAGGCAGTACAGAAATTATGAAGCCAATATTTACATCCGTCAGACTCGAAAAGAAAGTAACCCACAAGATATGATGCCTATAATAACTTAAAGCATAAAGAGAGAGAAAAGTGGAGAACAAAAAAAAAAAATACATGAAGCATGTCCACTAAACACAAGTTGCCGGAAACTTACATTGCTTTTCATTCTATGATATGCTCTGTACGCGCAGCACATGCTTTATGGTGACTTGAAGGTGTCGGTGTGTCCGTCCCCCTTCGTTCGCGCACTCACGCGCTGCTGTCCGATCACACACACACTTCAAAAGATCAGACGACGCGCAGGACGCTCACGGTCCCTCCAAACAAACCCTTCTGGATAACTTCATTCGGACGTCTCAGTCACTCTACCCCCCAAATATCATTTGCTCTCCTGTGAGCGACACACATCCTCCTTCCTGCCCTGAGAGTCCAATTGTTGCCGTGTGTGTGTTGGTTGCTAGATCTTGGATGAAGGAGCGGAGCCCATGCGGACTGCTGCCATCTGACCCACTCTTATCAATGAAGCAGGAGATCATGGCGGAGGGTCCCCGGTGTAAGAGGAGAAAACAGGCCAACCCGAGGAGAAAGAACGGTAAGAAAGTGACTTGTGTCGAAAAACTTGTCTCCTGCTTGTTCTCGCGTCTTTAAAAAACAGTTGGATTTGGGTGAGATTGTGCGTTGTCAACTGAAGCGGTGTACAGGGGAGTGCGGAAAACTCAACGACAGTGTAAACTATTTTGCTGTGTGCTTAAGGTATTAGTCTACTGATTGAAGTTGTTTTCATTGCCGTGGAAATGTTTAAGTTGTAATAGAGTAGGAGTTAGAGGGAGAGTTCAGATGTGCGTCTATTATCTCACAGCACAAAACCGTTATGTGCGCGTGAACGCGTGCGCGCACGCGTGTCTTCTGCAGGACACAATACGGCTCTAAAATACCTTAAAATACTTGTGAAAGTTGTTTTGAGTGTTGTGCTTGTTTTGTCAAACTTTTACACTTATGCTTGGTAGTCTTCAAGTCTTCTGTGGAGTTGTGAAGGAGTGAAGTAGTGCTCTACGGTCACAGGTTATGTGTTGGGACACTTTTCGTCACTTTATTTACTTATAAATGGTCACAACCGTTATGACTTATTAAACACAGGACTTTTGATTTGTGTTGAAGGGATCATGGAGGTGAATTGGAGTAACGATTGTTTTTGTTGGGATCATGAGGGGAAAAAAGACAAAAAGAAATGTCCTGGTGTAAGCTATTGGCCTGAGGAGAATTTTAGACACAAAGAAAAACAAACTCATCTACAAACATCTTTGGACTATTACCCTCGCTTGCCCGTCCTTCTTTTATAGATAAATATATATATTATATATTTGTAAAAAGAAAATATATATTTTTAATTGGATCAGTGTAGCCTAATATTTTTAAAACACTTCTAATGATGCTGATCAAGCTGTATTTTATGTAAATAAATGTGAATCGTGCTTTGGTTATTTTGGTAATAGAATTTGCACATATTCCCGGACACTGTTAGCTATGTTTGACCTCGATACTTTATTAAATGCGATCTATTGATTTTATAAAAATCAATGTAGCCTGTCGCGGGGTGTATGACACTGAATAAAGTCGATGGGTTGAAACTATTTTCAAATGGTAGCAAAAATGAGTGAAACGGTCAATCCCTTCTTGTGATTTGAATTGAAACAGGAACGCATCATATTGGATTTATACATATTTTCAGCTATTTGAAAACATTTCCTAGGGAAACCATTAGTTGCCCATATATTTAACTTTTGAGGAAAATTTCCCTTTTCCCTTTTTTATGACAGAAAATGCATTTGAGGAAAATAAATAGATATATAATACATACCGAGCGATGACTATAAAACGAGTATTGTATGAGATGTGAGTTGAGTAAAATGTTTTGAATCGTTTTCACAGGCCGTTATTATACATGTAAATAATAGAAAGGACACACATATTAATAATATTGGCTAATTGGATACTTTTCTGTTGAACAACTACAAATGCAAGTTGTTCTGTTGAACAGCTAAAATGTATTTGTGATTCTAAAGCCTACATATAATTACATCAAATTATATTATTATTTTAAATGGTCCATTAAAATGTATTATTGAATGTATAAATGTAATTGTTTACTTTATCGCCTCATTAAGTCAAGTATGCTTCAATTTTGATACTGAATATCAAAATGACAGTTTTGTTAAAAAGTGATTCCAAATGTATTTTTATAGTTTGTAGTTCAGGTCCTCTTCTCTTTGCAGTGCGGCCCCACCCCGCTGTTTTGAGGGCCCAATGGGAGGTCACATTAGGCCCTATGTGAAACTCGATCCTCTCTCTGGCTGCAGTTGTGTTGTGGTTGTCATTTACCCTCCCACACCCCCAACCTCCCCCTTTTTTTCACAGCACGTCACATCCAGCTGTGAGGGCCAGCTTGACAAAACTGTCAGAGGCGCAAGACTATAAAAGTTGCAGCATTCTATAGATTGTCATGGTTCTGTTGTTGTTTGTCGCGTTCTCTTTAATGACAGATCGCTGTAAGCTTGTTGTGATGTTTAGCTGCATCGGGTTTTAATTTCTCTCTTATTAAGCGCCATTTGTCTGTGATGTGTGTACTACAGCTGTCACTTTAAAATTTATTTGTGATTCATTCTCGTTTTTTGGCTCGTTTTAGAAACTGATGCTAAAGCTACTAATACAGATGATCCGAAGCCTTTGTGAGAAGTCGCTGTATTGAGTCACTGCAGCTAACAGATTAAATCACTTGTTTCTATGAAGGGAACATTGTGTGATTTTTGTTCGGGTGGCATAAAGAGGCTAGCAGGTTCACCGAGACAAAGCGCTAAGACAATGGCTTGTCATTGGGGCATCTCATTGGCATGCTCTTATAATCGGCAGTACCAGGGTGTCTAGTGTACTGTCTTTGGCAAGTATTGCGCACAACCGGGCCATTGTGAATGCAGCTGCAGCAGATACCTTTCACCCTCCTTCAACCACTTCCTATTAAATACAGCTTTAAAAAAAAAAAAAAAAAAATCTGGCAATTATTTATTTGCACTTTTACAAATAGTAGTCTCGCTCTCTAAAACACATGTGCACACCAATCTCAAGTAGCTCTCCAGCAGTACCATCATCTTTGCTGACCTGAATGCCTTTCATATCTGCTATGCCATGTTTCAGCCACCCCCTTTCCTTCTTTCTCTTTCTCTCTCCTTCTCTCTCTCTCTCTATTTTTTCCCTCCCTCACTCCCTCTCTCCCTCCTCCGCCACACACCCCCTCAGTAAACACCCCCGAGGGCAGAACAAAGAAAAGGAGCTCCTCTCCTCCTTCTTAATCACAATTCAGCCCTTTCACTGCCGCCAGGCCACTCTCTCGCTTTCAGCATCCCAAAGCCAGAGATGAAAAGAGCGCAAGAGAGAAAGGAGAAAGGGAGAGCGAGCGAGTGAGGAAAGAAAAGGTGGAAACTATGATCTAGAGCTAGAGGTATAGAGGTAGAGTGACATAACTTTGGTGCCTCTTTGCGATTGTTAAACTCCCTTGGTTACGCTGCCCACGCCAGTCAACTGCCCCAGCGAGGGATGGGGTCCTTACTAATGGCTAGATAATGTTACTGGATGCCAGTCTGGAACTATTAACGGCCGAATAGCAGACGAGAGAGAGAGTGAGAATAGGGAGGGACTTTGAGAGACAAAAAAAGAGAGACACTGATAAGGCTAGCAAGAATTGAGTGAGAGAAAACAAGTTAGCGTGTGTATACGGGAGGGGAGCTGGGGGCCGGGGGGCAAGCAACAGATTGTTTTATGGACCCAAAAGAAATATCACAAGTGCTTGAGACTAAGTGGAATCCATTTTTAAAGTGCTGCTACAGACGTTAGGTGTTAGTTGTTTATGTTGTCACTTTGTAGCAAGATCACACGCTCAGTTTTAGCTGACTTATTTTGTTTCTTATTCTGAGTTCCTTTTGGGGATATTTTGTCTTCCCCCCCCCTCCCCACACCACCGTAAAGTTGCCATACATCTGCCATATTCAAGATAAGCCAACGACCCAGATATAGAGAGATAAGAGAAACGGGACGTTGGTCTTTAGAGATTCACAGATTTGTATGGGTGGCGGGACAGATGCCACTCTCAGGACCGACACTTTCTAGCAGTCCATCGCTTTCACGAAGTGAGACAAAACATCTAGTCAGGGGCCAAACGCCTGTGCCTTTTCACTGACAGACAAGACATCCATTATTGTGTTAGCCTTTCATTCGCTTTTCCCCCTGTACCTCAATAGGTCAGGGATCACAAATGCAAATCCACAGGCATACCGAGAGAGAGAGGGAACGTAAGAATACTCAAATGCACCATGTGATATGAATTCTTAATTTTATCTGTTTCGCTCCCTCCCCCCTCGACTTTTTTTTGTTTGTAAGAAAAGGAGATTATCTGTACACCTTCATTCAAGTCCCCTCCCCTTTCAGCTGGGCCAAGCTGTGCAGGATTTAGGCCGATTTACTTCAGCAAACACCTATGGACACTGGGGAGGGGACGGACCCTGCTTGGAAAGAGGGGGTCCTTTGTTTGCTGGGGTGCAGAAGGCCTAATGCTTCACCGGGCGGCCGTATTATCGCATTAAGCTGTATGCTGGTGGCCCAGGGAGGCTGGTTAAAGCTAAAGCAGTCTGCTATCTGCCAAAGACAAGGGAACATACATTAGTGTAGAGACGTGCCCCCATTGTGTGCCTCAAACTTCTTCTCTGGACGCGAGAGATTAGATGGGTCTAGGTAGAGGAGTTGTCTTGGGAGCATCTGCACAAAGTGCATTGTGGTCTGAGTAAATGCCGATTCAAAGAGGTCTTGCTGAAGCTTGTGATATTTTGGAATATTTGCTAGGAGATGCTTAGATTCCTATATACTTTGTGGCAGGAAACTGTCTAACCGGGGCATAACTATGGTGTTTTTATTCCAAGTTAAGCTACATTAAGCCCATCCCCCAGTTTTTTTCTTTCTCCAAGCTAGTGCAGAGAGCTTTATCTGACTCTGTTCTCCTAACATCTGTCACCGCTAAGAGGGACAGGAGAACACCACCGGAGGCTTCGTTAGTCCTATGTCACTTGTGACTAACCGGAATGGGCAATTCACAGTAGTGAGTCTGTTCCCTCCTCTTTTCTCCTGCTCTCCCACTCTCTACTAGATGATACAGCTTCAAATACCACAGCTCTTGTTTTATGCAGTCCATCGCTACGTTGGGTGTGGGTAGTTGGCCTAAGAGTGCCAAAAACACCCACGCCGGCCATGATGATCAAGATAGCGTGCAATGTTTCCACAGTCAGAGGCTGTACTTTACAAGTTATCTGTTGTTGTTCAAGGTGCTCGGCCGTGGACTTGTATGTTTGTGGTTCAAGGTGACTGACAGAGTTTGCTGTGCGTCTTCCCCCTAACTAACCATGTGCACATTTTCTTCATGAGTGAGTACAGAGTAGCGCTGTGACATTTTGTGGCGCCGAAT
Organism: Pseudorasbora parva; assembly: GCF_024679245.1. Classification (NCBI taxonomy): domain Eukaryota; kingdom Metazoa; phylum Chordata; class Actinopteri; order Cypriniformes; family Gobionidae; genus Pseudorasbora; species Pseudorasbora parva. The sequence goes on from NC_090176.1 coordinate 30,119,113, forward strand.
TGCCGTTAGCCTAAACAGCGAGGATTTACCAAGGTCAATAATGAGGTATGTCACTGCAGGCAGCAGAAACAACAGTCCCGGTGATAATGAATGGAACTAAGGTTGAGCTCGACTGGGATGTCTGTCTGTTTGTGTTGTTGTGAATATAACGTGCATAAAAAATTTTTTATAAGCTTTTGATAAAAGTTGTTTTGCATGCATTTAACCCCTCAATATTTTTGCGATTTCCCCGACAGTTTTGAATCACCATTAATTGTTTCCTCAAGTCCGACTTATGTTTGCCTACACATATGGATGCTCTCTCACAAACCTCACATGCACACCGTACGCACTCACATGGATATGTCCCGTTTGATTAGTGGAACACCTCCGGCAAGGTCACAGACACATGGAACAATCAATAACGGATCGGTGGATTAAGGTGTCATGACATCTGTGGGCCCAGACCTCCCGTGTATGGGTGAATGCCTCTTAAAGCCCACTCTGTTGACAATGCTCCCGCCCTAATGCCAGATCTATATTACAGGCCCAAAGAGTCCGTGTCCATGGGCTGCGGCCTTGCTGCCAGTCATCTGCGTTTGAAGGTTTCCCCTCACTGAGCTGTTAGGAAAACACAGGCTGCGTCTGTCGGCGCGTATCTTCCCTTTGCTGTGATGAGGGTGGAGATGTTGGCCTGTGATACAGTGGTTAAGTAATTGGAATAGATTGCTCTCAGAGATTAGCTTGAGTGTAATGGCCTCTTTCATTCTGACCCACAGTCACAGGCACTGCTCTGAGATCGGACTAAACATGCACGTCTATGTTAGAAGGGCCAATAGCTGTAATTACATCAGCCTTGTTATCTAAACTCATACTTATTCAGTCATCAATTTTCAACATAAAAGTGAAAGTAAAAGGACTGGCAATGGGCTCTGGCATCTTCTTACACAGATGTAGATTCAAAAGTGTGAAAAGGTGGTGCTATTCCAGGCGCTTGCATGGGACAGAGGGCACTGTCATAAGCAAATGTCAACCTGCTACCTCAGGAAAGGAACGCTACTGAGGAATTACTCCTGACAGCATTCCTTTTATGCCTCCCGTTTGACAGACTGCGTTTGTAGCACTTCACTCCCTGTCACTCCTCAAATCTGCTCTGTCTTATCATTATCTGAGGTGAGGTTTTGAAAGCAGTTACAGAGCTCTGCCTTTTCTGTTTTACTGCTTTTCCTACTGTCCACCAGCAGGGCTGAGATTACAGGGCATAACTTTTTTTTGAGGGTTGCAGGTCTAGCAATTAAAGTAATGAGGAGACTCTCCACTCACAGAAGCCAAGGCATGAGTGTAGTGCTGACTTGCTGCCTTTCAAGTCGATAACTCCTGGCCCACAACCTCGGGCAAGGCATGCCTGCTCCTTATCAGGGAGGATGTCCTGTGCTTTACATTCCTGGGCTAAATGATCCTCTTCCTTAGTGTAAGCGCTAGCACTCAGGAGGATTGGATCTGATGGCCCCGTCAAAGCAGCCTCTGGTTGCTACAAATGAGACAGCATGGACTAGCTCTTTCCCTCACTTCAACTGGCGCATTTATTCACAATAGGGAATCTGAGCTGCTCAAAGGTGTTTAAAGTAAAGTTTATTTAACAGAGTGTGTGGGATTTTTTTTATTTTTTATTTTTTTTGTGGAGAGTCCGTTTCAACTTAACCTTGGCTGTGAAGTGCTAAAGTTGTCAATTGCCTGACTGAATGATGCTAGACTTCCTTATATTGATGTGCAATGCGCCCTGAGGGTCTACTGTAACTGAATGATGTCAGGCCTTAATTGTGTTCCAATTGCTAGGCAGTAGTGGGATTGAATTGCCATGTGTGCCACTGATCCAGATGGTACAACTGAACCCACCTTTTCAGGCTGGCAAAATCACTGTCTTAATGCCATCGGCTTTTCAAGTTTTACAATGGGCCAGGCCTCGTTATTACCAACGGCGGCCTCTTTGGCGAGACTGCTATAAAGAAATGGTTCCTCAGCAATTAAAGCTAATGAAATATTCATGTGTGGCACCTTCCTTAGCCATCCTCGCAAATGAGCAAGCCATGCCACCCCCCTCAAAGCAACTCCCTGCTTTATTATGGTGGTAGCCTGGCATGTCTGCAATTAGTGCGCTGTCTAGCAGTGCTGGCTGGGTATGGCGGGTAGCGATTGGAGGAGAGGGGAGGGGAGTGTTAGAGATGTCGGAGAGGTCACGTGATGCTTTGGGAAGGTACACAGGAAATGGAAAAGGGGAAGGACCAATCAAGCCATTTGTAATGCGAGGGTGGCACCGCCTGCTGATTCACTTCACACTCCAGCTTTTGTGCAAACATGCAGGGAGGCAAGGATAGTGGTACTTGTGTAGAGGTTTGAGGTGTGAGACAGAGAGTTATTATGTGTGTGTGGAGTGCTTACTGATAATGCAGAGCTAATTTTCTCCATTTTACAGTGTGTTCCATTTGTATACGATGTATCTAGTATTGAAAAATTCCTTCCGCTACGTTGTATTAGAAAACAGGACGCAGCTCAAAAAAAGCTAACAGCTGTTGATCCACTAGTTGATCTCTCTTTTTCTCTCTCTCACACACGTTTCTTTCTCTTCTTCCTTCTTTCTTTCTCTAATATCTCACACATTGAGACAGATGGACACAGATCCCAATGTTGTTTTGTTCAACCAAACACAAAAGTGGGAGGAAACATTGAATAATTGCTTATTCGACCAGAATGTCAGCTTTTTACCTGTGAACTTTCCAGTTATATAACACACAATTTGTTATGGCAGTCAAGACTTCAGCATTGATTTAAATTATTTTATCACACCAAACTGAATCCTACATTTGCATTAACCAAAGACTTTACCCATCTCCACATCAACCTGGAGAGGCCTTTGTCACTTTATGAGGTTTTCACTTTGCCAGTGACCCCTTTGCATCTCAATGAGGTGCCGTACCCTCTCCTCCCTCATTCCCACGCAACGAGGCCCTATCCATGGTGCACCTTTCCTTGGAGCTCTGTGAGAAGTCCCGTGCATCCTCCAAACAGGCCGGCCCTGCCGTGTTTACTGTGGGATTAGGGGGGTGAAGGGGGCGGCTGCGGGAGGGTCTGGGGGCAGCTGAGGAAGAGGTAGCCATGGGAAGGGCCCCCCAAAGGCATGGAATGCCGGTGAGGTCAGCAGGGGTTGGTGCGGGGGGAACCAAAGAAGCTCTCCGGGGATGGAGCAGGTGCTTTTGTGTAGTCCGTCAGGCATCAAAGACGTGACGAGGCTGAAAAGGTTAGTGCTGGCGCTGCAAAGCGAGCACTCCCCCCCGCCCCAAACACATACTTTTTTTTTGGCTCCGTACTTGTGAGAGTGGGTGCAGGAGTGAAAGTGAAGGCTGGCTCCCATGCTCTGGTGTTCAGAGGTCAATTTTTGTACCTGAATGGGCTCCAAAGGAAGAGAGGTCCATGGCAAATGCTCAAAGTAAAGTTTTCCGCTCCGTAACAGCCTGTTTGCAGGCCTGTCATCACAAATGTGCTTCAGTCGGACACACAGGGGTCCTGAAAGTCCCATCAATCTTTTATATGACAGTAAATTCATCATACCTATGAAGTGTTCAATTAACCAAAGTCAAGTGATCATGTTAAGCTACATTATATTTCGCCAGCTTTGAAATGTCACTTTAGATTTGTTTAAACTAACATAATGTATTTTATTATTATTTATAATTATTATTTTGAAATGACAACAAATACATTCATGTGTTTTGGAGACTTACAGACATGAAAGTCTTTCAACATTACTGCCTGACTTAATACTGACATTATTGCCATCAACAATATTATTATTATTTTTGTATTTTTGTCAGTTATGGGGCCTGTCACTCCTCTGACATGGCATCGGGTCAAAAAGCCCAGTCAGGCATAATGCTGAGGAGTCTTAACAGCCTAGCGACAAATTGTCTTGCCTCTCTCTGCACTTGACGTCCCAGCCTCACCCAATCACTGCACCTCATGTCTTTTTTTCTCTCCATTAGGATGGGCAAAGCAGGAGGAGGAGGTGAGGTGAGGAAGCAGGGGGGCGGTGGGTTTCAGTTGTTGCAGGTTGCGTCATGGGACCCGCGGTGTCCCCTTTTGTGCAGCACGTCAAATGTGGTTAACATGCGGCCATTTATCTGCAAAGCCCCCTGGGTGTACAATGGCCTGGCTGTGTGTGTGTGTATGCAGAGGGGGAGGAAATGGTAGAGCGGTGGGCTTAGCATCGGAGCGTTCCCATTCTCTTTCCCTGTCGCTGTCACCTCCCCTCCTCCCCTCATTTCTCCTCTTGGCTGCACACAACCCCTCAGTCATTGTTTCGTTCTTTTTTATTTCTCTCCCCTGGGGTGCTGTGTGGAGCGACTAGGTCAGGCGGCATCTGACAAGGTGCTTCAGAATGTTGTGAGCTCCCGTGAGACGGATGGTTCCCCACAAACGTGGTGTAAAGCGTCAGGGTTATAAAAAAGAAGGTGCTCTTTAATTCCCACCAGCACCTAGCATATCGAAGAGTGCTTTCTGCAGAGTCAGAACCAAAAGACATTCTGTGACGCTTAGTCATCCTTGTATCTATTATGTGAAAGGTTCCTCAAACCGTGAGGTCCTATAAGGTCCTTCAAAACAAAATCATGGCCAGCGAGACAGTTATGGCTCTTTCGATCGCCTAGTTTGTTTTGCCTGAGCTAAGCCTCCTTTTCAGTAGTTCTGTGCCAATAGAAGTGGCATGCATGCATTTCACAGGTAACAAGATTACTCAGACCGGTGATTGACTCATTTGCCAAGGGAGCTGTTGAAATAACCGCACAGGAGCTCAATGTGAGATTTGTTAATTTTATTTCTTCAGACATGATGCAGTCAAACAGAAACTTATGGCGTCAGTTCTGACAAACAGCCTTTGCTGTTTGTGTATGTCTCCCCTAGAGAGAGCAGATGCAATAGGGTCAAGGGCCAGTGTAATGATACAAGTGATGTGGAGGGATGGGGGGGGGAAATGATAAATATAATTTTTCCATATGAGGCTTCTCTTTTTGTATTGGTATGTGGCCATTGGCTTATATCCATCACAGTCGAATGAGAGAAATGACTAAAACCATACATTGGTAGACAATTTGTCACAATCTCAAAAATTCCTCACTTGACAGAACAGCCCATTAGAATAGAAATGAAATAGGTGGAACTGAATTGCTTTTTGCTGAGATATTTGTTATTGAAAAGCCAGCTCATTTTAGGTTGGACGAGTCACTGCTTCAGACATTGTACTTGTACATGTTGTTTTCCTTAGAATGGGTGGTTACTGTCCCTGGAGGCGAAGAGCTCTGAGAAGCCACAGAGAGCACTACCATTTTCATTTTCCATGTTCTCCCTAAAAATACACCACAGTACATCCCTGCATTTTTGCGGTGGATGCTGTGAACCGGGTCCTGTTGGTTGGATAATTGTGTTTCTATCCCATGTCATGTAAGGGTAGCTGATGTCTTCGGGACCAGCCAATATTTTCCCATTTCATCTGATTCAAGGAAGAGTAGTTTACATTAGCAGCGCCAAAAAAAACCATCGGCCGAAAAACGTTCCAGGAACCTCCCAGCTGACCGTGAATGTTATCTATAAATTTGTCTGCACAAGCTATTTACCCTTGTTGTTGCTTTTTACCTTCATTTTCTTTCTTTCAGCTAAGCATGCTATCAACAGCACACTTGCGTCGAATAAACAGTTCTCAGGCCAGCTCCACACTTATTTCCCATGACTGCAGGGCGAATGTCTTTTAACTGGCTTTCTTTTTGTGATTCTGAGTTGACTAACACAGAATAGTATAAGGTGAGAAGGAAGCATAGGCCTATGTTTTTGTAGCTGCTCGGTTACAAATATTTGCTGGAAAGCTGCTTGTTTGGTCAAAACTTGCAGCTTTATGTTTGAAATAGTTACTCATAATGTTTCTCAACATAGGAAGTGGCATAAAACATTCATACCACATGAGATAACTATGCTCGAATGTTTGAGAGAAACAGTGCGCTCCAGCTGTCTGTTGCTACTCTACTGACGGCAATCAGCAGCGAGCTGTTGACACACGGCCATCTGTAAACATTTAAAAGGATGAGTTTGCTTACAGTCTCTCCCTTTTAATTAAAGATCCGGGATGGCGCCCACCCTTTTCCACAGGTTATGTGATAACTGCACCTCTCTGTGAAGAATGAGAAGGTCTGCTGACGTCTTCTCCAAAACACTTTAGCAAGGGTGGAGATTCGACCGTGTCCTAAATTAGACACTCTGACATGAGCCATTACAATGCGTGGGGAACTTCCTGCTGCATTGATTTGAACCAGGGCTCATCTGAAACGAACTTGAGTGAATTGGATGAGATATCAGTGAACTTTAAGATGAGGCACTTTACATTTGCATAGCATTTGCGAGATCACGTAAAACTAGACATATTTTCTGCTAAGGCTGTCATAAGTGTGTGTGTTACTATGATGAGTCGTTTGTTTATGGCAGTCGCTGCTGAAACGGAGGGGACCCGTTCTTTCTGTCTGGCGACCAAGAACACAGGGAGACGCAAACAAACAAATAAACAATGTGGGGTGAGACAGGAGACAGGACGGGAAGGGTGGAAGGAGCGGGAATCCTTCTGGGGCACCGTGTCAACCAGTTCACCTGAAACTAATGCCCCAGCAGACACTCTTCCTTATGCATGGCCCTAATGAGTATGAGGTTGGCGTGGGAAAGAAGACGGGGAGGCACAAATAGGTGACCCACTAGGCCAGGGTGGGGGTCATACCTCTTGTCTAAGGGGGTCTTTTGTTTGCATGTCTGAGACATGGGAATTAGTGAGACCATAGTGTTGTGTGTTATGCCTGGTTTGTTATGAACAGCTTGAGGGAAGGCATATTACCCACGGATTAACAGTTTTGTAATTATGTTATCAATAAAGATTATTTTTTATCTTTTTGCATTGTTAGAGCATTAGACTTTGAAATTAAGTTCAAACATTGGTGTATTTTCTTTACTGTTTTTTTTTTATCTAAGTAATTAAATGTTGAAAAGATTGCAAAATTATATAAAACTATAAATCCTATGAAAATGCTATAGGGTGAGGTCTGTAGAGTTTGTAGAGGTGATCTGTATTAGTTCATATTGACCACACCAATCACATGGTGTAATCCCTGTCAACTGGAAATCTAGGTTACATGCAAATTGATTCAAGCAATACCAGACAGTAATTAACATGTTAGATGTGTATACGTTCACTAGACCAGAAGGTCATTCATTAAGATCTGGTTATGTCTACAGTTACTATTCAAATCAATTGAAGGAAAAGTAATTTTTTTTTTTCAAACACTCCCTAGAGCAAGAGCCAAAACTGTCAGGAAATGTTTTCACATCACGTGAGAGAGGGAGAAAATATATATGTGAACGTAAGATCAAAATGATTGATATGATGATCCCATAGAATAAAGCATCATGCATTTTATAAATGGCAAAAAATAAGTGGTGAATTATAGTGGTGAAATTTGCATAAAATGATAATTTTCATTTAATAATTAATTTTCTGTGTCATTATTTTAAATCTGTATGCACTAATTCTCTCTTTCTCTTCTCTCTCTCCCCCGGTGCTGCATCTGTTCATCAACATAGGTAAGAACATCTTTAGATAAACACACACTTGTTCTTCAGTGTCTGCTGGTTAAAGACACCATGAAGAAAGCTTTAGACTTCCTCTTTATTATACTTCCTCTGCTGCTCAGTAACAGTCACAATTGCAGTACCTTTTGTGTATTATTTGACTCATCCCTGATAAGCACCCTCACTGTCAGTGCTTCAGTGCTGTGTAAAGTCTATATTGCACGTCCAGCTGTTCAGACGTGATGACTATCTGAGCTTGCTTGGTGTTGAGTGTTTATTTTTAGATCTTAACTAGCAACACGTTTACTATACTTCTAGGCTGGCAATGCAACTGGACTTCAGGAAACCGTTCGTTTCTTGATTAGAATATAAACTATAATGCCTTCTCATGGCTTGAGTCCAATAGAAGCGTTCTCAAAAATATAAAAATAAATAACACTCTAAACAAACAAACACACTTTGAGTGTTTACCAGAAACACTGTGAGCATTTCTTGTCTTAGTCCTTTGGCTTGTGGTTTTCTCTCTGTCAAAAGAGATCTCAGAAGTGGAAATATCTGTCCTGGTAAATATAAGGGACGTGACACCATGAAACCTAAAGTTGCTTTTCACAGCAGCTAACAGAATGATTAATATTAAACCGTTCTAATAAAAGCTGCATGGTTTCACAGGCCCCTTTAAGTGAGGCAACAATATCGCTTTCCACCTGGGGAAATGAATAAATCCCGTTTCCCAACTGTGCAAAATCTGTTCTTTAATGTGTAGCACAGCCTAGCCTGCATCATGTGGGTGGGCCTGTGTTCTTCCCACTAAAATTCTAGGATACTTCTTTCTCTTTTTTTTCTTCCTTTTTGCCTGGCTGAGAAATGCATTCCCTCGCCAAGATGGGAGAAAGCTTCGGAACCAATGAAAAGGTGTCCCCAAGGAATCTGGGAATAATTTGCAAAATATAACCCAGAACTCAGAGCGGTTACGGAAAAATAATTAAAACAGTTCATCTGATTTAGTAATGCAGTTTTGTTTTTGTTTTTTTACAGCTTTTTTTTTTTTAAATATAAATTTAGTCTGTCCTTAGGTGATATAAATCAAACATTAAATTAATAATATAATATAATATAATATAATATAATATAATATAATATAATATAATATAATATAATATAATATAATATAATATAATATAATATAATAAATATAATATAATATAATATAATATAATATAATATAATAAATATAGAATAATAATTATTGTTATTTATTTTATGATGAATTGTTTTATTTAATCAGAAAGCAAACTTAATAACTGTAAATGTGCTTTGATCTCCAAATAAGTCAAACATATTCTATTCTATTCTATTCTATTCTATTCTATTCTATTCTATTCTATTCTATTCTATTCTATTCTATTCTATTCTATTCTATTCTATTCTATTCTATTCGGTCTTATTTTTGAAGTTAGACTAGCAGAACTAGATAACGCTATTTTTGCTTAACTCGGACCAGTATACACGTTAATCAGACTCCAATGGCCTTGGTGTTATGCACATCTACTGACAGATGACAAAGGGGGCTCGCAATGAGCATTTCATTCAAAAGTCAAATGCAACACAAGCGAGGTGGAGATAAAACATTTTTTAATAGCATTTATACTTTAACTGACAGATGACTACTGTAGACAGACTGTGCAAAATCCTACTGTAGCTCAGTTATAACTGCGCATGTAAATGTGCATTAGTGTTATTTTGAAGCTGCTTATCTTGACCTATTACATGGTTCGGTTCTTGAAGGGTATGACTGTTCCACACCTATACCACAGAAGCTGACAGTAAAGGCTATTTTGAAAAGTGACGCTACTGAACTGATACAACTGAACTTACAGTGTGAAGAAGTGGTGTGCAAGTGCTTCCTACAAACATGTGCTTAGTGTTTAACAGACTTCTTGTAGGATTGTGGCTGAAGAAAAACAAGACCAGTGTTTAGGGGGAGTAAAAAGTGCAAAGAGCGAACGTGTGCGTATGCGTGAGGATGGGTGTGTGAGGTACAGAAAGCTTTTTCAGATAAAAGCTGTAACTCATTCTGCTTTTCAGCGACACTTCTATTTCAGATACGATAATGTCCTCACACCGATCCCTATTTCTGCTGCACTATCAAGACTCTTAAAAACGACTAGTGCTCTTAAAACTATTCTAAGCAAAACAGCTCGAGCGTTTTGACAAGTCCAGTTTTAAGTGGCAAATTGTTTTCCCACAATAGAACCAGGCAATTGCTAATTGGAGCCTATAGTCAATTTGACCGAGGACTGATTGGGAAAGAAAGACAGGAGGAGAACAAGAAAGAGAGAAGGGTCCTCCACGCACTTGCTTTAGAGTGCACCTTGAGTGGGTATGCTAGTGTGTCACTGCCTTGGGATTTAAAGAGCATAGAGACGGTGGCGCAGGTCCCAGTCTGTGGCTTTGGATAGTTGTGCTCGGGTTTCCATTTTCAAAATGTTTATCCCTCTGCCGACTTCACCGGTAAGGCAGCCGGTAAGCTGCATGACTTAAAGGGGTCTGTGGGGGGAGACGCGAGGCATAATCTGCCGGTAATGGAAGGATTTATTCGGAAATGCACTTCGACCTTCAAGCTCCACCCCCCTATTTCCTGATTTACACTGTACTGCCGCACTCCCTCAGTAATAAGTATCTCCGGGTGTGATCTGCCAGGCTAAAGGCAGTAAGATGCCAGCATGACTCAGGAATGAGACGTGGCGGGTTGACATTTCAGTCCTACCTTCTAAAGGTGTCATCCCCCCACTTCTTATTCCGACATCTGGAGTTGATCAAGCGGTCACTTCCTAGTGCTTTTAACCACCCTCACAGCTTAAAGGGGTCGACAGCTGTTAAAACACCTGAGCACGCTTGCCGGAGACCCCTTCCTCTCCTACCTCCCCGCAGAGGTGCACACATTACATGCTGGTGAGGAGAAAAAAGGCCACATGCTAACTCAGGTGGCCTGGCAACCTGACACCACCAGGGTTCATGAGTCTAGACTAAAGTTCTGGCCTAATTTTCAGGGCATTTGAGGGTCCGCTGGGATTACAGCCCTACAGGCCTCTCCTACAGCAGGGAACCGCCGTCTAAGGGTAGATTGTATCAGCAATTTAGGTCTTGTCGGCGGGTGATCTTTAAGGTTGCGAGACAAGCTGGGGTTCAGACAGCTGTAGCCTTTTTGATCTTGCAGTCTCCCACTGTAGCGGTCCAAAGATAGCTGTCAGTCACATACACCTAAAAATAGTAAGCCTGGAAAACAATATGCATCAAAGACACCTTGCGCTGTAGTGCATGTTCACAATTATGTGACCAGCTAAATGACAGAAAGAACTTTGGATTCAAAGGGTGTTTTTAGTGTGAGAACAAAACAATGGCTTGGTGCTGAGGTGATTCAAAAAGTAGTTCATGACCTAGCCTTTCTTTCTGCTGCGACTCAATGTAACAGAATCAGTGTTAGCCTCTAGCATCCCTTGGGAGAGGGCATTATGGCTGCTGTATTGTTGGCTAACCTCCTGCCAACTGTGCGGGGAACAAAAGGCCGAGCGTTTATTACCAGACCCTGCTGTGTTAAAGGAAGCCCAGACCAGCCCTCCTTTCCTGGGGATGGCCTTCTTTTGGCTGTGCTTTCATCAAGCAAATGTAGCTTTTTCTAATAACCAGGTAGATAGCAAATTCTAAAGGACTATGTGTCATTTTGTGCTTGCCGTGAATTGGATTACTGCTCAACACGTGTAAATAATCACAGCGAGGCGCATCACTTTGTAATATAGTCACTTCTTTTCTGTATTTCTCTGTTTTTCAGATAATTATTTTGTAATATAATTTCTGTGAACTGGCATTTAATAGTGTGTTCTTTTTGGGCATCATACAGTTTTTATGAATAATTCATGACAATGATACACACAATATTTTAATATTTAAAAATAAACCAGATTCCTGTAACTTCTTGGGCTTTTCTCCTCAAATTAGTCTTTTAGGTTTTCACATCAAAATCAGCTTCTGTATTTTTGCAAAGTCATATGATAAAACAGGAAGTGGCAAAAAAAAAAAAAAAACCCTACAACTGCAGTAGGCTAATTATTGATTAAAAAAAGAGCTGATTTAATGTCTTCTGTTTCATACAATCAGAGTTGCTTCCTCGCATATCCACTTAGCACAGTGTGTTTGTTGGTTAAGTGCGTACTTGTTGTACTGAATCTCTTTGTTGTGTTCCACATGTTCCAAAGAAAGACATGTTTATACAAAGCTGGACACAAAATGGCAGCTCAGCGCCAAGAGGTGAGCTTGCTTAGTTATCCCTGTCCATCCCTGGCTGCTAGAGCACATTTTTGGTGCTCGCCCTTGAAATCATCTCCACCTGGATGTTGTAGGCTGGAGTCCAAACACAATAAGGAAATAAAATACGAGTGTGAAAAGCTAGCAAGAATGGCTCTTCCCCCGCTGGGACCCACTGCACTCCACAATGCACTTCGATGACAGGAAAAGTTTATGGCGATTTGTTGAATCAAAAGGAGGAGGATGGGGAAAATGCTCTGAGCATGAGCTGTCACATTCCGCACCCATGATGGAGGCATGCGTATTTTTTCACTAGCTTAGTCCAGCTGCTACATGCTAGCCTGAGAACGAATCGTCAGTGTTGGCCACGGGCCCACATGGAGGAAATTTGGGTTGTTGTTAAGTGGGAGTGAAAGTTATTTCCACTGAGATTGATCATTACTGTACAGTATGACTGAGGGAAACAGTTGTGTGGGCCATCTCAGAAGAGTATTTTACCAACTCTTCTGTGTTTTCATTAGCATTATGACCCACTGTAAATTTTGATATACATTTCGCTGTGCAGCCAACTCACCTCTTTTAATTGATGTTCTTGTTATCATGGGATAGATTAGCTAGTTAGTCTTGCTCAATTAGCTTTTTAAGGCTGGATTGGACTTTAGGGATTGCACATACGCAGTGGGTACGGTTGGAGCTAATGCTAAGGTTGTACAGTTGCTTAGGTCAGATTCTATATTAATTGACCAAAACTAATTTAAATATTAAACTTGTTAAGTGTTAAAACATTCTTCCTTGATGATGTACAGTATATATGTTTTTTAACTCACACAAGAGCAAAGATACAAATAGATTACAGCTATCATTGCTGTCTTTCCAATGAAGCAACAAACTTTATTAGTCCCATTGAAAGCATGTGGGTGTTGAACAGGAGAAACCTTTTTTTGTTTCTTTTGAGGGGGGGGAAGTAATGAACACCAAATGATTACTCAGAAGTCATTTATTAGATTTTTTTTAACCTTCATCCTACCGATTCACTTGGGTGGAAAGTTTTGCCCTGGGGAGTCCATGGTTGTCAGTTCCTCTTACCTCAGACAACCATCGCCATCGACAGTGTCGAATAGGAACAGTGGGACAAATTACCCGCACTGTGCCCAGGGGGCAGGTGGCTTTTAGGGGTCGTTTTCTCAGGTCACATGTAGTAGACGTACATCTGTCACTGTGAAGGTAGCACTGGGGGACACACGGCTTTCCGTTCCCTGATGTGTAAATTGATTCAAATTGACAGACGGTGGTACCTTTTGCTTCGTTACTCCCTCTGCCCTCTTTAACCGGAGGACAGAATCACAAAGCAGGGTTTGTTAGGGTAATCTAGGCCTTTGTCCGCTTATCAACATGACGAATCATCTGAGAGCTAGAGCTAGACGAGGTATAATGCAGTTCCATTGAGGACCCGTTTATTTGCCATTAATTCAACACTAGAATTAATTCCCCCATAGGACTTTTCACATTATCTTATTAGTATACAGTAGTCAGACATGTGTGAGTTGAGCTCAGGTTGCTGCGGACAACAGAAAGATATTTGCAAAGAGAAAAAACAAGTGTTAAATAAGTGTGAAAATAGTCATCCTTTTAAAAAAAAGTCTTGTAGCCTATTCTGTTAGTTCTGTTTCCCAAAACTGGTATCTGTAACTTTAAGCTCAAGGACAGGTGTGAGGAGACCAGTATCAGAATTTACATTTCACTGGTCTAAACAAACCTGTTTATCTTCATTTGTCGTTCATTTTCATGTGTAGTTTATCTTCAGCAAACACGAGAAGGCTTTAATGAAGCTGTTTTTGTGAGACATTTACTTGTAGTGTTAGTGACTGACAAAAAGTCTGTCTACCTTTCTATCTGTATTTAATTATTTCTGTATTAATATTTAATTTTTTACTGTTGTTATATTTGATTAATGGCATGATTGCTCCTCAAAACCCACTGAGAGTCTGGCAGTTTATGTTCGAAATGTCTATATATATATATAGAGAGAGAGAGAGAGAGAGAGAGAGAGAGAGAGAGAGAGAGAGAGAGAGAGAGAGAGAGAGAGAGAGAGAGAGAGAGAGAGAGAGAGAGAGAGAGAGAGAGAGAGAGAGAGAGAGAGAGAGAGAGAGAGAGAGAGAGAGAGAGAGAGAGAGAGAGAGAGAGAGAGAGATTTTAAGGAAACAACATATCTATATCACTGTATAAAATCATATAGTAGAAATTTGACATCTGGCACATTTGGCACGTTTTGGTGGTGGATTGGAATCTTTAGTGGTGGTTTATCACCACCATTAGCTGGCTTGTACAGTGGTCGATGTACTGTAAATGTCCTTTAAGCAACTGACCCATTTAAAACGCAAGTGTGTAGCCCAGCATGCATTGGTGGTCAAACATGGCTAGAGGTCAGATTTACATGATGGAGGCCTGCGTGTTCATCTACGTTCATCTGGGTCGTTGAGCAGCAGTGGCCAATCGACAGAGGTCTGCTGAGTTATATAGTTTCACTACTGCAAAATCTTTTCACAGGAAATTAACAAATAAGTGGAAGGACACACTGAGAGTGGCTAAAAATTGCATTTTGTCTGTTTAAGGACAAAAAAAATTTGACATTGTTTTTTTGTGCATGCACGCATACATGCTTGAACGTGTGTGAGATGGAAGCCTACAAACGGTCTTGTGTGTGTGTGTGTGTGTGTGTGTGTGTGTGTGTGTGTGTGTGTGTGTGTGTGTGTGTGTGTGTGTGTGTGTGTGTGTGCATGTGCATGCAAGTGTGTGATGTACTAGAATGGGATCTTTTATACAGTGACTTTCACGAATATTCATAAGGCTCTGGTGAAATCTGTAGTGTTATTCATCATAGAATAATTGCATAAATCCTGTTCGGTGAGAGAACCCCAGATGCCCCACACATTTAATCTCAGATATTATACTGCTCCCTTGATCTACTTGAACAACACTCGTGCTAGGATATCCACGGCAAATAAGAATGAAAGGATTTGCAACAAATTTTTTTTTTTTTTAATTTATTTACATCACGGCACTATCACACACACACACAAAGCTCCACATCAAACTCCCCCCCGGTTACACTAGTCAAAAATTGGAAAAAGAGGAAAGAACGCACCGAACAATATTATCATAGAATCGTCTATCCATTTATATTTCCTAACTTTTTAAACATGCTGAGATGTGAAGTCTGCGCTCAGAAATGTAGAACCAAAAATGAACTCCACTAGCAGGGCATGCTTCTGTGCCAGCACGCATAAATTACATCACATACAAACCAGTTAATATTTCACAAGGGAATGAAAGAAAAAAAAAACCCAGAACGAATTCTATGCCCTGGACCAATGCAAGCCAGTTGCAGAGATTACAATACATAGTAAGGTCTGAAATGTGTTAGATGTGAAACAAAGGGTTCCCTGCAGTCAGCCTCTCAGAGGTGAAAGGTCAACCCGGCACATCTGACATACTGCACATTAAGATGTGTGGGCCAGGGAGCCTTGAGGTACTATTTGCCACCTGGCAAAGATCAAGTCGTAGTGCTTTGTTTGTGTGTGCGAACGTGAATGTGTGTTTTGAGGGCAATTTCTTTTTATTTTTTGGGGGCTAAAATTGTAAATCAGGAACTCTAATATAGCAACAGAGTGAAATAATACTGCACACTGTTTGCATGTAAAGTCATTATTAAATGATGCATGGAGAAAGTGAAGATGCATTTTTGATTTGATCTGAAACATTAGGAATTAAACATGTTGCTTTCTTTTGTCAAAAAGGGTTTGAACATTTCCAGAGAGCACTCCCACCTAGGTCAATAAATAATTCAGGCTTTTTGGAAGTAGGCCTTGCGTCCCCTTGAGAGGCTAGCGGGCTGCTGAAACCGGAATGGCTTCATCATTTCTAGCATTTGCACGGGCATACTGTGTGCCGTCAGACTGGAGCTCATCTTCTCGGAGGCAACTTTTCAGGTTTGAAGAACGTCTAGTTTTTCACAACGGCGCGAGGTGATTCCCCAAAGCGATTTTTCTTGCAAATGAACGTAATATAAAATGTGAATGTGAAAAGAAGAATTAGTTAGAGTTAGGAGAAAAAGGGAGAATACCTTTCTTAAGCACACACACACTCGCATACACAAACAGAGCAGTTCATATCTTCATGTGTTAGGGCCTTATCAGAGACAAGCAGCTAGAGAGCTTTCTTTTTTTCCTCTCTTTTGTCAAACGACACACTGTTGCAGCAACATTACCGGTATGATGAGGTGAAGTGGGGTTTTTTTTCAGTTTGTTTTTCTTCTACATGACTGTGTTTTGTTCACATTAATCAAACTTATCACAATATATTTGTACTAATACTAAAGGATCTGTCTTTGTTTGCTATTTCAAACATGTGTGTCTTTCTGTCTTCTATAAAAAAGGAGAGGAAATAATTAGCAGATATATTGAGAATCTTTTGAGCAAGCCGTATACCATGTTGTAGTTGTGAATAAAATTAAAGTATCTCACTGAAAATCTTTCCCTCGCCCCCCTTTATTTAAACATGATTTTCAGCATTAATGATGGCTAATTTCATTAAATTTATTGATTTATTTTTTTGACCACAACCTAGATGAAATTGGTGCGCTCTGCCTGAGAGGATGTTTTTTAGTGAATAACAGCTTATACTGTGTTCCTCACAATATTGTATGGTTTAAAAGACTTTGTGCGTGATTTGTATGGACTACATTCATGAATGCTTTTAGGATGTATTTTGTCATGTTTAGAGCTTCTTAGGTCCAGTACCCATTCACTTCCTTTGTATGGAAAAGACATCTATACATTTTGTCAAACGTTGTAAAAAGTTGATAGAATTTCCATAGTCTTATAGGACAAAAAAATATTAATATTAGAATATGTTAACACGTACACTACATTTCAAAAGTTTTTCTTCTTCTTCTTGTTTTTCTTTTCTTTTTAATGTTTTTGAAAGAAGTCTCTAGTGCTCACCAAAGCTGCATCTAGGCCGTTAAACAGTAATATTTTTAAATATTTAAGAAATGTTATTACATTTTAAAATAACCTTTTCTATTTTAATATATTTTAAAATGTAAATCCTTCCTGTGATGGAAAAGTTGAATTTTCAGCAGTCTTCAGTGTCACACGATCCTTCAGAAATCATTCTAATATGCCGATGATGCTGATAAGCTATGATAATATGCTGATAAGAATCATTCTTATTATTATCGATGTTGAAAACTGTTTTTCTTCTTAATATTTTTTTTTTTTGAAACCATGATACATTTCTTTAAGGATTATAAAAAAGCTGAAAAGAACAGCATTTATGTAAAGCAGGTAAAACTCTTTAATGTCACTTTTGATAAATAGCATGTGTCTTTGCTGAGTATAAGTATTCAAAAAAAAAACAAAAAAAAACTGTAGTTTACATGTAGTAGCAATTACACATGCAGTTTGTAAGCGACAGCACAGACAGTTCATATTACAGCTTGTTTTAATTAATATCGTGTACGTTTCGAAAAACGGTTTTAGTACAGGAAACGATATGAAAGTAAATCCCAAGGGAATGGCATTCTGATGTAGCAACTTTGTCCATCGACTATAGATTCTCTTCTTCATTTGAAAGGAAGTTGAACTCAATCAAGTGACACGTCCTCTCAGTCAGATGTTCGCTTCTTTCTCTGTACGATCCATGGTAACACAAAATATTTGGTAAACAGGCAGAGGACCCAAGGAAAATATGTGTGTAGCGGTGTGTGTGTGAAGGCACGGTAGCGCACATCAGCGGCCTGTATATCACATGCTTTGTGATACTCTATCTGAGTTCAAATGAAGCTTACAGTGACTCACAATCTCACCAGGTTGTTTACGCCAAAAAACCTGAATAACACTGTTAAGATTGTTTCAGGGCTGAGTTCACTTTATCACGAGAGGTAATTATGTAGGACATACACATTACATTAATCTACATAAACAAATAAGAGAAATCTACTTGTTTATTTATTTCTTTTTATATTTTTGAATGACAAATCATTTGCCAACGACACATACCCAACCTATAGTTGGAAAGGATTTCTAGACTACAAAAACTGTAGTCCGTGTGTAAAAGAGGTGCAGCTGCCATTTCGGTTAACGTCTGCTCAGCGCCCATCTCAAGGTGCTAAAGGCTGATTAAGTTCCTTCTATAAGCGCCTCTGGCTGAATTGCTGGGCCCCAGTGATCACACCTCTGAAAGTGGAACTTGCCACCCTTACCAGGTCACACCTTATTCCCCTCATGACTGATAAGAGCAGCACAAGGGCAGAAAAGAGCTCGTGTTAGCAAATACGTGACACACAAAGCAGCAAAAGGTTTTTTTTTTTTTGTCCTTTTCTTTTTTGTCACTAAGTCACTGTGACATTCGGTGTACTTAAGAGTTTTGGTTTAACGTGCAAATGTTTTGTTTATCAGCTCATACTTTGGAGATGTTGAGAACAAACAAAAAAGGAAATTGATTAAATTCTTTATTTTGCATTCATAATGCCTTGAAATATTGTTTAACGGAGCTCAAATGGTTAACTGCCTTATAAGAGCTCAGAAAACGAGAAGCCGTATATGGGAGAATGTGACCTACGGTCCTTCACCCTTGTTTAAATAACAGGTTTTGAGACCGTGGAGGTTTTTCTTGGCACCTGTTGAAGTCAAAACTCCCCAAAACAGACAGTTTCACAGGCTTTTGTATTTTAAGAAAACATGTATTTTTGGCCACTGTCTAGCTCTGGTTTCCATGGAACTCTGGGAGAAGGTCAGAAATCAGCTTTCCTTTGAGGTGACCATACAAAGATCGTGTTATTTATTGATGTATTTATTTAGCCATTTTTAACTGAAAGGTTTCAGCCATATTGCATTTTTTTAAAGGCACGGTTGTATTACCCAACAGCTAAAATCAACAATCACAGAGCCAGCGTTGAAAGTTTATGAACATAATAGGGATAATTATACAGTAGAGTTGTGGCGAATGAAAAAGAACAATAAACATTGGGGTGTGAAATAAGAAACTCTGTCTTATAGGGCATTTATATGGTCCCTTTTAGTCTGTAGGTTTCAACACAAACTACCTGATGCCATTTCTTAACAAATAAAGAGTTTTATGGTGATATCTGTATAACTTAAAACGAGTGACCATCTGGGAAATCGAGAACCTAACTTTTCTAGACTATTGCAGTGAATATAATTGCAATAATTTGATTAATATTTTACAGCACACTCATTTGTTTTTGGTGGTTCCTCCTGATGGCCATTATCATGAGGGATTTAGTCACAAATCAAGCTGCATCGAGCTACATACGCTCTTGAAGTGACTGTCCAGGGTACAGTAACTCTAACGCCAATAATTCAGCCTGTTTGTAAATGGCTTCGGCTAGCTTTATTAGCCCAACGCTTTGCCACTCCCTGCGTTAAATCATAGATGATTCCCTAACAAAGCGGCAAACCCTGGCTGCTCAGG
The DNA here is from genome assembly GCF_024679245.1 of Pseudorasbora parva. Classification (NCBI taxonomy): domain Eukaryota; kingdom Metazoa; phylum Chordata; class Actinopteri; order Cypriniformes; family Gobionidae; genus Pseudorasbora; species Pseudorasbora parva. Next base: position 30,138,541 of record NC_090176.1, read on the forward strand.
AGTTAACATGGGTCTTTCCTGTTCTGTGAAAGCCCTGCGGTCCTCAGCATTACGAATGATGTGGCTTCTGAGAGCCTTAACACAGTCGACGGAATGAATACGACTTCCGTTTTAGACGATAATATGATCCGCGTGTGCTCCCTGGAGGTGTCATCAAGGGGAAAGACGAATCCTCATCACTGAACAGAGGAAGTGAAGGGAACAATGGCCCCCTCAATATTTACTGGTTCTCCACTCTAAGCCTGTCTTATAATCGCCTGAGCCAAAGAGATGTTTATGGCTTCCCCCTGGACTATTTGTATGTATGCTCTGTGTGGTTGTGTGTGTGTGTGTGTGTGTGTGTGTGTGTGTGTGTGTGTGTGTGTGTGAGAGAGAGAGAGAGAGAGAGAGAGAGAGAGAGAGAGAGAGAGAGAGAGAGAGAGAGAGAGAGAGAGAGAGAGAGCTTACCCAAAGGAGTGGTTACAGAGGGAGGCTGTAGCTTTAAGCTCTGCAGTACCTTTTGATTCCTGTAATCGGCATTCTAATTATCCACTTGAGCTAATTAGCACCTTGCGTTACCCCAGGTGTGTTACTGTAAACATCATCAAAGTAGCTCACTTTCACACTCTTTGATGTGCTCCTAATCCAGCACCTCCTCCCCGGAAAAAAAGATTTTCATCCTTTGCTTGTTTCCCAGTTTGCAAAATAATGTTGGTGTTCTAAAAATGATTTGAAACAGATTTTAATACAATTGTTTTCAATTTAAAGTCATTTAATAAAGTCATTATATATATATATATATATATATATATATATATATATATATATATATATATATATATATAAATATATATATATATATATATATATATATATATATATATATATATATATATATATATATATATATATATATATATATATTTACAAATACACATAAACAGATTATATAGATTTAGGATGCTTTTTCGATTTATTTTTTTATTAATACAATTATTTTAACAATTTATTACATTATTTAATTTATATACATACATTTTTTATACATTTATTTTAATAAGATATTATGTATAATATGTATGCATGTATGCAAATATCAAAATATGTGTACTTTTTATATTTTAATATTTCTTTAATATGCTCTAATTTAAAATTAATTTAGCCTTCGTCAATATATCAGCCAGTAAAATGAATTTGGTGCAATCTTCTCAAGCCAATACGAGTCACGGATCAGCACTATTGTCATCATTGTTGATATTTTAGTTCATTCATTCTATTCTTGTCTCTATAACAGTTCTGACAATACAGAAGGGCCGAATATGGGTCCCTGGTGCATCCCATGGGTCATCTGACCTTTGATGTAGTTATGGGGAAAGGGCATGGAAATGGGGGTTGGGGGTCAGAGAATGACCACATTTAGGGCCGAATCGCTCCCTTGTGTGCTACCTGCTGGGGAAACTATTCAGGTGACCAAACGCCTCACACAAGTGTGTATGTGTTAGGATGTGTGTACGGGAGGGGGTGCTGAACAGATGTGTTTTACTCCCTCATTAACATCAGAAAGAGCCGCTCTGATTGAAGGTCCTGGACCAAGGGGGCTCTATTTCTCATTGGATGTGGACTGTCCCCATTCACTCACACACACACTCACACACACTGACCTCTTTAAAAGGCTCCCACCTACACTGCCAGCTGGCAACTGGTTAGGTTTTGCTGTGGTCTCCACAGTCCACACCACAGATCCATGCACATGAGCTCTCCGAACACCTCAGGTCGCACACACCGATAAACATGTTGGCAGCCGAACACAGGCATGCACTTGCCGCATATGATCTTCCCAGCGTAATGTTTCTGCAGGGTCAAATGGCCCATTTGAATCCATTTCAAAAGCATCTTAAAACGTGAAATAAGCTCTGAGATATTATGTATCAGCCACAACCCAATTTCAAAAACCTTTTTAAATTGAATACCTTCGAAATCCCTGCTAACTGTTAACTAGTTGAGAATACGGCACCCACAATCGTCAACAAAGTACTTAAGCGGCGAGTCGCATGGCGATTCGGGTTTCGCCCGGCTCTTTTTCAAGTCAAAGGAATAAGGCTTACTGTAATCTGCACTGGCAGCGCCGTATGTTATTATCGTGTCCTAATTAATCTTACAGGAGGTGTAATTCAACTTCAGATTAGGCCCGCACCTCACACAGATTAATTAATGTCTCTAATCAGCAACAGCAAAATTAATTTTGCCCTGATTACGCGCTTTTGAATTTGCATGTGCTTAAAGCAGGCTCTTTATTTCATTATGATATCGCGAGCAGATTCTCTCACACACACGCGTGAAACAGGTTAGGCTGCTGTAAATGGACATGTACACGTACACATAAATGGATGCGGGAATAATCTGTGTTATTCACTCGTGTTTTGGCACACACAGCACACAAGGCGCATGTACACACACGCTTGCGGCGGTAGCCAGGAGCTGTTTGCAGTAGAGTGTTATTGATGGGGCTGTGGGAGTGATGGAGAGAGAGAGGCTAAAGAACAACGCAGCAGATGCGCTGACAGTTGTTCACAGGCAACCTTGTGCATGTTTAATACCACCCCAGCTGATCCTGGGCCTGCCGAACACAGGAGAGCACAGCTTCCATCCAGCGTGCATGTGTGTTTGACAAAGCCATCGTTGCCCTCGCAGCAGCAGATACGAGCACCCAATGTATACGGAGAGATATAGGGAGGGAAATTGCATTCAGCTGAGCTAGAGGTGGGTGAAATGGCATGGTAATGCATGGCCTGAGAGCAAAGACACCAGTCTCAGCTGTTAAGGTGCGAAATTTTGAGGCACAAAAAAACATTGAAGCACAGCTCACACATAAGTCATTTTCAAAGCAAGCAGCATTCTGTCGATCAACGCAACCAACTTGAAGCCGTTGTGAAATCTGCATGGGGAAATCTTTTACCTTCACACAAAGTTCCTGATCGCGTTGAATCATATTGAAAAGACCCATGGAAATTTTCTGAACAATGTAAATGCGAACGCACCTCTAGGCTTGAATTATTCTCTCTGAATCAAACGTACAACTCTCTATCCATAATTGAAGCACTTACGAACTCAGAGAATGTGAGGGATTTTTAGGGAATTGCTATAAACGAACGGTTTCCCATGCAGGCAGCACTTGTGAAACTACAATTAGCGGTCTTATGCTGTGAACACTTGCCAAGATGTACTGAAGAATGTCCAAAAAGGAGTTTTGAGAAGAAGGCTTGAAATCAAACCATGCTTCACTAAATTCTCTGAGGGTTTCTTATGATAAGGTAGAGTTCGTCTTTGTGGTGCCAGTGAAAGAGTACTTGTTTTCTTCTTTTCTTTTTTCTTCTCAAATGAAGCACACCATAAAATGGTGGAGGGCAGAAGAAGGAAGTGTGGGAAGGTTGTGGGCAGGATGGACGGATGGATAGATAGATAGAGCCACTCCTTACATGAATATTTCATTAGCAACCTGTCTGCTGGTCTGGAGCCTTCATTTAAAGCCCCCCTTTGAGGTCTTATTTTTTTGCTCCATCTGGACCTGTAAGCTTTCAGAAACCCAACAAGCACCTCTGGCAATGCCACTGAGGAGTATTAGCAGAACCCAAGCTGTTTCCTTTAAGTTTTTCCTTTTGTCTGATAGCAAACAGGTATTAGGGAAAGATCATTGTGTTCCGTTAAATCAGCCTTCAATAAAAGTAACCAAAAAACTGGAATACATTTTCTCTGAAGTGGAGAAGTTGGAAGCTAAAACAGGCAGTGCAATAGGACTTATGTTGATGGACTATAGGGAGATATAATTATATTTACACCGTATATGCTTTAAATTGATAGTTCTTCCCAAACTGAAAACGATGTCATCATTTATGCACCCTCATGCCAGTCCAAAACTGTCTTTATTTCTTCTGTGGAACATAAAAGATATTTGGAGAAATGCCTTAGATTTTTACCCACTGGTAAAACTGCTATTTGGTTACCAACATTCTTCAAAATATCTTCGTTTGCGTTCCACAGATGAGTCAAACAGGTTTGGAATGTCATGAGGGTGAGTAAATGATAAAAGAATTTTAATTTGCGAGTGAACTACCTTTTTAAATCCTAAAGAAGAAACAAAATAAGTATGGAAGTTGTTGTTTGAGTGCTTTGCATGCTTACTAGAGAAACATAATTAATTCTACCTCTCTATAAAGGACAAAAACGTTGCTTATGTAACAAAAAATTATGTAAAGTGTCTCGTTGGTTTCTCTCTGAGAGGGAACCTGGTGTTGTTTTGCTCGTGAAACTGTTTGAACAGCTAGTGACCGACGGGCCAATCGCATGCTGAGAGCCACCGAGCATCTGCCGGGAGATTTGCATATTAATTGACCCATATTAACTTCCAAAAAAATTGATAGACTCTGAACTCAGCCAACAAATTCATCTGCCTGTGCTTCTAAACCCTCACCTGCCGATTTTATGGTAGAGTATCACGGTACAAAGACGTTGTGCTCAAAGGAAAGAAAACCTAAAATTGCAGGTTTTGTTGGCGTGTGTAATTTGCGCCGTCTCTTTTCAGCCCTCTCGCCCTGAGGCGGTTTGGGCTTTTTGTGGTTGTTCTTTTCTCCCAGAGTGCAACCTGACTGATAGTTTGCCTGAGATAGAGGTTGACTTCTTTATCTTCCTCTGTGCAGCATATTGTGTTCTCCTCTCCTCCTGTCTTTTCTCTTCCTCGGGGTAGCCCAGTGAGCTTTTGTGTGTCTCCAGCCCTGCGAACTTACACACACACATACATACACAGGCACTCTGAGGCTGGTAGAGGCCCAGAACAGTTGTCGAGAGAGAGAGGGGTAACATGTGCATGGGGTGGGCACAGATGGTGGGTCTGCGTGGGGGAGGAAGGGGGAAAGGTGGGCCGTCTGGCGGCATGAGCAAGCCTCAGAGAGCTCTCTCTCTCTCTCTTTCTCTCGCTTCCTCTCTTCCCCTTCTCTCCTTCTTGCCTGTTGCGTTGGGTCCTATAGTAGACAAATGGGAGTTTAATTCAATTAGGGCCAGGCTACTGTTGCTGCTTCACGGCAGGGTCTGTGGAGCACCGCCACCCATTTACAGATGGGTGCACACTAGATAAGTGCGCGCGCACAAGCCGTCTCTCTCGCTCTCCTTTTTTCACACTCAAAAATATTGGCAAGTACTGAAATACTTAAATTCAAGGAAAACAAAGACCACCACAGTACACACAGACACACACACACACACACACCCTCTCCAGGTTTGCAGTAATGGTTCACGCATAGCTGAGTTTTCACTGAGGATCACCGCAGCACAAAAGCGGCCCCTCTCTTCCTGGGCCCTTTGTTCCCCCAGCACCAGTGTGACCTCTTCGGCTGCCCGGCCTTAAAACAAACATGGAGAGCCTTCTCCCCCATCACATGCGCCGTAAACAAGAGCCCTTTCACCAGCAGTTATCTACATGCTAACCCTACAAGAAAAAATAGACTCAATCCAGACGCTATCTGTCAGGTTCAAGGCCTTGACGCTGATATAAGCAGCCTTGCGTGGGAGTCACGGATTCATTGTTGAAAAGTGTGTAGTTTTGTACTGAGTTGCCTTTAAAGACTCCATCATCATCATAATTAAAGTTTTGCAACTTTTAGCCCATGTGTGTTAGCTTTGAGGCTATTTATATGCTAAAATACTCTTATTGAGATTGACAAGTATCATTATTTGCATATGAAAATACTCTTTCTTTCCCTTCTCATACACTGTATAAAAATATTTAAAAAAAAGATACCTGGTTGCCTTGAAATTTTGAGTTCATTGAAATAAAAAAATTGAGTTAATCCAATGAACATTTTTCAGAATCAACAACCTTTATTCAAATATTATTACACTATTTTGTAAGCATATTGGGTAATTGTGTGTTTTATTTGTGATGACGCAGTGAAACATGCCAAATTGTGCTATTTTCATAATTAATCACATTTTTATTTATACGTTTCAGAAACAATAATATTTTATATAATTATTTTAATCTATTTATTAAACCAATCCCCTTCATTGTCTCAACTCAAATTTTACATTTATAAACAATTTTTTTTAAAGCAACCAGGTAACTTATTATTTTAAGTTAAACCAACAATATATTTTACAGTGTATATACACCAATATAAATACACCAAAAACTGCATTATTTATTTTATGCTAAAAAACTCTTAAATCATGTACAATATTTGATATTTTTAAAAGCTAATATACTTAAATCCTGCAGAGATTTTATTTTAATACTTATATACCTTTTAAAAACTGCACAGATTTGATTTGATATTTATTTAATTTTTTATTATATTAAAGGTACTTCTTTCCAAAAAGCAGTAGGACATAAGCACTCGTCGAACGATTTCATGTTCTTCATTGACTACTTAAAGCTATTTTATTCTTTAGACCTACAATTGGACACATAGTACAACTTATGATTATGTCCAACAGGTGAAATCATATAATTTCCATTCAGAATGTGTCAGTTCCCTTGCATAAAAAATCTAACAAAACTGATCTTACTATTATTTTCCATTCATTTTAGATTAGACCGATGCCTCAGTGTGTTCTTTACCTCTGTGCTGTTTATTGAAGCACGAAACAGATAAAAGTTTGCCCTCCCTCGTCCTTTTTGTGCATGAATGGAAGATGGCTGATTTGATTTACATGGATCATTTCCAGGCTATAGCCACTAGGCAGCGACCTCCTTTCAACCGTTTGAAGTCTTACCTAGTCGCACCCTCCCCCACTGCTCACTCAGGTGATGCGCACCGCACAGGAGAGAGAGAGAGAGAGAGGGAGAGAGAGAACAGAGCAGTTATTTTCCACCGTCTGTTCCGCCGGGTTTCATTACCGTGGCAGAGAGGCACCTGGGAAAGACCTGCGGCAGGCTGCCTGATTCTCAATATGGATGTGGAATACGTACTCACCTTTCTGTTTCGGCCGCCAGGAACAGACGATATGGAGATGAAAGCAAGGGGAAAAGATGGATAGCAGACGGATTACCTGTGAACAGGGAATGTTGAAAAGGTGTGTGAGCCAGTAGAGGTGTCGTCAGCGTACAGATGGATGTGATTGTTGAGCGTTTGCCGCAACAGAAGCTTTTCCTGTTTGAAATAATCGAACGCTTGAATCTTCCTTAGCCATGTACCAGTGAAATGGCTCTAATGGACACTGTGGCTTTGGGTTTGCAGGTGTGTCTGCAGTTTTCCCCCGAGCACTGGAAACACACTACGTATATGAGATGAGAGGATTGTAAGAGATTGTGACAGAGCACACACATACCTGTCTAAACAGCTAAACTGCTGAGAAGAACATGTGTACGTGTGTGCGCGCACAACTCCAGGCTATGGAATGTGCGAACCTCTCCCAGTTAGCGGAGAGACACTTAGTTTGTCCAAACTGGACGGACACAAGGTATTGTTTCTGTAATTATATTAAATATTTGTTTGCTAATTCCATTCTCATCATTCAAAAGATTCTGCCTAGTTTGCTACTGAGTTCTTTTTAAGGATGACATTTAGAACCATCTTGAACTGCATTATGCCTTATTCTCAAAGGACAGCTAGCAGAATGATAGGTGGGGTTGTTCGAGAATATGAAGAGAGAGCTCAGAGAGAGAGAGAGAGAGAAAAGGGAGGGAGGGGAGAAAGGAGAAGTCAGGGCAAGAGAGAGAGAGAGTGAAGAGAGGTGGCCTCTTTGTCTCTAGGGTGAGCACAATGGACCGTTCACTGCAGGAATTATACAGCAGGACAGCTGCCGGAATGACACACTAAAATGGCAGCCAATAGAATTACAATGGGGGCTGGTCTACACAAGGAAAAGCACATTTGATTGGTTGATCCAAAATAAAGTTACAAAGTATCGGTATGTTTTAACAATACTTCTATTCTTACTTAAGTTTTACTAAGATATTCAAAATAATATGAATAGTAATATTCAAAATTGTACATTTAACTTAAATCAAGTTACAACCTGTAGGAGTTCATTCCACTTTTCAATCAATTTTAAAAAGATCAAATTTTATGAGGACATAACAATGAAATGACATGATTGTGACTAGTTAGATGGATAAAAACAGACATCTTATTACAATGATGAAAACATTTAGTGATGTCTTTAGGTTTATTTTTATTTTTCCCCCCTTTTTTATCACTTTTTACTCCTACACACTCAAGTGCACAGCTGCATACAACATCTCGGTCACATCTGTCAGACCCATGTGACCTTAAAGGCAAATTGTTTGATGGATTGCTTTGAGTGGCCATCACTTGCTTTTCTATCACTGACACACACACACACACACACACGCACACACACGCACACGCACGCACAGGCAAAGTATCTTCTTGTCAGAATTCAAAACATGCCTGTTCCTTTTTCCAAAATGAAACCTCAGCGTTTTCTATTGCTATTTGTGTCATGAGAGAATCTATGCAATTATATTAAAATTAGAACATGCTTTCAGAACAAACCATACTGACTTTCTGTAAAACATACAAACTAAAACAATCTCAAGCATCCACTCAAGTATTCAGGCTATGTCATTAGGAATGTGGATTGCTAGCATATGCTGTCGAAAAACACAAGCAAGAACAGGAAAATATGATGTAAAGAGTTTAGTGTTTTGTGTGGGCTTGAAGTCAAACCACTCAGCAGTTCACTATTATTAATATTCAGCCCTGACCTCTGTATTCATCCTCTTGATTCTTTTCCCAGTCCTCCCACTTCTTTCTTTTTCTTCAGAACACTCCCACCATTCAAACTCTGAATGATTGGCCGCAGCTTTTTAGCTCCGGTACCAAAATTCAGAGCTGTCTTTCATACGGTACCTGTGCAAGAAAGTGAAGTGCACTTATTCCTGGCTTAAAGGCGAAGAAATATATGGATTTGTGTGAGAGAAAGGGATGAAAATGTGGGAGGTGGGAACAGGGGATAAAAAGAAGGCAAGATAAAGTTGCTTTACGTCCAAGGTATACTTGGACCACACAAAGAGCCTCTCATGTCTTACTTTCAACCACTCCCTTTATGTCTCTCTTTTGCTTTCTTTCGCTCGCCTTCTCCTTTTCATTCAAGGAGGGGGGGTCTTCACCCTCGGCCTGAAGTCGCTCCTAAATAATCCCGCTGGTCACACCTCTTAGTTAGAAAGCTTTTTGTCCCACGCCCCTCACCCCCGCCATACCACCTCACCCCTCTCTTTGGTATTCAGCCCGGGTCAGTGCATTTCGACCATCCCTTGTACCCGAGATGGTTCCCCTTTTAATTTGCACCTGTTGCGCAGTTGTCCGGGGGAGCAAATGCAGCCCCACGGATCAGACAAAGATCATATTATGATCAGATACGTGCGGCTAATCTTCACGTCCTCTGGCGAGAACCGGCAAAGGGAAGCAGGCATACTTTTTTTGCATGGGAACCTGTTAAAAAAAGACGTCATTGGCATTTTTTTTTTTTTTTAAGTGAATGGGCTCCTAGGGAGAGATTAGGGGTAGTTAAGGTACGGAGGAGGGAATGGAGCGTTCCACAGCCCAGTTGAGTCCATTTGACGCCAATGAACTGGGAAATAGTGCACTGATGGAAGGGAAAGTTTGTTGTTTTTTAAAACTCTGTGTTCTGAAGAGGGAGAAAATTGTCCCGAAATCAGCAATTAGATTTTTTAATCTAACCATTAGAGAAACTTCCCACTAGCTCTCACTGCTTTGGCAGCGTGCCTCTGAGATAAGGTGCTCTGGGAGCCTGGGGAGATGTATGCTGTATTAGGCAAGGAAAGAATTCCAAATGAACCTGAACGTTAAACTTGTTGTTCCCATGATGTAAGCTTCATAGTTTATTAGACCCTCACCACCTCTCACCCCAGAGTTGTGCTGGTTTTTTGGTTTGCTTTATCATGCTCTCTTTTGTTGTGTATTAAGCAATCTGGTCCCATGAGACTTTCATTATCATCAAGACTTTGGAAATATGATGATATATATATACACACACACTCACCTAAAGGATTATTAGGAACACCTGTTTAATTTATCATTAATGCAATTATCTAATCAACCAATCACCCTGTAGTTGCTTCAATGCATTTAGGGGTGTGGTCCTGGTCAAGACAATCTCCTGAACTCCAAACTGAATGTCAGAATGGGAAAGAAAGGTGATTTAAGCAATTTTGAGCATGGCATGGTTGTTGGTGCCAGACGGGCCGGTCTGAGTATTTCACAATCTGCTCAGTTACTGGGATTTTCACGCACAACCATTTCTAGGGTTTACAAAGAATGGTGTGAAAAGGGAAAAACATCCAGTATGCGGCAGTCCTGTGGGCGAAAATGCCTTGTTGATGCTAGAGGTCAGAGGAGAATGGGCCGACTGATTCAAGCTGATAGAAGAGCAACTTTGACTGAAATAACCACTCGTTACAACCGAGGTATGGAGCAAAGCATTTGTGAAGCCCCTTTATGACCACCATGTACCGATCCTCTGATGGCTACTTCCAGCAGGATAATGCACCATGTCACAAAGCTTGAATCATTTCAAATTGGTTTCTTGAATATGACAATGAGTTCACTGTATTAAAATGGCCCCCACAGTCACCAGATCTCAACCCAATAGAGCATCTTGTGGTGGGATGTGGTGGAACGGGAGCTTTGTGCTCTGGATGTGCATCCCACAAATCTCCATCAACTGCAAGATGCTATCCTATCAATTCGAATTAAGGCAGTTCTGAAGGCGAAAGGGGGTCAAACACAGTATTAGTATGGTTTTCCTAATAATCCTTTAGGTGAGTGTATATATATATATATATATATATATATATATATATATATATATATATATATATATATATATATATATATATATATATATATATATATATATATATATATATATATATATATACCATTCTTTTTGTACTTTTTTTCAGGCTATGTACATTTTACCCAAATGTCTACTAAACAATCTACTGAAATTTTTCCCCCATTTATTTTCCTGTCACTGGTATTTTCCTGCTCTGACTTTATTACCTTGTGTTTATTGCATATGTGAAGAATTGGGGTAACAAACTAAAATTGTATAGAGCCATACCAATAATACTGCACAAATGTGTTTTGAGATGTGTGAACTCACATAATAACACTTGAACTCTTTTCTGTCCTCAGTGCTGAGTTATGAAAACGTGGTGGATGCGGGTTCAGGGTCCGATGAGGAGGACAGACTGCTGGGTTCTGAGGGAGAAGGCAGTCCAGCAGGTGTGCCCAGTCTGGAGGCCTCACCCCGGGTAGCCCATGCCCTGCTCTCCTGCAGGGGGGATGAAGAAAACGAAAGCCAGGATGGGGCAGGGGCCCATGCCTGGCGCCACGGAGACCTAAATGGTTCAGGTAAGAGTGAGAGCTGAGAATATTAGATTGGATTGTGGTATTAACATATGAAACATAGCTGAGGTGAAAAAAAAAAAAAAACTATCAAACTTGCATTTTTCATATTACCAGGACAAAGTAGCTTTATTTACAAGGCCAACACCTAGCAGCAGTCTGGCATTTTTTATGTAATGGCAACGTTTAGACTATTAGCTCACTTTTCTACTTTGGTTTCTTACTGTTGTCACAAAGTAGGTTACACCTAATCTTTAGTGCATCATCAGTCCACACCCCTTTCTTCTGGCTTCATTTTGACTCACCCACCCAAAACCAGAAGCGATCAAGATCACGGACAAGACTCAAGCTAGTGAGGCTTTAAAGACAAATTCTCTTAATTAGGATAGCAGAGCTATCATTTAGCAGGAGCCTGCCCTGCTGAAGACTCATTAAAGGCCTTAAATGAAATTTTTAGCATTATGATGGCCATTTACATACATAATAGGCCCACAATTCCCTGGGCCTGGCTGACAGTTACAGAGTGAAGGGAGAACTCATGCGAATCGCCCGGTTTGAAAAAAGAAAAAGAAAAAGAAAGACAAAAAACCAGACCCCCAGCAATCAGTCTCAGCTAATGACTAAACCATATGCATCACTTAACTTCAGAGAGTGTCACAGTCACAGAACTAAACAGGGTCTTCAGGGATGTGTCATTCGCTTGAACAGTGTTTTGTTTAGTTGATGTTCACACTATGATATGCTAGATTAATGAACGTCATCTGAGTTTATTCGAACGCCATGCCTCTGGCAGCAAAGCATTATTTTATCTTAGTGATTAAATACAAAGAGATGAGTCTGCTAGCTGGGAAAAAGTACTGTGGTATATGCTGGTAAATGCAGCAACTTAAAAGAGGCTGAATGAATCATCTTGTGTGCTTCCTCTTTGCTGTGGTTGCCTGAGTAGATGCACCTCAAGTCTCTTTTATGTGTGTATCTAAGACAGTGGTGTTCAACAAATCGTTTGTAAAAAAAAAAAAAATGCTTCTAATTAGATTTTTTCTGATTTATAAAGTTTTTTTTTTCTTAAATTTTGTATTTATTTATTTTATTTTATTTATAAAATGATATGATCAGAATTTAATTTGAATTAAACACTGAACAGACATTACCAGTTTAATTTGGTTTTAACTGCTTATTTGATAAGTTTTGATTAACTTTTTTTATATTTTTGAAAGAAGTCTCAAGTCACAATTTTAAAATGTAATTCCTGTGATGGCAAAGCTGAATTGTCTCTAATGTCACATAATCCTTCAGAGATCATTGTAATATGCTGATTTGCTGATCAAGAAACATTTGTTTCTGATCAATTATTATCAATGTTGAAACAATTGTGCTACTTAATATTTTTGTGAAATTTTATTCAGGATTCTTAGATAAATAGAAAGTTCCAAATTACTATACACAAGAAGAATGTGAATACAGTCATGGCCAGAATTATTGGCACCACTGGTAAATATGATTAAAGATGGCTGTAAAAATAAATCTGCATTGTTTATCCCTTTGAGCTATCATTCAAAAATGCACAAAAATCAAACCTTTCATTGAAGTAAAAGAATGGAAAGTCGGGAGAAAAATACATTATGAAATTGTTTTTCTTCTCCAAAACACATTGGCCACAATTACTGGCACCCCTAGAATATTTTATAAGTAAAATATCTCTGAAGTATATTCCCATTAATATGTATATATCTTTTAGCACACCAGGGTGACAAGAAACATGAAATTGTCCAGCTATGACGTCTTGTTCCACAGAAGTATAAATATGAGGAATCACAAAGGCCAAATTCCCTTAAACATTAATCTCAATGAATAAAGCCGAAGAGTATAGTTCTGATGTACAGCAAAATATTGTTGATTTGGTGGCGGTAGGAAAATAGCTAAAGCATTGACAATTCCCATTTCCACCATCAGTGCAATAATTAAGAAGTTCCAATCAACTAAAGATGTTACAAATCTGCCTGAAAAAAGGCATCTATATTGTCTTAATGCACGGTAAGGAGGATAGTTTAAGTGGACAATAACTCTCCAAGGATCGCAGATGGAGAATTGCAGAGATTATTTAAGTCTTGGACTCAGAAAGCCTTTAAAAAAATATAACAACCCCTATAATCACCACATGTTATTTGGGAGGGATTCAAGAAAAATCCTCCTCGCTCATTCAGAAACAAACTCCAGCATATTCAGTGGTCAGACACGACTGGAACTTCAAAAGGGACATGGTTCTGTGGTCAGATAAAACTAAAAAAAGAGCTTTTTGGCAGCAAACCCACCAGATGGTTTTGGTGCAAACAGGGATAAAAAGTACCCCATATCCACGGTTAAAAACACAGCTGGATCTTTAATGTTGTGGGCCTATTTTTTTGCTGGAGGTCCTAGACATCTTGTTTAGATACGTGGCATTGTGTATTCTAGCAAATACCAAAAGATAAAAAACCTAAACCTGATGGGATCTGCTAGAATTCTTATAATGGGCCATGGTTGGATCTTCCATCAGGGCAACAATTCAAAACAAACATCAAAATCAACACACAAATGTTTCACTGAGCACAAATCTAAGCTTCTGCTATGACCATCTCAGTTCCCTGCCCTGAACCCTATAGAAAATGAGTGGAGAACTGAAGAGAAGAAGCACCAAATGGAGCTGGGAATCTGAAGGATCTGGAGAGATTCAGCATGGAGGAATCGTGTTCTTCAAACTCATCAGGCATTACTAGAGAAGACTCAGAGCTGTTATCTTGGGGGAAAAGGGGGTTGCAAAAAGTATTTAATATAAGGGTGCCAAAAATTATAGCCAACGTGTTTTGGCGAAAAACATTTATTTCATAATGTGATTTACCCCCCACTTTAATTCTTTTAATTCAATGAAAGCTTTTTTACAGCCATATTTGATCATATTTACAAAGAGTGCCAATAATATTGGCCATGACTGTATGTAAAGTTCTTGTTTTTTTTACACCGTATAACAGTATCAGCACTTGGTAGTATCCGCACTTATCAGTATTGTAGCTCCAGTGTTTGCAAGCATACTTAGAAGCCTAATAAGTCCATGTCAAATTGACCATAAAAGAAATATATATATATTAATTGTGCACCAAAAGAGATCTGGAACTTCTCTAGTGTTGCAGTGGTTAAAATCACACTATTACCTCATGGGACCTGCAGCTACCACAAGCAGAACTGAGACTCTAATATAGTTGCCATTTTGTCACTCGAGGAAACGTATTTTTGTAAACGTATTTTAGCTGCGCCTCACATTCGCGTTCGGTCCTTCTTATGACCTTTAAAATATCCACACGCTAATGCTACTAATCGCTAACCCTCCCAAAGAAGTTTTAAGCCAATGTACCTCAAAGGAAAAACACAATGCTGAGAATATTTTCGCTGGCTCCAGGCCTTGCACTTTTATCTGCATGGCACAGAAGGAGACGATTTCACCAGGAAGGGGTTTCGCGAAGGCAAGCCCCCTATTAGCAAATGCCTTGTTTTGTTAAAACTTTGTTCAATAAAACGCATCCAAGTCGTGTAAGGCTTTTGATGCTCCAAACATCCCTTCAAGAATCATTGCTCTGAGAAATTTCTCTCACAATGATTTCAAACTCTTTGAAAGACGTCTCTTAAATGTGGTGAAAAGTGAGAGAATTCACCGACTTTCAGAAGCTCTCTCGGTTGTCATACTTAGATAATGAGGAAGGAAGTGGAAGGCAGTTTTGAAATTAAACAGTACTTATGCCGTAGAGGCGCGCGTGTGTGTCAGGAGTCTTGAGTACCCTTGCTTTCTCCTTGCGATGTGGTGTAAGAGGTGCTGTATATCCTCCTTTTGTGGGGGAAGCTTATGATACTTGTGACTGCCGGTACGAGGTCACATGAGGGGGAGGAGGAGGAACAAACACAATAGCTGCAGTATATGAGCAAACTCCTCTCAGACCACCCTCCTCTCCTCCCTAAATACCTTGACGTGATTCTTATGCCTCGCTTAAGAGAAGCGTATCATTCTCTGAGCTGCTGTCAACATGTTTGAGATATATCTCTTCCTGGTATGTCCTCTCATCATCAGGACGATTGTGTTCATTTGCTGTGTCATATTTATCTAATTTAACCACATTTAAACATACATTAAACATGGTCATTAAAATGAACTGATAAAGGCAGAAGAATTTGTCTGTGATCATCATTATCATGTAAAACAATGTGTTTTCTCTTCTATTATTACAGAGGAGAGAAAAGCTGAGTACAACTCCATGAGCCCGGACATCTCTCTCCATGGAATTGGAAATGGTACAGGTGAGATCACTTCACAATATGTTGAATATTTTCTACTGAAGCCTACCATATATACACAATAAATAACTACATTTAGAGAGTAGTTTTTAACACATATAAGTAGTAATCAAGTTACTAAATCAAATCTTGAGCATATTCATTGTGAAATGCTTCTGCAAGTGTGAAATGTCTCTTAAGATCATACATAAATGTATGTGTGGCACACACTTGAGCATCTGAGATAATGCTTCCCCGTGTGTGTCCATTGGAGAAAGAAAGTAAACATTTTTTAGTTGAGCGCGAGTGCAGGGCAAATCACATTTTGCAGCCAAATTGAGTTTAAGACCAAAATCGAATTTGTTCAGTCCATGTACTTTCAAATTGATTACAAAGAAACAATAACATTTTCATTTGCTTACCCAGGGTCCAGTCATCTGAAGAAAAAGTATCATTTGGACTAACCTCTGTCATATTATTAGTTATCTACTCGCATTACCTCATGTTTTTTATATAAATCTACTTTTTTTATAAGGCACTCTTGTCTTTTCATCCTGTCAGTATCTTTTAGTTGTTCTCCATAAAGCCTCCAAAAACCTATTGTTTACGAAAATCACGTTTAAAATCTTGCTCTGTACAATTACACATAACACATGATCCATAATTAGATTATTGGGTCCGATTTTATGTATACGATGAGCAATACAAAGTGAGATCAGTTACCCCGGCACGCCTAATTGCCATATAACTCAATTACCCATAATGCTGGAAATGTTTAAAGCATTTTCAAACATGCAAGAGGATGCTTAAAGAGTGCTTGATGATCAAGCTGGCTCCTATTAGTCTTTGAAGTGGCCATTATGTTGTAACTTAAATAAATACTTCCACCTTGAAAGGCCTTCTAATGGTTTGGTCTCCACTACATCACACTTAGAGGGGGCAGTGTCCTAATATTCAGCTTGGTCCTTTCCAATGACACTGAGCATCAACCACTGGATTCATTTGTGCTTTTTCTCCCCACTTCCTGTGTGCAGTTAAGGGTATTAATGCCTCTTCAGAGCTGGAAAGCTTCTTTACCAAGAGGAAACTGGATGACGGTGAGGGACATGCAGTGAGCATTGCAGAATACCTGCATGATACTGTTATCATTTATCCAGAGGACCCAGAGGAGGGCACCCGACTGGGAACACCAGAGGCTAATGGACAAGATGAAAATGAAAATGGTAGGTATTCAAATAAAAATAATAGTAAAAAAAAAAAAATATATATATAAATGTTTCATGGCCAGTAACAAATATTTTTATTTCTAAATTTGTACAGTACAATATATACAAATATTCAATATATAAACGTTTTTATATTTTAATTTATGTGCAAATTAGTGTCTATTGGTGGACAAAGTGCAAATATTTACTTTATAAAATAATTTGGCTTATGCTATTTGAATTATATATTATAATTATTATTACAGAAGAATTATTATATATAAATCAATAGCAAATTGTGACCATTTGTGATATCTTACTAAAAAAACAAATGAATAAAAAGTAAACAAATAAAATAAAGGAAGTAATTATTGCGTGTTTCATATTTCTGAATGCAGTGCCTTACCTATCGTTCACCCATAGCCTCATATGGCAACTGTTTGTCCCACATATGCAGATTTTTTTCTCTCTTCTTCAGTCCCCCTCCTTCACTCTGTTCGCTTCTTTCAATTTTGCCCAGATCTGGCACTGAGGACGCCAGATGCCTTTGCCCAACTGTTGACCTGCCCCTACTGTGACCGGGGCTACAAGCGGCTGACCTCTCTAAAGGAGCACATCAAGTACCGACATGAGAAAAACGATGAGAGCTTCCCCTGTCCCCTGTGCAGTGACACCTTCGCCTACCGCACCCAGCTAGAGCGCCATATGGCCACACATAAGCCTGCCAGAGATCAGGTGAGACAAGTGCCCACCTCAGTCTCTACCCACACTCCTAACTGTGTGTGTGTTTTTGGGATTATTATAGAAATGAATTGTGAAAGATGCTGCATCTTACATTCTGAGCATTTACTAAAAGGGATAGTTCACCCAATTTTTAAAAATTTGTCATCACTTACTCACCCTCAAGTTGTCCCAACCAGTAATGCATTACAATTAACCTGAGTTACGTAATCAGATTACTTTTTCAAGTAATTAGTAAAGTAACGCATTACTTTTAATATTTACATCAGAATATCTGTTCTGAATATCTTACATCAGAGTTATTTTTAAAAAAAATGTAATGCAAGTTACTTTTCCAACATTCATTTGACATTCATTTTGAAGAAAAAAAGTGCAAAGGCGTTGTATGAACAGGTTATACCTAAACTAAATGTGTGCATTTATCTCATTTGCACTATAAAGATTTAGAACTTAAAAAATCAGAATACTATGCAAACCTTCAATAATTAAATATTAAATAAAACTGTTAAAAACTTCCTTTATTGACCAATGTCTTGCTGCAAATTTTCGATGATTCAGTTAAACCAAAAGCAAAAATTACTTTCGATTTTTTGTGAGAGTGATTGTTAAACTTTTTTCTCCTGCATCCTATTATTCCATTATCAAACCAAAAGGTTTGTTTGAGCTGTGCCCTCTACTGTACATGCATGAATTTTGGATCTTTACCTTGGTCTGAGGTTTATTTCAATTTTGGTGTGAAGATGTCTTTACATGTGCTCAAAAATCAAACTTGTATTGTTATAAAAAATAAAGGTGAGAAAAAGTAATGTAGCACAAAAAGTAACTAAGTAACTCAATTAGTTACTTGTTAAGGGAATAATACAATGTTGTATTGCATTACTTTTCAAAGTAACTTTCCCCAACACTGGTCCCAAACCTGTATGAGTTTCTTTCTTCTGTAGTCAAACATTTAGCGCTAGCCATTGACTTCCTTAGTAGGAAAGAAAACACAATGGAAGTCAATGGCTACCCTCAACTGTCTTTTGTGTTCAACAGAAGAAAGAAGCTCATACAGGTTTGAAACAACCCAGGGGTGAGTAAATGAAGACAGAATTTTTTACATGCCAGAGGAGAACATGTTTTAGCCTGTTGATAGCTCCAGCATTGAACAAGCTCCTCCGGAAGCTCCTTAATACTCGAATCCTTCACGCCAGAGCCACAGCTGTGCACTGTCATACTCCCCTGAGTGTCCGCCCACAGCCGCCCATGTGTGGGCTGTTCTAGCACATTGAGTCCTATAGGCCTTTCGACTTTTCGCATCAGCTGTTGGAGTGGAGTCAACTCGAAAGATGCAAGGAAAGCTGATGTTAATTCTGCCTTTTAGGCTGGTCTGAACATGAGCATGCTGTGAAAAATGCAGTGATATGGATTTATTTTGAAGAAGAAACTCTATATTGCTTTATTACTGAAGGAGAATGTCTGTTTTTTGATGTGATGAAAGGGTTCTCGGTTGTTTGATAGGATTATAACAGGATATCCTGCATTTAGGCTTTCAACTTTGAACCTTAAGTAGACTTGGGCACACTGAAAAAGAATTTGGAATACTTTCCTTGCACTCGCATCTTACTGGCTGATTCACACTCACACATATGCACACACTCACATAGACACATATGTACACCTCTCCAGACTGAATTAAACACGACCAGATGGCTTTTTTTCCTGGTGATCTAGAGTATCCTAATCCTTAAATGACTTTAAGTGTTTGTTTATTTGCTCTAAAGGGGTATTTTCCTTAAGGCTTTGAACATCAATTCAAAGGTTCACCTTGCTAGGCTTAGTTTTACATTTCAATGTGCATTCTGTGTATATACTTGCATAGACTCCTACAGTAAATGGAAATCCCAATACACATCTTAAAATGGCCTATGTACATGAGTATGATTATACTTTTGAAGAAATAAGTTCTGCATAGTACTGTACATAGTGACTATTAAACAAACGTGAACTCCCACATATTTTTCACAGACCTTTTGTGTCTATGTGTGGGGTGCAGGGTGAATGCTGTTGTTTTCGTTGTGCATCTGGGGCCCACATTTGAATTTCAAATGGAGGAAGAGCACCTACGTTTAACTTTGAATGGTGAATGCAGATACAGCCTACACTGTTTTAACTAAACCTAGACGGGAAATGTTTAAAGCATGTAGATAGTAGCTTAATCAATAAGGTACTGCAAATGTAGAAGGTAGCATTTCAACACCAATTGATCATGTGAACTTAATTATGCAGAAAAAATAGATACTGAATAACTGTTGCTTTAGCAGTCTTGGTCATATGTCCCTAAATACAATTCTGTCATATTTTCGGTGTATGATTCTTAACATAAATAAATAAATAAATAAATAAATAAATAAATAAATAAATAAATAAATAAATAAATAATAATAATAATAATAATAATAATAATAATAATAATAATAGTAACAATTAAACTATATCATGACTGTTTTCTACCTGTATCAATTTCTATAACCTTTCTCTCCCTCGCAGCCTCAATTGCTGAACGAAGGGGCTGGTAACCGCAAATTCAAATGCACAGAGTGTGGAAAAGCCTTCAAATACAAGCATCATTTGAAGGAGCACCTCCGCATTCACAGTGGTAAGTGTTTCATTGAATAATATGCTGAGAGCCTCCTTTCATAAGTGCTGTCAAAATAATGCCAATAATATATATATATATATATATATATATATATATATATATATATATATATATATATATATATATATATATATATATATATATATATATATATATATATATATATATATATATATAATCTTATTCATCTGTCTTCAATTTGCCTAATGGTAATTCACTGTGGTTTTGGATAGTTTGGACAGATGATGAATATTTAAAACCATAATTATATAATTATGCATGAATTATTTGTTATTGTAGGATCCCATCATTCTATCAATCATTAAGTTGAAAGATGGAATGGGGAAAAAGTTAAACGCAAACTCTAACTTAAAGTGTAAAATTTGTAAAGGAACATCACTTCATTTTTGTATTGTTTTGATTTTTAAGGTGAGAAGCCATATGAGTGCTCCAACTGCAAGAAGCGTTTCTCCCACTCTGGCTCCTACAGCTCCCACATAAGTAGCAAGAAGTGCATTGGCCTTATCTCTATTAATGGACGGGTACGCCATGGAGTCAACAGCAAGCCTGGATCATCACCAAACTCTGCTGGATCCTCCCCTGGAAGTCCTGCCTTAGCTCAGCTCCGTCACAAGCTGGAGAATGGAAGGTCCATGAGCCTTCAAGACCCTTCTGCCCACCCAGACATCAAGTCTGAGCCAATGGACTTCAATGAATACCGTCTTATGATCGCATCTCAACAAGAATATGGTGGATCAGGAACCTTTCTCAATGGCGGAGGCCGTGGAGGTAGTCCTCCAGGGATGCACGGTTCATCTCAGAACCCCCTGCAACATCTGGGCATTGGGTCAGATTCCCATCAATTGGGCTATCCAGGGTTCATCAACAACATGAGTGAGGTTCAGAAGGTTCTTCAGATTGTGGACAACACAGTTTGCCGACAGAAAATGGATGGCAACCCTGAAGAGATCTCTAAGCTCAGAGCATATATGAAGGAATTAGGATCCCAGATGGAAGAACAGAATCGGGTACTGGCCTCCCAGCAAGGCTTCCTTGGCGTTGGACACAACAGTCCCACCAAGACTATCATTGACTATACACTGGAAAAGGTCAATGAAGCCAAAGCGTGTCTCCAGAGTTTAACAGAAGATTCTAAGAGGCGGGTGATGGATATAAAAAAAGAAAGACCCTGCCACACCATGGATCTTCTATCTGAAGACAAATCACAGGAAAGGGATGCGCAGTATGCACCATTCTCTTGTCAGTATTGCAAAGAGACATTTTCTGGCCCTATTCCATTACATCAACACGAGCGCTATCTCTGCAAGATGAACGAGGAGATCAAGGCTGTCCTCAAACCTAATGATACTGTACCAACCGGCCGCAGGGGACTTACCGGCTCAGAGCATCATGATGGTGTTATGTCATCATTTGAGAGGAATGCCACCAGCCCAGTCAACCCCTTCAAGGATCACATGTCAGTACTGAAAGCCTACTTTGCCATGAACACTGAGCCCAACTCAGAGGAATTGAGAAAGATCTCCATGGCAGTGGGCCTTCCCCAGGAGTTTGTGAAGGATTCATTTGTGCAATGGAAAGCTCAATCTCACCATAGCTTCTCAAGGAAAAGATCTCCTCCTCCTGAGCGAAGTGGAGACCTCAACCATGGCTTGAGCAGGGAGTCCACTTTTGCCCGTTCACCTGTTTCTCTGGGTCAATATGGTGACTCAACAGCAGAGATGCATGCTATCACCAACGGGGATTCTGGACACAAGTTGTCCAAACCGCATCAGTTTACAGGCATCAGGCAGACCAATGAAAAGCCCCTTGACTCTATGGACCACTTAAGAGGTGAGACACCCTCACCTTTGAATCTCTCATCATCATCATCCAAACACTCACATAGCAGTTCGTACACCCCTAACAGCCTCGTATCTGAGGATGCCCATGGGGAACCACTGGACTTATCTTTGCCAAAACAAATTTCCAAGGCAGAACGGAGGCCCAAACCGAATGGTTTTTCTATTGACCACACTAGCAACTCCTCTACACGTGAACAAGGAACAGAGCCTTTAAATTTGGCCCACATCAAGAAGGAGTTCAATGGGCCCAATAGTTTGGGCAATGAAAATCAGCTGGAGAAAAGCTCAAGCCCCATCTTTAGCATTAACCCCTTCGGTGGTGGGCACATGTACACCTCGCTTCCACCTCACGGAGCATTCCCTCCACCTACTTTTATGTCCACGGCTCAAGCCAGCATCCCGGGACTCAGGCCGTACCCAGGGTTGGATCCCATGAGTTTCTTACCACCTATGGCTTACACTTACGCAGCAGGGGCAGCCACATTTGCTGAGATGCAGCAACGGCGGAAATACCAGCGGAAACCAGGCTTCCAGGTAAATCGAAATTTATGGTACTGGGAAAACAAATTCCCAGTGTATTTCATTTTATTTTTCTTTAAACCTTTTAAAAACTGTGATAAGTACATTTGAAATCTAATGTTTTGTCATGTCAACCAAAGTTTGATTTATTTAAATGTATAAAAAATGATTAAAGAAATTATCTATACATTCAATTATATAAGTTATAATAGGTTATTGCTTCCTAAAAATGTTGTCTACAGCTTTTCCTCACTCTGTTACCTACATTAGTTCATACTACTTCCTGTACTAAACTAAGAGAACCCATGTAAAGTCCTCTTAATATCAAGCCATATGTCCCTCTTTTGAGACCTCTTCAGGCGATAAAGGCTTTATACAGGTTACAGAGATAAGCTCTGTCCAGACGTGGGATCAAACATGGGGCATGGGCTGTCTCTTCCTAGGTGGCAGGTTAGGATTAGGATTTGTGGCAGGTTAGGATTGTGCGAAGTGTCTAAAATCTGTTTCTTTTGCAGGGGGAGCTACTGGACAGCGCAGGGGACTATCTGTCAGGGCTAGAGGACCTGACAGACAGCGAGTCGCTGCTCGCCCGGAAGAAGATTAAGAAGACTGAAAGTGGTATGTACGCGTGTGACTTGTGCGACAAAACATTCCAGAAGACCAGTTCCCTCCTAAGACACAAATATGAGCACACAGGTATATCACATTTAGACAACTCTTTTTTTTTTACCCTCGTCCATCCCCCCTCCAAGTAATTCCCTTTGACCACATTGTGTTTTTTTCTTGTTTCTTTCATTCCTTTCCTTCTTAATTTTTTTTCATACCTACTTTTTTTTCTGTCCATTGCCATACTTTTGTTGTACATTTCAAACCCATGACAAAGGTGTAACAGTTTTCTTCCTTTTGACAGGCTCAAAGGGTTTTTTTTTTATTTAGCACCTGACAGATATTTATAATACAGTTAAAATTTACAAAAACAGTTACCACTTTCAATGGCAGATACACACACACACAATTTCTCGTATATGCATTTTGTTCAATGAACCACACAAAATCTCGCATTGCTTTTAAATTGAAGATTTAAAACACCAGTCGATATGGCGACACATTGTCAGTACAGTTTGCTGGCATACCAACATGGCACAGTGTGCCAGGTGTGTGAAAGCCTGATGTGTGCATGGCATTTCTACACCACAATGTGACCTACCCTCCTTGGGGACTCCTCTCTTTCACACGTTTGCATCATCCTCACTTACATTCTTCGGTCGGAATTCATAGAGAGGAATCTGCCGTCTCGTCTATTTTTGAACTTGATGAGGGGAGGTGGGGAAGGGGACCATCTCAAGTATGGCTGCTATGGAAGGTGTTGCAGGCATGCCAGGGCTATTCATGGCCAAGAATATAGTACATCTGTTCATGTGCTTGGAGCTGATGGCGAGTGTGTGGGTTTTTATGGCAAGTATGTTACTGGTGGAATTACTGAATGCCAAATGGCAAGTGCCTCCTCCTACTTCACTGATTAGAGTTGAATTCATTTCCTAGTTTCTGTAAGTAGACGACATGATCCAAGCTGGTGAAAGAGGAAGGTGTGCGGGAGGTGTTTGTAATACACAAGGCATCACAAGACAGATGTATGTCTTATGTAAGCATTTTCATATCCCAAGTCATGATGTCATAAACTCTGTCAGGGATGCTGACCGCCTCACTTTCACCTTGTGCGGCATGGAGCGATAATCACCTGATCTTCTTGGCTGCATTCAGAACAGTCACAGACAACCTCAGAATAGCGCCTCAGGACTGTGGCTTCCCCCTCACCTCCCTGCACTGGTTTTGGTAACATCTAAAATAAACTGGTAGGGTTTGTCACTGTTTGATACGAAGGGTTTTTTAGTCAGGACTTCTTGTTTCCCCTCAATTTTTAACCCAAACTAATTCCAAACAAGCTTTTATTTATTTTTATTTTTTTAATTTATCATGAGGTACAAGTGAGGAAGGAGGGATTTGTGTGGTTACTTCAAGAATGTGTGTCGTAGCAAATTGTAATGTTTTACCTTACATTTGACTGTAGTGCAAACAATATATTTGATACAATTTTGTGCATTCTCCACAGAGAGAATTGCCTCAAATTGCTTTTTATAGCTTGAAGATGTTATGGATGCTGTGCTAACCTTTCGGCTCCTCTCTCTTTGTGTCTCTGCAGGAAAGCGGCCCCACCAGTGCCAGATTTGCAAAAAGGCCTTCAAACACAAGCACCACCTCATCGAGCACTCACGCCTACACTCGGGCGAGAAACCCTACCAGTGTGACAAATGTGGCAAGCGGTTTTCCCACTCCGGCTCTTACTCGCAGCACATGAACCACCGATATTCCTACTGCAAACGGGAGGCGGAAGAGCGTGAGGCCGCCAAACAAGATAGCCACGACAATGGCGGACCCCTGGAGCCCACGGAGCTCCTAATGCGTCGGGCTTACCTTCAAGGCCTCGGGCCCCTGGGCTTTTCGGATCCAGAGGACCAGACCGAGGACATCACACGAGAAAACACCATCTTGAGAGACGGCATTGAGGGTCGGGCCAGGGAGGCAGAGGAGGCGTATCCGGAAGTGACTGACAGGCAAGAGACAGGGTTGGTGGAGGAAGAGGAAATGGAGGTAGAGGGGCGGAGATTTGAAACTCAGAGCCCTGAAGGGACAGAAAAAGATGAGAAAGAGAGCAAAGTAATGGGAGGGACAGAGGACGAGAGCTCGGAAGAGGGGAAATTAGCGAGCAAACGAAATCCTGACGGCGAGAATGAGGATGCTGATTAACTACTGCATTTCGGAATAAGCTTCTTGTTTTCTTTTTCCCTCAAGCTTGCACCGTGCCCTTCTTCCGACACTTTTGGAGGGACTTTGAGCCAGATTCACATTTGTACCACACTGCCACGTCTTGGTTATCTGAGCGTGCGCCTGAGGCTTGCACTCATTGGTATAAAGAGTGGAACTTCAAAATCAGGCATCAGAAACTAGGATGGAACACGAAGGAACCCATATTATGCAAAAATACAAGTGATAACGATTGTCAGAAAAAAAATAAAAGAAAGGTTTTCAAAATGTACAGAGTTTTCAGCCAGAAAGCTGTGCGGTGCTGATTTCCATATAACTCCTGTGTTTCATTGTGGTCGTAGCACAAGCCTGGAAATTGCACTCTGAAAAAAAAGTATTAGAAAAATAAAAAACAAAAATAAAATGAACAAAAAACACTTAGGTAAAAAAAGCATTGCCTATATGTACTTATACTGCGTTTGAAGACGCAGTAGTGTGTAAGTGTTATATTTCGTCTATCACTTACTGTGATACCCTTGGTTTTACCTTTCTTTTCCTGACCAGCCATTCAAGTTTTGGCATCTCACCATGGCTTTTTTATGAAGCAACTTTAACTAAATAATACCTATATGATTCTTAAACGTACAAAGTCTTAAAGTTGGCCAGGGGTGGATGGAAAGAGTCCTGGGTAACTGTAATGACGAAGGCTCATTGTATGAGGTGACGTCAGAACCCCTGTGTTTTTTTGTTTTTTCGTTCGAGAAAAGCCTTATATGCAAACCCTTTCACCTGTGTTTTCTGCAAGTGCCATCCTTGTACAGTATAAAGCGAAGTCAACTAGTGTTCTCTTTGCACCTGCTTTAGTATTAAATGAACTATTTCACCTTGTCGTTTGAAATACCTACGTCAGTATTAGTATATCTAGACTGCAGTTGTTTAGTTTACATATTGTTTGTGCAATTTTCTGTATTTTTTTAAGATCATCTGTCAGTATTATCTTGGTTTGTTTTGTTTTGTTCAATACAAAATTCATTTTTATTTTAAACTACCATTTTATTTATGTGACTCATTTTATATTTCCTAATTATATTTATTTCATACTGTAGTGTACAGTATTATAGTTCCTTGATATAGATATATTTTAGTAAATAAGGATCCTTACAAGTGGAGCAAATTTTACGTAAAGAGAGCATTTATTGTATCTGGAGCGATTGCTGTGAATTGCTCTTCATACTACACTTACCTGATGAAGGAGAATCTACAATTTGGGAACTTTTGATACAATATTGTGAAAACACTGTATTTTTGACTGAAAGGAAAAAAAATTCCACTTTATTCATCTTATTTGTTTTTCCTTTTTTCCCTTTTTTAGCTAAAGAAATAATGGGGTGGGGGATGGGGTTGTTGGGATTCTTTGAAATGTCTGTTGAAGTATAATTTAATTTTTAATTTGTAATTTTTCTTGAAAATGACCTTGCTCGAATAAATGTAGCCCAATTTAATTTTGAAAGCCTGTGTAACATCTCACTCAACAAGTCACTTAAAGTTCCTCACAAGTTGACAGATATTGACACATTTATTACTTTAAATACAAAATAATCATTCCAGTATAGAAAAAAATGTGTTCAAATAAATAGGCAATTTGGTATCTTTGTTATATTGTGTGTGTGTGTGTGTGTGTGTGTGTGTGTGTGTGTGTGTGTGTGTGTGTGTGTGTGTGTGTGTGTGTGTGTGTGTGTGTGTGTGTGTGTAAGTAATAAGTAGTATCATCCACATTATAAATTACCTCCATAAATTGGGAAAAAAAAAAAAATGCTATCAAACATCAGACTTTAATATTCCCCTGTATCATTTTCGGTGCTATCATTTAATTAATTACTGGAACCTTTACCTTTTGATGTGGATTACACATAGAAATATAATCCACCTTATCAAAGTCTCTCACAGTATGATAGCCTTCTATTAGTCTCTTTGAAGTTGAATGATGTTGGGTTGCGCTAAATTAACATCAGCTGCAGGCTGCCAAACTGGCTGTGAAGTCTCAATGTTGGAACTCTAAGGAGTTCCATTAACCATGACCTTGCTAATTTTCTCAACTCACATACTCATCTTAAGTTTAATTTTCAAGGAACTATTCAAGACACTTTTCTCCCTGCAGGGATGTACAGTCCACTTCATTTTATAAGCTAAGGTTACTGTATAAATGGCCCTATATCAAAATGAACCGCATCGTACTTATACATAGCTAGTTTTTTTTTGCAGTACACGTTTTCTCTGCTGTCCAATTTTTGATGGGGTAAGTTATATTTAAGGGTTGGGGGGAATAAATGCATCATGCATGAGTTGGAAAACCACTTAAATGTATTTATGTTCTTACACTGAATGACAATATTTGGAACACTTTACATGAAATAATATGCAAAATAACTTGACAATTAAATTCAGTGAATTAGTGTAATTGATCTGTTCTGAGACTGTACCTGTAGTTGTTCTATTTATGTGGTTTTCCATTCAGGTGTTCATCTGAAGGGGCTGTTGTAAGTGCTGTTGACCACAATGTATTTTACCTACGCTGACCTCTGCACACAACACACTTATTAAACACAAACATCCAAATAAATAAAAGGCCCAGGACATTTATGACAATTATTAAAAGCATATCAGTCTGACTCATTGAAGTTGACTACTGACAATAATTATTTACAGGTCAATACAGTAAAATACAATACAATAATCAATACAGTAAAAAATATATAGAATTCATATGAATTCAAGGTTATGCTGTGTAAATAAGAGTTAAAAAAATCCAAATTTAAACCAATCAAGATCCCATTATATATGGCTATAAATAATCCAGTTAAGTATACACACCTCCACAATTAAATATGAACAATAAATATGTCCCTTTTGTTTAACAACATTAAGCATTATAATTGTAGAGTACAGTAGCCTAGTTTTCACCAAAAATGACATATTTATACTACTGTAAAACTGTGGTCACTTAGAATTAGCACCACTGTCATCAATAAATGAATCAATAAAAATGCTAAAAGCTTTTTTACATTATTTGAATGATGGACAGATATGTGTGTGTGAGAGAGAAGTGTTTAAACATATTGAGTGCAAAATGTATATTGACAATATATTAAGATGATGAAATTACAGGGGATGCAGATACAATGTGGGACAAATAAGCTTTAAAACTATCTGTCCTTTTAATATCAGTATATTTTAATAATTAGCTATTAAATGCTTCCAGAAATAAACGCTCTCATAAAATAATTCACCAACAAATGAGAGATTTTATATGGATTCTAGCTAGACCAAGCTGTTCATGGTCATTACTGGTCCAAGCCGATCTAAATGATAGATCAGCTGGACTACCAGCTGGTGGGACAGAGATCAGTCTTCTAGACCTTGATCAAGCTGGTTAGGGTTAGTACACAACCTTGCTTGGAAATCAAACCAGCTATACCGAGTTTCAAAAAGCTGCTATGAAATGGGATTCCCAGCATTTTTTTAAAACATTTTCATAACATCATGAAACAATAATAGTAATAACATTAAAACAAATAATAATAACAAAAAGGGTATACGTGTCCACTCAAATTAAAGAAGAGGAGTTTACTTTAATTCCTTTGTAAATGTCCATAGTTCTTGTTGCCTTCAAACGACTTCACGGTACAGCTGGAAAACGTGATCACGCACAAGACGTCATGACGTAAACACTCGACGTGATTCCTACCAGGAAGAGGTAAGACTGAATTAAACACGCGAATGTTAGGATATATCAGCCTCCGTTACTAGTTTAAAATGTACAAGCTTATCAATAGTTCAACTAACGAAAAATAAGTATATGTGGTTGTGCCGTTATAGCGATAACGTTATGTGTCTTGGTGTCTATTGTCTTCTAAACAAATGTTATAGTTAATTTGTTCTCACTGCTGTGATGTCAATTAATGTAAGTTAATAATATTAATAAAACAAACAACGATGTCGTTTCTACAACATTACAAATGTATCATACAGTGGCTCAAAATATATTTGAAGACTGCTTTTGATATCTTTTCATTATAGATATATCAAGCTGTTTTTTAAAGCACACTTTCCAAACAAAACGTCATGCAAAGAAGTTTGCAAGGATTGAAATGAAACCAGATACAAAGTTACGACTCAGCTTCTCAGACGTTAGTACTATAACATGTTCATAGTTTATTTGATGAAATGGGCATGGCTATTCTGCTTTTAACATAATAAGAACTGTATGCATGCATCATTACAATTATTAAAATTTGGTCGAAAGTCATACCAAACATTTGGAAACGTGACGTTATTTCGGAAGAAAGGCGCTGCCACCATTTATTACCAGATGCCATTTGCTTTGACCTTTTTATTATCAGTGCACTGAAATGAATATGTAAAATGTCTTTAGCTTATTCAACTTGTTTGCTGAATAAAATCGAGATGTTTTTAAAAAGCAGTCAGCATTTTGACCAAAATAAGACAAAGATTTTAAGAAATATTAATTCAGAATTATTATATTATATAATCATTATATTATCAATCAGTGCTCTCAGAGATGCTATAATAGTAAACAAATAGGCTACAATACATGTAGATAAGTGATTTTTTGTAGTGCTTTAAGTTATTTATTTAGATCATCAATATGGTACTGCATATGTTTTTTTCTTCTAAATGTTGCAATATGATGCAGAGTAGTTTCTTCAGATCTTAATTCACATGGTTTCAGCTGGACCAGCTGTGTTTTGCTTGAAATGAGTCAGCTAGAGAAAATGGAGAACATAGCCTCGAAATGTCTCAAAGTTGAGACATCTTGAGATGTTGTCACCGGTTTAGCTTAATGTGTAATGTTAGTTTAATCCCAATTGTCATATTGTAAAGAGAAAAGGGATGTAAAATGACTTTTAAACACCCCAGACTATTACAAATAACACAGTATATACCTGCCATTTGCCATAATTTCAGAAGACAACAATAAGCAGGAATTTGTACCTTTAAAATATATATATTTTAATTGATTTACTTATTTTTGTAGGTCGCTGTGGAGTTAACAGTACGCATGTTATTACCCGTAAATGAAGTAGAACCTGTGTACTGCATTACACTTTAAACAGGAAACGTCTTTTACCCACAAATGGAAATGCATATAGACATGGAAAGCTAATTAGAAACGTAGGGACTTTTGGTAAAATCTCTTGCTACATTTAATCAATTCCAGTAAATTGTATCGATGAGGAATGTGATTTTTACTGTCCTAAATTTAAATTCTCAATAATGACAAAAAGAGAAATTTAGCATTGGGATGTTTTTCCAAATGAAGTTCTAATACTCAAAATGTTTAAATATTGTCATCCACACATCCAGTCACAGTTTTGCCTGTTTGAGGTATCTTTGTCACAATTTTTTTTTTTTTTTCCACTTTTATATTATTTCTTTTTTTTTAAATTACATTTTTGGTTAAGTCTTGATAGTTTAAACAAGGCTCTTTGGACTTTATTTGATCATTTTCTGTTATCTTATCAAATCTTTGAATAGTAATAGACATAATTTTCTTCCTCTAGACATTTGAAATGAGCCATCTGAAGGAAATTTCTTTTAGACGAACTGTACAGGAATCAAAAGTGTTTAGCTTTTGTATAATTAAAAACCTAGTGTAATTCATAATGCTGTCTGTCACCTAATTGTCACCCATAAATGATAAAGAATCAGGTTAAACTCTTCAATTCATGGCACATGATTACCGTGCCTGCCATTTCGCCGCTTCATCTCTGTCAGCCGAGTGTGCAGTGATTAGCATGTAAGTGCTAGCATGTAATTACAGAGCAGCTTCCTTTCCTTTAATGATTACCGTTAACACAAAGCCTCTGACGAGGTGAATGAGGACACGGCTCACTCTATTAAAAGACAGAACAGACACTTGGATGGTCTGAAAATTTAATTCGTGGAAAATGTGAACTTCCTCTCGCTTTTCTAATGTGAGATCAAAGGCATTTATGAATAGTACTTTGTGCCCTCGGTGCGTGTGGTGAACCTTCTGAAAGTGGCAATGTCAGTCTGAGCACTTCGAATTAAAAGGTTTCAGGAACAAATGACTATCATTTTACAAGGCTTAATAGTGTTTTAGTTGATTGGGATGCCACTCAGTTCAGCAGAGACGGTCTGGAGGTTGAAGAGGTTGTGTTGGCAACATTCATTAGACCAGTTTGTTAAACAATATCATGGCAGAACAGCTTTTTCGACAGTTATTTCATGCTGCTTGAGCTAAAGAAATTTTATTACTTGTATCCATTGACATTGAAAATGAAAGTTAGGTTGGATAGTTAGAAAGAAGTTTTCGTTAATTAGCTCTTTCTTTTATTCAGTGTGGTTTTTAACAAATCATAGGACATATAATGTAAAAGTTTTCACATCTTAGGCAGTGTAAAATCATAGCCATGGTATTTACAAGGTACAATATTTGTTGCAGTTAAAAGAGATATTAATTCATCTGAATGCGAGCTATGGTCCAGTGTCTGAATTTAGTTGCACCTTTGAAAGAGCTCCATGGTTTGCCAACTCATTCGTGACCCAGTATGTGATGGCACTAATATTTTTTCACTCTGTGTAGGTTTAGCTTTTTTTTACTTGAGTGACCAACTTGTGAAAACAGAACGCAATGATATGCGTCTACTGCAGCTTTTATTCTGCACTTCATAACATGCCCACCAATCTGTCGTGACTAGACATGTTTGACTTTCGAAATGAGAACCTAAGTGGTACATGGGTCAATAACAAAAAAGTCTTTGGAAAAAAAGATAAATCTCTACTTTAATACATGCCGGTTAATTAATTTCCCTTACACCTTGATTGAATATCTGTGTGTAATGTTATTTTTTAGTGCTTTTTTCACAAATCATTAATTTTAAATAATAAATATAATATGAGCTGCACCACATGATATTTTGCATTTTAAACTAACCCTGCCTTGTCAAAACGCCAAATTATGACATTTTAAGAGACTTGACAGTCATGAGGGTCTGTATAAAATCGTATGTAATTTTCAGGTTCTTTTTCATGCATGTTGGCTGCAGCATGTGACATTGTTGACATCACATGGCTGATTTTGATTATTAATAATATGCAGAAAAGCAGTTTTTAATAATAATACTCATCGGACGTTATAATCATCATTATCATAAATAAAGAAATAGTTATAATGATCATAAATTAATAATATATAAATAAAATATTATGCAAAACTATACAAGGTTTTCTTTTAATGAGGCCTTTTTCTTTATTATTGATATCAGGACAGTTCAGTCGTCCAATTTTTATGCGACTTTATGCATACAATTAATTAAAATGTAATTCAGAAATTAAAAACAGGCTTGTGATAAAACTGGCTTAGTCATTGTATGAAATGTATTTATTTAATAGATATTGTAAAGATGAGCATCATGCCATTGACCGCACCATATGCGTATGTAATTTTAATAGCCCACTTTATTTTTTTCTGTGTTTTACTTTGGATACAATCCTGATGCAGCACGGTCAAGGCTCGTCCTCATGTTGTTCCTCGTATCGCTCAAGTCTAATTTCAAGTGATCAGCCGTGGCTTTGGTCTGCTGTGTGGGAGTACATAATCGGATGTTTCATTCTGGCTGAATTAGCCCTCCAGAAAGACCACATCACTTTAAGGCCTCCTCCTGCCCTGTCAGAGTCCATCGCGGGTGATGACGCAAACACACACGCACGCACACACACACACAAACACATACACACACACTCAAGACATCCACGGATGGCTAGAGGCTGTTAAAATGAGGTGTTGAGAGTTGGCTCACACGCTTCAATGCGCCATGTTTCTGGGTGCTTGTCACTGGGCAGTGCCATGCTATCCGCCCCCCTGTACTGGCACTTATTGGTGCCATTGGTAGAGTCACTTTTACTGATGGGTTTAATCGTCAGGATTGGTACTGGCGCTTGATATGACGTCTTCGTGCACTGCCCCTGCGGATGTATCAGCTGCATCCCAGTTTTTTCCTTCTGTACTCTGAGGCTGAATCTCTCCAACTCTGCCTCTTCCTCAGAATGTTGAGAGCCAAAGGAAATCCTCTATTTCATCTGGAATAATGCAGCATAGATAACGGTCTGTCTCCACGGGAGGGGTGGGGGGTGTATGTTTTTCTATGAGAAATCAGTAAGGAATATGGTTAATTCTGTAGGTGAACATAGGCAAACTTGCCACCTTTGATGTTAGTGAGTTTCATCAAGCTTCTTATAAATGTATTTATATAAGTAATATCCATTATAAATACTTTAATTTTATATGCTAATTTATTCTGTGCTTGCTTTAATGGTTTTATTTTTCACATGGTCATGACTTGGCAAAATGTTAGCTAGTTGTTTATAATATTCTTAGCCATGTAAATGCCATTTTTCATGCCGCCTTCAAAGGTATTTTGACTAAATCAGTAGAAATTGAATCCCCACACTGGTGTTGTTATGGCGTCTCATTGATTTGCTGGAGTTAATGCTTACACAGGCGAGCCTTTTTGAATGCAGTTGAGCAATGACTCAGCATCCATCGACAGTCATGATAGTGCTGCTTTTGGTTGTTAGGTCAGGCACTGCGGGGTTTCCCTTTCGCATGAACTGTGTGGTGGGCTGAATGCTTCAACATTAACCCCTCACTTTCCTCTCCATCTTGAGGTCTCATGCTTTTCACGCCTTACCTGTGTAAAATGGAGGCTCTGAGGTAAAAGGGTAGAGGTAAATCACTGTGTGAGAAAATCCCACTCTGTGTATCCGAGCGATTGGAAAACCCCAGCCTTTCAGGTTCGATATTTAAACCTACTTGTTACATTTCCAGTTCCCTGTTGCAAAGTTTTGATTCGTTTTCACTGTTCTGCTTGCTATGAAGTGCTTTGCTCAGCAGTGTTTATCACATGGGTGTTTAGACTGGTAAAGAAAGCATGGTCAATGCACCACAGGATGCCACATTTTACATGCTAATTTATTCTACTTTTTATTCATAACTTTTTATTCAAGTTATCGTCATTTTGAAATTAAACTTGAGTGTCGTCTAAGAGCTTAAGCTTGCGTTGCTTTTAAATTGTTCATTGCTCAGGAAGCTACTTCAAATCTCTAGCTTCTCAAGCTACAAGGTTGAAATTAGCTACGAGCTAACTACATAAAGCCAAGGTATTTAAAAAGTTAGCTATTACAACAAGTTGCTATTACTACATTAGCCGTGTCTTATGCTTAACTCATTTTCACAAATTAGCTGTATTTATCTGCCACATTAACGATAAGGGGGTTCTGAATGAATGACTCACTAACATAAAAACAACTTGGTGACAGCAGCATTTAGCTAAATATTATGCCATTGAAAAGAAGACCTAAAATGTAGGAAATAGGAACCTGGATCATTGAATCTTATTTTTTTCTGTCCAAATGAACCAATTCTCTAAAATGAATCCAACTTGAGGCAGAGTTAACTGCTTTCAGTAGTACACTTATTTATTTATTTGACTGAGCTACATGCTTTTTAATTATTATTTTTAACCAGAAAACCAAAACTATTTTTGAAAAAAAATTGAGGTTTCATCTTACTGAAGGAGTGAGTTAAATTAGTAACGGCGCTTTAAGTGAATTTCTCGCTTTAAGTGAAATTGTCAAAACAACATAACTAAATTGCGAGCTAAATTTCCAAAGGATCAGCTGAAGTATTTTGTTTTTTTTTGCTGCATAACTCATTATGCACTCCAGTTATGACTTAACCGTGACACATATGTGATGAAATTCTAGGTGACTCGGAAAGTACTGTACGTGGGCGAATTTTGCCATTGCAATTATTATTAACACTCCAATACGTGGTTATTAATCATAGGTTATTAAAATATCATTTTCGCTATGATAGTTGTTTACGGTCTTCTTTTTTATGTGAGTCATTGAAATGTGATTATTTTAGTAGTTTTTCTGATTGTTCTTTTTTCCCTGTTCTTTTGAACTCAACAGTAATAACGTGCATTCACCATAAACATCAGGTTTGATTGGGCCTGTATCCATGAGTGTGCTCTTGCTGGAGGCGTTCTACGGCGGCTCCCACAAACAGCTGGTTGATCTTCTCGAGCATAGTGTTGAAGACTGTGTAAGCTTCACTCTATCTGCGAAGAAATGGCACTGGAGGGCCAGAACTTCTGCTCTGTACTTTATGGAAGCAGTTCCAGCCAGTTCCTCGTACAGGTCAGCAGAGGTCATCGGTCTGGTTGTGTTCCTTAAAGTCATTTTGGTAACACTTTACAATAAGGATCATTAGTTAACATTAGTTAACATGAACTAATAATGAACTGCACTTATATAAATGAAAATGCTTATAAAGCATTTATCTTTTTATTTTCAACATTTACTAACACTTTATTAAATTCTTGTTAACATTAGTTAATGCACAGTGAACTAACATGAACAAATCATGAACAGCTGTATTTTTTATTAACTAACATTAAAAAAGATTAACAAATACAGTAACAAATGTATTAGTTCATGTTAGTTAATACATTAACTAATGTTAACTAATGAAACCTTATTGTAAAGTGTTACCCGTCATTTTTGGTGTTGGGCAATCTATAAATTGTGATTAATTGCATCCAAAATCTAAGTTTATGTTTACATAATATAGGTGTGTGTATTTGTATAATTTTTATGTATATATAAATACACACTCCTACACACACCTATATTATGTAAACACAAAATTGTATTTTAAATGCGATTAATCGATTGCACATCATTAGTAATTTTATAGTTATAGTTTTTTTTTTTTTTTTAAAGAAATAAATATTTAAATGTTATACTGGCACAGAATTATGTACAATGCACTTTCTGATTTACTCAGTTCTACTCATACTTCAGACATTTGTCATCCCCCCAAGTCCCATACTTTAAAGCCACATAACTGTGGTTTCCTATTTACTGCAAAGCATGGCTGAGGATATTGTAGCTATATAGCTAACAATTTGCAGGAGCAAATCTTTTAGATGCACAGACTTTCACATCGTGCGGAATCTAACACATTTCCTTATTTCCCGCACAACCTAAGAAAAAATTATGGATCAGATTTCGTACTTTTTTTCTTACTCTGGGAATGTCTGAGGTTATATTTTTTATACATTATTTTGTATAATATTATTTTGCATTATGTATATACACAATGATTCTTATATTATTTTGATCTAAGATTTAATCTAAGATTTTCTATCCGCTGCGGGTGTAAGTTCTAGAGCTTTTTGCTTTCTTCTTGAAATCACAGACATAGCTATCAAGCTAATGTCTACTAACACATCACAGTAGCTTTGTATAATAATAACAGTTTTTGATCAAAACTTTATTTATCCCCAAGGGAATGTAGGAATAAATTATGAAATTAAGTGTAATGTGTTTTGACATTTTTACCCGTAAGAGACCGGGGATGGTTGCTGTAACACTTTTTGTTTGAGCATCAGTTACTCAGTGAGAGTTTGTTCTAGATGTTTCATGGTAGCCGCATCTGTCTGCTACAAATATGTGTAGTACACATGTAATACTCAATCACAGTGTTAATGCTAAATAAAAAGAGTTCTGTTGTTACAACCTATCCCTGGTGTGAGTTACTTGCTGGGGATAGATATAACAGAGAGGAAATTTGCTGAAATAACACTCTTTGACCAACACTTTTTAGATGTTTTTTCTGTAAAATTTTGAGAAATTACATAAAAAGTGCTGAATGAAAACATCAATATGTGCATAAATTCTAATAATATGCACAATTGAGGCAGATAATTTTTAACTGGTACAAAAGACGTGCATAAAATATGAGGGAAAACACATTTATCGAACAAATCCCTTGATATGCAACAAAAAATAAATATTAAAAAAATACTTTGCCTCAACAGAGGATGTGATTAATGACTGGACTCATTGCAATTAATATAGATCATCATATAAATCAATCATATAAAAAATGTCTTCATTTAAGTTAAATAATTGTACCTGCTACAATTCAATGATTGCTAGGAAAAACATAATCTTGATGAAAAAATTTACTTTCTTAACTGAAAATATTTTTTGGGGTCATAAAATCAACATATTTGCTCACAGTCACATGTAATTTCTCATGTGAGCTCAAAAAGAAGATTGGAGTGTGTGATATTGATTACGTTACCACAGATCTTTTCCGAACCGCCAAACTTAGTGTTACATCTAACCATGTGTTACAATCCTCCCCGGTCTCCCCTACCAGGATGTTCTTAAATGTCAAAAACAAACTTTATCAAATTTAAGGTGTTGCTGCACATGTGGGTCCACAGTTTGATCAGTCACTATACGATCTCTAGATAAATATCTGATGAAGAAGAACTTCAATGCAGAGCTAAATGTAAGTAGTGTAATTATAGCTGCCTGTTTTATCTTCAACATAAGACATTTAGAACCCAGAGTAACACTACAACAAGGTTCAATTTGTTAAAGTTGGCATGACACAGAAGTTGCTATAGCCGTTTCGTGAAATAACTTCTTGAACAACAAAACATTTTAGGATGGGACTTGATTTTGTCCATTGGGTATTGATTCCTGTGCTGTCATGTGAGTGACAGGTTGCCCTCATACCATTAAATACATCATCAGAGAAGGGAAGAGATGTCGTTGCAAGAGGGAGGGGAAGTTATTTTCATTACAGATTATAAGGCCACATTCATTTAAAAAATGTATGTGCATGGATAAATCATTTATAAAAATACTACAATGTTCCATTAAAAAAAAAGAATTGTTGATTTTGATTTCATGGTGACTTAAACATTACTTCAGATCATAAACTGATAATGAAAAACATTTTTATTATTATTAATCAATTTATTACATTTAAATAAATGTTGTTAATATTACATTTATTTTAATATTAATTAATGAATATACTAGTGTTTCTAAATTCATGGTTGTTCAAATTATAGCAAATATTAATTTACACAAATGTGAAAAATGTAATAGTAAGTGAAGTGTTAGGGTAGAAATGAACATAAGTCTAGATTAATAAATACTGTAAAAGTATTTTTCATTGTTAGGATATGTTAGCTAATGCTAACTAATCAATGTTACCGTAATTAGGCTATTAAAGTGCCTGCTTCTAATGTTTACTGCACGGGGAGTTTATACACTTATATTACTTGATGGAACTCTAAAACTGCATAAACAAGGACACAAACACATTTAGAGACTAGGATCCGATGGGGACTTTCTTGCTTCCTTTTAAGGGACGGGGAAACCGCAGGTGGGTGGGGGGAGCCCTGAGCGTTCCTTCAGCTGCGATCTCATCTCGCTGCACTCAAAGTTAAGCAAAAGGCAAAATGTACATTTCATTCCTGAAGTTAGGTATAAAATATGCACAGTCATAACCTTTCACGTGTCATAAATTGACCTGGATGCACTTTCAAAACCTGTATCAACTGTCAGTCAGTTTGTAACTATTTGAACGTGGTCCATTTCATTAAATAGTGATTATCATGCCTGCAAATAAAGAAATAATGAGGAAGTACAGTAACACTTTACAATAAGGTCCCATTAGTTAACATTAGTTCATGCAAGCAACAATGAGCCATACATTTGTTAAGTATTTTGGTACAGTATCTAGTGTTGACATTAGTTGTAAATGGTAAATGGACTGCATTTATATAGCGCTTTCAACAGACTCATGGTAATCAAAGCCCTTGACATATTGCCTCACATTCACCCATTTATTCACTCATTCATACACCGACGGCGGTGTCAGCCATGCAAGGTGCCATCCAGGTTATCAGTTGGAACCAGGGATGAAACCACCAACCTTCCGTTTTGTAGACCACTAGATGAACCACTGAGCCAATGCCGCTCCAGTCAGTAGTTAGGTAGTAGTTAAGAATAATACAATTGCTTATTGTTAGTTCAGGTTAGTGTTTAGGTCCATTAAGCAATATTAACAGGTACAACTTTAAATTTTAATCATGTATTAGTAAATGTTGAAATTATTATTTTTAATTGGTAGTTTTTTTTGAACGAATGTAGTTAACTAACGTTAACATATACGACCTTATTGTAAAGTGTTACCAAAACTACAGCACGCCAAGAGCAATGCTTGCTTTTCAAGATCGGCACCTTTGATAATGCAGTTAGAAACCTGACTCAGGACAGAGCAGCTTGCCCACCCACTGTGCCTCTTATCTTACAGGTTCTCACAAAGCCAAAATGTCTGGTTTAGTTACGGTTAATAGTATGTGCTGGAAAAAGTCAGTGGGCGATAGTTGCGGTTACATCACAGTTTAATGAAAGCCAACAATGGCTCCTGTGAAGGATTGTTTACACACCTTGGATGAAGTTTATCAAATTCATTCATTTGAGATGAAACTGTTTTCCACTGAAATAGATTTAGCTTTTGGCCTTTGGTGGGCCCATCGCTCATTAGGTTTATATGACCGATACCGTTTACCGTCTGCCTACTCGCCTCATCAACCACATCAACCGAACTGACCTAAAAAGATGCATTAGACTCGAGTGTCTGTCCTCACCTCCAGTTCAAAGGGACCCAAAGTAAGCCTTCCTGTTTCATTATTATTGGACGCACTCCACTTGACAATTTTAAAGAGGAAAGCAAGACTAAAAATAGTAACTTCCATCATCTGGTTTGATTTCAGAGTTGTGTGCAAGCAAGGATTTGGGAGGTGCCGTTCGGCGCTCGTCCTGATGGAGTTGAGGAATGGAGACGTAATCCTGCCGCACAGTTATGAGGGCACGGGGTGGTAGAAGTTGCCCCTTCACGCTGATCTTAAAGCAGCGTGATTGGTTTTTTCGTATAGTTAAGATTAAGAATTGGTTAGGGGGAGCTGGTCGTAGATTAGCATAAAAGGGACACTTCTGACAGCGACAGAGTCACGGTCGCGAGGCCGCGGGCTCCCCACATCAAAGAGACTGGCGTGCGGGCTGGAGGGTTAGACTGACAGGCGGTGGGGGCTTAGAAGAGGGGGCTGGGTTCATTTAGGGAGACCAGAACTGAACTTCAAAGCCCTTGTCCCATGGCTCTTAGCACATACAAGGGTAAAATTTTCAATGGTCTCCTACTTGTGTATATAACATCTTAAAGGAGTGTTCATTAACCTCAGTAATGTTTCTCTCACCATGGACTGTGCAGAGATTTCTGTGTCCTCCTGTGTTTCGAATTATGCCTTTTTTTTGCAGATCTAGGATTTCATTTTTTTTTACTTTCAAGTACATATTTGTATATACAAAAGTTTATAAAACTT
Organism: Pseudorasbora parva; assembly: GCF_024679245.1. Classification (NCBI taxonomy): domain Eukaryota; kingdom Metazoa; phylum Chordata; class Actinopteri; order Cypriniformes; family Gobionidae; genus Pseudorasbora; species Pseudorasbora parva. The sequence goes on from NC_090176.1 coordinate 30,179,284, forward strand.
TTTGACTAAAATGTTTATGACTAAAAAATGTTAGTCATATTTACACTACTGTTCAAAAGTTTGAGGTCAATAAGTTTTTTTTTTGTTGAGAAATTAAAGGGTTAGTTCACCCAAAAATGAATTTGTTGTCATTAATGACTCGTTCGTAATGTCGTTCCACACCTGCAAGACCTCCGTTCATCCTCAGAACACAGTTTAAGATATTTTATATTTTAGTATCAGAGCATGTGCAGTCTATGCACACTTTACTGTCCATGTCCAGAAAGGGAATAAAAACATCATCAGTGTAGTCCATATGTGACATCAGTTAGTTAATTAGAATCTCTTGAAGCATCGAAAATACATTTTGGTCCAAAAATAACAAAAACTACGATTTTATTCAGCATCAGTCTTCTCTTCTGCATTTGTTTTCAAACCTCAAATAAAGATTCAAACGGCCATGAATCAGTGAATCGATCAATGATTCGGGTTTCCAATGTCACGTGATTTCAGCAGTTTGGCAGTTTGACACGTGATCCATAGCTTTAATTAGCTTCCATAGATCATTATCTTTCTGGACATGGACAGTAAAGTGTGCATAGACTGCATATGCTCTGGGACTAAAATATAAAATATCTTAAACTGTGTTCCGATGATGAACGGAGGTCTTGGGACGACATTAGCGTGAGTCATTAAAGAAATCAATTAAATTTTTGGGTGAACTAACCCTTTAATACTTTTATAGACATAATGTTACAACAGATTTCTGAATGTTGTTCCCACCCCACGGAAATTTCAAGCAACACAATTGTTATCAACATTGATCATAAGAAATATTTGTATCAAATCAGTTACACTTAAAAATCAGCACTGCATTTAACATTAATCAATACATTGCATTTTTAAATATATTAAATAAAATGTATTCAGTTAAATATAAAACAGAAAACTAGAAAACTGTTTAAATTATGATAGTTTTTGATCAAATAAATGCATAATGCATTAAAAAAACAATAAAAAACAAAATCAAAACAGGCCTTTGTGGTCAGAACAATTTTTATGTTACAGTGAGTATCAATGCTTAGGCCTGTGATGGAGCATTGATGTTCAAGTAGCGCCATGGCAGACAGCAAACTAATGGTTCATTCTTTTATCTGTCTCACAGGGTTTTGTTCACAAGCTCCGTTGTCAATCTTGCCGAGCTTGTAGCCCTGCGGCCTGATCTCGCTCATCTTAAGAAGGTTCTCTACTTCCATGAGAACCAGCTGGTGTATCCAGTCCGCAAGAGTCAAGAAAGGGACTTCCAATATGGTTACAACCAGATCCTCTCATGGTAATAGTAGAGTTTGATGAGCTTTACTAAAGTACCTGTGGAAGAAAAACATACCTTGTGGTTACCAGACATATCTAATGTGCTAGATATTATACATGCTATTTTTATTAAAAAAATATTTTCCACTGTAGAAAAAAAGAATATGCAAATTTATGCAGAACTTAGTTTATACATAAAAAAATATATACATTGTTTTAAGAAGAATGAAAGTGCCCACAAGTCATTTTGTTAATCTTTTTTATTTTTATTTTTTTTTATTTTTTACAGTTCATAGGTATGCATGACAAAATATAATTTATAGTAGGATGGCAGAGTATATATGCCATTTTTAATTCATAGCTAATGACATTAAACATTTGTCTATCAATGGTTGAACTAGACATTTCCAAAAATCTGGTCATTTTAATGCATGTTTGTATGTCAGTACAAGTAACAAGTACCATTTCTGTACCAGAATGGATTTTAATTCACAAGAGAGACAGTGTGTCTGAGAATAGTTTATCATGCGCGTTACTTGGCATGATGTGATTGGTTAATTATGGGATCGTATAATGGCACTCTAATTCTTAAGAACTCAATGTTTTAAAGCCTAATGTCATAATCAATCTTGATGCTTGAAAGAAAGGGTTTTAAGAGCTCTAATTGGAATACATTGTGATTGTTGTCTGTCAGAATATCATGTCAATAATTCAAAGGCCCTTTGCTTGCTCAACTTTATTAACGTGGCAGAACAGTGACACAAAAAAGAGCTCTCCTCTTCTAATTCACTCTCTAATTGAGTGCAATGCAGTGATTGATTCTGGCAATTGGGGTTAATCAGTGTGCCATTTAAAAACATGGTGTGTTTGTGGATTCTAATCAACATGTATTAGATATTTTAAGTGACTAGTTACTGTAGTCGTCTGCTAAGCGCAGCTGTACATATATGAGTGAAGTTCGCCTTTCAAAACGTATGTTGTTTTCAATAATGCTTATCTTCGAGAATTAATTAAGGAGATTTACTGTGACAGTTGTTGTTACATTTTGTGGCTTTGTTTGTCAGAGGTTTTCTTCCTTCATCATCTGAAATTACTCTGTTTTCCCAGCCTGGTTGCGGATGTGGTGGCGTTCAACTCCTCGTTCAACATGGAGTCCTTCCTCTCCTCCATCTCCACCTTCATGAGGACCATGCCCGACCATCGGCCCAAAGATCTGGACAGGCTCATCCGACCCAAGTGCCGCGTCCTCCACTTCCCAATTCGCTTTCCCGATGTCACAAGGTCTGTTTTCTTTATATCCCTCACCACAGCCTTCTAGGGATCACTCCTCCACTGATTAAAAAATGTGCTTGCAAGTTCACTCTTAATCCGCCCCCAAAAGCTGATCGCGTATGCAAGCGTGGTTAATGGCGAGTGGGCAAAGTTGTGTAAGAAAGTGATTAGAATAGACAGCTTTAATATCCTGTGTGGATCACTTGACACGCTCCGGCTACAGATACGTGCTTTTGCTTGGGCGCACATGCATGGACATACACAACATGCCCACTGGGACAGAAAGCGATTTCTTTGTGTTATCGTCTGTTTGATTGTAGATAGTGTAGATATTAGTGTTTGATTTTTGTGTGGCTGAGCGACCGCAGTATAATAATTTGTGAGGATTTTTACTCAGGGCATTTCATCTGCATTCAATGTCAACAAATCAAACTGTTTTATTGGAAAGGTTATTAAAAATGTACCATGTTTCCAAAAACATTTTCAGACACAAGCAAATCTAGTGAACTGATTATTCATGCGCTGCCATTTAGTTAGTTATCATGAAAAATGTTTTTATTTAAAATAAAATCTTACCTTTTGAAATTGTTTAATTAGAGAACAAACCAATTAAAAGCAAATATTTAAAATGCGTGATGTCCTTGTGATCTCACCCGCAAGTCCCCGAATTGATTTTTACTTTTATTCTCTGAGGTCTCTGAGCACACTGCTCCCCCCCTACAGCTTTAAAATCTCACTGTGCTGTGTACTTCGTTTTGACTTGCGCAGTCTAGATTGGCTTCAGAATTTGCTTCTCGAACTGTCGTCTTCGATCAGCAAGCATGGGTGGTGCTTTTTTCATCGCCCCTTTCCAAAGCAATGTCAAGAATAAGTCGGCTAGAAGCAACTCCACGGAGGGGCCTGTATCTTATTAGATTCCTAATGAACAGCAAGCAGGACCCGAAACGAGTGGAACAATATTGCTAATTCATTTTGATTCAAGGCATTCTTGGGCTGGCTTATGTGTGCTGGTTTAAAGATTACAGAGGCTGTAAGCATGTAGTGCATTCTATTTCACATCCTCCCATAGCTGTATAGCAGTCATTGTCATTCTGATGTGCGTGTCGCTATTGAATTAGAAATATGTGAAAAGTTGTGGATCGGTTGCAAAATTAGTTAGTAGGTTTCATAATACAAACTTTATATTACATTAAAATCTGAGGATTGAGGTTAAGTTTTATTATATATATATATATATATATATATATATATATATATATATATATATATATATATATATATATATATATATATATATATATATATATATATATATGTATATGTATATATATATGAAATATATACATTTAGAAATATATATATATATATAAAATATATACATTTAGAAATATTTATATATATATATATATATATATATATATATATATATATATATATATATATAAAAAATATATACATTTAGAAATATGAATATAAAAATTATACACAAAATGATATAAAAAAGGATATATATGAAGATTTTAAATACATTTAAAATAAAATATACATGTAAACACACAAAGACCCAGTATTATAGAAGCGTAATCTGTATATTTGAATCTGAATTTCTATATATGCGTTAGCTCAGCATAAAAGGGTCATGTCATATATTATCACATTTTTCAGTTTTATATGTTTGCTGTCCATTACTTTTCTCCCTTCTCTTTGTTCTTTCTATCTGTATATCTAAAATGTTTATCTTCAGGTCTGAGCGAGGCATGCTTTCCATTATCTCTCTGATGCATGATTTTTTTTTTGCATTAGTCAGTTCTTTGTTGACAAAATCAAGATTTTTAATGCACACTTAAAAGAAATATCCAGCCGCTTTGTGTTTTCAAGTTTGTTTTTCGTGATTTAGAAGAGCCAGACCGGTGTAGATCACTGAGGTCACGTTTCAGTGTTTGTCATCACTAAAACAGCTGTGCACGCTTTGCTGTATTTTTTTAATGCACCTATATTGATAACATAGCTCTCCCTTTTTGTTAAAGAAAATACTTTTGCAAACTGAATTAAAAAAAGCACTGTACTGATGGAATTGATTTTTGATGAAATCGGAGAGCTCTCTGATCCCTCCATACACATCAATTTAATTAAAAATTTAAAGACCTAGAAAGGTGTTAAAAAGATTGTTAAAACCAACCATATGACTCCAGTGGATCAACCTTAATTTTATGAAGTGACGAGAATACTTTGTGTGAAGAAAAAATTCAAACAAAAATAATGACTTTATTCAACAATTTCGTTCTAGCCTGTGTTAGTCTCCTACGCAGTTTACATTGTAAACAGTGCATCTCCCACGTCATCATCACGTGAACAGCATCAGCTTCCGGAGAATTTAAAATAAAAATCTAATTTAAAATAAATAAAATCATAAATTGTGCTCAGAACAGATTGGTGAGCACTTTTGTACTCTTACCTGATTTGCATTATTCTTTCGATGAACATTGATTCAAATTACTCTTGTATCACAGTTTTAAGGTCACGGTTTCAATACGGTTCGGTAGGTATGTGCTATGTTCAGGAAAAAAGGACTACTGTCAAAAATAAACAAAGAAAAGAAAATAAGAACAAATCATCAAACTACTAGTAGCACAAATAAGTACAATAGAGCAAAAAATACAAATAAAATAAACAGAGCTTTTCAGGTAAGTCTAAAAGCCCATTCAAACCAAGGATGATAACTATAAAAATAACTATTTTATTGACCACACCAGTAGATGATATTGCTCTGATTATTCTAAGTACACACTTGTCTGTTACTTTAAATGCTCAAGCTCATTACAGCAGGGTGGATTCTGATTAGTTGTCAATGTTTTTATCGTTCATCAGCTGGATAAAATCATTCTGAAAGTGATTCAAACGATATTGTTTCTCTTGTTATTGTTATAGTTGTGGTATGAACTCTGCTATTCTTTAATATTGAGAACCAAGGCCGTACCATGTCTTGAACATTGGGGGGACCAATTTTTTCTTTTATTTTTATAAAGCATAGAGAAACTGAATTAAATAAGTCTAATTCTAGTTGGGAAATAATCCTTTTGGGACTGTGGCGAGGTTTGCGAGCGAGAGACGTGGGAGGAGTGAGCGAGACCGGTGCGAGGTCTCTGATGAGGGAACTCTGAGGCATATAAGGACGAGCAACACCAGTGGAGGGGACTTGTCCCCCTCATTGTCTATCGTGGTTACGGCCCTGTTGAGAACGATTTTTAGAACTATTTATATTTATACGATTTTAAAACTATATCGTCCTAGGTGTGAATGGGCCTTAACGGTACTTTTCAGTTAAAGAAAATGAATCAAATAAAAAATAACATGCATATAATCGCTCTAAAAATTAAATAAAGATGAATCCTTATTAAAGTTACAAAAGTTATTCATTAAGTCAAGAGCAGCGAGCTATTTTTTTAAACAATAAAAACACAGAAGAACAGAAGAAGGAATATTATGGTGCTGTCACTTTAAGAAACAGTACATGAATCTAATATACTTACAATGTACACATGCATACTCATCAAAACAGGCATGTAAAAACACTGCGTTGTCAAAGTTGATATTGCTATATACAAATCATCTGACACTATTATCGCCATTTCTGTCATCCGGCGTGTTTGTTTACTCTAAAGACATGTTTGACCACAAGAGATTTTGAGAGATTTCCCATGTTCACAGTCTGGAATCTGGTTGTTTGTGAATAGAATCTGTTATTGTGTGGTCACATCGAGGCACTCCACACACTACAGGAACAAAATTGTCAAAAGTTTGTTTTTATCATCGTTTGTGGTCTCTCACATTTTGAGAGTATCACTAGTGTAGTGTCCGTTCTCGAAGCATATATGTGTGAGGCACGCCACTTCTCGAGATTCTTCAATATTAGTTGTTGATTACTACCGAAGCTTTGAAGCTCCAAAAAAATGGTATTCGGACCAGCCCTAGTGTGGGCCAGCCTTTATGTGGCGATGTAGCACTGGCCCGATCATGACAACGATGCTTCCGTCAACTGTCCTGAGCCCTGTCCAGCACTTTCATTATTGTTTTGTGAGTGTCCGAATTAGCACAGAGTGTCTGTTTTGAACACAGAAGGTAATGTGTGCTGTTTCGTTCTCTCCTGCGCATCAACGCCCGGGTGATGATGGCATAAATGGTACTGGTCATATTAGAGCATATGGGACTCGCATTGAACAAAGTTTACAAATAGTGACTCTTTATATTGAGAGAGATTTATATTGATGATTTATATGATGCAGGCGGCAGCTCCTTGTCTCCTTCGTTTGCCATACTGAGCTGCAACGCACAACATGTGAGGAACTAAGATGTCAGAAATACATTTACATACTAACAGTTGATTGGACAGATACTCTGATGTGAAACGCATGCTGAGCATATCCATCGACGGAAACATACATTAGCAGAACTCTCGCGCTACTATCGATGCGTCGGCAGGTTTGATTTTTACAGAGAACTGTTATACCCCTAATAGCATGTGCAAATAAAGAGCATTATCAGTGTGCACTCTTAATTGGATCCCACCCTTTGTCTTTGTGTTTGTATGTCTATGTGTGTTTTTTGTTGTTTTTTGTTTCTGTGAGGGGATGGATGTGCCCCTACGCTTGGTTGGATGACAAATTTGCCCTGTGTGTAAAATGTGGGTTAAGATGACATTAGTAATGTTGGTCCACACTACTGTGTGTGCATGTTTGCGAGTGTGTTTGTCCATATCATGGGTAAGAGACGCTGTAAGTAAGCTGACACTGATGACGCAGGGCTCTCGCCTACAGTGTTTCTCAGCTCATTTTCAGATGGTAATTCGCCCCTTCCAAAGCAAACTCACAGAGTGTAAGGAAACGATTATATGCATGGCCGGCCATCCGTCAACATGCCCTGGGTTCTTTTCTCAGCAACCAACTTTGTCCAAGCCTTTTAAGAATTTAAAAATATTCCCAGAGACAAACAAGAGAAGAAACAGAGTATTTGATATGAAATGTCTCGCAGGTGGGCTCCCGTTGGTCCCTTGTTTTTGTGATGCATATTTCTTATTTATTTCATTCTTTTGTTCTTTTTCTGTCAAAACAAACAAACAAGAACAAAGAAGTAAAATTATTATAATTATGAAAATATTGGCTCTACTGTCATACCATATTCTCAACAGATGCTGTTAAAAACAGAAAGGACTGAATGATATCAAGAATACTGATATAAAACGCAAGGTATAGCCGTGCGAGGACAGCCCAGAAAGGTTAGTATAAGGAAACTCCCTTTAAAGTAAATAAAGTACCGGGTTAGCCCGCAGTCACCATCCCCATTTAGTGGAGAAAGATGGAGAAAAATAAACAAGGTAAAAGTAACCTCAGAATGAAAACATATTTTGCAATATCTCATTGAATGTTGGATAATCCAAAGAAATCTCTTTTTTAAAAGCTTCTATTCCCTCGCAGTGTCCTTTGGATCAACTTCATCAGACCTCACTTATTAATTGGCTTTCTGCTTGTAGCGGTAATTCAATCGCGATTGACCTTAGTGAGCAGGAGCCCAGCTGAGCAAGGCCATACCACATCATCAATCACTGAAATCCACAACGCTGGTGGCCTCTATTAAAGGCCAGTCTTTGTATTAAAACACAACAGGCCAACTGGGCATGTTTGCATAAAGTCACATGACAATCAGGTGTCCTTTCATGAGTTTCAGCCCGAAGGAGCCGCCACATCACAAAGACACTCATGGAAGGAGGACTCAAATGTAATGCTGCTCTGATTTCCATTGTTCTCCGCTCTGGCAGAAGAGTGAATTTGGTTTCCATAGCTCTTAACTGGCATCAGATGTTTGCAGAAAGTCCCACCCGATTGGAGTGCTAAGATTGATGACCAGCACTGTATTGATCCCAATGCTGTGATCTAAAACAATGACAGTCCCTCCTAATAGGGGGAACACAGTGCTATCAAGCTCATCGAAGGGAAAATCTTTCACAGGAATCTCTTGCTAGACTCTTGTTGTCAGGAGGACCAGGTTTTCATTAGCCCATTTAACTCAGCACAGATAACTGAAGCTACTTTTCAAAGTTGGTGGGGAAAAGAGGGTATTTGGCTGCTTTTTAAAAAGCAGTTCAAAGGCATGGATGTGACTCTCTGTAAGGCGGCCTGCCGCCAATGACTGACTGGCGGAGCGATTCTGTTACTGAAGCAGATGGCAGGATATCCTGCTGTAGAGATTGTCTCAGAACGGTTCAAAGGGAACAGCGCAGTGGAAATTATGCGCCTTGGTCCCATATCGAAGTAATAAAGTCGCATCAAAGACGCCGATTACCTTGTTACATAAACCAGCGCCACGGCTTCATAGTTTTGTGGGTTACATTATTTAATTGAAGCGAGTGGGTGTGTTTTTGTAGAAATGTGTGTAGAACATTGAGTTGTGAACTTCACTCAGTGATTTCGTCCCTGGATGGCGGAGGAAACTATTCCAGTGTATTGGAAAATTTGCTGTTGGTCCAGCACAAGCATGTTTTGTAAATACGCATAACTAATAAAAGCTGCTTTTGTGATATAGCTGCCCTTTATCTGCTTATGTTGAACTTCTGCTAATCCTGCTTTTCATACTTGCTCAGGTCCCCGTGGAGGCCTTGATTATCACTGTACTCCCTTGGAGTCGGTAGCCACCAGCGGTCAGAAACTCATCACTTGGCACCCAAGCTCCAAATCCTCATGCGTCTTGCTACTCATCCCGTAGCACTCTCTTTTTTGATTGCTCTTAAGCCTTAATGTGGGCAGGATGGGGTGATGAGGAGATGGGCTTTCTTAATCAAATCGCTGAGCGTTTAATCTTGTCGGTGAAACATCTGGCGGGCACCTTTTCTCATTTGTTTCTTTGACATCGGATTCCACCACCTCGTGCTCGGAGGACATTTTCAAAAGGGATCTCTATCCTTGTGGCACGAAGACTCTTCAGTATGTGCCCTGTGAAAATAATCCAATGGTAAAGCCCAAAGGTATGGCATGCGTCTGATCTCCAGATCACGTGTGCCAGGAACGAACCACAATTGAGTCCATATGGTGCTTTCAAGTGCTAGGAGCGAACCGTGATAAATAGGAATGAATCAAGGATAAAGCCCCTGGCTTCAGAGATTTGTCCCAAGCAGCTGGCTTGTGGCCATAGGTTTTGGCATGATGTAATCAGGACATGCAGGTATTTATAAAACACAAGTAAAAATGTGTCTTCGTTGATTGTTTGTTCTTGACAAGGGGGATATGTAATCAAGTGCATCACCAGGTATGCATTTTCTAGTCTCAAAATACCATTTTAGAAACTCAATCAAATTGAATACTTAAAACAATTATTACGGTATTATGTAGAGAGGGAGTTTGCTGTATTTACTGTGAACCGAGAGGCACTAAGATGCTTCCGGATCACAAGCTGCTCTAAAACACATCAGCGCATCTGGCTATACAGTTATTTAATTTGTTGTATAGTGCACTACACTATATCGCGATTATCTTGCATTCCCATTTATTTATTTCAATTTGAGATTTGATATAATTAATTATTAGCTTTTCATCAACTCACCAACCCCCTTGCAGTTCAATCACAAACCCCAAGGGGTTTCCGAACCCTTCTTTTAGAAACCTTAGTTTAGTTTGATGTGGCCGTTGTATATTTAGCCAACAGCCTTTATAAAGACTGATGTTACATTCACATTCTTTTCTGCAGTGCCCTGCAAGAATGTCTTTTGGAGTTCAACCGTTCTCTTGGAAGACAAATACTTGAGTTCTCTACCTGATACAGACATGGCATTTTCATCCTGCTTATACCTGCTCAGCTTATTAAAAAAAAGAAGAGAACATGTAAGCAAAGTACAGACAGTGAAATGTGACATCAGGGCTCATGATCCAAATGTAATTGAAACAGAACTGGCCTACTGTTTTGCCTACTCTCCTGTCTCTATGGAAACAGCACCTTTACACAAATTAACTTTCTACAATGATGACTGATTATTTTAAACTAGTTTCAATCTCCTATCTTCTATTAAAGGGATAGTTCATCCAAAAACAAATGAAGATTTTTAACTCCAACCGTTGCTCGTATAATGCATGTCAATGTGGTCTATAAGAATAAGATTATATTAGAATAAGACCCCATTGACATGCATTATACGAGCAACGGTTGGAGTTAAAAATCTTCATTTGTGTTCTACTGAAGAAACAAACACACCTACATCTTGGATGCCCTGGGGGTAAGCAGATAAACATCACATTTTCATTTTAGGGTGATCTATCCCTTTAAGCAAAGACATTTCTGTTTACAATAAAACACTACATTGCCACTGATAATGTCTAACATCCTACTAACATCCTACTACACGAAAAGATTGTTAAATATGATGAACAGCTATGTGCTTGTAAAGGACTAAGATGTCGAGATTTTGTTTGAAGTGATCAGGCTGTTATGTCTCTGTTTCACATGACAGATGTCATAGAATGGGCAGATTTTGACACAACTGCACAAGCCATGTCAGATTTGGGAAGCCATATGCACATTACATAATAGAGAAAGTCTGTCATTGCTAAGGCATTCCATAACCCGATACAATCATATCCGTCATCTGCGTTAAATGGAAATGGGGCAAGGCTGTAGTGTCGCTGGAAACCTCTACTAGCCTTCTGTTTGGTTACCTCCTGTGACCTACTTTAGCTCTACTGCATGTCAGCCTTTGTCATTAAAATTTGGAGTCCTCATCCCAACGCCCTCAGAGGTATGATATTTTTCATTCTCAGTGTCACGTAGAGTAGACTAAAGTCCAGGATGTGTGCCACAGTTGGGACAGGAAGTTTGGCGTTTGACTATGAGGTCAGTTGGTAATAATGAATGTAGATGTTAATGTGCAGTAATGACCTTCTCTGTCCACATCTCAGAGGCTCTCTTCAGGTCTCCTGTGCCCATCATACCAGACCTCTGTCAAGCCACCCTACAGGGCACCCACACTGATGAGACTAATGCTGGCCACGGTGCTTTCAGAACGACACACTTGGCCGCATTAAACCTTTGCGTGATCGGTCGCTTTCCCTCAGTGGGCAGAGAGTTTTACAGGGAGGTTTCAGGTTCAATACAAAGTTAAATTGACAGTGTTTATGGCATAATGTCTTTTATCACTGACAATAATTATTAAAAAAAAATATTTCTTATTATTATTGGAGCTGATAGCAAACAATTCATAGCCACAAAACTTAAATATTTATATTACTATTGGGAAATGTTCTTACAATTTAAAACAATGTTGTTGTTTTTTATATATTTTATTTATTCCTGTATTGGTGTGCTGAATTTTCAGCATCATTACTCCAGTCTTCAGTGTCACATAGTCCTTCAGAAATCATTCTAAAATACTGATTTGATGCTCAAGACACATTTCTTATTATCATCAATGTTGAAAATAGTTGTGCTGCTTAATATTTGTGGAAATATTTTGTAAACTTTGTAAATCTACACTGTAAAAAAAAGGCACATTTTGAACTTTTGCAGTAGAATCGACTTGGATGTTTAAGTTATTTCAACTTATTATTATTATGTTAAACTGACTTTAAAAAATGAGTTACATCTTGTATAACTAATAAATACAAGTTTAACATTTCTTAACTTATATTGATGAGTTAAAACAATGTAAAAACCTATGTTGTCATAACTTATTGAACATATAATTTTTTACAGTGTATTTACTGTCAGTTTTAATCTTTTTGATTTCATGCTGAATAAAAACATGGGTAACACTTTACTTAAAGCCCATATGAATAATGCATTATAAAGGTATTTATAATGTAAATTATAATACATCATATCTTCTATTTCATAAATAATTGTAACTGAAGTAAAAAAAAAAAAAAAAAGGCATAATAATGCTTGCTGCAGGTGGCTGTTTATGTGTTTTAATGCATAATATTTTCTAAAATTGTGGTCAATGAATAGAAAAGTATTATAATGTTATAATAATAATAATAATAATAATAATAATAATAATAATAATAATAATAATAATAATAATAATATTTTTTTATTTATAACACTTTTAATTCCGAAGAATCTCAAAGTGATACAATAGAAATTACAAAGAAAAGAAAATAACAAAAAAATAATACAAAGTCAAAATATAAATGTGGTTAGAATTATTCATGAGATCATACAATGCATTATAAGGTTCATTATGAGGTAGAAATTCTGCATTAAAAATATGCTATACATAAGGGCTTTAAGTAAAGTGTTACCAAAACATTAATTTCTGTCTTCAAAATGTATGTTTACATTTGTAACGTTATAGGCAATCCTTCTCTTTCAACGCCAGTAGTCAAAGTAACCAAGGTTATTGAACTTTTTTGTTATAATTTCATGCAACTCAGTCAAACTTGTGCTTTTAAAGGGAAAGCGCTCTCAAAGGATGTAACATTTGCTATAATCTTTCACTTCTTGACGACTCTACATTTTAGTTAATACGTGCTTTAACAAAACGATTTCAATTTTTATAGCCTTTGGGCCATGTTTACTTCAATTGTAAGCGCCTCATTGCCATCACATTTTCAATTTTTGCATATGTTTTTGGTATTAGTCAACATTATGCAGCAATTGAGGTTAACTTGTAATGAACCCAGTTACTTAAAGTTATCGAGAGCAACCCCGGAGAACTGCCGGAGAAAGTTTGCACAGCTCACACGTAGCTCTCTCCGCTTCTAAGCCGTCACAACGGCCAACCTCAAGATCAATGGAATTTTTCATTAGCCTGGGAAAAAGAGACCGCTTGTGATTATTGCCAATAAAGGAAATTAGATGAAATGATTTTTGACTTTGATTTTCCTTCCTCCCTCTTTTCCCCAACCATCCTTTCACATTTAATCAAATGCAAGGTAAAAGTCATCTCTGAAATTGCGCCTGATTTATAAATAAGCTAATTGGTGGCATTCTCCCTCTCCTGTCAGTGGACACGGCTGTGTTTTTATTGCCTAGTCAAAACCTCCTCGTGTAATTTTCAAAATGGCCCTCGAAATGAAATTTTCCTCCCAGCTTGCAAGGCAGCTCCATCCCTCATACCTTGCCGCAACCACCTTCTTGTCATCTCTTTAGTGCAGCTTTATGTAGCCTGGCTCCCTTGTCCACATCTGTTAGTTAATTCATCCATTGTGAAACTCTTCCCTGGCACTTTTATCAATGGCTAATCTAATGGAGGTGAACTGTTGACTGACTGCTCTCATTGATACTCTGTCTTTCTCAGGGACGTTTGGAGAATTATAATGGCACCGTTTCATATTTGGATAGCCATTGATCGCTGCAGAGTGCATATTTACTGAGATGAATACGGGATTAGGGCAACGCGTCTGAAACGACAACTTCAAAAGAGCAAATAGTGAATGTGCTCTGGACATTTATTCTGAGGCTTTAACAGCTTTCTTTGAAGGTTCTTCCATTCAGACCTTAATTTACCTATCTGTATTTGACTAACACTTCCTGAACTCGATTTCATCTAGACGAAAGTGCGGTCAGAATGCACAAACACGCTTGTGTCCTGTACCCGGAAATGCTTTCAACACAGTTAAGAAGTTGAACCAATGAGAAAAGGGAAATAAAGTGCCACTTTGTCTTCTTGTATAATTATTCATGACCGGTACACAGCTAACTCGGAAAAAGTGGGCGGTAGAAATACACCCAAAATTGTGGTGAGTCTAGGCAGCCATCTGAATGCAACTCAGAGAGAAACTCTCTTTACACTCGACTGCCTTTACAGCCCCTTTTGTTTTGAAGTCGATGAGTTCTCCAGCACTTGGAAGGATCCACATATATTATAAACATATTGTGGGAAGTCGTGCTAAATCGGTTAGTAGTTTGTCATGTTGTATTGCTTCCCTCCACCACAGAGACTTTGGCTCACAGAAATACATATAAGTGCCACTTAGGACATCCTCTTTATTCAAGCCAATTTAATGAACTGTACTATTACATTATTTTTTATTTCATTTCTTATTTTTTCATTTTATTTTGTTAACTTTTATATTTGATTTAATCTTCCCTTCCCAAACGTGCCTTGTTACAGAGTGGCAATGTTAAATTACTTGTTTTAAAAAGAAAGAGGATCTACTGTAACCGTAATGGAAGCTTGCATCAGCAGCCAAGTGTTTGCTGTTAGTGATCTGCTCATTAATCTTCGGAAAATTTATGTTGCATCATGAATATCTTGAAGGGCTTTTGTAAATGTTTTGACTTGTTTTGGACTCAATCTGGACTAAAGATAGTGCCATATATCTTTCTTCGGTTTTGCTCCACTGCAAAAAATAATAGCGCGTCAGTAAGCATGGGGGAATCTCGCTCTCAAGCAGCTAATTGGCTCGCGTCCATCACACAACCTACAATTAGGACTCGCGGTGCCATCGAGGCAGCGCATGGGCTGTGCAGTCGCAGAGAACGGAGAAAGTGCTTTCTGCGTTTCATGGATTGCTTTTGGCAGAGAATTATGTGAAAATGTGACTTGTTTTAACTTCTTTAACTTGCAATAATCATCGTGGTTGCAGAATACATCAGTCCGGCTGTGTGCAAGACATATTTTAAGGCCGGGGAGAGAGAAATGCCACATGAGGGCCCTTTTTTCTTTTTTAAAATGTGGTTTTAGTTACCTTCTTTGTTTATTTTGTTCAAACATGTAATGTTCTGACTGGTGTAGCATATGAATTATTTGCTCCTTATGTTGTTTTTCATTATAGAAATCAGTGAAGGTTTAAGGAAAAACATCTTTGAATTAGGAATGTGTTTACAGTCGTAGTGTTTTTTATTTCATTTTTTAAAAATAGTTTTTTCCGTAGTTTCTCTTATGTGTGTTTTATAGGGCTTTTCCCCTTTCGTCCTCAGATTCCTCCCTGCACACAAACGTCTCAGGCATTCAGTGCGGTGTGATGATATCCACGCTCTGGCAGCTCAAAGCCACGCTCAGACATCAGGTCCAAGGTAATGCTCTGTAGCACTGAAGGCTGTTTGCACATTAAAATGGCTAAGACTGGTTATTTCTTGAGTAAATTATGGGGGCCTAACTAATGACCTTATAATAAACACCATCAGTTGTCCAGACCTCACGATAGACTCGGAGCCACCTGAGAAGGTTCTTAATGTGGAGGGGCCGCAGCAGTCCTTGAAGCCCACGAGTATTACACCCCATCAGGAGACATTGGAGAAGGAGCCAGTGTCCCGTCCGTATGATGATGAGAGAGGAAAACTTCGGCCACTCCACATAGTCTGGCCACACCGCTGGTGAGACGTACATGAAAACATTTGATGCATTTATTCATGAAGAGCTTATTTAACATCCATGTATTTATAGAAATGTGGATTTTACAAAATACTTTCAATCATTCATTAACTAACTTATTCTTCATTCATAATTATAATGAATTTCAAAGCATTGTAAAGATATTTCTTCAACTTTGGGCACTTTTGATCTTGTATATTTGCTTGCAAGGGTTATTTCACCTAAAAATAAAAATTATGTCATCAATTACTTACCCTCATGTCGTTCGACACCCGTAAGACCTCTGTTCATCTTCAGAACACAAATTGAGATATTTTTTTTGAAAACCGTTTGCTCAGAAAGGCCTTCATTGACACGAATGACATTTCTTCTCTCAAGACCCATAAAATGCACTAAAGACATCTTTACAAAGTCCATCTCACTACAGTGGTTCTACAATATTTTTTTGAAGCGACGAGAATAGTTTTTGTGCGCAAAAAATAAATAAATAACGACTTGTATAGTGATGGCCGATTTCAAAACATCCCTTCCTGAAGCGTCGGAGCGTTATGAATCAGCGTATCGGCAAACTGCTGAGCTGACGTAACTTTGGCAATCCAAACCGCAGATTCGATACACTGATTCATAACGAATTAGAACGGTTCGAAGCTTTACGAAGCTGTGTTTTGAAATCAGTCATCGCTATATAAGTCGTTTTTTTTTTTTTGCGCACAAAAACTATTCTTGTTGCTTCATAAAATGATTGTAGAACCACTGTAGTGAAATGGAATTTTTAATGGTGTCTTAGTGCCTTCTATGGGTCTTGAGAGAGGAAATGTCATTGTGGCCAATGATGGCCTTTCTAAGCCAACGTTTTTCAACAAAAATATCTCGAAGAAAATGTTTCGAAGATGAACAAAGGTCTTACGGGTGTCGAATGACATATGGGTAAGTAATTAATGACATCATTTTTATTTTTGGGTGAACTAACCCTTTAATGCTTAAACTAATGCAAAAACGACTTAACGATACTTAAACAAACATGCTTACATAAATAGGTTTTGATAACATTGTGGTTAAATGACAATTTTTTTTTTGGAATAAAATGGATGACTATTTGTCTTTCTAAGACTAATTTCATATCTAGCATTTTTTTGTATTCTTAAATACACACAATTAATATATATATTCCTTTTGTGAATTTGTTAAAATGGCATTTTCCTGCTATAAATATTGGAATAGTTTTGATTATTTCTTTTTATTTGTTTATACAATCATAGTTTTAAAATAGAGTTTAAAATGTAACATATGAACTTCTGTCTAGCAAAGGTACTACAATAAAATGTTAGGTATAAGGAATTTGAAAGTAGATAGAAGTAAATTAAATAAATAACTAAGGCATGGTAAAATAAAAACAATTAAATCAAAAAAAGAAGAAAAATTCCTGTTGTCATAAAAATCAACCCCATGGTACATGAAAGTGCTGCTGCTTTCAATTGTGGAAACTGCAGAATTGAACAATTCTAGAAGATTGTCGAGCATTTTCATGTTGAAATAATAGCTTTTAGCTGTCACTGTTCCCACTAAACAAAGCACTCACACAGAAATGTAATGCAAGGACCTTATTTCTCAGCAGACTTCAAACACATGCGACATGAAAGCGCCTCAAACATCAACCTGTACACAACTACCATTCTGTGAGTTATTTGCTTTGGGCTGTCCAGGGAATTGTTTGACAGTACAGCAGAGGCATGGCAAATGGATAACATGCTTGTTTTGGTACAATATGCATAGATAGACCACTGGTTCGAAGCAGTTTGAAGCGTGTAATGTGTCCTCCGACCCCCTCGATGGTTGTGGGCCGGATTATATATTTCAGCATCATCTCATTGTTTTCTCAAAATTAATCTTGGCGAAAGCCACTGTTAGAATATTATCAGTGACATCGCCATTTGATTCCTCTCATAACATTTTTAAAATGTTTGTATGAACACAATCTCAAGTGCAGAAACAGCAACAGAAGTCTGTGCCGTTGAGTTTTGTTCACAGGGACCATTGGGGGAGGGATGAGAAAATATTTTATTGCCCGCAGGATTGCTCTGTGGTTTTTGTTGAAGTTTAAATATCTTCCACTCCCCATATTTTAGACCTCCTCTTGGCATGAGTGGAAACCAAACAGCATTGTATCTCTACCTCATCTGCCATGGGCTGAGAAAAAAGAAAAAAAAGAAACTGTTGCACAAGCCACATATTTCTCCCATGACTCTTTGCTCATCTCTTGGCAGTGATGATATGTTTCCTTACCAAAAAACACCCATAAATCAGATTAACAACCGAAAAGACCACCGGTGTCGAAGTTTGATGCTGGCACAGGGATTTTGCAATGTTTGTTTGTGTTATGTATCTGTCATTCACCTACTCTTGTATCAGTAACAAAACCATCCATTGTGTAATCTCTTCAAAACTGAGCAAAACACAGATGGATTAGCGCTGTTAACATCCGTGCCTCGTAAACGTTGGCTTTGGTCCGAGTTAAATTGGGATTTACACAGGGCGAGAGCTGCTGGAAAATAAGAAGGGGCTTGGATTATCTTTGACAGTGTGTCCCATTTCATCCTTTTTTCCTTTTTTTCCAGCCTCTCTTTTTGTCATCATCACTGGTTGCAGATTGTTAATCTCCATGTGGCCTGGATAGGTCTTCATCCGTTGGATTACAGGACTGTCTTATTGCAGGCGCTGACTGGGGCGTATGGTCAGAGAGGGCAGCTGTTTGCAGGTGCATGTGATGAGAGCTTAAATTTGCTTCTGAAAAGCCCATTTACCTAAGAGAGCAACCTTGATTTTCACAGTGACCAAAAGGCACATGTTCTTACCAACCCCCACACCCAAAAACAAAACAAAAAAAACAACTCCAGTAAAGAAAACATTTACTAAAGTACACCATCAGACAGTCACATGGGCTGGCATGGGTTTTCCCTCTGCTGGACCTTTGTGTTTCAGGCGATCGTTCTCTGCAGGCAATTACGCAATGTTTTTTTCTCCTTCTTCTGTGGCCTGTCTTGAAATCCAGACATATTTGTGTATCTCTCGGTCTTCCCAGACTGTGCAGCGGGCACTAATGACCAAGTAAAAAAGACACGGCCACTGACTCGTCACCACACTGTGCTGGCATGGATCGTGACTGGTTCCACAACTCCTCCTGCGCTGCTCATCGCCAGAGCCGTGCCGCCGAGACCCCCATTAGAGAGGGACGGTGCTTGGAAGGACATGATATGTTGGAATTTTGAAAACGGCACAAAGGATTTAAGGCTGACTTGTGTGCAAACATCAAAAGTCAAATATTTTCTGGAATTCTGCCTTTGCTCGCAATTAAAACTAATGAATCAGGGTCAGGAAACAGTAGAGAAGTGGAAAACGAATCGTTTACTGACAGTCCAAATGCTATCAAAGACGTCAGCACATGCATTTTCACAACCATCCGTATATAGCCTTATTATGGCCCCACCATGCACCCCTCCCAGCGGAGGAACAGTGAGAACGATCGACACGGTCATGGTTTGTTTTGTCTTGTTTTACCGGAGGCTTTGCCTCCGCTATTTTCAGCTGACCCTAATCAATCCCCAGATAACTGAATCCTGGTCTTTCAAGAGCCCCATTAATTAGCCCTTTCGCTTCCTTCTGATTTGAATCCTTTAACGTCATGCTTTTGCAGTAAATAGAGTTTTAATTTTAAAACATGCACCTCATGGGTGCGACTTAAAGGGGAATATTTAATCATAGCTGTCTAAATGAGAGGATCATATTCTTTTAAGTGGTACCGGATGACTGCTAATGAGGATTTGCTGGGTCCCTGCAGAACCCTTTTTTTCATATTTGTTTTATTTGGTTTCTGTCTCATTGCACTCTAAGGTCAAAGGGTAAGAAAATTCCCTATTTTAGTATTAGGAAGTAACATAGTGTGTATACAGTATGTAGGCATTTACACTACTGTTTAAAAGTTTGGTGGCAGTACGATTGTTGTTGTTGTTGTTGAAAGAAATTATTCATTGGGTGCATTGAATTGTTCAAAAGTTCTCTCTCTCTCTCTCTCTCTCTCTCTCTCTCTCTCTCTCTCTCTCCCTCTCCCTCTTCCTCTTCCTCTTCCTCTTCCTCTTCCTTTTCCTCTTCCTCCTCTGTGTGTGTGTGTGGTTTCAAGCATAGATGTGTGTTGTGTCAGGTAGACCCAAGGGACAAAATGTTCAAAATCCTCGTTCTTGTGAGGACATGTTTTGGTCCCCATGAGAAAAAGGTTTCTGTGATGGTTAGGTTCAGGGGAAGGTCGTCTATTGAAAGTCCCCATAAAAAAACTTGAAAACCCAATGTCTGTGTGTATAATACTACATATATTTAATACATTATTTAATGGAATTTTATATATACACACCATTTTTTTTTAATAATACATATAAAATACAATACAAGTATTTATGAATACTACTTAAAAAGTAAGTGCAATCTTGATAGATTTTTGCAGCATGTCCATACTAGCCAGATAATCTCAACCTTATTTGGGTCATCCATGTTTGCCACCTATCATTAACATCTGCATTTAAAATGTCCCTCAAGTATAGCTTGTAGAAAGTTTCCAATAATTAATCACTAATATGATTGTGTTGTATGTTTATTAATCTGCATTAATGCCAAGACCAGACATCACAGACCAGCAGCAGCCGCAAGTGCATTTTAGTGAACTTGTTTGCGCGGGTCTCCGCTCTTCCAGTTTTAGTGCGAGAGGCACGTTGAGCCCCAGCAATCCCTGCATAACATAACTGACATATTAATTAACCCTCCGCTATGCTGTCAGTAGGAAATAAGGCATCACGGTCCTCATGAAGGCTGTTTTAGTTACTAGACTGACAGGCCGGGTAATAGGCATCCCTGCAGTCGCCATGTCACCTCCCTGCAGGTCAACCAGTCTTAGTCCGGAGGAGGTAGCAATCACATCCACAATGTAGCGAATCAAAGAGGCTGCAAAATTAATGAGGGAATCAACGTCAAGCCAGGAGGGAAAAGGCAACATAAAAGAACCGGAAATGAGAGGAAATAAGCCCTCACTAATACCTCATCTAAGGAGATTCCACCCAAGTGGGAGGTGTCTTTTGTCAAAGCGCTTCTGCCCCGGTAATTGTTTTTGACCTTCAACATCGTCATTTTTGTGAAGAGGGCTCTTTCTCAGACAGTATACAGAACGGCAGCGCTGACGAGCTCAGAGATTTGTCAAAGCCTCTTTTGTGCAACGTGTATGAGCTCTGTAAGGCCGTTGTTCGGTAATGTACCTCTGCTTTATCAAGTGGATGAGCTGCATGGATCATCATTCGACTGTCAGAGTTTGAAAAGGTCTTCAGGCACGCAGTTTAGGCCAAAGAGAAGGATTTCAAACCAGTGCGTCGAGGGTCGTTGTATTCAGAGGGAGGCTTCTTCATCAGATGTGCTGTCTGCATGTTGGTTAGCCACATTAGTCTTTTTGATTGCAGAATAAAACAGGCTCGCATGGAGCGGTCTGAAATGCACTTAGTAAGTAATTCCATGAGGTTTTATTTGGAAAGTGTGTGATTTCTGCTCTGACATTTTAGTAGTAAGTAAGTAAGTAAGTAAGTAAGTATAAGTAAGTATTTTCTACTTACTACTACTTACTTACATTTTAGACACACAGCAGTAAATTGTTTTATTTTATACATGTACATAAGATTGGGCAAATTACCCGTTGATCTTCTCATAGTACAAAATAAAATTGAAATGGCATTTAATAAAACCAATTCTTTGAAGTACTCCTCATTTAATCTTATTAGAACCTGTAAAGTGTGCCTTGGATTTCAAAGGCAGACTTTAGACTTCAGAGTGAACTATTTTTGAGGTAATGAAGCATTGCCAGTGATCGCTGTGAAGCTGCTCACCAGATCTCTTGGCTGAGCTCAGAACTTTAATGGAAGCACACCAGCAATCAGCGGCCTGGCTGGATCACAGTGACAGAACATGTGGCCTCAGCTTCAGATGTGTAATTAAGGTATATGAGCTGAGATTCGAGGAGAAACTTTGAGAACTCATACCACGCACCTCAAATGTAAATAATTGTATTAACATTTCCATTTGTTTACACGTTTCCGCAAAATCAAAATTAAAAATGTCAAACACTGAAATTTCATCAGAGTTTGATTTTACCTTTTCTCAGTATGTTTTTTATTATTTCAACAATAACATTAGAAAATATTTATAAACATAGAAAAGTTGAAGGACATTTAAAAAATAATGAAAAGCAGAAATGGCCTTTTGGTCATACATTTTTTCATGGAAATTTTGTGGTTGCAAAAATAAAGAGTACTTGAAGATGCTAATAATAATTGTTAAAGATTATTATTATTATTATCATCATCATCAGTTAAAGATGCCAATAATAATAATTGCTGATAAAACTCTCTCTCTCTATCTGTTTTTATATACTGTATACACTGATCAGGCATTAACATTATGTTAGTATTGTGTTGGTCCCCCTTTTGCTGCTAAAACAGCCCTGACCCATCGAGTCATGGATTTCACTAGACACCTGAAGGTTTTCTGTGGTATCTGGCACGGAGATGTTAGCAACACATCCTTTAAGTCCTGTAAGTTGTGAGGTGGGACCTCCATGGATCAGACTTGTTTGTTCAGCACATCCCACAGATGATCAGTTGGATTGAGATCTGGGGAACTTGGAGGCCAAGTCAACACCTCAAACTCATTGTGCTCCTCAAGCCATTTCTGAACCATTTCTGCTTTGTGGCAGGGTGCATCATAATGCTGAAAGAGCCCACAGCCACCAGGGAATACCGTTTCCATGAAAGAGTGTACATGGTCTGCAACCATGCTTAGGTGGTGGTACATGTCAAAGTAACATCCACATGATGGCAGGACCTAACATTTACCAAAGCATCACACTGCCTCCGTCGGCTTGCCTTTTTCGCCATGTGTTCCCCAGGTAAGCATAGCACATGCATCCGGGCATCCACGACAAACACGATTCATCTGAGCAGGCCACCTTCTTCCATTGCTCTGGTCCAGTTCTTATTCTCACATGTCCACTGTTGGTGCTTTCAGCAGAAAACAGGGGTCAGCATGGGCACCCTGACTGGTCTGCAGCTATGCAGCCCCATACGCAACAAACTGTGATGCACTGTGTGTTCTGACATCTTTCTATCAGAACCAGGATTCATTTCTTGAGCAATTTCCGCTACAGAAGCTCTATGGTCTGTTTGACCAGCCTTCACTCCCCACTTTCATCAATGAGCCTTGGCCGCCCATGACTCCCATGTCACCGGTTCACCACTGTTTCTTCTTTGGACCACTTTTGATGGATACTGACCACCGCAGTCTGGGAACACCCTACTAGAGCTGCAGTTTGCCAGTCGTCTGGCCATCACAATTTGTCCCGTATCAAATTCGCTCAGATCCTTACACTTGTCCATTTTCCCTGCTTTTAACACATCAACTTTGTCCAATGGGACAAAATGTTCACTTGCTACCTAATATATCTTACTAACACATGCCGTGAGGAGGAAGAGATAATCAGTGTTATTCACTTCACCTGTCAGTGGTCATAATGTTATGCCTGATCGTTGTATATGTGTACACACACACACACACACACACACATACACACACACACACAAACACACACACACACACACACACACACACACACACACACACACACACACACACACACACACACACACACACACGTAGTGTTTCCACGTTTTATGGAGAATTTCCATAGACATAATGGTTTTTATACTGTACAAACCATATTTTCTATCCCCTTACACTGCCCCTGCCCCTTAACCTACCCATCACAGGAAACATTCTGCATTTTTACTTTCTCAAAAAAACTTTATAAGATGTTTTCCTCACAGGGACCAAAAAATGTCCCCATGAGGACAAGGATTTCGGATATTGCCATCTTTGTCCCCATAACGTAGGGATTACCAACACACACACACACACACACACACACACACACACACACACACACACACACACACACACACACACACACACACACACACACACACACACACACACACACACACACACACTTTTGGTACTTTATTTTTTATATTCCTTTTTGTAATATTATTTATTACTTTCCTGCTAATAATTAATTTGTATTTATGTTATTGTTTCCAACTGTGAAATAGTCAGTGTTTTGTTTCTGCTTTTTCTCTTTCTGGCTAAAGGGAACATGACAAAGACCCACAGCTGTTCTTCCAGACCTTACTGAAACTCAAAGAACGACAGCTGAGCTTTGAAGTCTCTGTCCTGGGAGAGACCTTCACTGACGTTCCAGGTACATCATGTTCTGGAGGGATTAGGGACGGGGATATAATTAAGCAATTATGGTGTGATATTGCTTTTGTACAACAGTTCTTCTAGTTATTTTTTTCTTCACCAAAATCTTTCTTTTATTCTCTCCTTCCCTCTATCTCCCTACTTTTCATAGAATGATTTAGTTCTTTGACACCTCTGATGTCATGCTCAAATGTGATTACATGTTTAACTTTGAAACAAATTTGTTAAGTGCATCGCTTTAGGTTCAAAGATCGTCTGTTTATCGCACACAGGCAACATTTTCATTGGCAAAATACACTCCTCATTAGTGGACAATTATGCTTTAATATCTTTCGGACAGTCTTAGGTATTTATGGAGTTGCATTCATTTCATTTATGTGCCCGCGCACTCTAGCGCTGCCAAAAAGAGACTTACAGGAAACACAATCTCTTATATTGAGATGCAAAGTTTTATCATGGCATAAACAGCCACGGGACCGAAAGAAATAAACAGATCGTAAAGGTTGCTCATGTTATGAAATTATGTTTACGATTGCTCGGAAGGCAATCACATTGAAACGGTTTTAATCTATTTTGATTTTGCTAATAGAATCATGTTATTGATTATTTGTGCCCTTCTCCGTTTTATGTCCAAATTTATGACGGCCTTGCTTATTTTATCTCCTCGCAAAATATGACCAAAACTTTAAACATCCCTCTCTCTGCTAATTACTACACGTCGATATTGAGGCCTCTGTCCCTTTCTCCATTCCTTCCCACTATAGACATCTTTTCAGAAGCCAAAGAACAGTTGGTTGACCACATCCAGCACTGGGGTTTCATGCCCAGTAAGGAAGATTACCTCAAAGCGCTGTGCCAAGCAGATGTCGTCGTTTCCACAGCCAAGCACGAGTTTTTCGGAGTAGCAATGTGAGTTTCATCTGCTGTCTGTCACAGAAATATGTTCTCTCCAAACAGAAAGTCACCACAATGGTTTATTTATGTTGATTAGCGCAAGTGTTGTTTGAAATTTAGAGAAAGGTATCAGTTTTAGTGAATTTAGTCATTCATATTAGTACATTACCACAGAATTTATAGTAACTCCTATTTGTTTAGCAGCCAAAATGAAGTGAAACAATACAAAATCATCGCTTATATAGAAAGACGGCTCCATCATACACACACAAAATGTGAAGATTACCACGAGTGTGTAATTCTCCAAACCCCCAAACAGACCCAGAAAAGTTCACGGATTAATTGAAAGGTTGCTTTCAATCCCAAAGGCCTGTCCTCTCCTCCTGGGGGGTGTTTCACAGTCAGGAGGGTACTGCGTGTGTTTTGGAGCGACCTTTGAAAGCACCAGCCTTGATGTGTTCGGTATCGCCTGGATCAATATCTTCAGTCACCTGTGCTTGACTTTTGAAGAGTTTGTTAGATAATGCCCTGAGCCAAGGTAGCACTCCTCCAAAGCCTGCTAGCAGGGGCTCGTTCTACACCGGGGGACTTCGGTCATCCTTGTTCTGTACGCTAAATGTATACATCCTATTAGATGACAGCATTGATGAATTTTCTAGGCTGTGATATCGATTGGATGGAAACATCCTTTGCTTTGCGAGGTAACGGTTTAGACTCGCGTTCCCTTTGGGATTCTTGCTACATACGGCTGAGGTTGTTCTCGATTTCATTAGATCAAAGTCCAGTGGAGAGAAGGAATAAGGAGACTCCTCAGCTGTGTGTGTTTTACGTTTATGTCCTCAGGCGATGTGTGTGTTCAAACGCTGATCAAACACCTGCTGTCGGCTTTTCTTAATAATGTTTAACTTCCAAAAACATCTCGTTTGAATTGAGATGAATAGGGTAATTAATGCTCGGGTGTTTCTTTAACTATGAACACACCATGTGAGAATTGTCTTTTTTTTCCCTTTTCTTTTGTTTTTTTTAAAGGAAAAATCCCACCACAATGTCATATTGCACCACTTCTTAATGTATGCATCATAAAAAATGCACATAAAAATGACATTTGTAAAACAAATTGACTCATTTTTATTGTTACGGTGAATGTCTAAAGCTAATAGCTAGTATATTATGTAACCTAAGTAAATGCACTTAAATAATATTCAGGCAATTCACAGTTGCATCATTTAAAAAAGAATATATCGATTTGAAATTATTTTAAAATAATAGTAATATTTATCTTAATATGTATTTACTTCTCATTCATACTTCATCTGAAGCATACTCTTTACTGAGATGCCTGTTTCCTAAACAAGTAAAACAAATTTAGAAAGGAAAACTTTCTTTGGGAATATTGTTTGGTTGATGGAAATGATGCCATCAAGACATATGCATCCTTTTCACAAAAATAAATACTGAAATGTATCATCTTTTATTCACTCTTAATTTGTTTAAATTATCATAATCTTAAAGGGATAGTTCATCCAAAAATAAAAAAGTGATGTTTATCTGCTTACCCCCAGGGCATCCAAGATGGAGGTGTGTTTGTTTCTTCAGTAGAACACAAATTAAGATTTTTAACTCCAACCGTTGCTCGTATGCATGTCAATGGGGTCTTATTAGCCTAGAAATCTAGACGCACCCTAGCGGCAGCAAATCTAATCTGCCCACGAGTGTCGTCTAGCAACTCTCAATACACTTCTGAGCTGTATTCGCCTAACTCTTGCTGGGCCAATCACATCGTGTATAGAGTCGGTGGGCGGGGCCATAATGACAACGTCCGAGTTACGTTTGCGTGCTTCTAGTAAACACAGAAACTGGCGAACGCCGTCTTTCGAATCAGCTTTGACCAGTCTCTGGAAGACTTGGAGTTAAGCTTTTCTCTGAGAAAAGAACAAAGAACGGCACTGAAGTCATTCTTAAAAAGGGAAGATGTGTTCGGAGTGTTGCCGACCGGATACGGCGAATGTTTAATCTATCAACAAGCTCTGCTTCACCTTCGTTGCTCTGGTTGGTGTAGCGCTATCTTATCGCGCCCAGAGGGAGTTTGAAAGACAACCGTTTATCCCGCCCCTCGGATTGATCCCTGTCTATGGTGAGTTTCCAGACCAAACATCTTGATGTGGGTCTGGCTTGTCAGGCCGAGGGTCTTATTAGAATTAGAAACAAACACACCTACATCTTGAAAACCCTGGGGGTAAGCAGATAAACATCACATTTTCATTTTTTGATGAACTATCCCTTTAAATGTAATCATTTCTATTTTATGAAAGATTTTAATATTTTAAGATATAAAATCTGGGAAAAGGTTAAACAATGATATCTTTTGAAAAGTATAATGTGGCTATATAAAAAAAAAAAAACATCTGTTCGTTTTAATAAAAATCAACCCCAGGGACATAAAAGTGCCTGAAGTTGAAGAAACAGCCACTTAGTAAATCAATTTTGCTGCAAAGGGCTGATGACACGAGAAAAAGGCCGTAAGACCCCAGAACTTGAGTCACCTGCTCAAACGCCTTCGCCGATCAGTCCTTGCGTCTCATTGGTCAGCCGGCGCCACGCAAGGGGACTTTTCTCCACCGTGCTCTGTCCTCGTTATTGTGGAAATTAGCCTAATCTGATTAATTGTCAGCAGACGCCCATCCGTGCCCTCCAGAAAAACAGTAAGGCAGCCAAGCAGAATGATCGCCTAATTATATTTGAGATGAAAAGCCTGATAAGCATTTGCACGCTCACACATTAACTGCATTGACATGCAACTGACCTTAATCAGTTTCATACGACGGGCTGTCATAGACTCCAGCCGAGCAACTTTGATTTACTGTGTTCACTGTGAATTTGATCAGGGAAGGGGATGTTGACGTTGCGGAGTAGGTAATACTACACTAAACCTTCACTGTCTAGTGTTTGCTCAAGGACGATGACTGTTGTGCTGTTGTTTTTCTTTTTCTTTGTAGAGAAATAATTGCTAGGCGACGTGTTCATTTTTTTCTTGTTCTTTTTTCTTCCTCCAACTGGCTTGGAATAAAGAGATGTGAATAAAGGCATGTTTTATTGCTTCGGTGCGAATATATGAACCCACCAAAAGCGATGATTCTTAAAACTGCAAAAGAAAAGAAAAGCGTACGCTTTGGTTTCCTTATGTCACAAATCTGAAGGTTTGCTGTTAGCAGTGTATGAGTGACCATTAAATATGTAATGAAACAAACCACTCTGAAACGCAACTTTGAGACGTTTCACAAATCCACGAGATTGTTTGAGGAGATTTGTCCCATTGCTCAATCAGAATCTTGAAATTTCTGCCGTGAATGGCAGAGGGCTAATCGGATATTAAAATATGCATGGTTTTAGCATGGGAAATGAGATGAGGATCTGATGGTGAAGGGAGAGATGGATAGACTCATTAAATATTAATACTCATTCTACAAAATATTTAAACAGCCGGTCATT
Organism: Pseudorasbora parva; assembly: GCF_024679245.1. Classification (NCBI taxonomy): domain Eukaryota; kingdom Metazoa; phylum Chordata; class Actinopteri; order Cypriniformes; family Gobionidae; genus Pseudorasbora; species Pseudorasbora parva. The sequence continues at coordinate 30,207,866 of NC_090176.1, forward strand.
TCCACTGCCAGCAATAGGGGTTCAAATGAGTTGAATCAGTTGGGAGCAAAGTTTGCCCTAGATTGAACTATTTGATGAACTAAAAGCATTAGATAGTGTGCAAAACTATGCCATAGTTATGAGGTAGCATTAGATCATTAGGTATTTGAAGTAGAAAAATGATTTTAAAATGCTTTGATCTGCTGCGTATAACGGTTGGAATTGATCAAGGTGCAGTCCAGGGTGCCGCTGCATCCGTCAGGCGGTCAGTTGGAAAACTAACGATCCCTCAGCTGGTTATGATGGCTTTGTTTAGTATTGGCAGTTGTTTTGGTTTGTTGTCAGCCTCATAGTGCTGAACTTTTATTAGTGCGGTTTCAGAAATCGCTAATTGGAGAAATGGAGTCATTTCAACAGATTTGGTCAATATGGAATTGAACCTTACATGACATAAATCTTCTCTTTCAGGTTAGAAGCGGTCCATTGCGGTTGCTATCCCCTTTGTCCGAAGGCTTTGGTCTATCCTGAAATATTCCCTGGTAAAACTCCTCTCTCATTTTCATGATTTGCCAGTGATGAGAAAACTAGCTCCATTTCATATGCAAAAGGAGATTTATTGTCACAGGCAAAGCTGCTATGTTCAACTTCTGTGTATAATGACTTATTCATCTTAAAGCACAATCGAAGAATTTGCCATAAACCATTCTGGCATTTTTATATAAATAAATAAATATAACCACAGTTCAATAATGTACAGCATCACACACAGCATGGTGTCAGCTGAATTTTTAATGCCGAAAGTGCCTGCGATCTCATCTGCTCTTTGAGGTTTCTTACTTATCAAATATGTATTTTCCTCTTGTAGCAACATATCTGTATTCAACACCTGAACAGCTGTGCAAAAGACTACAAGACTTCTGCAAGCGTCCGCAATTAGTCAGACAACATGTTATTCAGGTAAATAATGTTCATCTCACTGGAAATCAAAGCAACAACAAAGACTTCTACAGAGAATTGAAACATGTTCAGCACTTTTTAGTCCTAAAATACTGTGATTTGTACATTAATAAACATTCAAGGCTAAAAGATGATCAGCAATCAATGCCTGCAAGTCAGGCTTCTTGCAGGAATTATATTCATAACCTGCCTAAATCCCTTTGAGGTGAACAACAAATCAGTCAAGTCAAGCTGTTTATTGTCATTGTAGAGGTACAGCGAAATTGATAAAAGTCATCAACTGGTTGATCACAAGTCTGTTCTGAAGTCCTGTGAAAAGCAGGAGGAAAAAAAAGCAACTCTGCTTCTTGTTTCTTTTGTTGTTGAGGTCAAAAGTCAGGCATCCACTGTATTTTGAGATGAATTTGCCTTTTGTAGTTAAATTTTGTACATTGTAGTTAATACAATATGAAAGAAAATACGAAACCGGCTACATATGGTTTGTCATTATTTATTGTCATCCACAATTTAAAGTTTTGTTTTGTTATACACATTTAATAATACCAATAATGAATATCCAATTATAAAAAAAGTTGTTGCATAAAACAGCCTTAGGTCTCACTTGATGCCAAATTTAAAATGATGAAATTATTAAAATCTGAAGCGAAACCACTTGAATCACTGCTTAACTAATCATAAAACAATAGGATTCCAATGCTCTCATAACACTTTCACAGTCCTCTGCTTTTTCCATCTCGTTCCCTTTATTCCCTTTGTCTCTGTTTCCTAGGTGAACCTCAGTGCCTTCTCCTGGGACACTCTGGGGCACGGTTTCAGATCTCTCCTGAGAGCAGACAGCGACATGATCTTAACAGAGGAACACATGACATGACGTGACCCCCCAAGAAATACATTATGATTTCAAATCCAGCCTCATTGTTAAAGAGAGTTTATGACCTGAAAAAAAAAAAAAAAAACTGTCTACCTCTCTGCTATTATTTAAGAAAAACCATGTATATGTGATTTTAATGTCCTCGTATGCCGGAAAAAAGCTTTATATTTGTGGTTAATGGAAAAAAGAACAAAGTAAAAATAAACAATCAAAAAACCTGAAACCGCTTTCGTGTCGCGCAAAGGCGGGCCCGCCTCATATTTCGGTTCATATCCATTTTTATCCTTTGTGCCTGAGGACTCCAGCCTGGAATTCTGGAGTCTTTGGTTCCCACTCCGACAGAGCGGCAGCCAAGTTGCGGCTTGAAACGTTGTGGGCTTTTGCTCCACCTGAGGTTGCCAGGTTGTGACAAAGTCCCCCGAGGCTCAGTAAAGGTTGATGCAAGGCTTCCCCGGGACTGTGGTTGAATCTAAATATGGTTCTTTTATTTTCCTTGCGTCGGAGATCTGGCTGTACGTTTCAGCCGGGAACCCGCTGCATAATTAAGGGGGCATGGTAACTAGCTATTTATATGTGTTTGCAAAATGTAAAATCTGGGCAAACTAACAATGGCCTGTCAGATTTTCCATAAAGATATAAGTGTCTGCTTTCACATCACAGCAATGCCACAATCACACGGCCCACTTCAGGCCTGCCAACATATGTGTTATTAAAAGAGGCCTGACTTTTATTGCGGGAGTTATTGAAGGATTCCTCCTTTATTATCAGACGTTCTCTCAATAAACCTGCGGACTTTCAGGCGTTATTATTTCAGATGCATCGATATTTCAGGTGCGCCGGACAGAGGATTCGAATTAAAGGCTAAAATATAATCACGTCCCCGTCTTCTCGCACGCAGTCGAGATTAGTCTCATTACTCCTCATTTAGTAGGAGTGCTTCATTCAGAGCTCATAAAAAAATAGTCCTAATATCCTACCGCCATATGTAATGTATTTCATATTATAGGGAGTCAGTGAGATACTTTTGTGTGCCGTATGATATTTTGAATAAGTGCGTTATCGCATATGATTTGCCTCTTTTTATTAAAAGCGAATACTTGTGACTTTTGTTATTTATGAGGGTCAGATGGATGTGATTGACCTGTTTACACCTTATCCTGCGTCTTCAGATGAGTTTGCCATTTACTCCGGGCCGACCTGAGGTCAGGACCTTATGACGCCATAAAGCCTATAACCTGCCGTTTCGGCACAAAATGTCACCTCACATATAAAAAGTTAATAGCAACCTCTATAAAACTCAGTGCACATTAAACCATTTCATTGGCCTGTTGCTGTTTTCTCACTGATGGTGTTCTAGGGAAGCTAATTTAATGCCGGCCGAATTCGATGGCAAAACAAATGGTATTAAGACTTGTGCGGTCTTCTTTCCCCCCCCCCACAGTTCATGTTTGGTGTCCCGTTGCTGGAGCTGCACAGAACTTGGAAAGCTGCCATTCATATTATATGACTACATTTGTAGATATATTAATATCTGACAGGGGAATCACTAAAGTGAATTTGATCTGATACAGCATCAGGTATAAATACCCGTCTGTTTGAGATCAGCTTCGAGGTTATGATATTCAGACTTTTGAACGTTTTCAGATAGCGTTATCTCAGTTCAGTTCTTGGAAGGACCAGAATTCAAAGCAGCAACTCGCTGCAAATGAAATGCACAGAATCATCCCAACCTCTTCCGAAACCAGCAAAAGGATTTAGGAAATGGAAAATGGAAATGGCGCTTTAATGAGAACCCTCAAGTTTTGACTTGAGCAAAATTTAGTGGTCACAGTAGTTTGAGCATGGCTGTCACTAAATTAGGAAAGGATTTATATCGTCATATGTATTAATAGAGTTTTTATTTTCACATGCTTTCCTAATCAACCTTCTAGGTCAACAGCTCTCTAATTAACCCCGACTGACTACCTGTAATGTAGTCGCCTTATTCGTATAAATTCCATGACATAATTATTCATCAAATGGCATGTTTAGCATCTAAAAATAGTAATAATAATAATATACCTAACAATAATGTACAATCATTTTAAATGAACAAGGGAAGGACCTTAAGTTAAGGGCTGTGAATTATCTGTTAGGGATGGACTGTACACAAAGAGGCTTTAATTTTCTTTGCATACCACTCGATGCCAGTTTATCTTTTTTTCACACCAGCTCATGTTGTGGCACGCTGTCCAATTATACTATTACCAAGGGGGAAGTGTGTACTACTGTTTGTGGTTGTACAGTACGGTTGTGTGATTATATCATTTGTTTGTATCTCCTCATAGGATAAGGAGGCAGTCCAGGCTGAAGTGAGTGACAGGTAGAATACTCCTTTTCACTCCGAGTTTTTATAAAGCTGCCCTGATCTCTGATATTAAAGGAAGACCAGAGGAATGGATAAGAAAGAAAGAGAGAGAGACGTCGTTGTCCTCATGTGACTCATTCATATGCTATCAATATGCTGCCATGTTCTCTTGGAGCCCAGGCTCTTTTTAATGGGGCCTGGTGGTTAGAACATGGCAGGCATCTCACAGGGACACTGTATTGTTATGCTTTCATTTACTTTTGGGCCCTTTCTTGCATTTCGTTTTCTTTTTCTGTTTTTTTTTTTTTTTTTTTTTTTTTGCGGACTTACAAAGACGCTCGTTTCCATGAAGCTCTGCCAAGAAGGATGGGAAAACAAAATGTGGGGGTGGGGTGTGTGGGAGTTTGTCGGGGTTCGGAAAAGCGCAGTGGTCTCCAGTTATTACATGAAATCATTAGACGTGGAACGTCTTGGCTTGTGTAGAGAAAACATGAAGGCTGCCGTTTCATAAGGCTTTGTGCGCCCCTTGCCCACCGACCGCATGGCGTCAACAGAGCCCTTCACACTGGGCACAATGGCTAGCAGACCTGAACATTTCATCAACTTGTTGCTATTTGTTCCCCAAAAAATGACATCACAGTATCCACAAAATTATCAAGCTGCACCGTTTTTAACATTTATAGTAATAAGAAATAGTTCTTGCACATCAAATAAGCATATTATAATGATTTCTGAAGGATTGTGTGACTCTAAAGACTGGAGTAATAATGCTGAAAATTCAGCTTTGCCATCACATTTATTATTACATTTATAATTAATAGTAAACAAATCATTTTAAATAGTTTTATTGTCTTTTTTTTAAATCAAATTAACGATCAACACTAATATAAGTGTGTTATCCCATGCCTTCTGCATCGGAAGCCAAAGGCTTTCCTTTGAATGTATAATCGATCTGTTTATTTTCCAACTCGCCCCAAATGTGCTCGATGGGGTTGAGGTCTGGACTTTCAGAGGGCCAGTCCATAATGTTTCAGCAGATTCCTTGTGTTGCAGGTAGTTCGAAGAATGTTTCAGGTCATTGTCCTCTTGGAAAAATAAATCCACGGCCAATAAGACTCCCAGTGTTCTAATCATTTTGGCCTCCACTCTATGTATGTATGGATGTACTGTGTGTATATATGTGTGTGGTGTGTGTATATATATATATATATATATATATATATATAATATATATATATATATATTATATATATATATATTATATATATATATATACACACACGCAGACAAAAACCTCAATGTAAGTCTGTTGTAACACATTTTTCTTTTAATTTTTTTTTTTTTTTTTTTTCCAGGATCCTAAGTTTAGGTTCAGTAATTTCACTTTAATGGCAATGAAAATATATATATACTCACACACACACTTGACGAGGTCAAAATCCGTGCAGCAAACAATCTGTGAAATACTGGAATAAATACTTTGGCTTTTTTTATTTTATTTAGTCACTTCACACCACGTTCCAAACACTCTAAATGCACCACACCTTTTCACAAGCCAATTTGACAGGAGACGTTAATTTTGCACATATTAATGAGCAAAGCACCACCTGCAGTACGACGGCTCTCAAAGTGTGAGCTCTGTTGCACAATGCCCATGCAGTGTCATGTGACCATGGGATCTAGCACAAAATAAATCTGGGCGTTCGCTTCGTGTGCACGGCAAATATCTGCCAATATTCTCCCCTGGGTTACTTTCCACCTCAGTCCATCCACCCACACATTTTGATTTCTTGTTATTTGAAGCATTTAATGCAAGAATGAACTCTACAGCGTGCCCTCTCGTGATCTGCTTGGGCTGCTGATGTTCAGTGCCTACTGTGAAATAAAGCACTTAGGTATACTTTAGGGTACGTTTTATATATATATATAATGTATAATTATATATATATATATATACATATATATATATATATACATATATATATATATATATATATATATACATATATACATATATATACATATATATATATATATATATATATATATATATATATATATATATATATATATATATATATATATATATAATATATAAATAAAGTACACCTGTGTATGTATGTATATATTACTGTGTACATACTGTATTACAAAGTAACTAATTACTTAAAAAGGAATACTCTTAATTTTTCCGTATAATTTTTCCGGATTAAATACTGTATAGATTATAAAAAAATCTATATAAAGCAATAATGGATTTATAATTAAAAATGTTACGCTAGCATGTGTGTTTTTAATATAACCTCCTCCCTTTACACACTTTGGTCAGTTCAAGAATAATTTATGCAATTGTATATTTGAAAGAATCAAAAGTGCAGTTTCATCTCTGTCTTTGTATTGTACAACTGGTCGAGGTTGATATGGGATTTAGTAAGTAATATAGTAATCCAAGTAATCCAATAACTAGAGTAATTAGTATAGTAATCTAATTACACTGTTGAAGATGTAATTAGTAGCTAGTAAGTAATTTCTTTTTAGAGTAAATTACCCAACACTGTGTATATACAGTAAATTAAGTCACACTTAAAGTGCATCCTATATTATTATTGGAACTTAAGTGTCAAACAGAACACACTTGAGTTCACGGGGTGTGTTTAATGTACAGCTGTGTCTGTATTACACTCTTATTTATTTAATTATTTTTTCTTCTTTTTCCTTCTTGTCCAGCATTGAAGCAATTGAACATGTCTGGCATGTGAAACTTTTTTTTAGGTGTGAAGACATAATGACAGACTATGCCAGTGCGTTCAATACAAGATCCAAGCTTTCTGTAAACTTTTTGTGAAGGAAGAAAAAAGCGAACTGTGTTTCTTTTCAAAGGTTCTGAGATGAAGGTCTTGGTGGCCTGCCGAACTCGTTAAGGTCCCCGAGTGAAGCGCAGCTGTGCCAGAGAGGTCACTAAAAGCTGTGTCTCATTTCACTGCGTTATTTTCAGTCGAGATTCAGAAAGACGCACAGCCCGCAAATCTGGTTTATGTCGCCCTCCTGTTCCTCCAGTACCCCTTCATCATTACTGCGCGAGATGCCAAACTATGAGGGATCTGATGCAGGGAGAATGCTACAAGGATGGATGGCTCTTCCCGTAATTACAGACTCTCTCTTATCTTTGGGATGGAATTAAAAACACATTCCATGCAGACAGTCTCAGTACTGGCCTGCGGGAAGCAAATAAAAAGAGACTGCTGTTCGAGAATTGGAGAGGACTTTGGCAGTTTGATTAGAAACCGATGTGATCACGCTGTACGTTATCTGACAATGCAAAGAGCCCATTGACAGAAGAAAAGTAGTGAAGGCAGAAAACTCAGAATGCTGACTTTGTAATAGAACATGAAATATTCTTGAAAGGCATATATAGATGTTTTACTTTTTTAATGAAAAATGATTTGACTTCAAACAAAAACAACCCAATACATGTACATATCTACCATTAATACAGCACAAAAATGCAATATAATAAAGCAAATACATGTGGCAACAGCAAGTCTGCACTGCTAGAAAATAACCACAAGATCTGGGGCCTCGTTTATAAAATATTGCATAGAAACCGTACTACTAAAAAAAAGAGTACGTCTCTCTTCCAGATGTGAAATTTATAAATCGCAAAATTAAATTGTGATTTATAAATCTTGAAATTGTGATCTCTGCCTTGTAAACGCAGCCAATTAATGTCATTAACAGTCAATGTCCAAATCCTTAGCTTGAGAATGGCAAGCGGCTAGACTTGCTTTAATATCCAAATACCTGAAGGACTCCTAATAACTGCCACAAGGAAAAGTGCGTATGTTTGCTCAGAAACGGATGTGGCGTTAAGCACTTTTTTACGTCAAAGGCCCTTTTTACACTAGTGTGTAAAACGTGTTTTAAAATGAAAACGGTCCTCGTCTATACTGGCGTTTACACTGTGTTTTGAGAAATCTCCATCCACAAAGGAGAAAAAAAGAATATGGGTGATCTTTTTTCCCCCCTCAATACTCAACTTTCTACTAAGTTTCAGCTATAGAAGCACGCAACATCCGGTTGGTGAAACTAGCTCGCTCTCATTGGCTATCGTGGATATCACATCAGTGGCAGCCTGAGCAAGAGTTGTACATATTCTATATAAATAATATAAAAATATGTTTAATATGTACGATTTGGTATCGTGTGGGCAATGATGTGATCAGGAGCAGTAAAATAATTGTAGTGCACAATTGCACACAATTTTTTTTGGACAGTCTTTTGCAACAAGCTATGAATCGGGCCACGCCCCCCGGTCGCTTGAGGGGTGTAAATCGGGCTCAAAATCAGGCTTAAAGGGATAGTTCACTTTATAATGAAAATTATGTCATCCTTTAATCACCCTAAAGTTGTTTCAAACCTGTATGAATTTTTTTTCTTTAGCTGAACACAAGGGAAGCTTTTTTGAAGAATGTCAGTAACAGTTAACTGGAGCCATTGACTTCCATAATTGTAAAAAAAAAATACTATGGAAGTCAATGGCTCCAGTTAACTGTTTAGTAACTGACATTCTTCAAAAAAAGCTTCCATTGTGTTCAGCTGAAGAAAGAAATTCACTCAGGTTTGAAACAACTTGAGGGTGAGTAAAGGATGACAGAATTTTAATTTTAAAGTGAACTATCCCTTTAAGATCAGCCTTAGGCTTACGACGCTTGCGGGAAACACACCTTCATTTTTAAAAGTCTCCTTTTTGGTCCATTTACACTGAAATACAACCCTGGAGTTTTCGACAGTCTCCATTTTGTGGTGTCAAAAATGCCGGAGTGTGGCGTAACTGTGCAAAAGTTATGCGTTTTAAACGGGGTCAAAGTATGTTCTTAGAAATATGAACGTTGCAGTGGAATCTAGCGTACAGTTCCAATCTGCATGCTTTATAAAAGAGGCTCCTGGTTTATAATCTCAGGTTAATCTCAGGTCTGCCAAATAAACGTTTCACAAAAATAGCTTACAGCCAAAACGAAAAAGATCCATTATGAAATATCGTTGTACGAAACCCATTTACAAAAGTTATATTTCCCTGTGATCGGCTACCATTTATAACATTACAAATATACAGCTTTTCAACTTTATCAATAAGGTTTTAAGGTATGATACAATGTGAAATTTGTATAATACAAAAATAAAAAATTTATATAAAATTATAAATGTGACTGTTTGTTTTCAAATGGCAAATATTAAAAACGTCAGGAGCAAGAGATTATTTTACATTTCATTTTTTTCTTTTCTTCAGTCACTTTCCAGAATACTCTGAGGTCACTTTACTCTGGTCCAAAGATCTCCACACATTCAATGAGAATGGACTCCACTATTTGGTTCTGGTACACCATATTGACTTCCATGTTTCCCAATTCAAACTCAGGCCACATGAGGGTCGGTCCAAACACAATGCTGATGCCCTGGGTCGACATCAAGTTTTTCTGTGACTTCGTCAAGACTCTGTAAAACAGAAACACACAGGATCACTGATGTAATACGATAGCAGTGAATATAGTTTTTTTTTTTTTCAGAAAACATCTCGTGAAGATCCCTAATGGAAGAACTGACTACGGCGTACGAGTACAATCATCCTCTCCAAGCTTAAAGTGTGCACGTTTCCCGTCATAAAAACCTACTTAGAACATTGGTGACGAACCATCGGCAGGGTGTTTTTGAGGACTTGCGCCTGGTCTTTGGAGGCATCTAAGCGCACTTTTAGCAGAATGTCTCTGAGCTGAGGTTTGGCTGTGGTGGAGAGACAATCAATACTGGGGTATTGGAGGACTCTTAGAAGGAGCCAGATTGGAGCCCTCTGGCTCTGTTATGGGTTGAGGCCTGGAAAGGGAGGGAGGGAGGGAGGGATTGTGGTGGAGGGCTGCCTTCCAAGTTGTCAACGGGATCCTGACTAAGAGGTGGGAAGCAGGCTTAACATTTTGAAGTAAACTTTGCATGGTTTTACAGCGGCCCAGTTCTGAAAGGTACTGATTAGGAGCGTGTTGGGTTTTCTGCACTCACGTATATTGTACCGTAGTGTAACCGACGTCCTGTGCCATTTGCATTTATGGTCACATCTATCAAAATAATGGTCTACAATTACGCAATGCACTTCAACAATCTATAATCCCTGCGATGTTGTCAAAATACTCACGCACAAGCTTCCTCGGCAAGACGCGTTGGGATGTAAGGAGGTAATGATCGCGCTACATGCGACGTCCCTCCGCGCGTGTTATTAGGGAAGCCATCTCAGCTGAGAAACACAACTTAAGAGGCAGGCCAAGCGCTCTCAATAATTCCCCATTAATGTGTATAATTAACCTCGGCCATTTCGTTTCCCCTGTACATCACAGCTAGACGCTTGTCCTGCCATGAGCATTTTAACCTAATTAGCGCACTATGATGTAAGGATCTCGGCTGCCATTGCTAATGGTCTGCTAATGATCTTAAGGAGAGAGACTTCATTTCCCGAAGTGATTTTTCAAAACATTAAATATGAAGCTTTTTGTTGAACCTTTTAGTGTTTTTTGGTAATTATGCCACTGTGACACCACTATATACATGACCCCCACACCCCCCCACCTTCACACTCATCTCTGCTATCAGTAATGCCAGATCGATTAAAATCATGATAGAAGCTTAATTACAGTCATTATCATTTTCAATTACAGTAGTATCACATATTGAGAAGAAGTGCAATACGAAGACGCTTTCTAGCAGGCATAAAAAATAAAAAAAAACTGTTCTTTTGCCTGTAAACACAGCCATCAAAGAGAACCATGTAGAGTGGTATATTTAAATATTTAATGTCCAAATGATATAACATGCACAGAAAAAGAAAACACTTTTTTTCTTCATTTTAATTAAAAAAAAAATCTTGAACATAAAAATACATATATAAAACGTTTCATTTTTCGTTTGTTCTAAAATCATATTTGATAACTGTATATGTGTATTTATATTTATATAATAAAATATTATTATAAAATTATTATAATTACAATTAATAGTATTACTTAAACATATTATTATTAATAAAATTATGTATATGACCCAAAGTGACAGTCCTGAGCAGCATGAATGAAAAACAAAAAACATGTATGAATATAAACATATATATAATGCATTAAAAAAATTAAATATGAAAAACATATTTCTGTATTTCTGTTTCTATTCCCTAAAAGTTTTACAAGTAATTTTTGACTTTGTGGAGACATTTGGTGTTGGTCCAATTAGGAAAATCATATCAAAAATTAGTTTTTTGAAAAGGTAAAAATGCTGAAAGTTTTCTGTGAGAGTTGGTTTAAATATAGATAGAGGATAGAATATACAGTAACAGTATAAAAATCATTATGTCTATTATAATGATTTTGTCCCCATAAAACATTGAAAAACAATGTGTGTGTGTTTGTAATATACCCCCCACTTTCATAAAAAAAAAAAAAAAATCTTCTGTTGAAATAATGTCCTGCTTATCCAATGATTTGTAAGAGAATGCATCTTTGCCTAATCTAAATTCACACTTTCAGTAAAGAAATTTGTTGATTTGGAAAAGGGAAGGATGCAATCTGGTTCTCAGTATCTGGGTATTTATGGCAAAATGTGCTCATTAAACCATCAGCTGACTTGGAGCCCAGTGAAGTTGCTCTGGTGTCTGGGTAAGGGCCAGGCTGTGGGCAGCTTGACCGGAGGTGACTGCGTTACGCTTGGCTGAATCTGACAAATCATTGATATCCCGTACATAAGCCGACGTGTACGGCTCAAGATGCCAATGGTTATTAATTAGCATCTCGTTTGCAAGCGGGGCATGACAGGAAATGGAGGATAGCGCACAATGCCGTCATTCCCCGCCTAGGAGGCCAGTGCTAATTGGGTCAGCCTAACTGGCTCCTGAAGAATCATGGGACGAATAATAAATTGAGGTAGGGTGGGGGTTACAGAATCGCTCCAAGCTTTAAACTGTGTCATTTTCGTGTTATAAGACGACGGCCTTGACTGCACTAATAAAAGAAAGGCTCGCTATTATCATTGGGTCTTGAGCTTGAGTTTGATTTTCCACTTACAATATTGTTAGTTTGGATATTACAGTTTGGACATTCAGATATATATATATATATATATATATATATATATATATATATATATATATATATATATATATATATATATATATATATATATATATATAATTATTATAATTTCCTGTCTCCACCATTAAAGCCCTATAAATTGCTGTGCATATTGTTGTGGATATCAAAATTTGCACAGCAGCACATCTCTTCATTCTAATTCAAGAAACACCAAACATAGATGAGAAGAATTTTTTTTCTTGGCTTTCCTGATCAGAGGTTTCTCCAGGTTTCTTTTCCAGCACAAAGGCAAACGGAACCTTGAATTACTAACAAAAAACAAAACCTGTGGCCTTTTAAATCACTTGTGGTAAACGGGAAATATGAGCGGTGGTGACAAAACCTCCCACAAAAAATGACATAAATAGCACTACTGAGCAAGTGTACTGTTGAGAAAATCTGGTTGCCTTGACCACATCATCACAATGCGAGCACACAACTGGTTATTGAATCCAGGCTCCATGGACCAAAAGAAAAAAAAAAGAACATTGGTTCCATGCGGGCATAGAAAGCGCCCACAACAAAGAGCTTTAGACTTTCACCACTTTTTAGATGAGCCAAGTCAGCGCAAAATATAACCTACAAAGGCATGACAGTAGGAGTTCAGAGAGCCACTTCAGTTAAGTATACCTGTTTTAGAGGAGAAGGACAGGAAGTGTACAGGCGAAAAGGGATTTTTGAGCCAATATGAAGCTGATTAATACTTTGAGTAACATCTGCCAGATTTGCTTGATAAATAAAGTTAATTATGCATTATTATGAATACTATTTTATGCATAGTCCCATAATCTGCATGGCATCTAACCTCCTTGTTCTGTCTTCATCTCACTCTGGACTTCAAAATGGCTACATTTGTCTTAGAAAACAGATACAACACACACTTTAACCTAATTCACTGTGACCGCACATTCCTTGCCTTTATTCATGGGAAAGTCATCCTGATATTTAGAGAGGGAAAGCAGTAGACAGAAACAAGAATGACTTAAGTGAGAATATAAAATAAACAGAACCACATCACTTGGCCAGGGTGTGGTACCCGCAAAGCACAGCTTTGGATTCGAAGCACTTTATTGCTCTAATAGTGAGAGAAAGGAGCAGCGAGAATGTCGCTGTGGAGAAGGAACAGACTTGGTGGCACTACAGGGATTTTCAGTGTCACCACAAGTTCCACTGTAACAGCTTTTTAGTAAGCAGAATAAAAGCTGAATGAATTTTCTAATGCCACCATTCAGTGAATTTATGGTAATGCTTTACCCTCGTGCCTGTGTGTAGATTTGACTGCAGATTTGGAAACGGTGCAAAACCAACAGCGAGTCCCAACTATGGGGCTACTTTGTTGAGGTTTGAGGGGCAGTTTGTGTAGATTCACATTCACAGTCTGTAAAATCTGTAAAGACAGAAGAAACTACAAATTGCCAAAAAAAGAAAAACAAATTGGGAAGGAAAAAAAATGCAATTTCCATACAAATGGGCATGCAGTAATTAGATAGTAATAAAAGTACTACAGCTACTACTACTAATATTACTATTAATCATAAAAATATCAATATTAAATGGCAAACAAAATGCAGAATAGTAATTAATATAACTAATATAGGGGTGTGATGAGACACGTATCTAACAGGATGAGACGAGACATGAGATTGGGTTTACGAGAACGAGACGAGATTTTTCACATGTATTTTTAAGAAATCCTCAATGATGATATACATGACTAGAAAAATAGTTTGCAGGCGCATTTGACATTTTTTAACTCGTCATCTCTACTTTCTGAGAATGAATTTGCCGTCATATGCAGTAAAAGACAACAATACTTAAGTACTGTAAATGGTTTTGCACAAACTCAACTGACGGATTCTTTCCTGTATGATCGTCTCTTCAGATCTTAGAATTGCACATGATTTATGAGCTTCTATCTACAACTTTTGACCTCCTAACTGAACTCCTTCCCACAAATTGATTATAGATATTAAGTGCAAACGATAAGTGCAACCTTAATCAAAGTAGATTCTCAATATTCAAAGTGCAAATAGAGACCAATGTTTTCTTCAAGCATGATACAGAGGTAAGAGATGGAACTACACAGACAGCTTTCATACTGAGAGATATTCACATGCCTCACATGTTTCAAACCATATTCCATTATAAAAAAAGTTTTTCACTAAAGTAAAGTGAAGCCGTCATTGTCTAAATATGGAGCTGACATCTTGCTCATATTTGGGACCGAATCTGCGCAGTAGAGAGCAGGAAGTAGAGCCGCTGTATCAAAAGCCCACCCACACTCTCGCAGATGCAAAACTATTCATTATGTTGGTGTGAAATAAAAAGTTATGGAAAGCTCCAATCTCCTCCTGAAAAAAGTATGTTAGTGTCTCAGTGACAACTTTACGCAGAAAAGCCGCCAATCTCAGCTGTCAATCATGATGCCACGCCCCTTTTTATAGCACCAAATAACTAACTAAAACCAAACTTGAAATGAAATGAAATCAGCGTGATAAAACTGCCTAAAATGTGTAAAAAAGTGTAATATGATTGTTTAGATTTTATGACGTCCATTAGAATACATGTAGGGGCATGTATTCTAATGGGTAGGGTATACATGTAGGGTATAGATCATCTATGATCTATACTGGGACCAACCACCTGGGGGCGATCAAGATGTTTTAGCTTCAGTTTTCAACACGAGTGCAGCAGGCTTGTTTCAAACTGTAGTGACCAGAGGTGTCAAAAGCATTCACATTCATTACTCAGTATAGATATAGGGTTTAAAAAGACTTCTGTAGAAGTTAAAGTATCAACTCAAGCTTTTTACTCAAGTAAACATGCTTTTTTTCAAAACTACTTAAAGTATAAAAGTAAAAGTAATGTATGGAAATAAATGACATTAAGGACAAAAGGTTAGGCTGTGCTATAGGTCTATAATGCACTACCCGACTAGCCTGACAAACCAGATCCACATCAAGATGTTTGGTCTGGAAACTCACCAGGGCTCAATCCGAGGGGCGGGATAAACGGTTGTCTCTCAAACTCCCTCTGCACGCAATTTGATAGCACTACAACCAAGCAGAGCAACATGAAGCGGAGCTAGTTGATAGATTAAACATTTGCTGTATCCGGTCGGCAAAACTCCAAACACATCTTCCCTTTTTAAGATTGACTTTAGTGCCGTTCTTTGTTCTTTTCTCAGAGAAAAGCTTAACTCCAAGTTTTCCAGAGTCACGGTCAAAGCTGATTCGACTGCCGTTCACCAGCTTCTGTGTTTACTAGTAGCACGCAAGCGCAACTCTGCCGTCATTATGTTAAGCCCCGCCCACCGACTCTATACACGATGTGATTGGCCTGACCAGAGTTTGGTTTTTACAGCTCAGACGTGTATTGAGAGTTGCTAGACGACACTAGCGGCAGTTTAGATTTGCTGCCGCTAAGGTGCGTCTAGATTTCTAGGCTACTACCCCACCTCTAAAGGCCATAATGACTATAATGCTAATGTTCAAAAATTTGGCATGCACTAGGTTACCTGTTTTAGCCACATATATGTCCATTGAAAAATAATGCATTTTAGTACAATACAAATACATTAAAGAACCACATATGTGTACTACTGAGCATTAACATGATTTGTCATGTGCCGGTGCGATGGATCGAGTACAAACCAATAGGGTGTCAATATTGGAATAGATGTAACGAGGCTATTTTTTAAATGTAAGGAGAAGAAAGTACAGATAATTGCATGAAAATGTAAAAAGTTGGCTGAAAAATAATTACTCCAGTAAAGTATAGATACCCTAAATTACATTTTAGTCACATATTACACCCTAATATAATTAATAGAATTAAATGTGCACTAAGTAGTATTTTTTTCCAGTAAAATATCCAAAAACCAATAGGCCAGTGTTATATATTTTGTTCAGTTGAGTTCTTACAATATCCCAAATGTTTACAACTATTTGTAAATTGTGAGGAAATTGCTATTTTAACCAAGCAACCAGGATGTTTGTGCATAGTGTCCAAGGGAGTCTCCTGTCAATTGCGTCATATCTGCGGTATCTCCTCGGTTTTATTCTGCAGAAACGCTTTACTCTTAGCAGTGTGAACAAGTGTCACAGCAGCTGCTGAGCGAACGCACAGTAACATCATAAATAATTTTAAACACACTTAAATGTATCTAATATGATAAACAGCAGCGTGACCTCATACTCAATGAAAGGAAAAGCGGAAATAGCACCACCGACTGTGTCCCGTCATAATAAAAGTCCTGGCGCCATGTATTGCTCAACAATCGCTCCAGCGGCCTTGCTAAGCTCTCTCAACATACGCTCCTGCTCTGCTTCACACTACAGTAACATTAATAACCGCATCCATTAACATGATTTCTGCCTGAGTCCTATCCTGATTGTTTTCCACCGGGTGTGTGCAGCTTTCATGTAATAAAATTAATATATAATATAATATACACTCACCTAAAGGATTATTAAAAACACCATTCTAATACTGTGTTTGACCCCCTTTCGCCTTCAGAACTGCTTTAATTCTACGTGGCATTGATTCAACAAGGTGCTGAAAGCATTCTTTCGAAATGTTGGCCCATATTGATAGGATAGCATCTTGCAGTTGATGGAGATTTGTGGGATAAACATCCAGGGCACGAAGCTCCCGTTCCAACACATTCCAAAGATGCTCTATTGGGTTTAGATCTGGTGACTGTGGGGGCCATTTTAGTACAGTGAACTCAATGTCATGTTCAAGAAACCAATTTTAAATTATTCAAGCTTTGTGACATGATGCATTATCCTGCTGGAAGTAGCCATCAGAGGATGGGTACATGGTGGTCATAAAGGGATGGACATGGTCAGAAAAAATGCTCAGATAGGCTGCGGCATTTAAACAATGCCTAATTGGCACAAAGGGGCCTAAAGTGTGCCAAGAAAACATCCCCACACCATTACACCACCACCACCAGCCTGCACAATGGTAACAAGGCATGATGGATCCATGTTCTCATTCTGTTTACACCAAATTCTGACTCTACCATCTGAATGTCTCAACAGAAATTGAGACTCAACAGAACAGGCAACATTTTTCCAGTCTTCAATTGGCTTATTTTGGTGAGCTTGTGCAAATTTCAGTCAAAGTTGCTTTTCTATCAGCTTGAATCAGTTGGCCCATTCTCCTCAGACCTCTAGCATCAACAAGGCATTTTCGCCCACAGGACTGCCGCATATTGGATGCTTGTCCCTTTTCACACCATTTTTTGTAAACCCTAGAAATGGTTGTGTGTGAAAATCCCAGTAACTGAGCAGATTGTGAAATACTCAGACCGGCCCGTCTGGCACCAACATGCCATGCTCAAAATTGCTTAAATCACCTTTCTTTCTCATTCTGACATTCAGTTTGGAGTTCAGTAGATTGTCTTGACCAGGACCACACCCCTTAATGCATTGAAGCAACTACCATGTGATTGGTTGATAAGATAATTGCATTAATGAGAAATAAAACAGGTGTTCCTAATAATCCTGTAGGTGAGGGTAATATAATATAATATAATTAATATAATATAATATACTATAATTAGGGGTGTCCATGGTTAACCGATTGACCGATTAACCGTTAAAAATTGCGTAACCGAGTGAAACATTTTGCTCGGTTAAGTGGCATCAATGACGTGCCTTGAATTTAGTTGTAATATATGTTTGCACCCCTAGAGACCGCCAGAGCGCTCCCAGACATTTGTAATATCCACAAGAAGAAGTCATGACCTTTCTAATCGGGCAAAGAAAGCGTGGGAGCACTTTAAAAATGAGAGTGACGGGACAAAATGCAAGTATTGCAATGCAGTGCTTACCGCATTTTTCAGGCTATAAGTTGCTCCGGAGTATAAGTCGCATCAGTCAAAAAATGCGTCATGAAGAGGAAAATAACATAAGTCGCTCTGGACTATAAGTCGCAATAGGGCAGAAGCAGAGCGCGAGCCGCGCACGCTGTGCATAACGGAGCAGAAGAAAGAAAGTTTGAGTCAAACGCTGTGTCTGTGTGAATCATTCTCGGCTGCATATTTTACTAACGTTACATGCTCTAATCATGCAGGCGCCCTCGCGGCCACTCGCATTGCTCGTGAACTGGAGCGCATCTCATCCTAATTTAACGAAACTCAGCGTACGCCTCGCAGACATGAAATAGATCTTAGAAAAGATAAGAAATAGGCTACTCTCTGATTGTGTAATCCATGATGTGCATTTCTCTCTATAGGCGCGTTCACTACGGAGATGGCGGTCGTCAAATTAATAAGCTAAAAATAACCCTGACGCTAACTATAATATAATATAATATAATATAATATAATATAATATAATATAATATAATATAATATAATATAATATAATATAATATAATATAATCATTAATAATATAATTGAATTGAATCAAAATTCTATATCAATGTTTTCATTGAAACGCACACATATGCGAAACTGCACACATAGAAACATTCATGAGTATAGACACTTGTTATCACACAAACAGCCTCACTACTGAATCGTTGTTAATGAAGAAAGAGGCGCTGAACTTACACGAGTACACATCTCTCATTTCTCTCTCTCTTTCAATAATTAATACAAATAAATAATATAACTCAAATAAATGTAATCTTACGCACTACTACTATCGCTGAGTCTGATTCAAAGTGGGCAGAATGCTAGATCTAACAAGCTGTAACTGACCAAACTAACCACCAATTTCAGTCAGATATTGGGCTGCAAACTTCAATAACAGCTTGAAGCGGTCAATGCTGACACATTACCATTGTATAAGCGGGATAATCCATTAAATAATATACACAATAATATAATATAATATAATATAATATAATATAATATAATATAATATAATATAATATAATATAATATAATATAATATAATATAATATAATATATAACAACCTTGATAGTTGATTGTTGTTGGGGTAAATAACAATATATCAATACAAAGCTCAATACAAATCTACAATAATGACATCTAATAATAATAATACATATTAAATGTTAAACAATATTCAGAATAATTACAAATAAAATAAATTATACAATTTAATTCAATTTTCTTTAGCTGTAGCAAATGCATTTGTAAAACTCATGACCCATAGTGTATGACAAGAGGGAGCTGTGTTGTAGCACGTTTACCAGAAATAACAATAATCAAGCATTTTTTTAATGGAATGCAGAGCTAGTTTTTTTCAGCACATTTTTAGACTCTCAGAATATCATGTTCCTGTCTAGAAATCGACTGTCGTTCAATGAGTGTCTCTCTCTTAGTCACACATTAGTGTTTTCTGATTGGGAGACCTGGCATGGGCAACCCAACAGACTTTAGCACTAGTGCCAAAGGGCATGTTCCATTGGGGGGAGGGGGGAGGGGGTGCTCATCAATCTGAGATGAGTCCTGTGGCCCTCCTGTGCAGGGTGGTAAATGTGCAGAAGGGTAAAGTGGGATAGAACACCCCTCCTGGGAGATGGAGACTAGCCATATGGCCTTCTGGCTGTGCCAGTAGCGCTATCATGGACAAGGACTTGAGCATTGACACACACACACACACATTATGGTTCATATTAAGTCCTCTGTTCATGTTGCATCCTGTTTACTGAGGCTATCATAGAAGGTCTTTAGATTGTGCATTATTTGTCGGTCTCACTGAATGAAGAGAATGTCTTTCTAATTTATGGTAATACATCATAACTTTTTGTAAAAACGGGAAGTTCTCTTTATAGTCCAGTTTGGTTTTGTACTGTTAAGGTCAGCTAGTGGTGTAGAGCAGACACAACCTGTGATTTGTAACTTTGGTAGGTAGTCCTCAAAGTGATAGCTCACCCATAAATTTAAATCCTGTAATTGTTTCCTTCATATAGAAAATTCTGTCATTATTTATGAAGAAATCTAGGTCATTAGATTGCAAGATAGTCATGTAAATGTCAATTTCACAACCTAGACATGCAAAAATGAAAAGTGAAAATGCCTAATGAGAGCTCATATGTTGAAACATGCAGGGAGACAAGCTTTCAAACTCAAGGTCTTTTTCGTTGAGTTTGACTATCATTAGCGAGTGAAGCGCAAAGTTTCACACCACAGAAGTTTGCACAAACTTTCTAAACTATCAACAGATATCAATGAAGCTTAAATAATTAAAACAGACACTGAGAGAACAATACAAAGATCTAACATCTGTATTTAAAAATGTCCAATTTATTGTTATGCGTGATTTTCAACAAGAAAACTATCAACGTAGACGGTATCCGCCCACCTAAACGATTCAGGGGTCCCCAAAAGTCCTGCGGGACCTAGTGTTTGGTGTTGCGCCCATAGTTGTGTGTGTGTATAGATGGAGACATACCTCCTCAGGTGGCGGAAGAGCAGTTTCATGGTGTTGTGGTTGGGTTTGGGGAGTTGATGGATCAGTTTCTTCATGGCTTGAACCTTCTGTGTGGGCTCCTTAATTTCTGTTGGCAGGGAAGAAATGATGAAATGTTTTGATTTGAGTATTGCTCCTTCATTTGAACCTCTAGGTTCAGAGAGAAGTTAATGTCTTTTCCATCACTTTTTCATTGACATAGCTCATCTAACATCAAAATTTTCCCTAATACTGGACCATTATCCCTCTCTCTATTAATTATATAGACATGCTCGAGAAGGCCACATGCAGAATGTGTCCCATTCCAAAATGCTGACTTGCCAGAAAGCCAATGTGTAATCGAATAGATTACTCCATTTATCTGATGATTTCGTCTTACTTTCGGTATGTTTAATTGTTAATTATGACTGTTTTAATTTTCTTTCTAACTTATGTACAACATAATCCCCTTTTAAGCTGCCAAAAAGGAGCCATCAGCATTTAGTCAAACTGTGCTATGCAGTTATAATAACCTCAATGCAGATATGAAGCTATGCAAATATATTGAGTACAATTGCACAGTTATCTGCCATTACACTCCGAAATTAAAGATGTTCTAGAAAAATAGCCCTGTCCATCTGTATGGATCAGAGCATACACACCCCTATAATGCTGTAATTTTGCAGGCAGGTTTTCACTTTTCCTACATGAAAGCACATGTGAATGGTGCTAATGGTCCGCAATAGTCCACGTCCATTAAAAGCTGTCATGCTGTAACACAAGCTGTAACCGGCGACCTCCTGACCCCGCTGCTCTTTACATGTCAGATGGCTGATGACCTCATGGCAAACTCCTGAGAGGCACCAACCTGTGCGCTGACTGTTCTACATCAGTGTCAGTACCTGACCTTTGACACTCTGGAGTTCTCTAAACCCATTATGATGATATAGTAATGCAGCTGATTGTATTATTTCAAACACTGTTAGTGTAAAGAAGATTGTATGGTAAAATAAGTAAAAGGGTCATTTATTTTTGATAAGAATCTGGAGGATTAGAGAGTATTTTAATAATTTAATCGATGCTTTTGATCAATATCATTATGGAACCTGAGCAGATGTTGAAATGGAGCTTTTACGGGGCCACCTGTGTGCACTTCAAACTCCCTCAGGTCGAATTTCACCGTAACGGATTTGTTTAAAAGAGTATTAACGGACCTCCAAGACTATAAGTCACCAGTTCCTTGTTCATATATATATATATATATATATATATATATATATATATATATATATATGGGTGTTTCTGCAACTACGGGCACTTTTGACTATCCCAATTTTTAAAAAAATCAACCTTTTTGAATTTACATTTTAACCATCATGGTCTGTAATACACATAACAATGTACACAAAATGTAATGTAGTCGTTAAGATTTTAATCTGGAACATGTTTATTTTTTATGTTTTTGGGGTCATCTTCTTAAAAAGTGTCCTTACCGCAACGTTACAATAACGTTCATTTCATACATTTTCCTTTATTTGTTTCTAAAAAAAAATATCATATTTAAATAGCTTTTTCAAATTTTACACAGTTTTGTAAATACTGATATAAAAATGATAATATACAAAATAGGGAATTTCATGTTTTTTTCTATGCCATGTAAAAAATGTACAGTAACCTTAGATGTCAATTGTCTCCATACGCACAAAATTTAACATTTATTTTTTTTTGTAACAGATTTTGCAATTTCAATGTGTAAATCATGTCAGCTTAAGTGTTAAAATATTTTTTTTGCAAATGAAAATGTGAAAAAAATAGAAAAAGAGCAGTGCTGCAGTAATGACATCTTGTGTCGGTAAGGACACTGTTAAAGTGCCACGAAATCAAAAACAGGCTAAAAAACAACAGTAAAAGAAACAGGTACTGCATGCAAGATACTGCAAAACTGCTACTAAATAACTCTTTTAATTAACTCTTTTAACTACTTTAAAAACATTTACATTTAATCATTTAGCAGACGCTTTTATCCAAAGCGACTTACAAAAAAGGGGAGAGCAATAGAATCAACGAAACAAACAAGGCCAACAACCTGTAAGAGCTGTAAGAAGTCTCAGTTAATTAGCACAGTACACTATTTTTTTTTTTTTTTTGGGGACAAACAAACAAAAATTAATGGATAGTTAAGTGCTAAAAACATTGTCTCCTAAAGTTGATGCTGTACAAACCTTAGTAATAAAATAACACAAACCCATAGCACTAACAACATCTCACCACAACATTTTTTTCTCATTAATGTACACACAGCACCCCATAATGTCAGAAAAACACAGAATTGTTGAAATTTTTGCAGATTAATTAAAAAAGAAAAACTGAAATATCACATGGTCCTCAGTATTCAGACCCTTTCCTCAGTATTTAGTAGAAGCACCCTTTTGATCTAATACAGCCATGAGTCTTTTTGGGAAAGTTGTTCACACCTGGATTTGGGGATCCTCTGCCATTCCTCCTGCAGATCCTCTCCAGTTCTGTCAGGTTGGATGGTAAATGTTGGTGGACAGCCAATTTCAGGTCTCTTCAGAGATGCTCAATTGGGTTTAAGTCAGGGCTTTGGCTGGGCAATTCAAGAACATTTTAAGGGTCATTGTCTTGTTGGAAGGTGAACCTTCGGCTCAGTTTGAGGTCTTGAGCACTCTGGAGAAGGTTTTCGTCCAGGATATCGCTGTACTTGGGCGCATTCATCTTTCCCTCGATTACGACCAGTCGTCCTGTCCCTGCAGCTGAAAAACACCCCACAGCATGATGCTGCCACCACCATGCTGGTGATATTTTTCTCCACACATACCGCTTAGAATTAAGGCCAAAAGTTCTATCTTCGTCTCATCAGACCAGAGAATCATTATTTCTCACCATCTTGGAGTCCTTTAGGTGTTTTTTTAGCAAACTCCATGCAAACTTTCATGTGTCTTGCACTGAGGAGAGTCTTCCGTCGGGCCACTCTGCCATAAAGCCCTGACTGGTGGAGGGCTGCAGTGATGGTTGACTTTTACAACTTTCTCCCAGCTCTGCATCTCTGGAGCTCAGCCACAGTGATCTTTGGGTTCTTCTTTACCTCTCTCACCAAGGCTTTTCTCCCCGATAGCTCAGTTTGGCCAGACAGCCAGCTCTAGGAAGGGTTCTGGTCATCCCAAACGTATTGCATTTAAGGATTCTGGAGGCCACAGTGCCAAGTGGAGCAGAAATATTTTTGTAACCTTGGCCAGATCTGAGCCGTGCCACAATTCTGTCTCTGAGCTCTTCAGGCAGTTCCTTTGACCTCATGATTCTCATTTGCTCTGACCTGCACTGTGAGCTGTAAGGTCTTATATAGACACGTGTGTGGCTTTCCTAATCAAGTCCAATCAGTATAATCAAACACAGCTGGACTCAAATGAAGGTGTAGAACCATCTCAAGGATGATCAGAAGAAATGGACAGCACCTGAGTTAAATATATGAGTGTCACAGCAAAGGGTCTGAATACTTAGGACCATGTGATATTTCAGTTTAGATTTTTATAAAAATCTGCAAAAATGTCAACAATTCTGTGTTTTTCTGTCAATATGTTATATATATATATATATATATATATATATATATATATATATATATATATATATATATATATATATATATATATATATATATATATATATATATATATAATATATATTTCAGTACTAATACTGTCATTTAATTTAAAAAGAATGTAAAGTAAACCTTGAATTTGTCTCTACCGCGATACAAGGTCTTTACCGCAACACCTAAATTTGCTGCGGTAAAGACATGTTGCGGTAATGACATTTTTGCTAATATTTTAGCTAATTGCAGCTAGCAAGGCCTACTACATTAGTTTTGACTCTTAGCATCTTAATATACAATAATTCAACAGTAATTTACATTTATTTTTTGAATGTAGTCCAAAATACACAGTTATTAAGCTGAATGGTAAGGACGCACAATAAATACTAGAGCAGAAAAGATCATGTTTACCTTATTTTTTTGGCATCTTCTGAGTGAGGTAGTGTAGTGGCCCAGTCTGTCAGCAATGTGCTCAAGTGATAATTTCTGTTTCTATAAAAACTAGACTTGTTTGTGTTTGATGACATTTCATAATAAAAGTTTTTTTTCATTGTTGCGGTAAGGACTCAAAAGTGTGGGACAGGCACATTTAGTTTAAAAAATCATAAAAATGATCAGTAAATAATACAAATAATTTTAAGATGATTTAAATGAATCTGTATATTAAACAAGTCCATTTGAAATAATATCAAATTTTAATTAAATTAGCTTATGTTATGTATCTCAACATTGAGACCACAGGTGTGGGACACTAACAAAAATGGTGTTTTGAGCTATAAACGCTTCATAATATTATATTAAATCACATTACTCAGTAATTATATTTTTTGTCAAGGTGTGTAATGGCACTGTGAATATATTTATAAAGCATTATATGACAAATTTTAACATAAATCTAAAATTTCACTGCTGGGACTTAAAAGTGCCCGTAGTTGCAGAAACACCCATATATATATATATATATATATATATATATATATATATATATATATATATATATATATATATATATATATATATATATATATATATATATATATATATATATACACTACCATTCAAAATTGTGAGGTCAAAGCTGCATGTATTTGATCACATACAGTAAAAACAACAGAACTCTCTACTCTCTCTCTCTCTCTCTCTCTCTCTCTCTCTCTCTCTCTCTCTCTCTCTCTCTCTCTCTCTCTCTCTCTCGAAATCATTCGAATATGCTGATTTGATGCTCAAGAGACATTTCTTACTATTATCAACATTGCAAAACAGTTGTGAAGGTTAATATTTTTGTGAAAACTGATATATTTTTTCTCATTAGTCTTTGATAAATAGAATGTTCAACAGAACAGCATTTATTTGAAATATAAATATTTTCTAACAATGTAAAAGTCCTTACTGTCACATTTAATCAATGTATGCCCTTATTTAATAATAATAATAATAATAATAATAATAATAATAATAATAATAATAATAATAATAATAATAATAATAATAATAATAATAATATAAAAGTTATATTTATAAAAATACAAATCTTTAAGTCCCTAAACTTTTGAATAATTTGCTTATAGGGTATATCACACCAAACAATCGTATTGTGATACAAATAAATGACTATGCTATTGACATTGGCATTATAATTTCCATATGGGAGAGATGTTTTTTTTATGATGACCAAAGATGTTTTACAGCATGCAATTTATTATAGGTACTCATAAAGGTTAAAAATGCACCATCAAACGATACCTAGTGTAACTGTATTGATTTACTATTATAATAAAAGAAAATTGCAATGCTGTAAATCAATTATGTATGTCTTCACATTTTGAACAGAGGAAAATATTGTCTGTCTCACCCCCCACCCACCCCTACACACACACACTCTAAGAAAACATCACTGTTCATTCCTACTGAGGATGGCTAACAGCTACACCATGCTATTCATGGGATGTGCTATGGAAGGGAGCTGGCAGTAGTTATGCCCCCAGTCTACTGTACTGCCCAGGATGCCCCCTGGGCACTAATGGAGCAGATGTCTCCGTGTATACACCGCGCTGGCACAGGCTCGGCGAGCAGATGCCCTTGTCAGATGCCAGGTCTGTCAATTGAGCACAGACAGAGACCATGTTCTAGGACAGAGAGTGAATATCTGACCCGCTCCTCTAGGTACCACTAGCAGAGGGACAAGGTTTTGTGCTTTTTTATGAGGTTAGTTACAATGTTAGGCCTCAAAATCATGCAAATGATGCCCTAAACCAATCTAAATAATGTTTTAAGACCATTTTTAATGTCAAGGCCACATAATTAGTGAAACAATGTGTTATCAACTAGAAATTCTCACTACAGTTTTCATCAACATTTAGTCATTACTTTATTCAAGCAATATCTTTTTTATGACTTTCTCTTCAAGCATTATCTCAGTGGAGGCCGTTAGCTTTCTTTTGGCTTTGACACTGCATGGCAGTCGGCCTGTAAAATATTTAATCTAGTCATTATTGCTGGCATTATTGCTGTCATTAATTACTTTGCCTTTGGTGGCTAGCATATTGGAGATGGTCCCTTGTCCTGTATTTTGGACAGATGGTGGGACAGTGTCATTAATATAAAACACGTTCAAAATGCCTACACCCTAAATCAGCATGAATTCACCATGGTAAGCATTGTATTTACAGTGTTCTGATCGAAAGGGATCACTCTCAAAATAATGGCAATGTTTTGATGAAGGCATGCAGTTGACATTTTTAGAATTTTTAGATTACGTGTATATAATATAATATAATATAATATAATATAATATAATATAATATAATATAATATAATATAATATAATATAATATAATATAATATAATATAATATAATATAATTAATATAATATAATAATAAATGCATTTTAATAATACAAAACTATATGAAAAACAGCACAAAGGGCTTATTTATAAAAAATAATAAAAAAAAACCTGCACCTTTTGCTCATTGTTTATACAGTTGTGCACTGTTACCATACAAAACTAAAACAATTTTAGGCTGGGAGATAAATCTGGTATACTATTTTTCAAAATGAAAAATATTTTAGTTGTTTTTTAATTTTTTATTACAGGTATCATTTTGTCTGAATATCCCCAGACCAAGCTCAATTTTTAATTGAACATTGGTCAGGGGAGTCTGTTCTGTATTTTAAACTACACAAGAGGTGTGATAAATGAGCATTATTCAAATTACTCTGTATGCAATTGGATAGTCCTTCAACCAATCAGACCACAAGAGGCGTGATCAACAGGGAACAAACCATCATTTCTCTATCCGTCATAGTGTTAAACCCGCCAATAGTGCGCCAGGTGGATGAGATTTTTCAGTGTACAGGTTTCCAGACTGAGTTGCCGGGCAAAATCAAATCGCCGGCAGAACAGGCTGGGTTTACCCAGTCTAGGTATCATTAGTATTTGCTTGTAACTGTGTTTTTGTCTGACAAAAGATGTTACTTTTTGACATTATACTTCAGATGAAACATTTTAATGTACCTATGACTGCACAAATGTGCCAGTGCCATTGCTATAAATCAAACTGAGAGCATCATTGTTTTGTGAAAAGAGCTGATGTACACTAAAGAATAGATGTACTTTTGGTTACAAAAATCTGTGAATATAATCCAATTACAAACAATGAGACCATCTTTACCGCGGTACAGCTTTGCTTCTCAGGATAAGCCCATCTGCGAGCTTTGTCTGCGGGCTTCTTTAAGCCCCGTCAAGGCAAATATTAGCACACTGCAAATAGTCCTGCAGGTTATGATTAAGATTTTAAATGTATCCCAATTGAATACTTTGCTTTATGAATAACAAAGTCTTAGAGGATTGGTGCTGTAATTTATTAAACATGAAAAACTTCTTGATGAAATATAGAGACTGGGAAGAGATTTATGCATTTGAAAATATTTCTGCATGCTAGCTTTGCATGGCAATGAGGCCACGTTGCACAAATGAGGAAAGCTGCATAGAATGTAAAGACTTGTGACAGCTGAAAGAGCATAACATCAGAAAAGGCAAACAATTATGTTCTGACAGATGTACTGTCTGACGCAGCTCTGATTGGCATTATTTCACACTACCATTGTGACAAGTTTCATACACTCTAAAAAATGCTGGGTTAAAAACAACCCAAGTTGGGTTGAAAATGCACCGACCCAACAATTGAGTTGTTTTAACCCAATGGTTGAGTTGTTTTAACCCAGTGGTTGGGTTAAATGTTGCTTAAGACAACCCAATTGCTGGGTAAGAACAACTCAACCATTGGGTTAAAACAACCCAATTGTTGGGTCGGTGCATTTTCAACCCAACTTGGGTTGTTTTTAACCCAGCATTTTTTAGAGTGTATGAAATAACAATAAAAGTCAAACTGGAAAGATGTAACGATCCTGCAATTGGTCATCTTCAAATGTGATGTAACGATACAGTCCATCTGAATGAACTTTCCAGATTACTACACAAACGCTGGATTGTGTGTGTGGGCCCGGAGAACAAAGCCTCCATTTGTCAACAAGTATGTCTTCACTTTGTATAACAAGGCGAGCTTGTCTATTGGACAGGTGGCAGGACAATGTCGCTAAGATACCAGGCAATATGAATAATAGATTTAGTCCGTCGTGAGCCAAGAGCTGGTGACTGCCACATCCACAACAGGCACAGAGTGAAAGAATGGAAAATTAGGCCAACTGTTCACCTGAGGACCTTGGGAAGCGCAAATGTTGATTTGCGGAAGTGAGCACTTATTTTACATAAACATACATTCCAAGTGTGAAGATGAAATGTGCTCAGAGCTTCTCACAAATCGTGAGGGTAGGGGCTGTTTAAATGTTGGGTGAAGTCTTAAGCCTGAAGATTACATATGAATAATTTGCCCAAACGTCCAATAAGCCTAAATGAGTTTGAGTTCCACAAAGACTTCCAGAAGCAGTCTGTGATTGGGCAGCTGTCCTAATTGAATGGATCCTTGTCCAAAGTACCGTTCCAGAGACCTTTAGTTAATACCACCCATATAAAGGGCAGCCATGGTTAGCGGAGCTGACCTATTTTGGCAATGATGGACCAATACAGAAGACCTGAGCCACTCAAGTATCAGCAGGATTCACTGAAATTGCTTGTCAATGACCGGGTGAGATCCATGAAACAGTCTGTTGGACAGTTTCAGTAAATGGTATGTAAGAAGAGCTGCAAGGTTCATTAAACCATTCAAATATTACAGACAGGGGAGGAGCGTTGTAACCTACATATTAGAAATCAAGACTTTGTGCCAACAAGTTACATTTCCCAAGTCAACAATTCTGTTCTACAGCAGCAGACATGTCTCACATAAAAGACAGCTTAAACTAAATATATCCTCCTGGGACCCAGAAAAAAACAGTTTTTTGAATTTTGTATTTTTTCATGTCATTAGATTGTTTAGAGC
Source organism: Pseudorasbora parva (assembly GCF_024679245.1). Lineage (NCBI taxonomy): Eukaryota > Metazoa > Chordata > Actinopteri > Cypriniformes > Gobionidae > Pseudorasbora > Pseudorasbora parva. The sequence goes on from NC_090176.1 coordinate 30,237,606, forward strand.
ATAAGAAACAAATGGACACATACTTTGTTTGAAAAATTATATTGTATTCATATGTTATGATATGTCCTCTGTAGTTGACACCAGGACTCATGTATAGGGAAAAACAATGGGATGTATTTTTAATTTACGAATACATTTTTAAGTTAGGATTTTTTTAAAACAAACCTTTTTTTAAAGATGATTCTGAGCTATGTTATGAAATATATAACTGAATGCTTTGACATACCATCATACTTTATGCAATATGTGGGTAAAATGGGCATACTTGGATTTTTCCATTCAATACAATTTATCGATACACTGCATCTAATTTGCATATTATTGTGTTCTTGGTGCAACATGTAATGAAAAAAGAAGTGTAATTATAGGAGTAATAATTGGCAACATTTTCATAAGAATATGTAATATTTCATAGGAATATTGATATGTAATTTATTTCCCTATTTACTTGTGTCTCAAAAATGCCTGATAAACATGATTTAAGTCCTGGTGTCCTCTACAGTGAACATTTATGAAATCAATGCCCTGTTTTGTAACAAAAAGTCCTATTTTGATTAGAAACCCCATAGCATTTTCCTGAGAGGTTGATTTATAACAAACAATTTGAAAATTAATCAGATTTCAATTATAATATATGGGAGAACTTGCAAAATAGCAGGGTGTTCAAATGCTATATATATAGCATTTGAACACCCTGCTATTTTGCAAGTTCTCCCAGTTGGAAATAATGGAGGGGTCTGAAATTGTCATCGTAGGAGCATGTTCACTGTGAGAGACATAGCGGTGTGTTCAAATACTTATTTTCCACACTGAATATATATATATAAGCAAGCCTTGGAAGCCTCATCAAATAATGAGTCAAGAAAGAGATCACAATATGTCGATGTGACTTCTGGTTCACTTGTCATACAGTACTGGTTTTAAATTAGGTTACACCAATGATTTTTTGACCTATTCACTGTACAGTATGTCTAGTACAGTATATGTTTTTTTCATCATACATCATGTTGCAGGTTGAACTAATTATACCTCCTGCTATTATGGGCCTTTTACAGTAATAATTAGTTGTCTAAACACTATCTGTAAGTGATCAGGCTCATCTACTGATTAATTGGATACAAGCAGTTTGCGGTACTCTGGCCTACATGCAGCGCGAGTAAATATTTATTAGCAAATTACAACATCACCCCAGGCCTGTTCCCATTCTGTCTCCTGCATATCTCCTTCCAGTGGGGATATTCTGTGATGCTGTGCTAATAATGATACCCCTGCACTTATTACAGTGTGCGCACTGGCCTTTAGGTCCATATTTCAAGATTCTGAGACAATTAAACATTCATTGATTTAAACAAACTAGTGAAAATCAAACTACTTAAAGCTACTGTAAGTAATTTTATGCTAAAATAAAACAAGTACACCATTTGTAGGTTGATTTTCCTAGTGTAGACATAATGACTCTGTAGTACTAACAAAACATTGATGGGCAAATTCTGGAAACCTGTGTGAAAACAATCCTGATTTCTGTGATCCCGATTGGTCACGCTAACAATGGAAAAATTACATTAAATGGGTCATGAATTGAGATATCAAATTTTCCTTAAGCTTTTGACATATCATAAGAGGTCATGCTACTATAAGAATATCCTGTAAGTTTCAGAACTGGTAACTTGTATTGTAACCAATAAGGACTCATTGTGGAATGTGCCTATAATAGATAGGTGAAAGACCTAGCCTGGATGACAAGTGAACTTAGCACAGCATTTTAGGCCGGGAAGTTTGGTCTGAACTTCAGATGATCAACAGTAACGCAATCATCCACGTCACCAAAGACCGCTTGGGTTGAATTTGTTTACTAAACGGAGAACTTGTTTATATATGCATTCACCTTTACTATTTCTCTAAAAAATGATATGATAATGATATTTATTTGTAATCTGTGTATTCTTAAATTCTTTAAAGGTCCACTGAAATCAATATTTAAGTTTTTTAGCTTTTAGTATGACTGTGCTAGTCTTAAAGTTATGAATAAGCTGGTATGTTCCAAAACAATGACAAAATTTGCATTTAGGAAATATAAGCATTCAAAATGTACAGTCTCCTACTTTCGTTAAAACAAATCTCAGATTTTGGTGACATCATCGCAGACTTCAATTTCTCGTCAAATCTTCTGTCCAATCAAAATGCTCTCTAGAATCTAAAGCCCGCCCCTTACACTGCTGAAGCTGCTGCTGAAATCGGTCAGTTGTTTACAAACACATTTACTAATTTCTACATGGTGAAAGGCACATAGCGCACTATATATATATGTGATAGGAAACGATTCAGTGTAAATATGCTTTCATTTGAGGCAAATAAAGGCTGTTTTCTCGTTAGTTTCACGCACCGCAGCAGCGCACACACCCCAACGGCTTTGGTCTAAATTTAGACTACAGACACGAGAGCGCAGCGCGGATCATATGTGCGAGTCTGCGCAGACAACAAACATATCGACCTATTTGAATTCTGCACAGAATACTGCATTTCAAAGCGATATGGAGGAGATTATGATGGTAAACAGTGTTAGAGGAAACTGGCTTTACCAAACAGAAAGGTCCGCTCTTGTGCTTCTAGTCAAACTGTATATTATCGAAATGCTATTGGCTGTTTCAAAAAAAGGGGTGGAGCTGCTAACAGCTGGAGCCGTTTTAGGGGAAATTACATCAACACATTGAAAAATGCGGCGCGTTCCAAAGCACTTCAGTGGGCCTTTAACAACAACGGCAAAGATAGATCGTTTACACTCTTCTTCTTCTACTTCTTCCAGCATGTGTGCAATTGAGTTCTGTTGACAACTATGTGTCGTTCAACATACATTACTTACTCCGTTGCTCTGATTGGTTGTAGGTCTATCCAATTGAATGTTGTAACACGCCTCATAATCACAGCCCAATGTAACAGAATCAGACTCATATAGAAGTAAATTAACACCTACTTCATCATTGCAACTTTGGCCCCGCCCACCGGCATTTTAGTGAGATGTTGACATGAGAAGAGCAATACAGGATCACTGGGCTAAAAATAACATTACCTTCCAAAAGATCCTAATGCTAGGAATGTGGTCATTTTTTAATTTTCAACAATGTGAATATCTCAGTTGAGCATTATTTAATTGTATTTGGAACATTTCACAGTGGATTCTCTTTGGTAAATCAGATGCAATTTTGGCGCAGGCTTGGCAAACAGAGTTGTATCTATAAAGAGTCGACAGTAACACGACATCAGTGATTTCTGATATGTAATGATTCATGTACAGTCAGTTGTTCTTTATATATGTCAGTAAAACTGTAATTAAATTATATATAAAGTGATCAAAGATCTGGACTTGTGTAACCCCTCCTGTTTGAAACACCCGCTCTAAGTGGGACTCGGGCTCGGGTCAGCTGGCATGAGAGTCAGACGCTCTGACAAGGAGGCTAAAGGCTAAACCTCTTACATCATTTTTGTACTGTTAGTTATAAAGAAAGCATTCGTTAGTTTGCATAAATTGAGTTTCAATGACAAAATCACTGCATTCATAGACTCAACATGTCTGTGATTGGCTACAATGCTCATCACTGCAACCTTTCATGCCACGGTCTAAATATGATGCCTTCTATAATGCTATAATCAACACTTTTCATGATTAGTTAACCTTGAGAGCTGTAATAGTAAAAACGTTCTAAAAGTTTCCGAGCCCCTTAAAATTGGGTATGTCAAAATCAGGGAAGAACAAATGCCTTTTTTAAATTCTAAATTAAAAGTAAAAATCATGCTAACATTATAAGTGCACCACATGAAACATTATAAAACAATGCAGTTAATGATCCCTTTAAGTTTGGAGGTGAGATCTACAGTAACATTTTACTCAAAAAATATAGTATAGAGCAGTAATATTGTAAAATAATGTTTTTCTATTTTAATATATTTTAAAATGTAATTTATTAGTGTAATGGCAAAGCTGAATTTTCAGCATCCTTACTCCAATCTTAAGTGCCACATGCTCCTTTAGAAATCATTCTAATATCTGATTTGCTGCTCAAGAAACAACTTTTTATTATTATCAATGATGAAAATGATAGTGCTGCTTAATATTTTTTCAGGATTATTTGATGGATAAAAAGTAAACATTTATATAAAATAAAATCTTATAAATGCCTATCACTTTTGATCAAATTGATTTTTATCAATGTCTCTTTGCTGAAGAATAATTTTCTCAAATATAAATAAATAAATTGACACCAAACTTGTCTAAATCTGTATGAATGAAAATAGCTGTTTTAATATATTAGAAAGGGGGTTTGGTTGTTCTCTAAACAACTCTTCCGTCATTCCTGTTCACAGTCCTTAGGTCCATAAAGCTGCAATTGTGCCTACAATGTTCTACACTCCCTATTTGCTCTATACTTACTCTGTATTTACATGCCCATATACGGCTTAGTATAGTTTATCGCCACTATGTAGTTCACACGGCCACTAATCTGAAAGTGTTTGTTTTTACACTAACAGGGCGTCAGAAATCGAACAAGTCATAAAACAAAAGTGCAGGACAAATGTTGTTTCAAGCACAAAGGTACATACATATATTTCAGAAGGTATGCCTTTCAGAAGGTAGATTGCCCAAGAGAAACACACTGGCGTCAGCAGGACGCTTGAGATGAGGCCCAGAGTTTGCTCTGTGCTGCTGGAGGGAGGTTACACGTGACACTAAGGCCGATCTGGTGACAGTTTCTGTCTGGACCACAGGCCCTGACTTTGCCCTCTGGCCTGAGAAATTCCCCCATTCCCCAAACAGGGAGTTTGAATGATCTCAGCACCTCCCTGTCAAAGAGCGACCCCTTTTGGCTGACAGATCTGCAAGAATGCGTCTAAGAGGGTCAATCCCAAATAGCACAGCTCAACCCAAGAGTGGCGAGCGGTTTAGCCATCCGTGGCTTAAATTACAGTCAGGAGGACCTAAACTGTAAACCATGAAAAGAAATGACTTGATGTTGCCGTGGAATTCTTGAGGACATTTGGAGTATTCCAAAGTCTAACATCTCTGGGAAAGGTAATTAATCATTCCTTGTAATACATTTGAAGGATCTAATCCCAAATATTTGTAGCAATAATAGTGATTTGCTCATCGATTTTTAGTACTTACTAATGGATTCCACAAACAAGTCAAAAAAGCGAAAGGGAAACAGGGGCTCTGGCAGTTCACGGAAAAACATCTTTAGCGCTCCGGTGATGACATGGATGTCCTCCCATTGGCTGTCGCCCAAGTCAAGCTCCTCCTCTGGGGAATGAGAGACACAGTTAGAGAAGCCAACAGAGAGAATTAAAACAACAGTCATTTGATGAGGAAATTAAAAAATGCTAATCATTATGTCAACGTTAATACGCCCCTTGAGAGCCGAGCACATTGTCCTGCCTGCTTTTCACTGCATATCAAACCACACTGAAAATCCTTATCAAACAATTTGTGGTGCCTATTACAAACTAACCACTTCATACCTTTCAGCTAAGCCTTTAGAACTAAAATGATAATACGTCATTTAAATGAACACTGATGCATCAGTTGGCCTTAAACCAAGCACTGGTAATTGATAATTACTGAATTAAACTTACCTTGGTCAACTAGGAAGCGGAGTTTCTGGATAATGGCCAAATTGCCACTCACCCTGTATATCCCATCAGCATCCAGACCTGTGAGGACAGGGTAAAGACATCTGTTTGTTATTCAGCCAGGCATGTGATAAAACCAACATCATTTTGTGTTGTTGTTGTAAACTATACCTCGTTTTTCTACTTCCTCCACACACAACTTGACAAATCTGGGCACAGTGGTCCTTTCTCTCTCGCACAGGGTCAGCATGTGACATCCAAACACACGGTCTATGGAAAAATATGTCAGTGAGAATATTTACAAATGTATACACTGTAAAAAAAAATATTGCACAAATAAATTACCTGGTTGCAGTTCATTGACAATGGACATTTTTGAGAATTGTCAACCTTTTTCTCAAATGTTATTAAAATATTTTGTAAGAATTTTGGGTAATTGTGTTTGTTTTATTTGTGATGATGCAGTGAAACATGCCAAATTGTGCTATTTTTATGATTCATCACATTTTTATGTGGTTCAGATACAATACAATAATATTTTGAGTTCCTATTTATTAAACCAATTTCTTTCATTGTATCAAATTTTTAATTTCAATAAATTTAAAACTTACTTTTTTAAGTTAAACAAAGTTTTTTTTTGTTTTACAGTGTAAAGATTAAAGTAGGATTTGCTAACATCCTTTGTATTAAAGTGTCCATATCACAGGTGTTCATTTATTAATATAAAAAAATAATAATAATAATCAATAACATCATTAACATAATTGTTATTAATAACAATAATACTAATTTAATAATACATATTAACAATGTTAAACAGTAGAATTTTAATAATAAAACATATTTCATTCAAAGTTATTATTAATCATAATAACAGTAGATCTCTAGATTAATTCTGCACTATTAATTATGAAAAATAACAAGACAGCATTTAAAATTATTATTAACAATAATAATACTTATTATTAGAACAGTCAATTTAATGTGTTAATTTGTTACATTTCATTGTGAAAAAATAATGCATTTAATTTAACGTTGTTCTTGGTGCGAGACTCTGAAGATGTGCGTTTATGTTAATCATATTTTTGTACTTTTTGTATTGTCTATTCATTTAATTGTCTGCCACCACAAAGTCTTAAAGTATCTTCATATCTAAAAAAACATCGGTGATGAATTAATCATCATGTCATGTAATTAATTAGATTTTTTAAAAATAAATAAATTATTGACAGCTGCAGATAATAGCAATGAGTAATTACAAGCTGCTTCGAAACTAATTACAGATTACGAAGTGCTCAGTAGACCTGCTTATTTAAGGACACATCACTATGAGCGATGTAATGTAAAGTGTGACCCAGGAATTTCACAGCTGAAATGCATAGTGAAATGTTTTGAGGCAGTCAAATTTCAAAGATGGCCCACAAAAGATCAGAACGCTCCATAATGAGCAAAACTACAGTTGTAAGCGCAGAGGTGTAAGTGTCCTCATCATTTGGCTGTTCGAGTTCATATAGGACCGGGCGAGCTGTCCCAGAGGCTTCTGGAACATCAAAGATGTCCTGCTCTCATTTCGGCACCCGCAAGGAACGGGGGGAAGTGGCGATGTGCTAAATGCATAAATGACTGCAAGCAAGCCACCTTTGCATACAAATGCGCATTCAGAACTTTCCTAGAGAAATATCTGGCAGGAGGGGCATTTCTAAATAAATGACTATTAAAAAGCATCAGTACAATATGGAACGTTCCTAATTTCAAGATGGTTGTTTAGCGCCGTAGCTCGCCTTGGAGCTCTGCCAGCGATAGCAGTGTTAGGGGCCACCTGCGCTACTCTGTTAATCCCACAGTAGTTTTATTCATTCCCTCAATATTGTGCTCTTTGATCTCCCATTTACCCCCACAGATACTACATTAAAGGGTCTTTTTGACACCAGAAGAAATTAAAGATATCATTACCTTCATCCGAGGGTTCCAAGTGTGCTTAAAATATCCTTTAATGTTATGTTTGGTGTATGCCATGAATGGAATAAATTAGTTACAGTCTTTAAGAATTCATATTAGGGATTGCTTGTTGAACTGGTATTATGTGTAAATGAAAAAGAATGTCTTGCTACCTTTTTTTTAACTGGGTCACAGTTGCGTTTAATATGGAAACACGCAGAGCCAAAATAAACGAATGTCCTAAGATTGCACATTCGTATGTCATCACGTAATATGTAACCGGCAATTATGTAGCATGTAATTATGACTATTAACTGGGCTACAACTGGGCAGGGTTGTTAAATGAATACGTAAAAAATGTGGGATTTTTGAAACTGATAGTTGGCAACGAGCATCACATGAATGTATGGAGTGCACATGGCAAATCTTTCACCTTTAATAAGGCCTTTTTCCTGTAGCGTTTTCATGGAGGGCCGTCTGGAGATGAACTTCTTCAGTCTGTTCTTAACTCCATTCTTGTCCGCGCTGTCTGAGGCGCTGTAATTCAGCTTGAACACTGTGCGGGGGATCAGAGGAGACACAGGAACAATGCTGTCACTGAACACTCACCACATTCTTTTGAGGCTGTCTTTGTGCAAGTCCTCCTCATGCAAATAAGACTGTCTCCTTTCTCCACATTGTTCAAAAGCACACCAGAAAAACTACTTCTGTTGAAATATTCTCCGGTGTACGTGAATTTCTCATTTCACAGCATTTATTTATTGATTACGGCTAATGTTGGTGTCAATATTACACTATCTCGACAAGTCCAGTGATTAGTATGTGACTAGCGAGAGCTCGGAGCTACTGCCCAGTATTCGGTACAGTAGTAAATTAATTCTCTTTGATACTCATTCAGGGCAGAAAATGCTGCAATTACTAATGACAGAAGCGCTTGGAGAGTGTCAAGTAGCTTGTAATGTATAATAATGATTGACAGAGAGCAGACTGACTCCGTCTTACTCAACATCTCAGTGGAGTTCAGAACAGTGGTATATATATTGTCTGAAATTCAGCTTCTGTTGGTTTCTGTCTCATACGGTAAACGATGAGATGTGCTAGCGCATCTGCATTTATTATAGTTGTCAAGTTATTGCAGACACGGATGTTCTCGTTACAGTAACCAAACTGCATGTGGTCAAGGTGCTGCTATGCTTCCTGTTCAGAATGTGACCACAGACGCACAAAGGAAGAAGTGTTGAAAAAATCTGTCATAAGAATGAATCACAAAATCATGTCCAGGGTCACATTTCACCCCACAAATCAAAAGGAAAATAGCAAAAGATATTTTTCTTAAAAATAAATGGCCTTTTTTTCAGGACCATTATGATATAGTTGTTTGACAGAGTATTGATTAATGACGATTAGGCACATTTTATTTATGAATTATCAAAATATTAAATAACAGAAGTGAAAAAAGATGAATAATCTTTTTTATATTACAGCACTGAGAACTGCTTAATTGTCATGAAAATAAATGCACACACACAAAAAAAAGATGTTACAATACAAAAAATCTAAATATTTTTTGGGGGGATATTGGGGTAAAATATGACCTAAATTTCTTTTGGAGAAATAAAGTCTGTGAACAGACTGTCATCTGTACTGCTAACTCATTAATGTGGTTAATAAACAGTGGTGAAGCGAGGCTGCAACCCCGACACACTCACTGTTTCTGAACTATCTGTGCTGATTGCCAGTTATCACCTCTCTCTCTCTCTCTCTCTCTCTCTCTCTCTCTCTCTCTCTCTCTCTCTCTCTCTCTCTCTCTCTCTCTCTCTCTCTCTCTCTCTCTCTCTCTCTCTCTCTCTCTCTCTCTCTCTCTCTCTCTCTCTCTCTCTCTCTCTCTCTCTCTCACACACACACACACACACACACACACACACACACACACACACACACACACACACACTACTCACTGATGGAGCGTCTGTGATCAGACTTAGTCTCTTTTGCTTTAGGTTTGGCGGGTTCACAGGTTGGCCTGGGCAAGCATTCTGTACTGTTGGATCTGTGTATGGTTGCTCTACCACAGCTCTGGCCTCCAGCTCCACTCGACTACACCAAAACATCATATAAAAGAATCAGAAATAAAATCCAAAAAATATTGCTCATTTATCCCAGTGTTAGACGCTTAGCTATCAATGCATTTAAATATTTATTTATCTATTCCAATTGTTTTAATAGATTCCTTCATATATAGTTTAGGTAATGTTTCACTTCTCTAATGTAAAAATGTAAAAAAAATATTTCGTCTTTTTAAGAAATTACATACCAGACTGTCCACTGCTTTCTTGATGGCATCATGCCATTTACAGATGGTTGGAAAGTGATCTGCCTGCAGCAAAAACTCATGACCAGTTGGGGTTGTTATCTGTTTGTAAAAGAGGGTTGAAATTAAAGTTAAAAAAGTGGAATTCGAACAAATAGAGCAGGCAAACTCTGTGTGAATGCTCCCCTGCCAAAAACAGACCTGTGTATAAATGGAGTAATCCAACTGTATTACATCACAATCCTATAACTGAATACAACAATTATTTTTATATAATTGTGTCTCTGATATCTACCTTCTCCACAATATTACTGAATTTACATATTTGGTTGAAAGCTAAAAAAAATAAAAAATGGTATGACCTTTTATTGCTTGCTTTTCTTATCTTTTTTCTGTATTACTATAACCAAAGAAATATTGGTTTTACATTGATTTTTATTTTTATTTTTTTTATTTTTTTTAAATTGGGGCCAGTATTTTTTTTAAATATTTTTAAAGAAATGAAAGGACATATTAATTTGATCATAAGGGACAGTGAAGACATTCATAATAATACAAAATATTTTTATTTCAAATAAATGCTGTTCTTTTGAACTTTCTATTCATCAATAATTTTTATATATAATAATTAGAAATGTTTCTTGAGCACCAAATCAGCATATTATAATGATTTCTTGAGGATCATGTGACACTGAAGAATGTAATGATGCTGAACATTCAGCTTTGCCATCTCATGAATACATATAATTTTTATATATAAAATATTATTTTTAAATTTTAAACAGAAAACAGTTATTTTACATTGGAATAATATTTCACAATATTAATGTTTTAACCTTGGTGAGCATTCTTTTGTGACTTACCAACTCCAATTTTCTGAATGGTAATGTATACAATATATTAATACATATTTTCATTTATTTATTATAACACCACTGCAAATCAATAATAAACATTATGTGATGGGAGTAGATGGGAAATGAGACATTTCAGATGCACTAAGCCTTTTGACAAGTTATTAGCGTGATACCTGACTAAACAGACATATTTCTTGAGACTTGGCGTAACGTCACATGGCACAGTCGCATAAAATAAGTGGCATTCCCAGAAGAATGCAAGCAAACACCAACGCTAAGGTCAGAATTGTCAAATACCGTTGCAGAGAAGAGATACTTGTTATTTTAAAGAGAGTGGACACTGCATATTTCTAAAACCTAAAATCATTTTAGAGTGGTCAGTCTCTAAAAATACCAGGCCGGATCACAGAATACACCACAACCCCCCCAATACAGTCACTACACATAGACATCCAAAGTTTTCCCCGTTTAAAACAGACTTTTCTGACTTTGAGAGAGGGTGGCAGGGGGAATCAAGCAGTCTCTTTGGGGATGGAGTGAATATAGAGGGAATGGTTAGGGGCACAATTCTTGTCAGAGTGTGTTTGCGATCCCTCTATTCTTCAGAGTGGAACATCCGAGAGAGCATGTTTGTTCTGAAGCTCCTTCTTTCCTGGAGGGTGCCTGCGGACATGACAGTAATAGTTTGGAGTGGGGTGGACTTGTTGGAATCCTCATTGGCGGTTCGAACGGGTGAAACAGATCCACTTTAATGAAGGATATTTGTGCTGCAGGTCATCAGAAACTTTCATATGGCAGTTTCACATCTCTTTCTGGTTTTGCTGTCTTACAACTCATGAAGCTCGTGCAATATCAGTGATCTCCTTTTATGCAGATTCGACAGATATTTTATACATGTGACACAACATTCTTTTTTTTTCATTCTTTTCGGACAGTCAAAATGAAGTGAACCACTGACGTACTGCCATTCGACTTTGATTCAGAAGACAGCACAGTGATAATGTTCCATAACCCAGCACGCAATGTATCAAATAATTCAAATAGTACTTTCAAAGCCAAACCAGCCTTAATAAATTCAACACCAAAGCTCGATTAAGTTAAACTGAAACACATTTTATACGTCTTTCAAAATGTCTCATTCTGTAAATCAAGCTGTTTCAAAACCAAACGTCACATTGGTCTTTGATTTCATGAAGATTATCTGAGAGGTTTAGCTGATGAGTCATGAGTTATGTCCTCTTTTTCTCCCTAAAAACGATAATCATCTTTTCAACTATCACTTGCTATTTTCACCAATACCTCTCTAGAATCAAGCTCTGATAATTTATACCATGTTTCATCTCTGCATGTGGTGCTGCCCATGGAAAAGAAGGGCCCATAGATATAATGCCAATATTTTTAGTATTGCTATGGACAGTTAATGCTGTTATGGGCACAACAAATCTTCTGTTTATACTGTTGCACTGGGCTTAACGCTGTATATATTTCTTCTAAAATCATACTCTTTCATCTCATAACTGTTAACTCTCTTTTTTTTGTATGTATAAACAGCTACATATATTTTCATATATATATAAATAATCAATGCACAGCCATTTCACTGTCTTTGCATCACTACATTACACTTTCAACTTAAATTTGTTATTGTGTGCATTAAATACTTTATTTAATATTTAATAAATATCCTTTTTAACACATATTTTGGGTTTTTTAGTGACAAGGGACTTCATTCACTATCCCTTATTCATTTTTTTGTTGAAGTTAGAACCTTTTTAGTATTCCTCAATCAATTTATTAGAAACATTATAGCAAGAAAAACAATTATAAAATGATTAAAGAATGCCTTTTTTCCCAGTCGTTTTTTTTTTTTTGTGTGTGTTGTAAAAATTATAAAGGGTCGCTAATGACCCAAAGTGTGTAACAATATAATTTTAGGTTTATTTTTTTATGCACAACAATAATTTGATCTTTAATTGTCTGCATATGTGCAATTCACTTTTATTCACATTACACAATGAAGTGACGCTTCACTCATAGTTACCGCAGGCAGAAAACAAAAATATAGGCACAACTTGAAACGGCTAAGTGAGTTACTGCAGACCAATTGTTGTATGCAATCAAATATTACTGTCACTGTCACTATTATATGATATTTTTTAGAATATGTTTGAGATGGTGAATAAGAGCCAGATGCTGGGAAATGAGCTCTGAAGAGGACAGTGATTATGATACAAAACATCTTCTCAAACTGAACCCTTCCAAGCTCCAAAAGGTAACAAAATGTTTTATTTTATTCTTCTGTAATTGGTACTCTAATATCATGAGAGTTTTATATTATCGAGACAGGTAGAGATCCATCCATGTTAGACATAGATCCGGGTCGTTAAAGACCCGAATATGTAATAATGATTGGCGAAACAGTGAAAATAGCCCCAGATAGCTTGTTAGTCAATTTCTTATCACTAAAAAAACTAATAATAATAATAATAATAATAATAATAATAATAATGATATATTTTTTAAAAAATGTTGTGAAAGAATTAGAATTAGTCCTCAGGAAAAGTTCTAGAGTTGCTGATTGGAAAACTGGGGCTAGTGGAAAGTTTTGTGTTGTATGAGTGGAAATAAGAAAGAGTATAACATATAAAAGCACTACGCTTTTAATCACACTGTTTAATGAGGAGGAATTTGAATATCTGGGCTCTCACTTTGACTCTTCATTAATGTTTAATTATGCAGAGCAGTACAAAGACCAGAATGCCATTTGTGACTTAACATTTGTGTTTTGCTGTTAAATTAAACATTAATTTGAAAGCTACATAAAGACACAACTCAACTTTGAAGCGCATTAGATAGTAGGGTTAATTATCTCCAATTTTCCACAACTCCTGAGATGGGTCTTGGTGAGAGAGCTATTGGCTTCCCAGAGAAAGCAAAAGCAAAATCAGAAGGAATGAAGGAAGATGCACTGCATTCCCCTGATGCTTTCTCAAGCACAATTTTTAATTCAATGGTTTAGACTGCATAGGCTGCATTCAAAATATTAATAATAACAATGACAGAAACAAAATCTCCGTAAAGTGTTTCACGAGTGTCAATACAGTTTCTGCAACTGACATTCACCAGATTGCAATTTTAAATAAGAGAGCTATTCTCGTAAATAATTAAACCATCAGTCTTGATTAAAATTGGGAGTTGTAATTTGCAAAAACAAAAACTTCCACAACTGAACAGCTGAATTGAAAGTCAAAGTGGTACAAAAAAAAAAAAAAAAAAAAAACATACTAATGATACATAAAAGCGACTAGAGCTTGCCGTCACACACACAGGGGCTTTTATGTCAAAAGTACTGCTACACTATGTGTTTTCTGTAGCAGTGGTTTTGTAGGTTGGTTTGAATTAGGGTTTTAAATTGAAAAAAAAACAAAAAGTGAATTCTTTATTTTTCCTGGGCAACGACTATTTGTACTGAGGCGTTGTAAATCGTATGCTCTTGCAAAGAGAGAGTCATTTTGCAGCTCTAATCTCCTTTGTAATCTGCTGTCTTATTCTCAAATCCTTTTGTTCACCCCATGATTATTACAGAATATAAAGTATATTGTTTTATTATGAATACTGAAATTAATGCTCAATACAATGTAAGCTGCTTTGATGGCAAGCAAATACCTTTCCTTCAACTCTCTTGCAAAGTGGTCTTAAGAAAAAAGATTGCGTGATCGCAAGCTTAGGTGCAGTATTATATCTCATCTCTTAGTGCTTGAAACTACACAATGTAGATGTTCTACTTGACTTTTGTACAGTATGTCACAAGAGTGGATCTTTTTTCAAACAGATTTCAACTTAAAGGTGACATTAAGAGTTTGTTGGCGACTTTTTAACATGACTTTATAATTTATGTTTACTACTTTTCAAAAAAAAAAAAATTACCCTCATCTAAGATACTATACATTTTACATATTTTAAATTTTACATATTACATTTTAAAATTCAAGATAATCTAAACTATTCCTAATAGCTTCGATTAAACTTTTTGTACTGACTTCATTGTTCAAAATATTTAAAATTATCACAAAATGTATTGTCATTTACGATTTAACTGCAATTTTGTCAAAATGACGCAAAACGGGTAACAATATTATTTAATTATGTATTTAGGATAGATAAAATCCCAGCAATGAAATTACCCTTACTAAGGAGTCAGCTGTTTTGTTTCAAAGTGTTTAAAATGTCAATGGAAGTATAATAAATATGGAAATGACACTGTGACGGAATAACTAATAATAATAGTAACATTAATAAGAAAATAACTAGTAGGAGTGTAAAACATGTTTTAAATTAAGAGATGAAAACAGTCAACATTTAAAGTACTTCTTAAAAGACGTAAACTTGCATTGTTTTAACATTGCTCACAAACAACTAAATACGCTACGCCTTTAGCCTGTAATTCGATGTCATTTGGATCAAACATATTTTGATAGAAAGTCCAGCGTTGAGTGTCCCACTGGTGTGACAGTCAGGTTAACCCTGTTTACATGTACCGCAGTGAGTGACAATCTAAAAAACATTTTGTAATTAGACAGCACATCACTTCATTAGCTCAATTCTGTAAAGTGTCCTTTCAAACGATACTTAGCAGTCCTTCTAGGCAAGCCATTTGAAGAGTCAGATCTCTGCTACTCACTGTAAGCCTGTCAGTCTGTCATAATCTGCAGTAAACATGCCCGAAAGGTGCCGAGTGCATGAGACACAAGATCTGACAGTGCATGGCCAAAGATTTTCACTTCCACGGACAGTTGAGGAGATGGTGTATGGACATCAACCACATGCTATTTATCAGAGTGCCTATAAACATCGCAATAGCCTCTGCTGGCCTTGTTCCAAACAGTACAAATTGGTTCATAATTGCTGCTTATTCTCTGCATGCCCACTTTTTTGAGGAAGGATTTATTTTTTATTTTACCTTCACCATGTCTGACTGACCTCACCCAAGGATTCCCCCTTTAATTCATGTTCAAAGTGTGTGTCAGGTGAAAGGAGAGTGCATAGTCTGAGTTGTAGCTCTGCTCTCTCTCCAGCTTGACGCCACATGCCAGCATATGATATTTCAATCAGCCTCAGATGTTTCCTCTTGATTCTCAAACACTCATGTCAGCCAGCTATTGTCAATAATATGAGACAGTTGTAAGGTCTTAGTGCAGTTGCTTTTGTGTAACAGGATTGCTGGATTTGAGTCTTTTTCACGCAGGTGACGCAAACACGGATGCGATGAGAATTGGATTTCCATTGTCTGGCGCTTTTTTGTTTCCTGCTGCACTGAAAACTGATAGGCTGTGCGAGAAAGGACTTTGGTGTTCAGGATGAATGTTTTGGAAGATTATACTTTTCCGTGGGTTGTTTAGTACAATGAAAATATTTTGTACTTAGTTTTTCCTTTCTTTTTCAGGTAAGATGTAAAAGGGTTAATTTAACAAAGAAAAATGCAGTTCTGTCATATATTTATTCCCTGTTTTTTAGTTAACAATAACAATGCTGGTTCCAAACTTACTTTGTGCTCCGTAAAACAAATGATTTATTTTTGTATCTGTCCATTCAGTGAAGTTTTGGGTTAGGGTTGAAATTTGTTAATCTGACTATACAAATGGTCCAATTAGAAAGGGTGCAGGTTCAGTCATATTTTTAGTTCTGTGTTTGAATTTGATGTGATTTGCATAAATGTGTATGTTAAAATCAGTTGTTTCAGTGGTCTTTTTCTAAAAGAAACGAGGTGTTCTCAGAAGCACTGGAGTTTCATATGTGCTTAGGAAAACCGATTTAGTTTTGTGGGAGCTTTGAAAGTGATAAATGCATATGTCTCCCTGGGTTCATAACCCTTTTAAATGAACCAGAAAGTCTGTGAGAGTCAAACTGCTGAACAACACCGTGATGAGAATTTCTAGTGAAGTAGATTCTTAGTTCAAGAACAGAGTAAATGCAGCTTGATTTTTACTCAGAAGTTGACATAAATGCTATGTGCTTTGCAGCATATCATAGTAATATAAAATATTTCTGACATTGCCAGTCAAAAGTTCTGTGATATTTTTTTTAAAGAAATTAATTTTATTCAGCAAGTAGGGGCATAAGATATCTGTAATGCTACAAAAAATTTTCTCTTCAAACATATGCTGAAACTTCTATTTGTCAGAAAATCCTGAAAAAAGCATCGCGGTTGCCACAAAAATATAACTTTTCTTTACATTAATAATAATAACAAGAAATGTTTCTTGAGCAGTAAATCAGCATAGTAAAAGACTGGAGAAATGATGCTGAAAATTCAGCTTTGCCATCACAGGAATAAATTACATATTAAAATACATTACCATAGAAAACAGCTATTTTAAAATCGCAATAATATTTCACAATATTACTGTTTTTTAACATGTTTGATCAAATAAATAAAGCCTTGGTGAGCATAAGCTCTTTCTTTAAAAAAACATCAAACTTTTGAACGGCATTGCGTTAAGCAAAACTTATATTCCAGCCCTTGGTTCACAATTTCCAAATGTATGGCCATTTTAAATATGTTCATTTGCGCAAATGCTGAATAAAGCACCTCCAGCGTTGTGATTGAGGTTCAAGGCTGCTAAGTTTCAACTGATAAATGCTGTAATCCTGGTATTAGTAGAGATATAAGGATCTGCACCAGCATTTAAGGTTAATATCAGAAGTGACAGAAGCACAAAAAGGAATGAAAGTCAACTCCAGATGCTTAAGACACTGATCAAAACCTCCAATGAAAGAACGTGAACTTCCTTAATCACAACTATCCCTCAATCTGACACAAGTGTTTTGTCTTGCCTTAAGCCGAGCAGATCTTCGAGACCTCGGCTGAATGCCTCACAGATTGCAAATCTAACTCTCCACGCCGCTGAATTAACGAGCCTGCACACTAATTTCTAATCCCGGTTGAGGTTGATTGACAGCGGTGGCAGACTACGAAATGGCTTGTACCATCATTACAAGCACTTTTTTCTGTGTGAGAGTTTGGGATTATTTAAGATTACTGCTTAATGCCTTTTTAATCTCTCCTGCAGAAAAAAAAGAAGAAAAAAAAAAGATTTCTGGGCAAAATACTGGACAGCAAGTACAGTGGCGGTGATAAGATGTTATAAGTGCGCAATGAGATCAGAAATCGGCTTTTTATCCTCGCTTTGCCTCATTATGAGAGCTAACTCTTCTATCAATCTATTGATAAGCATTTGGCGCACCCGAAAACACCAGCCGAAAGATTATCTCGCTTTAGATAAATCCTAATAAAAAAGTCTTTGTGACAACAATGACTGCGCAGAAATGTCAGGAAATGCTTTTTGGATGTTAAAGAACTTTGCATCCTTAAAGATCCATCCAATCACTGGTATGCAGATGAAAGACTGTGTGTTTTTTCTCATGAGGGTTTTTAAGAGGTGTGACACCAGCTCCGACAGACAATATCAAGCCTGGCGGAAGTGGACGCTAAGCTCACTGAGCAATTGGGTTTCTCTGTAGATGTTTCAATCCCTTGAGACTTCATAAATGCATTGAAGAGTTTGGTTAAGCTGTGATCTTACAAAGTTTGAGCTGAAACGGGAAGACCAATCACTTCTGGCAAATCTTCACTATCAGGATTTACTAGATAACATGCATTTGTGTTATATAGCTATTGAGATTGCAGTGCAATTGTTCATTTTTGAATCGTTTTTCCTGTCCTAACAGATAATTAAATGGATGAACTTTGGCTGAATGTGTTCGACTGTCCTACCTGAATCACGTTCTTTCGACTGGATTTCTCTGTTGTCCACTCGATTGCAGCCCCACACAGATCCACACCATCTGCTTTACCACCTGGTTTCTGTGGAGAAAGCACATTTACATTAACATTTTTGCCAAGAATCTAATAGAAACACCACGTTTCTCATGTCTTACGTGACTCTGTGAAGTAATAAACAATTGATGAACACAATGTTTTGATACAGGACAGACCGCCTATTAAATCAAACATTTTATAATAACAGATTACATTTGTCTAGGGATTTTCACATTTATATTTAAATCGCTTTTGCATTAAAATAATAAAAAAAAGCTCTGTGTCGGGCTTTTAAGCTGTGCAAAGAGGCATTTCTTACAGTCCTACGGTTTTAATGAGGTGGCAAAAATACTTAACTTCATCCTGATAACCTCTGTGAGTATCGCCCTAAGAAATGGCAGAGAGCTCGGGGGCTTTATGGCCACTTGACCATGAGTGATGTTGAAACAAATATGAGTTGACCCCATCGATGGCCCCGACACACCATTTACAAGCATGTGAAGGTAGTAAACCTCCATTCTTCTCTCATGTCTCTATCACTGCCACATGCTGCTCAAATCAGCAGAATAATAATATGGCTGTAAAGTCCAGAGCATGATGTCTCGTGCATGATGCATTTGTCTTTTTTCAGCAGTGTTTTAAATAGTCGGAATCAAAGCAAAGTTAAGAATTGAGACAAATATGGAAATCATTATGTGTCCCCACCCAGTTCCTAACAGTTATGCTGCTTACCGCACACTGTAGCGATTCAGTCATTTCTATTGTTTTATTGTCCTGTTTTTACACATTATTCAAGTATTTGTTTTTTTTATTATAAATTACAAATATTTGTTCATTGTTTTTTCCCCTGAATCCAGTTGCTCTGTTTGTGGGTGTGTGCAAATATTTGCCGTAGTCTTACCAAATTTGCAACAGCTTCTTGTTTGCTCTCTTTATAGAATAATAGTTGATTGGAGTAAAGAACAACCCAGGTTGAAGTCCAGTTTTTTCTGTGAAAATAATTGAAACTATTACACTTTAAACTCACAATAGCATTTTAGTTTGGGGAATAATTTTCACTATTAATTCTAGCTATTCTTAGCTTGCATATTACTTGCAGCATATTGTCTGTAATCCTGTCCCATACCTAAACATAACCACTACAACACTAACTGTTATGAGCAGTAAATTACGAGTTTATTGTGGAAAAAGTCAAATAGTTAATAGTGAATATATATTCCCCAAAATAAAGTGTGACAAAACTCGAAAGATAGATAGACAGACAGACAGACAGACAGACAGACAGACAGACCGTAATTTCTTTCCTCCTTCAGCAATTTTGGCTTTGTTCAAATATTCTCCTTTTAAAACAGTCTGTAAGAGAACAGAAACAGACAACAGAAAAATAAAGACTTCCAGAATAAAACAAAAACAAAACAAAAGAAACTACAGTAGCTTAAAAACACTCTGGTTGACTGCTGCATTTAAATGTATTTAATTGGTTAATTTGCAGGTAAAAAAGGAGTTTTGAAACCATGCTTCCCATTTCTTGTTTAATGAAATCTGTTTATATAGCTCAGATTTCCATCCTCACTGTTGTGAGCATGAATCATTTACTGCAGGCTCTGTCAATCTCTCACATCCAAAAACTCAATTTTATATGCTGTGGTAATGGAGGCGGTACGATAGATCATACCTGTGGCCCAACAGAACCATCAATGTTATGCTGAGACTGGTTCCTCCGGTGACGGTTGATCTAAACAAAGAGCATGCGTTGCCTGAATGAAAATGTGGACCATGATATGATCAAAATTCTCATTTAAATTGATTTTTAACTTTTTTGGGGGAGAATTATACATGCATCTTTCTTAAACGTTTTATCAAACTACAGATTATATCTTATCAGGTATTTTGAATTATCCTACAGTGAATGGTTTGCTTTTTTACAGTAACTGCACTACATTTTACTACATTACGCATACATAACATCTGATATTTCATTTAATTCCCTGCATATTTCATTTAGCATATTACATTAACAAGAAAGTGGATGCAGATCATTTTATGTTTTGTGGTAGTTTTAGGTTGATAAAATGGCACAATTTTCCCAGCAGTAAAAGTAGCCAGCCCTGTGCAGCAGTGCTTGCCTGCCCTCTACTGTTCCATGCATGTTTCTAAAAAAAAGCCAATGCATCAGGAAGCTGCAAATAACATGGTGCATGTAGTTACACACACTCATGCAACATAGATGGACAGAGAGGCATGAAATAATTTAGTTGGTCTTGGGCCGTGTTATTGCACTCATGCTCACAGGTTTCTGTAGTGTGTCAGGCTCTGGTAAGACCATAGATTTTGTCTGGCTGAGTCTCTCTCCAGTGCTGCTTTGAGAGCTCTTGATCCTCATCTGAACGGCTCCAGGAAGCACCAGTGCTGGCTGCTTTTGCATCGCTGACACTGATAAAATAGCAATAAGATAAAAACTGTTATTTTTCATTTTGATTGGCTGCTGAAAATATAAACAATACATCTGTCAGACACACAAAAAAAAAAAAAATCAAAGCATTGTTTTGGCCAAAATAAATTGCAATAAATTGAGAGTTCAAAATAGTTAAAAACTGCCTTGATTTTATAGTTGACTCATCTGAATGTATTCCAGTGGACCAAAATATATAATCTTAAAGGGATAGTTCACCCCAAAATTTAAATTCTATAATTTACTCACCCATGTTTCTCCAAACATGTATGAATTCATTTGTTCTGCTGAACAAAAAATACTATATTTTGAGGATGGGGAACTAAACTAAACAATATAAAATATACAAAATATAAAATATATTATTTTGTGTGCAGCAGAACAAATAAATTCATACAGGTTTGGAACCACTTGAGGATGAGTAAATGACGAAATAACATACCTTTAAGGCCAGTTCAAACCAAGGAGAATAACCCATGGCTAGATGAGTATAAAACTATTTGAATACATTACGTAGAGGCAAAGAACTGGCTGACGGGAAGTAAAGTGTGGTAAGGTTACATTTATTTGATTGAATTATAACATTTATATGAGTTAATACAGATTATATGTTTCAACTACATGGTGGAATTGGCAGATGTTCCCTTAGGCATCAAGCGCCATGGTAGCGGGTAAAGGCGCTCATGAACATGAGTGTTCATTATGCAGCTACAATGCATGTACAGTGGGGCAAAAACGTATTTAGTCAGCCCCCATTTGTGCAAGTTCTCCCGCTTAAAAAGAGAGAGGCCTGTCATTTTCATCATAATGTCCACTTCACACTGTCTGATTTTTAAAGAATTTATTAGCAAATTATGGTGGAAAATAAGTATTTGGTCACTTACAAAAAAAACAAGATTTTTGGCTCTCACAGACCTGTAAGAACTTATTTAAGAGGCTCCTCTGTCCTCCACTTGTTACCTGTATTAATGGCACCTGTTTGAACTTGTTATCAGTATAAAAGACATTTTGTATTGGCTACAACCTCAAACAGTCAGACTCCAAACTCCACTATGGCCAAGACCAAAGAGCTGTCAAAGGACACCTGAAACAAAATTGTAGACCTGCACCAGGCTGGGAAGACTAAAGTGTGAAGAAATCAACTGTGGGAGCAATTATTAGAAAATGGAAGACATACAAGACCACTGATAATCTCCCTCGATCTAGGGCTCCACGCAAGATCCCACCCTGTGGGGTCAAAATGATCACAAGAACGGTGAGCAAAAATCCCAGAACCACAGGGGGGGACCTAGTGAATGACCTGCAGAGAGCTGGGAACAAAGTAACAAAGGCTATCATCAGTAACACCCTACACCACCAGGTACTCAAATCCTGCAGACCCAGACGTGTCCCCCTGCTTAAGCCAGTACATGTCAGGGCCTGAAGTTTGCTAGAGAGCTTTTGGATGACCTTTTTGGTAAAAACTCAATGTGTCATGTTTGGAAGAGACAGAATGCTGAGTGGCACCATACCTACTGTGAAGCATGGAGGTGGAAACATCATGCTTTGGGCTGTTTTTATGAAAAGGGAGCAGGACGACTGATCTGTGTAAAGGAAAGAATGAATGGGGCCATGCATCATGAGATTTTGAGTAAACACCACCTTCCATCAGCAAGGGTGGCTGGGTCTTTCAGCATGACAATGATCCCAAACACACCGCCTGGGCGACGAAGGAGTGGCTTCGTAAGAAGCATTTTAAGGTTCTGGAGTGGCCTAGCCAGTCGAAAATTCATGTTGCCTAGCGACTGCCCCTAAACATTAACGCTCTTGAGGAGATATGCATGTAGGAATGGGCCAAACTACCAGTAAACATTTGTAAAAACCTTGTGGCAACTTACAGAGATCGTTTGGCCTCTGCCATTATTAACAAAGGGTATATAACAAAGTATTGAGATGAACTTTAATTATTGATCAAATACTTCTTTTCCACCATAATTTGAAAATAAATGCGTTAAAAATCAGACAATGGAATTTTCGTTCTCATTTGGTCTCATAGTTGAAGTGTACATATTATTAAAATTACAGGCCTCTCATCTTTTTAAGTGGGAGAACTTGACTGTGGAGTGGGAATGCCCAAGAAGTCCTCGCTGCAGCCTGTAACACGTTGACGTACTGGATCAGATCCAACGCGTACTGGACGCGCATGCGCCGAGGTTTCATTCACAATTCGATGACGTCATATACGCATACGCAGAAGAGTTTTGGGGACATTGAATGCACAAGAGAGTTTTGCTGGATAGATAAATACTCAAACCGCTCGCGCAAAAATAACGATTAATAACATGCACACGCCATCAGGACACACGTTTTGCATTTTTCCTTGAATGTGTAGGCTGGTATTTTAAAGTTCTTTACAGATCGTGTTGCATTAAGGATTAAAATAACAGAGACAATTACTTGACTCATTTTTCCTTCCACTCAACAGCAAGTACGATCAGAATATATAAAAAATAACTGTTTTGCATGCATGTACAGCGAAACTAGGATAATTTAAGCATCACATTTATGAAAAGATCAATAATTACTTAATACTATTTATCAGTACTACAACTACACAGTTTAGAACATTATCTATATACAATAATGATCATACATTATGATTAGCGCATATGCATTATAAATTAACTCAGAGATCTGTATGAATGAAATTGCCATAACGATCCAACATCCAGTGCGTATTGGATCTGATCCAGCAACGTCATTTAGCCTGTCTAAATAATTTTTTGCCCCACTGATATTTCATATCGATATACAATGGTTACACACTTAAAACTCGTAATGTTTATAACTTTGTAAGACTGGCAAATCTATTTACCACACTCCGAGAGCCCCCCAGTGGTCGGGAGCATTTCCATTGTGTTGTGACTTGATTTCATTGTGTTGTGGTTTGATTTTGTTGTGAACTTAAGTTTGCTTTTTAAATTTTGTTGTGGTGTTGTGTGGTGTTTTGTTGTGGTTTTGCCAGGCCACCGTATACAACTGCAGGCACAACTTATTTAAAAAGTACAAATATTAAAGTTCTGAGGCCAAAAATGTATTTGTGTGAAGAAAATACCCTAAAGTGATCACTGTCTCCGTTCGCAGATCATGTACACATTAAGAAATTGCTTTAGACAAATTATGCTAAAGGGGTGTTATCTTGTGCATTAAAAAGTGATGCTGAGCGGTCCTAACCAACTGTGTGTTATGAGTAAAAGTAAGAACGCAGAGATAAACAACACCACAAGTATAATGATAACACCAGTTATAAAAGCACAGTTATAATCCTTTTCAGAATTATTTATTCCAGCTGATGAACGATAAAAACATTGACAGCCAAGAGCTTGAGCATTTAATGGTACATTTTTCCGGTAGACACCGAAGAAAACAGAAGAATAACAACAGAACTGACGCATGCGCAGCGGATAGAGCAAAACCTCTGCTCATGTGTCAGTTGACTTATTCTTTCGCTGTTTACTTCATAACTAATCATTTTAAATATGGAATTTTTCTCTCATCGATTCGCTTCAGAAAGCCTTTATTAACCCACTGGAACCGTGTGGAGCACTTTTATGATGGACAAATACACTTTTATCGACTTCAAAAATTAAGCAAAATCCACTGCCATTACAGGGATTGCAGAATTATTAGGCAAATGAGTATTTTGACCACATCATCCTCGTTATGCATGTTGTCTTAATCCAAGCTGTATAGGCTGGAAAGCCTACTACCAATTAAGCATATTAGGTGATGTGCATCTCTGTAATGAGAAGGGGTGTGGTCTAATGACATCAACACCCTATATCAGGTGTGCATAATTATTAGGCAACTTCCTTTCCTTTGGCAAAATGGGTCAAAAGAAAGACTTGACAGGCTCAGAAAAGTCACAAATAGTGAGATATATTGCAGAGGGATGCAGCAGTCTTAAAATAGCCAAGCTTCTGAAGCGTGTGATCATCGAACAATCAAGCGTTTCATTCAAAATAGTCAACAGGGTCGCAAGAAGCGTGTGGAAAAACCAAGGCGCAAAATAACTGCCCGTGAACTGAGAAAAGTCAAGCCAAGATGCCACTTGCCACCAGTTTGGCCATATTTCAGAGCTGCAACATCACTGGAGTGCCCAAAAGCACAAGATGTGCAATACTCAGAGACATGGCCAAGGTAAGAAAGGCAGAAAGTCGACCACCACTGAACAAGACACACAAGCTGAAACGTCAAGACTGGGCCAAGAAATATCTCAAGACTGATTTTTTTTGGTTTTATTCATCAGGTTTTATGGACTGATGAAATGAGAGTGAGTCTTGATGGGCCAGATGGATGGGCCCGTGGCTGGATTGGTTAAGGGCAGAGAGCTCCAGCCCGACTCAGACGCCAGCAAGGTGGAGGTGGAGTACTGGTTTGGGCTGGTATCATCAAAGATGAGCTTGTGGGGCCTTTTCGGGTTGAGGATGGAGTCAAGCTCAACTCCCAGTCCTACTGCCAGTTTCTGGAAGACACCTTCTTCAAGCAGTGGTACAGGAAGAAGTCTGCATCCTTCAAGAAAAACATGATTTTCATGCAGGACAATGCTCCATCATATGCGTCCAAGTACTCCACAGCGTGGCTGGCAAGAAAGGGTATAAAAGAAGAAAATCTAATGATATGGCCTCCTTGTTCACCTTATCTGAACCCCATTGAGAACCTGTGGTCCATCATCAAATGTGCGATTTACAAGGAGGGAAAACAGTACACCTCTCTGAACAGTGTCTGGGAGGCTGTGGTTGCTGCTGCACGCAATGTTGATGGTGAACAGATCAAAACACTGACAGAATCCATGGATGGCAGGCTTTTGAGTGTCCTTCCAAAGAAATGTGGCTATATTGGTCACTGATTGGTTTTTGAATGTCAGAAATGTATATTTGTGAATGTTGAGATGTTATATTGGTTTCACTGGTAAAAATAAATAATTGAAATGGGTATAAATTTGTTTTTTGTTAAGTTGCCTATAATAATTATGCACAGTAATAGTCACCTGCACAGTGCACACACAGATATCCCCCTAAAATAGCTAAAACTAAAAACTAAAACTTCCAAAAATATTCAGCTTTGATATTAATGAGTTTTTTGTGTTCATTGAGAACATGGTTGTTGTTCAATAATAAAATGAATCCTCAAAAATACAACTTGCCTAATAATTCTGCACTCCCTGTATAAAGCTTGGAAGAGCCAGGACAGTTTTAATATAACTCAGAAGAAAGAAGAATGTCATATACACTAATGACTCGAGGATGAGTAAATCATAGGCTTTTCATTTTTGGGTGAATTAACCTTTTAATTCATTTGGTTTTAATTCATTTTTAATTTTAATTATGTTTTATGAATTAAACAGTTTATAAACGTATATTAAATAAAATCTTTTAAGGATTTTTTTTGAAGGGTTACTTCAGTGATTAGCATATGGCTTTGTATCAGTAGAAACCCTGGAGTATATTCGAATGATCGCGCTTCCCCCTCATATCTTCATGGGACAAGAGATTTATGAATTTTATTTCTGGGAAAAAGCCTCCGATGACGCAAATATTGTCAATGTGCAACATCGAAGGAATTTTTGGCCAGAGACTAAAGACTACAGCCAGCAGAGGGAGCCATTTCCTCATGTTTTCAACCTGTGCATAGGTAGTGGGAGATCCAAGGGGGTAATCTAGCACTCGGAAAGCGTTCCACCCATAGGGGCGGCCATTGCTAACAGAGCAATCACCTACTGTTAGCATCCCATTGACTCCCATTCATTTTTGAGTCACTTTGACAGTGAATAACTTTACATCTGAGGCGTTTAAAGACTCCATTTGTCCATTGTTTATTTATAAAGAAACATGACAATGCATAAAAGGCTCCATTACCTTGTATCTTACACTATCGCCCTGTAGAAGCTGTTTTTGTTTTTGTTAGAGCTCCAAAAGGCAGTCGGGGGGACGTGGAAACATAAAGTCCGATAAAGTCAAGGGAGAAGAATGGGGAGAAGCCGATAGTGAGCCAAAAGCAACAGGAGAAAATTTAAACAACGTGATTTTGATTTCACTTTCCACAACTCATCACAAGAGCTCATTCAGCTCAATCATCACGATGAATGTAATCTGACTCCTGCTGGGTTTGTGCTGTGACACTCGGGCGGCGACTCACTCATTATATTGAACAGACACGTTCAGTTTTAAATTGTAGTGTCTGTTCTCTAACTGAACTGATTTTATGAAAATAAACGCTGTAGCGGTGGGGAAGTGAAAGTGATTCAGTAATCTAGTAGCGGTGGCTTTGGGAGTGGCCTCGTAGGGCAGCAAAGCATTCTGGGAATTGTTATTTTTCATCCCCATGAGACATAAATACATTATCTGTCTTTTCTCAGTCTAAAGATAAATAAATAAATAAATAAAAATTCCAAAATTATTTCACATTTCTACTACAGTAATGACCCAGTTAAATACAGACTCATCTTCCCAGCACTAAAGTACCCATTTAAATTGAGGTAAAGACCATAGGTATATATAGAACCACACAGGGGTTTTTTTCTTTCTTTTTTTTCTAAGCGTGTAGGCCTGGTGACAACTTCCCCATGTGACAAGTAGCCCCAGTCTTCCCTACCAGTAGTTGGCTTTGTAGTAGCACATGCCTCAGTAAAATAATGTTTTTTCTAACAAAATGGCAGGCATCAGACTAGAATTGCAGTTCATACACTTTGACAAACTCATTATAATTTATCAATACAGTTTAAAATGTTACAGTTAAATGTTCAAGTTATGGACTGCAATCACTTCCTGAATTGATTTCATTTTCTAAGCTACAATAACAGTTTAAAGTTTGAGCTTTTATAAAAAAATTAAATCGTTAAGTACATAAAGACAGTGCATCTGGAAGGTCTCCTCAGCATGTTTCACTATTGTGTCATTATTGTGCTGTCTGTTAGCAGCTTTTTATATGACATGGTTCTTGTGAACGTTTCAAAAGAGTAATTGCACCATCGGGCAGAGAGTGGAGGAACTGATCTGCCATGCTTTTTACTTTTGTTCTTTTTTATTCTTTTTATTTTATTCTTTTATTTTATTCTTTAGCTAGATACACATCTATTTATATAGACACTTAAAAAAATAGAAAGGTTTTTATATGTTAACAATATCCCCCTAATTTGTCTTTAAATGCTCTACGTCAAAATAAACAACCATCTCTTGCAAAACCCTTCAGTGCACATCACACTAACAGCCATTTCTGTCAGTTCGTAACAGGTTTTAGACCGATATCATTGTCAGCCACTACTTTCATTTTTCTGAATTCACTTTATTTGGACTATAATTTGTAAGCATGTTCTAACCACCGCACACACGTCTAGATCAGTGGCAGTTTAGAGATTTATACACAAATCACACTATGTCCAATATTATTCATATTCTAATAACATTATTGTATTATTATCATATGTCCATCTGAGGCAATACAAAGACTCTTTCTATGTGTAGATTTATTTCAAATGTTTCTGTTTCCGCTGCTGCTATGATAACACTCTAGCATGTCAGGAAATAAATAAATCTTCACATTAAAAAAAGTACGGCGGAAATAATGCCATGCTCAGTCTTGCATGACAAGTCACCTTTTTTTTTATATACAGTGGTTTAAGAGTGGGAAAAATCATGCAAAAACAAAAACAAAAATTAAGGGGGCTGAATTGTCAAAGAAAGTTTCCAAATGGAAGAACATATTTATATTTCTAGTTCTGACATTTGGGCATAATATCTGCAAACTTTGCATGCAAATATTTACTTATCAGGGTGTTAAAACAATTATGTTCAAGAAACAAAACGTCTTTAACTTCTGGCCAGCCAAATTAGATCAAACTTTTCTTTAAGCATCATTTACTTGACATTCAAGAGAGGTATAAAATCAGGACCAGGATCTAGCCTGGAAACAGGTTTGCAGGTTAGCTTAGAATGTACGCAACCATCAGTGAATCTTCAGCAACCAGCTGTCAATCAGAAAGCATTTCTTTAGTCGCATCATCTCTGTTCGTTTTCTCATACACATTCTCGTTCCCCACAGCTGCTGTCCTAAAAACGTATAAAGTGGTTCTCATACCTGGTTCTCGGTCGGGTTCCAAAAAAAAACTGCTCAAAACCGTTTCAGCAGAGACAGAGAGAAAAAACAAGAGAGAGAGAGAGAGAAAGTGTCGTTTGGAGGAAGTGTACAAGTCACATGGGACACTCAAACCCTACGTCTCTCAAGATGTGCAAGCATTAGTGCATACATGGGGCTTCTGCTAACACACACTCTTCACTTCCTGAGGCCTGTGACAACACTTTCAGTCAAGATGGCCGCTGTTTGAGCTCACAACAACACATTGAAAGGAGATTAGCAACATTTCAGGCCACATATGATCAAACTGAATCTTATTTTGGAGAATATTAGACAAATTAAGGCTGGTTTTGAGGCCAAACTTTGGCTTTCTGATCTGTATAATGTTGAAGGTATAGTGATTTTCCATCTAATTTACATAACTGACATTTGTTACAGTAAACTCCTGCCCACATAATTTTTTTGCTCTTTAAAACTATATATATATAGTTTCTCATTTCAACTGTCTGAGGGTGTACATTTAGCTTTGGTAGACCGTAACTCTATTTGGTTCAGTTCAAACAGGAAATAGTATAATAATATAACCGGTTTGAAGTCCTTCTCAGTCTTTGTGATTTTGCAGTAAAAAAAAAAACATAACTGAACGCAGAATGACTAAATGAAATAATGAAAATTAAATTAAATAAATGAAGAAATGAAGAAAAAAAATAATAATACATGAAATGACAATGACATAAAAAAATAATTAAAAATATAATTAAATGACTAGGTAATTAAACTAGGTAAATTAAAAAAATGAATGAATGAATGAATGAATGAATGAATGAATGAATGAATGAATGAATGAATTAATTAATTAATTAATTAATTAATTAATTAATTAATTAATTAATTAATTAATAGGGGGACCAAAATGTAGGGACCAGAATATATTGGGGACACGGGTCTCTTGATGATGATGATGATGATGATGATATAATAATAATAATAATAATAATAATAATAATAATAATAATAATAATAATAATAATAAATATATTTCGGTACTGAGTAATATTTATTAACAACAACTACTTACTAGAGGGTTAGGGTTTGATTGAGGGTAAGTTGCATGTAATTGTGTGTAATTTATAGTCGTTACTATGGTAAATACATGTAACATATGTAATAATGACACTGTAAAATAAAGTGTTACCCAGAAAAATATGGTTCTGTTTTGAAGGTGTAATATTTCTAAACTAAAATTAAACTATAAATAAAGACCTATGCAGAACACACTTACGCCACTAGATGGAGACATTCCTTTTAGAAAGCAAAAAAAAAAAAAAAAACATCCACGTGCAGTACTATGATTCAGCCACCAGATGGACAAACACTCTCACAGAAGGAGGATCTGAAGTAGCACTATTTAAACTATAGCCCATCATATGGAAATCTTTGTGAAGCTGTATGTAGGTGCTGTTGTCTCGAAAAGTGAACTGAAAAAAGACTGAATTGTAATTTCATTAAGGCATCTGCCCTTTTGTTCTTTTATCAAAAACAGAAGGAATTTCTAGACCAACCTTCATCTATAGGCTACATTTAGACAATAAAACTGTTAAAACCATTGATCACATCTTACTTAATTGTTTTAATGGAATAATTGTTACATTAAACATGCATACATTTGCTTAAAAGTGGTAGCCTTGATTTTCTAGATTATACTTTAAATAATATGCTTAATAATGAATTGGCTAAATTCTTCTATTTTTATTTTTTGAAACTTGGGACCAACTTTTTCTTTTTCCTTTTTTTTTCTTCTTTTTTTATCAATGTGTGATTCTAAGATTAAAAAACTGCCAAACTTTCTGCCTTTCATTTTAAAAACTTTTTTCCCCATAATAGCCGTTGTATTTTGTAAAAGTATTTTCTTATATATTTCTTATATATATATATATATATATATATATATATATATATATATAATACCTGGTTTGATAAGAGTATAGTTTTAATTTGTCAGTTGTTTAACACTCAGGGATGCCTTATGATGCATGACATACAGTATATGAGTTATATACATGTATGAGTTTCTTTTGCAATTTAATTTTCCTGTGACTCTCAAGGAATTCTCTCTGGTATTTATTTGTTTTTTTGTTTGTTTATTTGTTTATGTATTTATTTATTTATTTATTTAGCCATTAATTTTGGAGTAATTTCATTATGTAAAGATGTGATGTTGGTTGATATGTCCATAATTAACCCAACTGATACAGCATGTTGTAAATGATAATAGGACCCACTTTATATTAGGTGGCCTTAACTACTATGTACTAACATTGTAATTAATCTTTTGATACAATGCACTTATTGTGTACATACATGTTTTTACATTGTACTTACATTTAAAAAAAAATGCCTGCATGTAATTACGTCTGTAATTCATTTCTGTAGTTACATTTGTAATTACACAGTTGGCACTTCCCTTACACCTAACCTACCCTTAAACTGACCCACACCACCACACCTGTCCCTAACTCTACCCGTATCCACCTCAATATCAGCAAAAGTGTTTGCAATACAATTTGAACACAGTAAGTACATTGTACAAAACTTAAGGCCATCTAATATAATGTGGGGCCATAATAGTTTATACAGTCTTAAAACAACAACCAATAATAATACATTTTATTTATTTTCTTAAACCCAAAGCGTAACAGTAAAATAAAATAAAAACAACAAAGACAATACAGCAATTAATAATAATAAAAATAAAAACTCTTTAAATAAACATTAATCAACTTAGGAACCTGTGGTCATTAAAAATCTTTGGATATTTAAAGTATGACAATAGTGTGAATAAGGAAGGTTTTGTAATGGATTTGTTTAATTTTTTTAGTGTGTGTCAAATTTCACTGTCTTTGATGTAAGTTTTCTAACAAAAAATCTGCTTTTCTCAGTAGTCCTTAAATATTTTTTTTATTAACTAGTACTAAAAGCTATTAAACTATTCATCTGTGTTCTGTCTTCAAAATCTAAATCTGTCTTCAAAATCTTTTAATGATAAAAAGTATCTCTGTGAATAGAGAATGTGTGTGTGTGTGTGTGTGTGTGTGTGTGTGTCCTGGTTCATATTGTAGGGACCAAATGTCCCCATAAGGATAGTAAAACCTGAGCTCACCAACATTGTGGGGACCAGCCAGCGGTGCCCTCTTTTCAAAAGGCTTATAAATCATACAGGATGAGTTTTTTTTTTTTTTTTTAATGGCAGGGGCAGTGTAGGGGGATAGAATGAACAGTGTGTACGGTACGGTGTGTGTGTGTGTGTGTGTGTGTGTGTGTGTGTGTGTGTGTGTGTGTGTGTGTGTGTGTGTGTGTGTGTGTGTGTGTGTGTGCGTGTGTTTCTTTGCCACCCTGGCTCCAAAGTGCACGTTATATTGTTTTGTTCTTTAAAGCATTAAAAAAAGTAAGTCTTTGTGAGGTTGATTATAAATATTTATTATTAAAAAAATCAACAAGTGCACACATTTAAGATCAGACTGAAATGGTCAAATCAGAGAATTGCTCATTGCGCTGAGAAAGAAACATTTTCAGAGTTCTGAAGGTTAGATGATAGCTGGTTCTCATCCGAATTTATCAAGGAAATCTGATTACACTTGACACGATTTTGGGGTGAAATGTGATATTGAGAGGCTTCATAAATTTTGCTCTCGAAGGATTGCAGTAAGTTAGGTCTTTTTTAGCATAAGCAGGTAAGGTTAAACAGTAAACGTAGTGCAGTAAAGAACATAAGCAGACATTGCACATACAGACCCAGCTTTAAAAAGGGGAGCCCATAGCCTACAGGTCTCAACGATTTTATTTGAAATTGTTTTATTTACTGACAAAAGACTGGATGAGAACAATAGATGATGACACATAATTTACAGATTAATAATATATATATTAAGTATGGTGATGCTTGCTCTATTTCCCTTATTTTGAATCGGATTTAATTTCATCCCTTTGTCCTATTTGTCTAAACCGCTATCAAGACCTGTATTAATCATATTGGCAAACGTTCCCTCTTCAAAGAATGAAAGCGTGGACATGAGCTAATGTTTCAGTGTGCAGGAGGTGGGGGACAGTTAGACAAAAAGAGAATTAGAGGCAGGAATGTGCTGGAGTTCACAAACAATGTCAGATTGTATTACGAGCGCAGGGGCGTCACCCTGTGAGCGAGGTGCTGTGTGTGAGTGGGGTTAATCCAGTGTTTATGAAACACGCAGGGTGAATAGCCGGCCCGGTCACACTCAAACTCCACTGCTGTGTGATGTATGTTTGCTCCGTCACTTCATCTTAGAGAGAGCGGATGGGTAAATGAGACACAAGAAAGAAAAGTTCTCAAAGGTGAGGACAGGTGAGCAGAATCTTAAGCCTGTCGATAAACAAGCAACTTTTGAGACAAAGCTGTGAGCAAATAAAAAGAGAGCGGTCTCAGAGGACGCCTTCATGAATATCTTGAGAGGCGTTTAGGTCTAAGGCCGAGGCCCGGTGGTGTGGTCCGACCTCTTTCCGCGTCTCTGCCGGGACATATGGCCAGAGCGCTCGGTTCCCATGTCTGAGTTTAGATTAAACCCTGAACCAGAGGTGTGTTAATCCCAAACAGCACCTCACATTGACAGAACTGGGGCTCTTTGATCAGACAACGAGAAAGAAAGAGAAATTGAGTGGAGGAAGGGGTAGAGAAAAAGAGGGATGGGATGGAAAATAAAGGGCTCTAGGCAATGTGTATAAGGTCATGGTACTAACCTAAACCATAAAGCACAATCGCTTACCCAAATCCTAAAACTAAATCTTGTTTGAAAAATGAAAGCTGTTCCTTTTAATATGAGCCAAGTCGTACCTTATTTATACAGTCATATCTTATTTTGTAATATCTTATACACTGATCGAAAGTGTCAGCAAAGAAATGTACAATGTTTCAAAAATGTTCAATTTCTAATAAATGCTGTTCTTTTAAACTTTCAATTCATCAAAGAATCCAAAAAATATTAATCTGCACAACTGTTTTCCGTGCTTATAATAATAAGGAATGTTTCTTGGACACCAAATCATAATATTCAAGCGATTTCTGAAGGATCACGTGACCCTGAAGACTGGAGTAATGATCAATTTTACAAAAATAAATGACATTTTAAAATATAAAGGAGTTTAAATGAGTTGTGAGGGCATTTGAAGTGGTCTTCAATATTTTCTTTATAAATCATGCCAAAGCAATAAATCTACTAATATTGGCAGATATGCGTGAGGGTTTGGTTGAATCATCAGTGGTGTGTGTGTGTGTGTAAGGGCTTAAAAGGCAGCAGAAATGAAGAGAGCTGTTGTTTCAATAGCAGGAAATGTAGCACTCGGTGAGTACAGACACAACTATGAGGTATGGCGTGAGAAACTCCAGTTCACATGACACACACACACACACACACACACACACACACACACACACACACACACACAAATTGAATGACGCCTATTAGCATAAAGGTAATATACATATGCATGACTATATATTATGAATAATGTTCTTCTTCAAAAATCTCTATGCATGTTGCATGGGGACACTAAAATCTATCTAAAAAAATCTATGTAATCTACGTGTAAAACTATAGGCCAGATTACAAACAAACACAAGGTGTGAAAACATTGTCAGTCTGATAGTGTGATAATAGTTATCCACTAGAGGGCAGTAAAGCCCAAAACACACACAACTACACGATTTCTCTCTCTCTCTCTCTCTCTCTCTCTCTCTCTCTCTCTCTCTCTCTCTCTCTCTCTCTCTCTCTCTCTCTCTCTCTCTCTCTCTCTCTCTCTCTCTCTCTCTCTCTCTCTCTCTCTCTCACTCACGAAGAGAGATGGACGAAATGTGGGTGTGCTTTTATGTGTATACATGTGTGAATTGTATATGTGCATGTCAGAGATCATAAATGTGTTTTTGTTAATATGCTGCCTTGTCAGGTTCATTTGTACTCTCTGTCGCTCTTTTGAGTCTCTCTCTTCGCTTAAACATGAAAGGAGAAAGAGTGATACACGCACACTGATATATGTGCACAGGTTGGAGTCCATTAAAGTCAGCGCCCGCTCTAGTATACGTCCAGTATGACAGAGAGGTCACAGAAGGTCAGATCTCCTCAATGCAGCTCATCTTGTCACAGAAGCAAACTTCTGCCTCTGACCCCCGACAGCTTTGGCCTCTGACCTCATGTTCTTAGGACTCTCTCTCTCTCTCCTCCATTTTTTTCTTTCATTATGAGCGAGAAAACAAAGCCGTTCTCTAATCATTGTCCGACAGAGGGCAGGAGGTAGAAAGATATTATTATCTACTTAAAAGGGATTTATTCAGCTATCATATGACCAAAAATATGAAGCTAAGTATGGACTGCATAGTTGCCTGCATTACTATGCAATAAAATCAGTGAAACAGTTTTAATCGTATCAATCTTCAGCTCTACAAAAAAAGACTATCTTTAAATTAAGTAAATAAATAATTATATTTTTTTCTAACATTTTAGTAATTGTTTAAAAAAAGTATTTACTTGAATACAATTATATAATTTGAATCAGTATTAAATAGACTAAAAATAATGTTTTTAGACAGCATTTATTCAACTAAAAACAAAGACTACAGCAAAAAAATAATAACACTAAGTGGACAAAAAGTACAATCTGATACTGTCACTGTATCTTGGTTCCTCCACATTACTTTTTGTAAGGGTTTATGTTTTAGTTTCTATTAAATAGTTTATACCGGTACTTATCTATTATTTGTCAAAAAGCCAAGCCAGGGAATATGTCTGTCTAATTAATTCAGGCCAAGCTGCGCAAGTTAGGCCTCACACAAACTTACTGAAAATTATTTTTCTCCAAACCTAGAGCCACATTTAGACTCAGCAGGCTTCATTTATGAAACATGAGAATCATTTCTGGGTAAATTTATTGAACGTAATATTTTACATAAGAATGGTTTTACAAACAGTTTACACAGAAATACATTCTGCTCGTGTTTCATGAATGAGGCACAAGGTCAACGTGATTTCAAGATAAAGATATGTAAACACCTTGATACAGATCCCAGCAGGACAATGAGCATTTTATCATTAAAGCTAGGCCAAGCAATTTCAGAGAGGCTAGCAATAGCAAGCTAGCTAGCCTTCAGAGTGCTCTCCAAAACCATGCCTCCTCCAAAACACAAAATGCATATTATAAACTTACGAGAATACTTTATTACTTGAAAGAAGTAAATATACATTAATGAGCACATATATTTTTGAAAGAAGTGTTTTTAGCTAAGAATAAACTAAAAAAGTTACACAGTGTAGCTTTAAGGTAATTACGACATGACATGAACGCAGCATAAGCTTGTTGTTTTGATTCAAGAAAAACTGTAAAAGGTGGCTACTGTTTGTTTTCTAACTTTATAATTAGCAAATTTGACTCAACTTTACTAACCTAACTTTAAAATGGAAGCAAAAAATTATTTGAAAAATTGGCATCAACCTAAAACAAAGATCACTTTTATGTTCTGTCAACAACAACAACAAAATATGATGCAGTTTTTCATGTAACAGAAAAGAGAAGAGAACTGGTATGCAAGTAAAGGGACATGGGAAACGCATTGATGGAAGAGTTTCATGCAGACACCCCTCTGAGTGGCCCGGAAACAACACTCACTTTCCTCACACATCCAGGAAACATTGTATGGAAAAGAAAGTCTGGGAACCTGTAGTTATCCAGTGACCCATTATATATATATATTTTACTATGCCATTTTGGATTGATAGTGATTGTCCGAGAGGTGACATCAAACAACAGAGTGAAGATGGGCTTGTGGGAGGGAGACATGACCCCCACCACTAGGTCTCGAGGTGCCCGTATATAAGTGCCAGCGTGCAATGCATCCGAGCATATATAACACCTGCCAGGCCACATCTCTGACCTCAGGGCTGCCTTGAATGCAGAATGTGGACCTTGCAGCAACAGGTGTGCTTTAGTGACATATTCTGCTTACATAAAATATAACCGAGATATTACAGGTTCTGCCATTTTGTACAAAATGTAAATTTTTATGATCTTTGCAATTTTCACTACCAATTTTTTTTTAAACTAAATCTATTCATATAAAGGGATTAGATTTAGTTTCCTCACTACTAAATAATAATTATTGGTATTATAACAAAGTGGAAGCCAATGGGAAACAACAATTCAGATACGAAGTGATAGGCCACGTAAAATTACAGAGCAGGCTGAGGCACACGGTGCGCAGAAGTAGCAAACTTAGTCAATAGCTAAAGACCTCCAAACTTCGTGTGGCCTTTAGATTAGATCATGAACAGTGTATAGAGAGCTTCATGGAATGGGTTTTCAAGGCCGAGTAGCTGCGTCCAAGGCTTACATCACCAAGTGCAATGCAAAGCATTGGATGCAGTGGTATAAAGCACACGGATACGACCTCTAGAATCACGTTTCTTTGTCTGGCAATCTGATGGACAAAGTCTGGGGGTTGCCAGGAGAATGGTACTTGCCTAACTGCAATGTGTCAAGTGTAAAGTTTGGTGGAGGAGGGATTATGGTGTGGGGTTGTTTTTCAGGAGTTGGCCTTGCCCCATTAGTTCCAGTGAAAGAAACTCTTAATGCTTCAGCATACCAAGACATTTTGAATAATTTCATGCTCTCAACTTTGTGGGAACAGTTTAGAGATGGCCCCTTTCTGTTCCAACATGTCTGCACAACAGTGCACAAAGCAAGGTCAATAAAGACATGGATGAGCAAGTTTGGCGTGGAGGAACTTGACTAGCCTGCATAGTTCGTGACCTCAAACCAATAGCACACACACACACCTTTGGGATGAATTAGAGAGTCTCATCCAACATCAGTGCATGACCTCAATGCGCTTCTAGAAGAATGGTCAAAAATTCCCATAAACACACTGCTAGACCTTGTGGAAAGTCTTCCCAGAAGAGTTAAAGCTGTTATTGCTGCAAAGGGTGAGCCAACTCCATATTAAACCCTACAGGTTAAGTATGGGATAAATCAGTGTTTTTGAAGGGATCTCTTGAATTATTCATATATTAATTATTCAATGACAAATACATTTTATGAGAGCAACTCACCTATTGGTGTAATTGATCTTTATTTTAAGTGTCAAGTTACTTTCAAAAGTTGGCTAACTCTATTTTGAATGCTATTGTAGACATAGACATCAGTGTTAATATCCAAACTATAAACTTTTATCTGAGTACTTCTGTGATCATTTGAATTTGTAACAGAAATAATGATACTGTGTGGTTGAAAATAATGTGAAACTTTACCTATTCATTACACCTGCTCTAGGTCTCTAGGTCTATAGACAACTATAACTAGGTCTATAGACACCGATAACAAAATGATTTCTGTGTGTCAGGGCAGGGCAGCACCTGACCAGGTGTGTGTGAGTGTATTTTTGGAGGCGTTAAACATGATTATCCCACCTGCATCCCATAAACTACCTGGGGCAGTGGTCAGTCATCCAGTAGATTTGTGTCTCCCAAAAATTTGTACAATGAGCAAATGTGAACTGGAGAAAAGTTCATGCTGACCAGTAAAGTGCACCATTCAAACTATTCCTTGTAGAGTTGAGTTATTAAGTCGGCCTTAAACAATAATTTATGGCCAGTACAAGAGGTCTAAGTAGTGACTGTAAAGATTTAAATTGTACAGGCATTTTTTTTTTGTATCCTACTGCAAGATATTGATACACATTGTGTGTGTGTGTGTGTGTGTGTGTGTGTGTGTGTGTGTGTGTGTGTGTGTGTGTGTGTGTGTGTGTGTGTGTGTGTGTAATAGAGTCAAGTACAAGCTGAACATAGTGTGTTAGGGCTTTAAAACAATGTAGGAGTTACTAAGATCACATAAGAGTTGACCAATATCTTACAGACCAGTTTATCAAGCATCAATTGCACATCAAATAGATTATTAAAAATGCTGCTAAGTATACAAACTCCTCTTGCTTTTTAAATTTAAAAGCTTTGATCTTAGAAATCGATTTTTTAAAGGCACAGACGATCTATATATTTTTTCTTCAAAGTTTAGGTCCAGTGCAAAAAATCAGGTCAGCAAAAAAGCATTCATACAGATAACATTAACTCTGAGCTTATTGATTATTGATAATGTTAAATATTTCTCTTTGAGTCTCGTCTCATCCATATTTAAGGGTCGCAACCGTCCATTGATCTACTTTCTCACATTCTTGTGTCAGCACATCTCCATTTGTTATCATTATCTGACCATTTGATACAAGCGAAGAAAACAATGCTGTTGATCTGCAATGAACGACCTGGGAGAATTTCAAGCATCGGTTGCTGATACACTATCATGTGTTACGAGTACAGTGGGCAAACACAGAAATCCTTTGAGCCCATAATGACTCTTTAGTCACATACACACACAGACACACACACAGGTGGTATGTGAACTGAGAAGAACTGTCTCTCGCATGCCTGATTGTTATTGTGGGCCCTGCTGGTGCACTGTTGGGCTCCTGCATTAATGCCACAGAGACAGGAAGTTAGATATTGTGTGAAACTCTGCGTGCTTTTGAGTTAGTGCAGAGAGAGAAAAAAAACAGGCATTTTCTCACTCACTCAATGGACTTTTAGCAGATTAAAGGACATTCTTGGCCTTATCACAAATGGCAAAGCTATGAGAGGTGTGTGTTTAAGTGTGTAATCTATTATTGTGTATCTAAATACCTGAAAAGAATGACTCTCTTCACTTTAAGGTCAAGCCAAATCTGATTTGTGGTGTGCGTGTGCTTCTCAAGAAGGTCAGCCATGAGAACCAACTAATGCTGTAATGCACAAAACAGGAACCGAGCAGATTCGGGCATGACACACTGATGTTG
Source organism: Pseudorasbora parva (assembly GCF_024679245.1). Classification (NCBI taxonomy): domain Eukaryota; kingdom Metazoa; phylum Chordata; class Actinopteri; order Cypriniformes; family Gobionidae; genus Pseudorasbora; species Pseudorasbora parva. The sequence continues at coordinate 30,277,611 of NC_090176.1, forward strand.
TTGGTTGTTAATGTCACTACTTATTGTATAATAATTCTGTGCGACGTGTAATCGCTAAAAGCACAGTTCAGCCCAAAATGAATATTCTCTCATGTTGATGGAACACCTAAAATGATGTTTAGCTGAAGGTTCACCAGTTTGGGGTCTGTTATATTTGTAATGTTTTTGAAAGAAGTCTCCCATGCTCAAAAAGACTGCATTTATTTGTTCAGTAAGAAAATTAATATTGAGAATTATTATTACAATATAAAATGACTGTTTTGTATTTCATTTTTTAAATGTAATTTATGATGACAAAGCTGAATTTTCAGCATCATTACTCCAATCTTCAGATCATTCAGAAATTGTTCTTATATGCTGATTTGCTGCTCAAGAAACATTTCATATTATTATCACCATTTAAAATAGTTGTGCTGCTTTATATTCTTTTCTAATAAATTTCTGTGGAAATTTTTGATAACTGATGAACAGAAAGATCAAAATAAACAACCATTTAAAAATATATATTTTGTAATGCTTGTAAAATGTATTTACTGCCCCTTTTGATCAACTTTTTTAAAATTTATTTTATTTTATTTATTTCTTTTTTTTTTTTTTAAAGTTAGACTGTTACTGAAAGTGAACAGGGGCAGACGGAGGTCCAAAATGGCAAAAAGCAGCCTTACATTAGTCCATATGTTTTGTGAAATATATTTTCAGCAAATATACTATGTGATAGCTCCATGTAAGGAAAATATCAATATTTTATCAATAAAAATGTGTTATTATTAAATTAAATCTTGAACTTCAATGCCGCTGCTTCATTTTTATGTGAACTATTCCTTTAAAAGCAATATTCTAGGTTTCAATATAAGTTAAGCTCTATGAACAGCATGTGTGACTGTCACACACTTACAATGCAAGCAAACAACATTTTGGAGGCTTCTGGTCTCCTTGGATGTATAATATAAAAATCATCAGTGTTATCTGTAAATGTCTCATTCATTTAAGTGTTTCTGGATTTAGTTTGGGTCTAAAGGTTGCATACTTAGTCCACATAAATTCCTTTAGTCCTTTCTGAACCCGGAGCAGTCCTCAAACTACCCAGACCTCCCTGCATCTTACAGTGCTTTATTGCTTTTCACACCTGCATCCCTCCAGCAATACTGTGTGTGTTTGTGTGTGTGTGAGACTATGTTTGTCTTTTTCACCGATACCCCAGTTAAAGTCTGCTGATATGTGCTAGTAGTGTGTGTGTAATCCAATCCCGTTATGAAACTGTGTCCTTAAGTTACAACAACACATGATTGCACACTTCAGATTCCCTCTCCCCGTCTCTCATAAAAGAAAGAAGAAATGTTGTACGGCTAACCCCATCATTAAACATCTCTGAGCCCGTCCTGACCCTAAACAAAGCCCTGGAATGTTGTCCCACCGGCAGGAATGCTCAAGAATGAGGGGGAGGAAAGGAAAAGAACGAGAGAATGAAAGTGTGAATCTCCTTTTTTTTTCCTGACCCTCCTGCCAAGCGAAGGAGGGCGTGAAAGAAAAGGAGAGAAGGAATAGAAGGACAGAGCAATAGGCCGCTTGTCTGCGCGTGAGAAACGCATTGTAGCTACACGGCTCCTGGCTAGCATTGCTAATCACAGGAATGACCGGAATGAGACAAACCGTTCAACATAAAAGAACATCCACAAGGCCCACAGTTCATTTATACCCATCAGGCAACCCTAAGGGAACCGCTGACACACCAGTATACCTAAATATCTCAATTGAAACCATATTATATTACCATATATGATATTATATTACCTTATTTGACAACCCACATGTCAAAGTTGACTGAATGTTTGCTAGTCTAAATCATAAACTATTTATGACACATTCACCTGCCTTATTTCTTTTCCAAAGATTATTTTTAAAAATATTTTTATATATAAATTAGAAATGACTGTACAGCACCACCTGGAGTTACATATTTCAATAACATCAATGGATATTTCACTAAAACCAACATTAAACCAACTAATACAGTCTGGTCATGCTTTAGTCAATGAATACACTGCTAAAAATGCTTTTGCCAGAACTACATGCACTGCCGATGTGTGAAATTCAGTGTCTCTCTCCATCTGCAATCTCATCCACTATGGCTGAGTGTGTGCCTGAACTAATGATCTGCTTAGAGAATGTAGAAATGAATTAATTAAACATCATATTGAATCAGTGGCCTATTGAACATCTTCAAGCAGCTCACTCTAAAAAAAATATGATTAATAAGTCATGGCAACATATGTTTTCCCATTACTCATCATAATAATTTAACCAATTTCAACTTCATGTTTAAGATATACAAGATTCAACACATTTTTTAAAAGACTAATTTAAGCTGAAATTACAGCCAATTTGATTAGGCGACTTAAACATTTAAGGCATCAACTAAATTTAAGCTTTAAAGTTGAAGTAGGTGGCATTTTTAACATCATACAGTGAAGCTTTAAATTTAAAATGTACATTAAAAAAATGCTGGGTTGTTTTAACTTTTTATATAAAGTTTTTAAGTTGGGTCAAATATATACAAACCTGGCCATTGGGTTAAATTCTTAAATTATTATTATTATTTATTTTATTTTTTTTACCCAAATTTGGGTTTTAAAAAAGTCTAGGTTAAAAAAAGCGATATTTTTATACATCATATGTTGCACCATTTTAAATTGTGAAAAATACAGACAATTATAAATAATTGGTAAATAAAGACTCTAAGAAATAATAGCTCAATTTGTAAGATTTGAAATCATACAATGAGATTTAGGGTGAGCAAGGGATTTTTTCCCCATAAGAAAAAGAGCCTTGGATGTGCATCCCACAAATCTCCATCAACTGCAAGATGATATCCTATCAGTATTGACCAACATTTCTAAAGAATGCTTTCAGCACCTTGTTGAATCAATTCCACATAGAATTAAGGCCATTCTGAAGGCGAAAGGGGGTCAAACATTAGTATGGTGTTCCTAATACTCCTTTATGTGAGTATACAGTATATGTCCAATACACAACATTTTAATATTTTAATATTAATTTAAGTGGGAAAAGGCTGATCAAAAATAAAAGCTTATCAACTAATAGTTACATTATGTTAGGTAATGGCTAAAAGATTGTGCTACCAATAATTGTTTTATAGTACAAATATATCTGGTGATCTTAAAACAACACTTGTGAGTGTGGTTCTTTATCCGTGTGGCCTGGGGGAAGGGTTGTGTTTCATGACAACAAAGTGAAGTATATCACTCCACCTGCTCTTACATCAGCCCTCAGGAAAACTGTGTGCACGTGTGTGTGTGTGTGTGTGTGTGTGTATGGGGTATTGTGATCGCTGCCTAATCTGATTTCACAATTAAAATGCACATTCTCTCATACTCTTGTCACGACCTTGCAAATATTTACAACAAGCACAATACAGTCCATCTGTTGCATGTGCATTTGATCTGATATCATTCTATCAGAACATGCAAGCTGGAGATTAAGAAATCTCTCTCTTTTTTTTAAGACTGCAGGAATTGTTTCTGAGAGTGTAAAGTTTACACTTTCAAACAAATGTAGACATAAACAACGAATGTTTTATGAGTTTGACATATTCAGAATTCACATAAATATGTGATACAATGTCAAGAAGAGTGCCAAAGATAAATCAAGAAAAAAAAAACGGAAAAAAAAGGGGGGGGGGGGAGGCGATTGTTTTCCAACGTTTTCCAAAGCACCTTCATCACTTTTGTTTCATTATTGTTTAAACACACATACACATTGACTAACTCATATTTGTGTATGATTTGACCAATATGGCAACAATATGGCTGCTATTTGACACAGATGTAAGATGCTGAGGCAGTGTAACCACATTCATAAGCCAAATCAAACACGTGGCATTATATTAATGACTGTTTTCGTTCAACACCTGCTCTGTGTAGTTATCCACCATATTTGTCTAATTTTCCTTCCTCCTGCCAGCAAGGTTCATGTAGCTCTCTGTCATCCCTCGTTCACATGAGAGAGAGGAAGGCTAGCGCTTTCAATCACACGCCACGCAGGAAAAAAATAACAAAATGAGAGTTGAATAACAAAAGTCAGGATATACCGCGCTCCTAGACATACGCTAACTCATTACAGAGAAACAAAACACAGAGTTAGCGTGCTTTCAGCAAGCATGGTTTCTCACACAGGGTGACTGAAACGTAACAAAGAACGAGAAAAGAACGGATGATCGAACATACGAGATGGCAAAGGCCAATTAGCTAATTCACATGTTAGCCTACCATATGACCAATTATATTGTTTGAATTGTGGAGGAATTGAAAGAGATAGAAAAATGGATGGGTGAGTAGAAGAAAGAGAGAGAGAGAGAACAAGGGAAAGTGAGCTGATTAAGAGGATGTTGGGGGAAGGAGAGAAAATGAGGCGAAGAACTAAAAGAAGAGAGGGGGTCAAGAAAACTGTGCAGTAAGAGCGCTGATCCTAGATTAGGTCATGTCATCCTTATTAGCCAGAGAAAGAAAGAAAAGAAAGCAAGGGTGAGTGGACGACAGAACAAAAAAAGAGTAATCAGTTCTCAGGGTTTAATCCCAGAGAACGAGTTCGAGGTAACGTCATAATGGTGGTCTAATGAATGCCGCAGGGATCAGACGTAATTTTCGGAAAGAATTTGAACACTCGCCGGGGTGTTTAAATGCACGCGTCTGTGTGCTTGCGAGCACGCTTGAGTTTAACCTGAGGTGAAAGTTACCGGTAGCCGCACTCTGCTGTTTTGACCTATTCTAAGATAAGCAATGCAGCTGATAACGCATACACACACACAGCTGATAACATCTTTGGATGGGATTAGTGACAATGAGGGTAGATTTGGGGGTGAGAGGGGAGGTCGAGGGGCAGTTTTGCAGGGGAGGGGTGTTATCTTTGTGTGTATTCGTCAGTGTGTTTGTTATCTCTGTTAGAAAAAGGCCTTTGTCCATGCCTTGCCCGTGCCCACACTGAGCTTACATATGGACATTTATAATGGAGATCAATATACTATGTACAATATGCTGTATTAGTATTTTATCATATGGGGGTTTCTTCAACTAAAGGCATTTTTTTATCTTATTTTAAAATGATATGTGTGTGTGAGCATGTATCCTTGTTTATATTACATTGTGGGGGACCAAATGTCCCCATAAAACCTGAGCTCACCTACATTGTGGGGACCAGACAGCAGTGCCCACTTTTTAAAATGCTCATAAATCATACAGGATGAGTTTTTTGAGAAAGTAAAAATGCTGAATGTTTCCTATGATGGGTAGGTTTTGGGGGAGGGGCAGTGTAAGGGGATACAATGTACAGTTTTTATGGTATAAAAACCATTACGTATATGGAGAGTTGCAACAAAGATAGTGAACCAGACGCGCGCGTGTGTGTGTGTGTGGGGGGGGGGGGGGACAAAACATCCTTACACTGATGGCAATACCACAAATCTCTGCCCTTTGTGAGACTTTTTTTTTGTTTATCTAATAAATCATACTAAAATATAATTTATGAAAATGTAAAAATGCAGGTTTTCTGTGATGTGTAGGTTTAGGGGATAGAATAGTTTGTGCAGTTTAAAAAAATCATCAAAGTCCCCATGCCTTCAACATTTGCTATTATTCTATTATATGTACTTTTTAATATTTTAACCTTATCCTAAAATATGAAAATCCATCCAGAAAGTATGAATTGCCACCTTTAAATATTCAAAACTGATTTGACATCACAGTCCATCATATCCATAATGTTATCAAACATGATACATTATTTAGGATGTGGCTGAATTGTGGAAATGTTTCAGAAAAGGTTCTCTTGAGATTCCTGTATTTTCAAATGCTGCACGCTGTTATTAATTAAATAGTGGGAGTGTGAAAATGGTTTAAGAGAGTTTATTTCCTAAAAGAGGCCCTAGCTGAAACACCCATAAGAAAATCAGATTTGAAAATGGTAAGATGACAAATGCACATATGCCTAATTTACATTGAACTGGGGTAAGCCTGGGAAAGTGTGCTTGTGTAGGTGTGTGTGTGTGTGTGTGTGTGTGTGTGTGTGTGTGTGTGTGTGTGTGTGTGTGTGTGTGCTTGTTTTTGTGACATATCAGGACAAAAATGTGTATAATAACATGTGTATGACACAGGTATTACAGAAAATGGTGACATATCAGGACATTACTCCATGTCCCCACTTTTCAAAATGCTTATAAATCATACAGGAGGAGTTTTTTTTAAAAAGTAAAAATGCAGAATGTTTCCTGTGATGGGTAGGTTTAGGGATAGGGGCAGTGTAAGGGGATAGACAATACGGTTTGTACAGTATAAAACCCATTACGCCTATGGAATGTCCCCACAATTCACAAAAACAAACATGTGTGTGTGTGTGTGTGTGTGTGTGTGTGTAGTGGCTCTTTGTGTTTTTGTCCCAGGCTGCAGAAAGCTACAGAGGCAGATCTCCACTGATAACAGGAGCCAGCACAGGAAACAACACAATAGCAGGAGACTGAGACAGACCCTGTAAGCAAAGAACCTTAAGAGAAGGACATTATTACGTAAAAAAAATAAAGGTTTGTGAATATCAACTGGCTAAAATAATAAAAACTACATGTACATAATATTTGTGTCCATTACAAATGTAGGTGAAGTCGAGAGACAATGCACAATGTTTTAGCAAATATCCAACTTAATATTTAAACATATTGCCACCTGCAGTTTAAAGAATGCTGTTCTGTTTTGGGGCGAGTAAAATAATTGACATATGCATATGCAATTCCATATAGCACCACATTTTGTACTGTCTTCAAAAGCCGGACATGAATAGATATTTAAAATGTGTCCCCATTCCTTTCGTCTCTCGTGAGAGTCAAACACATCAATTTGCACTCAAAAAAGCACAAACAGAGGACTGAAGTGTGTAGAGAGAGAAAACGGCTCCTTTATTTTAACTTCTAAGCGGTTTCGCCGCAAATTGAAGCGTGAAGATGACAGCACAATTAGCAGGCGCAGAAGGAGGGATGGGAATGGGCTTGTGAAAAGCCGAGCGAAAGAAAGGCAAAAGGATACAACTTATTTGGTGCACTCTTAGCCTCTCGAATCCCACCACCAAACCCCGCGTGAACGCGGACCTCGCGAAACATTTCAATCCAATAAAAACTAATGAGACGGCATTTGAATCCCAAAGGCATAGCGGAGGAGGACAGGGGGAAAAAAGAGACGACAGAAAGAGAGGAAGGTCCTGGAGTGAGGGTCTGCCCCCTGCAGATCATGCCATTCTACCTCTCGCCCTCTTTTTCTCACCCGCTTTTCTCTCCCATTGAGCTCGGCGGACCTCGCCGTCTCTCAATTGGATCTTTTCTTTCCTTCACTCTTTCTTTGCACGCCTAATCCTCAGAGGAGCTGAGAAATACACTCATTAGCGAGTGGGAGAGAAAGAGAGAGGAGAACATATGGCTTTGACTTGCGATCACACTAAAAATCTCTTGTCTTTCGCCGGTTAAATAGTTTGTCTGTTTATCGGCCTTCTCGGAGAGAGGAGCGTATCTGAGAGCATCGCAGAGAGGAAACTGTTTAAAAATGAAACGTGCCTGAAGGAGAGCCACAACAATGATCCCAGTGCACTTCAGAACAAAGTCTTCCCGGGGAAAAGAAAAGGTGTTTGAGATTTTCTGTCTCGGAGAAGGAGAAAGGAGGGGGGAGGGGAGAGGACAAGCAACAGAGAGTAATGTGTATGCCACCTGTAAATGTTTCTCTGACCACTAACATTATCAGGTTTCACTTGAAGTCTCCGGCTGATCCGGCGGCTCCTTTGAACGAGGGAAAAAAGCGTCCGCCCAAGGGTCTGTCCCCTTGATTTCCTCTGTTTTTTCTTCTTTCTTCCTTTCTTTCCTTTCTTTTCCTTCGCTTTAACTATTTTCAAACACAGTGAGAGAGTCAGTGTTAACGCATCTGAACCCCAGTGCTGTCAAAGGTTAACACACACACACGCACACACCTGAAAAGCTTTTAGCACAGGTATAGGGAAGGCATTCTCATGAGGCCTTTCCGCAGCAGCTGCTGGTTAACAGTGTTGTGACATGTGAGGACAAAAGAGGCGTCTCAACTTTAACCTGAAGACAACAAAAACCAGAGGGATAGATTACAGACAGGACCAAGATAAATATTTCACTTCTGAAAGAGCTTCACTACTAATGCTGGTACCGTTGTCAATCAAGAGAATGTCTGGAGCAGCGAGGAGCCATTTATGCAACATTTTATAATGTGCCGCACCAGTCAAAAATGTGTGTTTGGCTCATGATCTTATTTTAATTTTTATTTAATTGCACCAAATATAATTACAAAGGAAGACTCTGTGCTGTGGATAGCAGGGTTACCAGGTCTGCATAAGAAAATCAGCCTGATTGCTAATCAAATCTAGCCCAATCATAGACAAAACTAGCCCAATCGCGTTCATGGGGTCCAAAGACGGTGGTCACTTTAACCCACGGACTAAAAAACAACCCGCTGCAACAGTGTAGCCCAGTTGTAACACTGGTGGAAAGTTTAATAAAGTGGGTAAAGTCCTGACTTTGAACTGGTAATGTATACAATTGGTAATAAATGTTAATATGTACAAAACATAGCCTTTTGCAGTCCATGCAACAACAAAAAAAGATTCAAAAAAGGGTTCATTGTGGTGGCTTTGAATAAGTATCCCATGATCCTCTATGGTGGGTGTGTTTCAAGAGCAGCGTTCCACACCGGTGGGCGTTCACTCTACCACGCAGGGGCTGATGGGTAAATGGGTAAATGACTTCCTCTACTAATCCCTTTAGAGACATCCACAAGTATTTTATCTTTCTCGATCTTTGTGTCTATTTCCATTTCTACTTGTAATTCTAGTAAATTAATCTTGTAACTCCAGTTCATTCCTCCCCCACATGCAAACTTTAGATTCATTTCATTTTGTAGATGTGTGTATTTTCTATTTCTGAGCATTCCGCAATAAAACCAGCAATATTTACAGACACATATGAGACACTACAAACACATTAGTTAGTCTCAGAGACTGAACCCTTAGGACATCTACTGTGATTAAACCTCAAAAACTCATCTCATGCAGTTCAGAGCTCAATTTATGGCCCTTATCCATCTCTCCAAGCACCTTCCTTTCCACTCCCTGCTGCCCCGAGTCTGGAAGAGTCCTAACTGTGTGTTAAAATATTAACAGACTGTGGCTCATTAAAATGCTGTTGTGTGTTTCACTCATAGAGACCTTTTGTTCAGCAAGACACCAGCAACACCACCAGACCTCCAACCCCACTGCTGCTGCATCCTCTGCCCAGCGAGGGGCCTTCACCTCAGACACGGACAGCAGTGTCCATCCCCCTTGGAGCCTGGACAGAGAAAAGGAGGGAATAAAGATAGACTGATGAGTCTAAGGCTGTGTATGCGTCCATAATGTATTCTGATACCTTCCCCTGTCTTCTCTCCTTTCCTTCCCTTATTTCACACTCTCTCTCTCTCTCTCTCTCTCTCTCTCTCTCTCTCTCTCTCTCTCTCTCTCTCTCTCTCTCTCTCTCTCTCTCTCTCTCTCTCTCTCTCTCTCTCTCTCTCTCTCTCTCTCTCTCGCCCGTCGGTGATCCCCTGTGCTCTAAGTGTATCCCGTCTCTCCAGGAGTCGTTGATATGGGGATTAACTCTAAAGTGTCAATCAATTCTGTTTTTCTATCTCTCTTTCTTTCAGCACACAAGTATTTAATTGACACAGAGAACCAGCCAGTGTTTTGAGTCTGTTTTATCCCTGCACACTGCTCCAGGTCATGGGATTTAGAGATGGAGAGAGGGTGAAGAAAGAATGAAAAGTGAACTAAGAGGAGAGGATTTTAAAGTGCAATTTCCTTGTGCACTGTAATGTTAGAAATGCATGTGGGAACTCCATTTTCCTTGGCCAACTCTTCTACAACGTATTTGTGATGAATGAATGAAGATTTAAAGCTGAAGTGAGCAAGTTTTTGAATGTTAAAACACTTTCTCCTATCCCGGCTTAATGTGTAGAGAGAACTATAAGAAAGCAACGAATAGATTGATTTCCCCAGAGAGTTCAAATAGCATAAATGACACATTTCAGCTTTAAGAATATTTTCAGCTATAAATAATGGTTAAAGATAAGAGATATTGCAAAGACAAGTCCGTTATTGTAATGGGGCAAAGTATTTTGCATTTTTACATCCGACATTTTTTTAACAAATAGCTGTGAAATCAAAACACCATAGATTAAAACATGGGGAAAAATCAGCAGTAATATTAATATGAAATATTAATATTAATGCATTGACATATTATTTATACATTAAAGGAGCATTAAAGGACCAGCGTTGGTTCAGTTAAAGAAAAATGCAATGGTCTTAGATTGGTAAGATGGCCAAATGTAGTTTCATGTATTTTTATTGGCTGAAGTGCCAAGCACAGGTTGTCTGGAAACGCCACGCCCCTTACCATTACAGGCAGAAGTCACATCTGCAGAGACTAGCAAGGGTTTAGGATGTCACCAACCCAGGAAGAAGCTTGTTGTAGTCCAAACCGGACATTTTTGTAGGCAAAATGAACTGCCATAACTTTAAAAGACAATATCTCAGTTTGCATTGAACTTTCAGGGCTGTAACTTTGCAGATACTGTTTATGCTCAAGCAGCAACATTACACACTAACTAAAGTTGAAGAAGTTACCCCTGCATGTAAAAATATAACCACCCCTTTAAGAAACTGTTTTTCCTATTTTGATGATGATAAGAGATGTTTTTTTTTTTTTAAATCAAATCATGACAGGCATAAAATACATTATGTGTGTAAAATACATAATAATTTTATTGTATTTTTGATCAAATAAAATTCCACTTTAGTGAGCAAAAAAATTAAAAATTATTAAACAGTAGTGTATATTCACTTACATTTTATTTCAAATGGTGTTTTTGTCATACTTGGCGAATTTTCTGGGCGAGAGGTTAAACTTCCACACAGCATTACAAGGAGTAGAGTGTAAGATCAGTCAGCTATATACTAATTCATTTAATCAATGACAAACTATCTCCTCTATCTCTCTGTCTGTCCTATTCTTTACCTCCTCCATTTCACACCTGGAAACCCTCTCCCCCTCTCTCACCTGTTAACAGGAGTTATTTCAGGTTCATTAATCTCTGTGAACTCCTGAGGAGATGTCGTAAACACACAGATGTGTGTCACCTGGCAGCAATGCATGAGTTGGCTTTTCTGTGTCCACACGCGCGCACACACGCGCACACACACACACACACACGCACGCACACACACACACTAGTTTTTTATGTTTTATGCGGACATTGCATAGACATGATTGTTTACTGTGCAAATTCTATATTCTATCCCCTAGCCCTAAATCTACTCATCACAGAAAACATTCTGCATTTTTACATTTTCAAAAAGCATCGCTTAGTATGATTTATAAGTGGTTTTCTTAATCAGGAGCAAAAAAGTTGATTGTGGGGAGCAAAAAAGTTGGTCATGGGGACAAAAAAGGACAATGACTTTATATATTGTCCTCTTTGTGGGGACATTTTAGGGTTTACCAGGACCACACACACACACACACACACACACACACACACACACACACACACACACACACACACACGTTGTGTTTTTGTGAATTGTAGGGAAGTAATTGCACGTAATTCCATAGGCATAATGGATTTTATACTGTACAAACTGTACATTACATCCCCCTACACTGCCCCTGCCCCTAAACCTACCACTCATAGGAAACGTTCTGCATTTTTACGTTTTCAAAAAAATATATACAATTTAGTATGTTTATAAATCCATTTACATTGTGGGGACCGCTGGCTGATCCCCACAATGTAGGTGATCTCAGGTTTATATTACATTGTGGGGTAATATAAATGTAATATAATGTAATATAAATGTAATATAAGAATGTAATGTGCAATGTAAAGAAGTACACACACACACACACACACACACACACACACTACAGAACAAAGGGTCTTCAGGGCAGAACTCTAAAGTCTTGTTTACACCACTGATTCAGGCAATCCATTCAAAACGAGACAACACTACATGCAGATGTAAACAAGGTCCAACAAACTGAGATTTCTCCACATCTGGAGGCAGTCAGAAGCATTGTTGACCATGTTGTGCTTGCAGTTTGATGAGGACTGGTTATTCTTCTGTCAATCAAAAATAAACTATAACAAAACATATAACGCTGACTATAAGCAGCAAACAGCAAGGAAGTTCACTAGGATTTGGAGCACAGTGTGTGGATAATGTCTTCCAGGATTCCCTGTTGGCTAAATCTGTTGTTGTTTAGATGCATTAATGTCTTAACAGCTTAGTGTTAAACAGCCACTTACAACGGTTAACACAACAAGCTTTAATAGAAGTCATCTCCCTACAAACACGACAGGACATTGTTAACACCTCAAGGCTGAGGTTGTCTATTGATATAAAGTAAAACATCCAGACAGTCTTTTAACACGTTTCATAGCTGGGCCAAAGAAAACATTTACCCAGCAAATGCCTCCAAACCTTAAACTGTGAGCACCACAACAGCAGCCGGTTCTCATGTAACCCGTTTCAGAGTGGATGATTCCGGTAGATTATGAAATCTATGAACTTTTTCCCACTAGAACAATAGTAAGCGGTATGGCGGAGTGGACATCAGCTCAAGCTCTCAGCAGCGAGGCTGTGGCTGACCTGAAGAAAGCACAACAGCACAGTGAGAACCAGACATGATTTCACCTCACAGCCAGGCAAATAAACATGATCTGGCAAGAAAAACAAGAAAGATAAAGCACAGAAATGAGTGAATGCCATGAACATAAAGCTCTTGTTTGTGCCTATCAAACATTTTGTATTTGTCTGAGGGTGATCTGGGCACCATGTGTCTTTTTGTGTGCGTGTAACGCAGTAGACAGCAGGACCGGACGTTTGCATAGCAGTCTTCATGAACGTTATTTCAGGTCACTGGGTAAGATTAATGTCACGTCAACATCACCGCATTGGCATTAATTTGCAAGGCCCTGGTAGTTTTGCAAACTGAGAAGCCCATTGGGGTCGTTCATGTTATCCACACAGGCCATTAACTATGACCTGTTATACCATATTACACATTGGATTTTTCTAAACTGAAGATTAGAGGATAAACTGAACCCATAGGGAACCGTATGTCAGAAAAGGTCAGTGAGCTCAGCGTGTGTGTTTGTGCTTGTTTGTGAGAAAGGAAGAGACTGAGACAGAAAGAGTGTGATCAGGCATGAGAGAGTATGCCAAGTGTCACAATTAGAGGATCAAACTGAACTCTATCAGATGACCTCAGGGTCAAAGTTTAATGTGGATGTTCAGTATTGTGAGCGTGTGTTTGAACAGGCACAAAGAGAGAAAAGAGCAGGAAGACATAGGTTTGGTTCTTAAATTTTGTGAGCTGCCTACCTAGAAGTCAAGATATAAAACAAGATATTTAAGAGATTACAGATATTCTCTCAACACAAAGGCTGTTCGAAAAGGTTGGCAATAACATTATGCCGCCTTCTAAGATAACTTTGACCAAAGTAGTATCACATTGTTCAGGGAAAAGTTAATCCCACTGCAACAAGTTAAAGGTGTTGTATGTACTTTTTGGCTGTACTAAAGCAGAAAAATATTACAGAAAAAAATGCTAAATTCATAAGATTTAAGAGACATGCTAAGTTCGCATACTTCTTTTTCCAAAAAACAATGCTACAGCTAGTTATTCTACTTTCACAAATGCTTTCCATGTCTGAATGTCTGTTCTTGTTTTGGTCTGTGTGATTCACCCAATAGTATTTTAACTCCCTGGGTTGCCATTTGGTGGAAAACACAGCAAATTGTAGCCATGGAAGCCAGCAAAAAGCTAGGTCAGAGATTGCAGATTTTACCCAACCTAAAAGGCCTCAGCAGCCATCTAAAAAGTCCACTCCAGAGACATATTAAAAAGTGCATAAATTAACTCAACGGCTTACAGTGTTGCCTTCCATTGTTCTTTAAAGTAGAAAAAGGTGTTGAATACAATATAAAATATCACATTTCTGAGGTGTGCCTATTCATGTGATATATATATCTTGACCAAAATTGTATGCAACTCTTGATGAAAGTAAATGCTGTTATGCCATCAATGTTGCAATTTTTGATCAAGATCTTGTTTTAACAATGAAAGAGTACTCTGTAACGTCTACTCCAGCACATCCCAAAGACTTTCAATTAACTTAAGGTCTGGACTCATAAGTACCAATTCATGTGTAAAAATCACTGAATTCAGGTGTTCCAATCACGTCACTGGCCAAAGGTGTATAAAATCAAGCAGGCAGGCATGCAGACTGCTTCTACAAACATTTATGAAAGAATGGGTCGCTCTCAGGAGCTCAATGAATTTAAGCGTGGTGCTGTGATAGGTTGCCACCTGTGCAAAAAAGTCCATTCGTGAAATTTTCTCACTACTAAATACTAGGACCGGGACGCGATTAAAAAATGTATCTAATTAATTAGAGGCTTTGTAATTAATTAATCGAAATTATTCGCATTTTAATTGCATATAAATATTTGACCTGAGAACAATGAGAAGTAATTTTTCACATGGATTTTTAGTATACCATTGAATAATGACTTGAATACATAAGCTTAATCAACTAAATATTGTTTATTTATTTCAGTCCAGCAGACCAGTGCAATGTTTGCCATTAAGTGTAGCAAAAGCATATTTGTAATATTTGAGGCTCGATGTGCTGCGGTGATACGCAAATTCCTTGTTGTATAGCTTGCACACAACCATGCTCTTGTCGACGCTTCCATTCTTTCGTTTTTTAAAGCAAAATTTCCCATCCACGGGGCCAAGCAAAGCGGTCTCATCAGCTTCTATGGTTTGTTGTTGTCGTGACTCGTGAAGATGCTTGTGAACGCTAGTTGGTGTTCCAGTATAATCGGTCCGTTGAAACTCATTCATTGAAAAATGTTCCGCAATCCAAAAAAAAGTGTGGTTAAAATTATGTAATTTATTTTTTGCGTAATTAATGCATTTTTTGTGTAAACTTGCATTTAAGTCCCATAATTAATTAATCTTAATTAACGTGTTAAAGTCCCGGCCCTACTAAATACTAAATATTAATTAGTGGCATTATAACAAAGTGGAAGTAATTGGGAACAGATACTCAGCCACAAAGTGGTAGGCCACATAAAATCACAGAGTGGGATCAGCGCATGCTGAAGCGCACAGTGCACAGAAGAAAACTTTCTGCAGAGTCAATAGCTACAGACCTCCAAACTTGGTGTGGTCTTCAGATTAGCTCAAGAACAGTGCATAGAGAGCTTAATGGAATGGGTTTCCATGGTCGAGCAGCTGCAAGCCTTACATCACCAAGTGCAATGCAAAGTGTGTAAAGCTAATATGATTTATAGAAGAATAGTCAAAAATATATACTACTCATTTACAAAACGATATACCGACACCTAAATATACTAAGAGTCTTGTATGCTTGATTATTAAATATTTTGGATAACCAGATTATGCTTTCATGTAAAATTAGGAGCACTCAAATTTCACATTTTAACACATTTAGCAGAATTCCTCAAATTTACATCAAAATCGTACATAAAACTCTTGATTATATGTAGGCCTATTTTGAGATTCTATTTCCATTAGGATGCTTAGAACCTTAGAAATTAGTTGCAAGTAGATAGATGACAGCAATGCAGTTCAGTTCAGAGCTAGAGAGAGAGTGAGGAAGAGAGATGGAAGTGGTGATACAACTTTTGGAACTGCTCTCCAAATTAGTATGAAACAGGATTTTCTGCTGAGAATCTCATTTAAACAAAACGACTCCAAACCCTCATATTTCCTCAATCTAATGAATCAGTCCTAATCAAAAAGGCTGTTTTGTGTTGCTGGTGTCCCCAGGTGCTGATTGAAATCTGTAACGGTGCTGTTGTGCTTTAAAAAACAGATGATCTCGCCGTGATTAGGTTTGGTCTGTTATGTTAGAGGCCAGAGCTTAACCTGTGGATGTTACCACTCAGCCATCAAACATTGATCTTGCTTTCTCTCTGTCTTTTTCACTTTTTCTCCCAGGCCAATGTCTGAATAGAATGAAACCACAGTTCTGAATTTCAGATCTGTTTAGGATAGCCACTGGCTGTCGGCGCACCAATGGAGAGCTCTGTTCTTCCTGTGCTGTCTGTGAATAATCATAACCATCCATCTCACTTAGAGAGTCAACGAAACTGGAGGAGAAATAAGGGAAAGGAACAGAAATACACATTTGAGAGGGTGTAGATCTTAACTTTCAATTCTCTGGAGTTATGCTGTAACAATCTGACAAACAAGCAACTTAACATTTGTGCCACTTTTGTGCATATAGTATTTCAGTGCAAAAACATGTGTTCTATCTAGGGCCGGGACTCGATTAAAAAAATTAATCTAATTAATTAGAGGCTTTGTAATTAATTAATCGAAATTAATCGCATTTTAATTGCATATAAATATTTGACCTGAGAACACTGAGAAGTAATTTTTCACATGTATTTGTAGTATACCATTGAATAATGACTGAATACATAAGCTTAATCAACTAAATATAGTTTATTTATTTCAGTCTAGCAGTGCAATGTTTGCCATTAAGTTTAGCAAAAGAATATTTGTGATATTTGAGGCTCAATGTGCTGCGGTGATACGCAAATTCCTTGTTGTATAGCTTGCACACAACCATGCTCTTGACGACGCTTCCTTTCTTTCGTTTTTTAAAACAAAATTTCCCATCCACGGGGCCAAGCAAAGCAGTCTCATCAGCTTCTTCGTTCATGTTCACTCATGGTTTGTTGTTGTCGTGACTCCGGAGCGCTAGTTGGTGTTCCAGTATAATCGGTCCGTCGAAACTCATTCATTGAAAAACGTTCCGCGGTGCAAAAATACGTTTTTTTTTTTTTTTTTTTTTTTTGCGTAATTAATTAACGCGTTAAAGTCACGTAATTAATTAATCTTAATTAACGGGTTAAAGTCCCGGCCCTAGTTCTATCACTAAGCACCAACCCTGTGAGCATGTTAACATTACCTTATTTGCATAATCCAGTTATCAGACGCAAATAAATGCACATCATTCTCTAGTGAACTTCCCCTATTGTATCAGATTGAAAAATACTGTCCTTGATTATGTGAAACTCTTGTGTGTATCCGTGTAGGTATATTTACAATATTTTAATTAAACTTTTGGAGCATTGATCATTGTAGCCAATCACAGACACATCTGTTGAGCGTGTGAACACCATGGCAAATCAGAGGTGTTTAAGTTAGTCAGAATCCGCTCGACAGTGCTCAAAATGCTAGGGGTAAATGCTGGTATCGTCATTTTTTTTATTTATTTCAGTACCGACTTGGTACCCTATTGTTGAGAAACCTTAAATATTACATGTATGCCAAATAAATGCCAGAACTGTAAATAAGCATAAGCTGCTTTTCCACCATTGGGCTAAATGGTTCTTAGAATGCTAAGAAACTTTTCCAGTTATGTTTCTACTTTAGCCTGGTATGGCAGGGCATGATTACAAACCATTCTCGGCCTGGAAATCTTAGCATGGTTGTCTAAAATGAAACCGTAACTGTACCAGCTGGCCTGTGGCAGGGAATGGAACAATTACGCGATGAGAACCGTTCGGCCCGATGGTGGAAAAGCGGCTATAATGTTTCAGGATTTTAACCAGGTAAAACAAAATAAATAAAAAATATTAAATGGAGAAGCACAATTCTGTAGTACAATAATAAAAAAAATCATATAAATCATATAACAACCTAGTGCTCTGTGAATCCCTGGTGTCTTAGGATGTGCATCTGCTGGTGACATGCTTGTTCCATTTTGATGATGTTATAAAGCGTGACATTCAAAACTGCTCCATTAACAAGAACTGACAACATCACTGGTGATGTCACTCACTGGAATTAGAGCATGTGTGTTTGTGGGGTAAGGATTTGGTGGTACTTGTGAAAGCCATTGTAACCTCCAGATGTTTCCCAACCCACCCAGAGAAAGAGAATTAAGGAGAGGGCAATAAATCTCTGCAGTAAAATCATGAGTGTCCATTTGCACTACTTTGGGGACTGTGTGTGGGTTGTGAGGTGAACACACACAAAAACATTTAACACCCCTGTTAAAGCTCTTTGCAGTGCTGTGTTACAGCGTTTTTGTGACTTTTAGGTGGTAATGGAATGTTTTTCACTGTTCAGCCAAAAATTAAGGAGAGAGAGAGATACAGAGAGGGAGGAATATTGGTTCTTATCAACTTAAGTTCTCAGTGTGCTGGTCTAATAGTCTCAGTTATCTAACAAATTGCATTGGAATTTAATTCAGCACATTTACTAGCGAATACTCTTTATCTTTATTTCATAGTAAGTTAAGTTTAACCATGGTCTTTAGTAGCTACTGTGCTGTATAATTTAGGTTTATTCAGCTTAACTACGTCATTATTTATATGAAAATTCAATCTAGCTAATAACTATGTTCAAATTGAGGCCATATAGGCTGCTTGTTCATTTTCTGACATCGGCCATAAATGTGATCTTGTCTTTCTAATTCTAATTTCTGATGATGCATATTTCACCTTTATTGTTTAGATTCCTGGATGTAATGGTGCGGCGAGAGATAATTAGGGATGTATGTGGTTCTGCTCGGCTGAGTCAGTTTGTCCAAAACACATCCTTTATCATGTTAGTGAGAGCGCTCTTCCGTTGAGTAGCTGGACATTCCACTCTAATGAAATACGCTGCGCCCTTTCAGAAGATATTAAAGTTTATGGTCATAATAATCCCTGAGAAAGCAGGAGGGCAAAATTCATTTTGGTAGCACTTTTTTATGTCTGTACGTACAATACATTATAGAAAGCTACTTAAAGGGAGTTCACCCAGTAAAAATGTATTAATTCATTTATTCACCCTCACTTCATTCCAAATTTATATGACTTTCTTTCTTCTGCGAAAGTAAATAAATAATATTTTGATGCATTTTAAAATTAAAAATACATTTTGAAAAGTATTATTTAATTTTAAATATAATTTAATTTATACATGATTTTGGATTTAGCAGTAATGAAGGATTAGACAAAGTCTCGGGTCCTGTTATGCTATAGAAACCTTGCATACAGAGACAAACACTTATATATATTTACAATTTGTTCAAAAATGTTTTAGCATTAAAACACATGATCAACAACTTAATATATTTACAGATTTATAAGTTTAAAAAGTAAAGTGTGTGTCTCCGTATGCAAGGTTTCTATAGCGTAACAGGACCCGAGACTTTGTCTAATCCGTCATTACTCCTAAATCCAAAAACAGGCTGGCCCATCAGAGGCCTCGCAGAAGTGATTTGTAGCAATATTATTTCAAACATAAATCATTCGTGGCGAGAGGCGAGCTGAAGAAAAGGGTTTATAATTTGTAACTTTCAGCATTTTTCCTGTGGTTTTTAAAAGCATTGGGCTTCCACTTGTATATCTTTGCCTGGCCAGCAATATCCCCTACGTAATTTAAAAACAACAGCGTCTGAGAGCCGCCAGGCAGACAGGATCAGCAAGTCAAACAAAGCCTTGAGCCCCCAGTGCCCCCTCGAACCTGCTCTTATTCAAACAGCCATTAGCATTTCCGCAGTGGTAATGATTGGAGCTGAGAAAACACCACGGAAAAACTCACGGCTCACTTCCCACACACTCACGCACATGCTTACTTAACTCTCTATATAGGGACATACCAGCGACTTCTACATCTATATTTATTTATATACCAAATAAAATACATTATTTAGTGTCCTTAAAGATTGTTGAACTATTTTCACTTTTTGAGATGTTCCCAAATCTCATCGTTCAAATATAGCTAACTTCCGGAGACATTTTTTTAGCAAATGTGTCCTCAAAGTACGCCAAAATCACTCTTAATAAAGCATCTGCTAAATGAATAAACATTAAAAGCAAAGTTAGAAACACACCCACACTAATATACATCCTCTCTTGAGTGTTCTCAAGGGTAATGGTTTCTTTTCAGTAGACAGTGTTCTTAGAGTTCATTAAGCCTTTGGAAAAGGAACGGGATATTAGCATTTGATTTTGAAACGGACTTGGCAAATCCACTCAATAGAAACACTGATGACTAAGGAATAACCACCGTGGAATTAACCGTTATATTTGAGATTTGCTATGGCACATCTCCAGCCTACAATGGAAAAAAAAATCTAAGATGTAAATAAATAAAAAATTGGTGTGTCTTTAAACTTCAGAATGTAATGTTTATCCTTTATTATTTCAATGTGATACTTGCTGTCTCTTTTGTAATTAATTTTAGAATTTACTAGCACTTTCTGAGTGATGATTATTTCTTCACCATTTTTTTCCTCCAGTGCATCTCTCCAGACCAGTCTTGACCTGCTGCAGTTTATAAAACCGACAACAGGTGTCACTGCTAATTTAGGTCCCTGAACCCAAAGCAGGGTTGACCCATATTCATACACAAAAAATGCTAAATGTTATACTTAATGCCAAGATTGACTGCTGTGGGAGTATTATATCATTCACTGCTCGGTTTGATGTAGCATTCTCAGACACACTGCTAAGAGTTATTATAGTAAGGCAAGTATTTTAGTATTGCTATAATACAGGAGATTAAAAGCATAGTTCACCCAAAAAAGAAAAATATGTAATTAATCACTCACCCTCATGTCGCTCCAACCCGCAAGATCTTTGTTCATTTTCGGAACACAAATGAAGATGTTTTTGATGAAATCTGAGAGCTCTCTGATCCCTCCATAGACAGCAATATAATTAACACTTTCAAGATCCAGAAAGACAGTAATAACATTGTTAAAATAGTCCATGTGACTTTTATGAGGAGACGAGAATACTACTTGTGCAAAAACAAACAAAAATAATGACTTTATTCAACATTTCTTCTCATCTGTGTCAGTCTCCTACACAGTTTATGTTGTAAACACTGCATCTCCCACGTCATCATCACACGCATGCGTCGTGGTGCTCACGTGAACAGCATCAGCTGACGGAGAACTACACTATTTATAACAGAAACTGCGTAGGAGACTGACACAGGCTAGAACAAAATTGTTGAATAAAGTCTTTTTTTGTTTTGTTTTTGTGAGCAAAAAGTATTCTCGTTGCTTCATAACATTAAGAATGTTATCCATGGTTTCTGGCTCTTGAAAGTGTTAATTATATTGCCCTCTATGGAGGGGTCAGAGAGTTATGTTAATGTATATGTTAATTTGTGTTCTGAATATGAACGAAGGTCTAATGTGTTTGGAACAACATGAGGATGAGTAATTAATGATAGAATTTTAATTTTTGGGTGAACTAACCCTTTAACTTTAACACATCCAGAAACAGAAAACAATGTCTGGCAACCTAAGAGTACAGACAGAAATCACTAACACAACAATGCCTCAAATACACGTTTCTTGATCAACCATCGACTGGCAGCTCTTTGGTCAGCCATTTGCTGTTGAGCTGTCTTCAGATGTCACTTTTCAATTATTACAGTGTCTGTTTTCACACTTGCAGAGGTGATTGATGTACACTAGAGTGGGAAACTAATTAAGAGGTCACAGCCATGTGTCTGGGTGGTGTGAACCTTGAAGTCCTCCTACCTTTATGAAAACATTTAAGCTAGAAATGGTTCTGTTCGAACCCCTAGTGGGTGGCCTCATTGTATATTGCCTACATAGACAACTGCCTTGCAGCATCCTAACTTAAATGAAACCTCATTAAAAAAAAAAAAAATTGGTTCCAAAAGAGTTTGATGTAGCAAGCTGCAAAACTAATGACATGATAAAAAATACACACAAACACAAACAATGAAACTAGGGAAGCATCATCTTGGCTATCGGTCAATTTTACAAATATTTTAGAGATGTATTGCGTCGGTCGATACTTGATATCTAATTGTGCATGGTTATTTATACTTAAAGTTATAATCTTTCACACACCTTTTTATGCTGTACCTTACAATTGGTTACAATTTACAATGTCTAAATTCAGTTAAATATTTTTTTATATTTTATTTTTCATTATTTTAGACAAAATAATAAAAAAAATTGTGATTTTTAGGCTTTTATCTGTCATAACATGAAAGTCATTATTTCACTCATGTTCACGTTGGTCACATGATGACCAACAGAAAATATGCTTGTTTTAAAAATGGCATCTGTGTGAGCTGTGCATCATGCATTGCTACACTATTGTCAATTCAACTTTTTTTTTGGTAAATTTGGTAAATTTGGTAATTTCACTAATGTGACCCCACCTTTAACTCTTTCCTCTTCGTCAAACAAAGAATGTTCTGGGTTTCCGTGTTTTCACTGTTAGGCTCTGTCCAGTGACACATCTTCTGAAAGAGTACAAAATCCATAGATCAAAAAAACAGGTGAAGAAGAAGCAGAAACAATCAATATCATATGTTTGTGTATTAGGCAGCTCACTGGCCTTTAGAATAGCTAACATACATGTAGCAAGCCACAATAAATCATGGCTATACACACGGTGAACTCAAACTGACACTTTGTAAAGACTGAATAAAATGTTGCATGGACATATGCTCGAAGGAATCAATAGGAACATGAGTGCTTGACTAATGGCTCATATGTACATGATTAGAGAAATGTAATACTGCCTCAAGGGTTTCATGCCTTGAGTACATGAATGAAATGGAGAGTGTTAATGGTGTGAGATGCATGTGTGCGAGATGTGCTAGTGATATACTCACAAGCAGAGTATGTAAAAGCATCAAGGGGAGGACCATAGAGGACAGATGGTGTATTCACTCACACACACACTGGTGGCAGACAGGTCTAGGGCTACAGATGGTGACATCACAGTGGGGGTGTGAATGACAGAAGCCTCGCAATGAAGGAAAGTGGAAGAGGGCAGCACTTTGAGAACCATGTATTTGAATCTGTTTCTATATTTATATAATACTACTTATTAAAACTAGTTTTAAGCCCGACTGGATGTTTTTATGAAAAAATCTGCAATTGCTCAATAAAAAAACTTTCCCTATACTAACGTTACATGGATGGATTTTGTTTGTCAAGCTTCAATAGTAATTACATTTCACCGTGTAATGCATGCAAACGACTTTACTCTTGTTAATGGTCTCATGTGGGTTTGATTCATAAATGAATTACCTTTAAAAAAGGATCTTTGTCCATCATATATTGATAAATGTGTGTTTTTGTGACCTTTGTGTGTGACACTTGTGCTCCAGCTGTTGCACAAAAAATGCACACTCACACACAAAAAAAAAACAGAAAGAAAGAAAGGTTGTAATTTCAATATTACTGTTTTTACTGTATTTTAGATCACGGTTTTAGACGTTTTGAACAGTAATGTACATTTGACACTTTTCTGTCAAACTAAACCAATTATTTCCATATTTTACATTTCATCTAATCGCTTCTTAATTCAACTGAAATCATATAATGTACTCATTATTCAATTATTCATTGTGTTATGTATACTTGTCTTGGACACACAGATGAAGATTATAGCTTGACTACACAAAAAAAAGTGTTGCATGTCATGCATTTCCATGCAGATTTGCAGGTTTGTTTTCAATATTATGTGCGTGTCATTGTCTATTCTGACTTCACTGTCAGTTCTCAGGTCCCTCCTTTTGTATGACTTCCTTCAAGCCACAAAGGCCAGGGCTATTTTAGCACACATCGACCTTCCTGATTCGCATACACTGCTTGACCCTCCCAACACACGCTGACAAAAACACTTTTGGGGATTCTGCCCAGTTTTTACTATCATAACACTTTCAAAACACAATGCACAGCACACACGCAGGCACACATTAGAATCAGATATGAGACCAACCCCTTATATCAATTATAATTCAGATAGGAATCTGCATAAATGAACTGGTGAGAGACAAAGGCCGCATGCAGCAAAAAAAAAAGCCGCTATAAAATATATGCAAAATGTGACCGTGATACCCATCGGCTCTGTCTTTGTGATAATCTAGTTTGGGAGACTGCACCTGCAGCTCATAGTTTTGGCATAAACTGTGACTTGTGGAGACAGGACAGTGGCTATGGAGTGATGGTTGGTGTAGTAATGGGTGGGGAGGATATGTACCGTGTGTGTGTGTGTGGGATAGACAGTGCATTTGTATTCTTTTTCCCACAGCCTTCTAAATCTGTGACTATTGTTCTCTCTCTCTCTCTCTCTCTGTGTGTGTGTGTGTGTGTGTGTGTGTGTGTGTGTGTGTGTGTGTGTGTGTGTGTGTGTGTGTGTGTGTGTGTGTGTGTGTGTGTGTGTCTCAGGTGATGTAACTGTTTGTTCCCTTGTTTCTGACTGAGCTCTTTTGCATATATGCACTAGACTACAGTCTAATACGGAGTGCATACTATTATCATCACATCACATCACACCACACCTCTGTCTTTCTCTCAAACTGTCTTTCTCCATTTGTTTATATGGCTTGGGTCCAGTAATTAAATAAGCATATGGAACGTATGATGGTCACACAAAATGACAGAAGTCTCTTTCCCTTCCTGTCATTATTCCCCACTCTCTATTCTATGTAAAAGAGATTCCCACAATAAGACACAAAGCAGCTGTAAACAATAGCAAAAAGAAAACAATTGATGAGAACGTGTGTGTGTGTGTGTGTGTGTGTGTGTGTGTGTGTGTGTGTGTGTGTGTGTGTGTGTGTGTGTGTGTGTGTGTGTGTGTGTGTGTGTGTGTGTGTGTGTGTGTGTGTCTAGCAGTCATAAATGTTCTTCAGAGTGATGTGGAGCAAGGTGCTAGGTAGATCTGTCTTATGAAGCTGCCTTATGAAGTAGAAGCATCACATTTTGTGTGCATATAAGCATCTATTCAGTGTGTTTTCTTCTGGAAAAAGTAACATTAGAACTTTTAGTATGTGATGAAACAAAAACAAAAACATGTTCATCAGATGAAAATGGCAGACATCTTAGCATATGTGCTTACTTGGAAAGATGTTAAAAAAAATTTATCAGCAAATTTGTCTAAATTTAGAATTTAGTTTTTTAATAATGAAAATAAAAATTCTACTGAAATAAAATAAACATTTTAGTTTTATTACGTTTTAGTAATATAATATAATATAATATAATATAATATAATATAATATAATATAATATAATATAATATAATATAATATAATATAATATAATATAATATAATATAATATAATATAATATAATATAATACTCATGAGAAGCCTTGGTAGAAAACCACTGCTCTTTTATAACGTCATAACTGTGCTAAATTATAAATACACATGCTCATTACGTGTGTATAATTCACAAACGTGTGCGTAATTGTCTGTGTGTGTTAGCCACCTTTGTGCAGGGGCTTCCCCTGTGACGTTCAAGCAGAAAGCCCGGAACTGCTGCCACAACATAAACACTCACAACTGGTTCAGTGCTTACAAGAACTCATTAATAGTACTGACACATCCATTTTACACTGGACAGATTCCTCAGGTCAGGAAAGCTCTAACACAAAGTCAGATGTTGATTAAAAATGTCCTGCTTTTATTTCAACTTGAACTACCTGAATGTAATGTTCAGTCTTCGGGGTGCAATACAAAAACACGTTTGAACGACCCCTTAAAATGTTCAAAATGCCACAATGATGTCAATGTGATACTTGCATACTGAATTGAAGAAATAAATTCTTTATTGTAATTATTTGTTATGCAGTTTAGTTTAAAATTTATTTTAGCCTTTAATATCCAGGGGTGCATTAAATCATGCGATTTCCATGGGCCGAAGCCCAGGAACCCTACGCTGGGGAGGGGCCTACTGGCTGCACAAAAATGACATTTTTCAGTTTCATTTTATTTAGACAGCCCCTTTAACACATTCAGTTGACAATAAGTAGCGTTGCGCCTACATGTCTACTAAATCTTTATTAGAGTGTTAGTAGATTATTAGTAGTCTGGTAGGGTTATGATTAGAATAAGTTGACATGTATTTGCAAAGTTACTTATGGTCAACAGAGTGTTCAAAAGGGAACATCAAAATAAAGTGTTACCTATTTTTCAAATAATCATTTGTATATATGGGAGTTTGCAGCAGTGACAACAACATTCTATAAACAAAACTCACACCCTTAAAGGTCCACTGAAATCAAAATTTAAGTTTTTTAGCTTTTAGTATGACTGTGTTAGTCTTAAAGTTATGAATAAGCTGGCATGTTCCAAAACTATAACAAAATTTGCATTTAGGAGATATGAGCATTCAAAATTTAGTCTCCCACTTCCGTTAAAACGAATCTCAGATTTAGGTGACATCATCGCAGACTTCACGTTCTCGTTAAATCTTCTGTCCAATCAAATGCTTTCTAGAATCTAAAGCCCACCCCCTACGCTGCTGAAGCTGCTGCTGAAATCGGTCAGTTGTTAACACACATTTACTAATTTCTACATGGTGAAAGGCACATAGCACACTATATATGTGATAGGAAACAATTCAATGTAAATATGCTTTCTTTTGAGGCGAATAAAGTGTTCACGTTAGTTTCACGCACCGCAGCAGCGCACTCACGCCAACGGCTCTGGTCTAAATTTAGACTACAGACACGAGAGCGCAGCGCGGATCATATGTGCGAGTCCGCGCAGACAACAAACATATCGACCTATTTGAATTCTGCACAGAATGCTGCATTTCAAAGCGATATGGAGGAGATTATGATGGTAAACAGTGTTAGAGGAAACTGGCTTTACCAAACAGAAAGGTCCGCTCTTACGCTCTAGTCAAACTTTATATTAACAAAATGCTATTGGCTGTTTCAAAAAAGGGGAGGAGCTGCTAACAGCTGGAGCTGTTTTAGGGGAAATTACGTCAACACATTGAATAATGCGGCGCGTTTGAAGGCACTTCAGTGGGCCTTTAAATCTTCAGGACTCGCAACTGCCTTTTCGGGCAAAGCCCTGTTGTGTGAACCTTACTGGACAACTAGTTTTCTGTAACGTCATTCAGTGCGAGAGAGCCCCTCTGCGCTAAATGCAAATTCAGTCACTGCATTCCATCGTGTTCTGCTTTAAAGTCTCAATTTTAAATCTGGGGATGGAAAAGCAGATATCACAAAACTACTTAAATGTGTCATTTAGACTTTAAAAGGCTTTGATTTCATTAATTAAACGCCAGCAAAGTATGGCGCATGTTGCATGTTCTACATGCTTGCCCTTTTAAAGCAGTTTGCGCCAAATAGCCCACATTTACACCAAGTGATTTTTTGGATCTACTGATGATGAATAATTAACGTTTTGTATACTTTATGGTGTTTATATCATAAAGCGGTGCTGGTAAACTAGCCTTTTGGGGAGTTTTGATGGCATTTTCTTTTTATATTACCTCTCTGTAATATTTTAGTGTTTATAAAAGCATAATAAATTATTCCAATAAAGAATTATTTCAGCAATTCGGTGTGCAAAAATAACTGACATCATTGCCAGTTGCATTTTGAACAAAGAGTGAATTTGTATATTCACCCAAAATTTGACCCATATTTTTACGCAGAAATATGCACAGTGTTGTAAATGTTGAATGTACGAGATACATTTTGGCATAAATAATTGGCAGGTAGCTAAAAAAAAAAATTATCTGGGGAAGTGGGGCCTACCGTAATGACATAGCCCAGGGGCCTTTGGTTATCTTAAAGGGTTAGTTCACCCAAAAATGAAATTTATGTAATTAATGACTCACCCTAATGTCGTTCCACACCCGCAAGACTCTCTTCCGCATTTGTTTTCAAGCCTCAAATAAAGATTCAAATGGTTATGAATCAGCGGATTGATTCATGATTCTGATTGCATGTCAAACTGCCAAACTGCTGAAATCACGTGACACTGGCGATCCGAATCATTGATCGATTCGCTGAATCATGACCATTTAAATCTTTATTTGAGGTTTGAAAACAAACACAGAAGAGAAGACAATGCTGATAAAAAGTCATAGTTTTTGTTATTTTTGGACCAAAATGTATTTGCGATGCTTCAAGAGATTCTAATTAACCAACTGATGTCACATATGGACTACACTGATGATGTTTTTATTCCCTTTCTGGACATGGACAGTAAAGTGGGAATACACTTGGATACGCTCTCGGACTAAATATAAAATATCTTAAACTGTGTTCTGAAGATGAACAGAGGTCTTATGGGTGTGGAACGACAGTAGGGGGAGTCATTAATGTAATGCATTTCATTTTTGGGTGAACTAACCCTTTAATGCTCCATATAGCCATCTTCATACTGCAAAATGTTGTGTTCGATGTTTTTTTTAAATGCTTTTCATGCTTTTTTGGGGGGCTCAACTGGCCAAAACCGTACATTTTCTTATAGAAAATAGCAATCCAGTAGTCTAACTTATTTTATCTTATATCTAAATCAACACCTCCATGCATCAATTTCAAAGCATGCTGATGTTTGCTGAAAAAGCAATGGCTCTGCAGCCCTACACCTAAACTCATTACTTCAGACCTACGTGCCATCCAGAGGCTTGCGTTCTGCTCAGACCGTTACCCTGTAAAATGTAAATGTAAATGTAAAAGGCTGAATATATGTGCGTGAATGAGTGCCGGTGTGTTGCCATTTCTGTACTTTGCATATCTTAGCAACTTTGACTGGTGGCAACAGATGGCAGAGATCACCTGTGATGAAAGTGTGTGAGAGTGTGTGACAGGCAGATGGGGAACTTGAGCAACTGCCTGAGCTACACAAAACGTAGGAATGTCATCTATTGATGATAATCATAATTTTAATTAATAATTATTTACGAAAATACAGGGTTTGAAGTTACTGAGGACAAGAAGGGATCCTGATATATCCAACACACAAAAAAAAACTCTCACTCTTACCTGTAATTTGAGTATGAATTTGTCTAATCTCTATTGTTGTTCTTGTCAGAGGTGTTTAATTTAAGCATGGCACATTCGATTGAACAGGTGTAGATGTAGCGTGTGTGTGTGTGTGTGTGTGTGTGTGTGTGTGTGTGTGTGTGTGTGTGTGTGTGTGTGTGTGTGTGTGTGTGTTGCTCTGTAAGAGATAAAACTGTTATCTTCTGCAGATATGTGGGAACGATGGGTGTGAGCATTCCACGCAAATGAGCCCAGTTTAGGCAGGAGAGAGTGACTGAGGGTCACATTCGGGTCAACATCAAGCCACTATTACCACCCACTTACTTCTAGTTTAGATGGATGTGTTTGTCCATGTATGTGTGTATCTGCATGTGGTAGGGCTGGAATGCTAGAGTTGTATATGTAGGTTTGCTAGAAAGAAATAAACACACACACACACACACACACACCGGCAGCAGCTGTCTCACCCCATGAATTGCCACCTACATACTGGAGGTCTGGAAGGTCAGAGGTGCTCACATACTAAAACTACCCAAAAATATCAGCCAAAGTATCTCACACTTATTATACACCAGACTTGAACCCCTAAACACAAGCTGTCTTCACCAAATGCCTGTATTGCTTTCTAATTTGACCTGCGGCATTTGGCTAATAAGCATATCAAAACCAAGCACGTTTCTTCGGCTGACTTTTTGAAGGGTGAGACACTGTTCTTGCGTATGGTATTCACCCAAGAAATAAAAATTATGTCATTAATTACTCATCCTCATGTCGCTCCAAACCCATAACCTTCATTCATCTTCAGGAACACATATTATATTTTTAATGAAACAATTTCTTCACGTCTGTGTCAGTCTCCTACACGGTTGATGAAGTAAATACAGTCCATCGTGTCACAGCTACGCCAGCACGCTGGCTTACCATTGGCCGTTCACATGAGCACTACAACGCATGCGTGTGATGCTGAAGCAGGAGCTGACTAACGTAAACTGTGTAGGAGACTGACAAAGACAAGAAGAAATTGCTGAATAAAGTCATTATTTTGTTTGTTTGTTTTTTAGCACAAAAAGTATTCTAATCGTTTCATAAAATTAAGGTTGAACCACTGGAGTCACATGGACTATTTTAACAATGACTTTACTGCCTTTCTGGACCTTGAAAGTATAAATTAAATAACTGTCTATGGAGAGGCCTGAGAGCTCTCGGATTTCATATATTACATAGTGTACTAAGACCGAGGGAAAATGAAACTAAAAATTAAAAGTTGTGATTTTTCTAGACTGATATGGCTAGGAACTACACTCTCATTCCTGCAAGGAATCAAGGAACTTTGGATGCAGCGGCGCAGAAATATTACGCAGTGCCTGAAAATAGGCTAACTACCGTGACAACCTGCTTGCACAAAGTGCATGCTGAGGACTATTTTCAGGCACTGCGTAATATCACTGTGCCGCTTCACCCATGGCACCCAAAGTTCTTTGATTATTATGCAGGAATGAGAGTGTAGTTCCTAGCCATATCAGTCTAGAAAAATCACAACTTTTAATTTTCCATCAGTCTTCATACATAGTGTAGCTATACACATCACATCATAAAAATAGGAACATGTTGGCATTATTTTGTCACTTATACTGGAGCCTTTTACATCCAGTGTTTGTGCTAAGCTAGGCTAGCGGTGTGTGCATCAGACAGAGTTATGGCACGCACAGAGATGAGAATGGTATGTATGGACTTATCTAACTCTGGGGGATACGGTTAATAAGAATTATACTAATTTCCCAAAAAGCCTGCGTGTTCCTTTTATGACAGAAATTTATTTTTTGGGTGAACTAACCCTTTAAATTGTGTTCGATTTAAAACCGAGGGAACACTAAGTTGTAAGTACAAATTCTTCATTTGAGGCCGATATATCTTGTTTTCCCCCTCTATGTCATGTGCAGAGCTCTGTAATGCAGTAGGACAAATAAATTCCCAGACATACTACATCCATCATGTTGGCACTGTCCTTTGACCTATATGTTCTTTAGCTATGATGTATGATCAAAATCTGTGAAAATAATTTATTTGGTCACTGTTAAATAAATACAATTGAAAGAGCAACTCAGCTCACATTTTAAGCCTTTTTTGTTTTTCAGCTTTTCGAATCTGTCAGCTCTTCAGTTCATGTGGTCTTTATGGGA
The DNA here is from genome assembly GCF_024679245.1 of Pseudorasbora parva. Taxonomy (NCBI): domain Eukaryota; kingdom Metazoa; phylum Chordata; class Actinopteri; order Cypriniformes; family Gobionidae; genus Pseudorasbora; species Pseudorasbora parva. Next base: position 30,308,735 of record NC_090176.1, read on the forward strand.
TATGTGTTCACTATTGCACTCTTGGACTGCTTTATTAAAAATCTTTAATGACTCTTTTTATAGATGTATTACTTATGGCTGCTCTGCTGTTTGAGAGCGTGTATAATAGAGTTGGCATCAGAGCGGTGGGTTAAAGGCCATCCTTTAAAGTGATCAAAAGTGTCACAGTGAGTGTCAGTGCTAAGCAGCTCTGTGTCGCTGTGAGGTGATAGAAGGTGAAACTTTTCACTCCTCCATTTAGAATGTATGTGTCACATGAACTCTTGGCCTTAATAGAGCTGTCAATCACACCTGACCCCAGCGGTCAATAACTAGATCACAGCATGATCAGCTCACTCAGGGACCTCACTTGCATGACATATACGGCAGAGTTTAGTTTTGCTAGTTATATACTCTACAAATAAAGAGAAAACATTCTTATAAGTGCATTGTATCAAATTATTAATTTAAATGTTAGTCCATAGCCTGTAGTTAAGTGGGTACCTTTATTTTTTATAAATGAGGACATCCCAAGAAGGAAGTTTTATGAGGGTTTCACCCAAAAGGCATGTAAACACGCATACATACACACAACACACAAATTATTAGCATAATATTTTCCGAGACAACCCTCTACGCATACCTTGGCAACATAATCACATTGGCTAGTCAACTTTTTTGTTAAGCCACCAGACTGATATACCTGATATTATATTATCCTTTTTTGATTATTTATTTATTTTTAAAAGGAACAATGTACATTAATCGTCGACATTCATGAATGTAAAGGTACCGAAATTAGCCCAAAAGCTAGTTTTCATGGGTAGTCCATTTGCCATATTAGACCTAAAACTAGAGAAAATAAATAAGAGAGAACAACAATAACAACAGTAGCAAAACCAAACTTATAAACAACTCTGGAAGAATACCAAAAAAAAGCAAGAGGCAAGAGGCAATATATATAAAACACATATATATATATATACACACACACAAAGCGACGGCAAGTCACTTCACACTAGAGTTTACGGTACACATATGGTACCTTATTTTTGTTGAGAAAATTAGGTATCTGAATTTCTGAAATGCTCAAAAGAAAATGCTAAAAACATTTTGATATGATAAAACAGCCATACGATAAAATACAAATCTTCCACCATTTTCTTATCAGAATTTTAGTATGCTCCTCCTGGAGCAAAACCCCAAGAAAAATAAAAAAAGTTTTACAACAAAAAGCTTGTGATTACCCTATGACAACAACACATAACGCCTACAGATACACAGCCTCAAACTGCTTCTCAAATCATAACGATATTCATATGAGTGTTATGACACGAGTAGACAGACATGTGTAAATGCAAACCCCAGCCCACTTTAAAACCCTGATTCATTGAGCGTCAGTGAGACGGACGAGGTGAGAAACAAAAGGGCGGCTTAGTGAAAGTGACACGCACACACCGCATGAAAAAGGGAGTGGAGACTGAGAGGGTAACGGCAAACTGTGCGCCGGACAGCCGAGGTGATGGATATAATGTATCAATCACATCTAACTGTGATGCAGGACATCAGTCAAACATGAGGGACTTTCATTGTGCGTGCGGGCTTGTTGTACAAAGAGTGTGGCATGGTCCTAAGGGGGTCTTTAGGGATGCAGGGAATGAGGCTAACAGGGATTTAAAAAGAGTTTGATATTGTTGCGCAGTATGCATTGTCCAAACTCAGTTTCCTAATGTTCAGAGCCCTTTACAAACTGTTCCAGCGATGGATACTTTATTACATCTATCTATTATCAAATACGTAGTATTTGAATAGTTACTGTGAATAAGATTTTTGTTTTGTGCAACACGACTAACGAACGAAGAGTAAGTAAGACCTTTGTTTGAAAGGCTGCAATTAATGAACATATATAATCTTCACAGTCAATTGTATAGAAGTCCCTACATTGAAGGGCTCATATTGTGCAGAAAAAGAAAAAAAAAACAATGATACTTCCATATGAAATGGAATATTCAAATGAAATGGAAATGCAATACAAACTTCTGTTTTCATGTGTTGCCGTTATCTGGTTTATGTATGTGTACTTTTCCCCATGGCAATGCAAACGTTTTCCCATGCACATGTAAAAGTTGTTTGTGCATATGTATAGTTCCCGCCAAATTACACTTACTTCTCGCGCTACTTGATTCCTGAAGATTTCAGGATTTTCACTTTAGGGGATCTATACATTTGTGACAACAGGATAAGGACTTTTAGAAATCCCTTTAAAGGGGTGGTTGCATGCGATTTCACTTTTTCAACTTTAGTTAGTGTGTAATGTTGCTGCTTGAGCATAAACAGTATCTGCAAAGTTACAGTGCTGAAAGTTCAATGCAAAAGGAGATATTGTCTTTTAAAGTTAGGGTAGTTTATTGCCTTCAAAAATGTCCGGTTTGGACTACAACAAGGTTCTTCCTGGGTTGGTGACATCCTAAACCCTTTCTAGTCACTACAGATGTAACTTCTGCCTGTAATGGTAAGGGGCGTGGCGTTTCCAGACAACCTGTGCTTGGCACTTCAGCCAATAAAAATACATGAAACTACATTTGGCCATCTAACCAATCTAAGACCATTGTGTTTTTCAGAGGGCTGGGCTTCATAGAAGCAGGAAGCAAACCAGTCACTCAAAGGACAGTGGAAACGGCGGTGTGGAATAAAGGTCAAATATAAGAAAAATACCGCCTAAAAAGCCTAGAAAAAAAACACGGAACCACCCCTTTAATTCAAACTGGATCATTCAAACAGATGTGTGAATCAGTTCAATTGATTCATTCAAACTACTTGAATCAAAAGAACAATTCACTCACTCAGACAAATCAAACATTTTTACTCTATACAATCTAGCCAAAACACAATTTCAAAAGCCTTTTATGGCCGTGGAAAATTTATGATCCATCCAGAACACTGCTTTTCATTGTGTGGTCTGTCGTGAGGATGTTTGTACTGTTCTGTTAATAAATTATTCTGACCATCAAAACATATGTAAGTAATGCATGGAAGCACACGTGTGCTCGCTCACACACGCAAAAGTGACGTCAACTTTAGGGCCTCTTGTTTTATTTCCCTTGCAGAACAGTCTCTCACGCTCGCTCGCTCTCTCTCTCTCATGATTATTCATTCTGTCATCCCAGCTTCCAGTCTCAAGACTCAGTAGCAGGAAATGTCCATTGTTTCTAGATCAGGTAAAGAGAGAATGGGACAGAGAGTGAGAGGAGGAGAGGAGGTCTGGAGCCGTGATGGATGTGGCTCTTTTCCTGCAGGGACTTTCTCAGGCTCTTTTTCCTGTATTGCCAAAGTCTCAGAGCCTCCCGTTTTCTTTTCTCAAGGATCTCTTGGTTGAGATCAAACGATTAAATAAAAGGGGAAATATTTTCCTCCTTCTGACCAAGCGAAACAAGAGAAGGAACAGAGTGAATGAGACAGACCTGTACATCTCATCTGTGTCTGATCACCTTTAAGGTCAATCCAATACTGCAGAAATGACCTTTCACCTCTTTGCTTGGCCTGTCACAGCCTTCCATCCATATAGCCATTTATTATGAAAGAGGGTCTTAGAGCTCAATGCTCTTTGACAGAGAGCTCTCTAACTCTCTTTTTTCTACAATGACAGAGGCTTTGGTTCCACATCTAATGGATTCAATGGATTGGATCCACATTTAAACTTTTAAAACTTATGAATTGAAATGTGTCTGCACCAAACAGAATTGCAATCTATTTGTTTGAAACATAACAACATTGGGCTAACCTCTGACAGGGGCGGGACACTCTGTTTGGCCGAACAATAGCGGATGTAGGGATTGTCTTGTTTGCTGCTTCTGGTAATTGGGAAACACTTTAAGATTCTAACTTTTTTATGAACATTTCTAGCTCTTGTACATGCAAAACTCACTGCCACCATGCACCTACAGGTGGTTATTATGTGGTGGCTAAGATGTTCTGAGTGGCTTTTTTAGTTTCTATGTTGTTTTAATGTGTGCACATCAAAAGTTAATTGAAATAATAGTAGTCAATGCAAAGACACGAATAGACCAAATTTTGCCCCGGGTGATGCAAAGGATGCGAACTGGGCAACGCGATTGCAGCGATATTCGCCTCAAACTAAAAAGTTCAACTTGAGTGGGAAATTCGAATGGCACATTGTCGCTCAAGCCAATCAGCGATGCGCTTATTGACGTCCGGTTGTATCAGAAAATGTTGGAGAGCATTACTGGAACCCCCGAAATTTATGTCAACTTCTTATTCATACAGATACCAGACAAAAAACAAGGACATCGCTTGGAGAAAAGTAAGTGAGGAAGTTGGACTACCTGGTACAGATCAATTTTTCTTTTGTTGTTGATGCGTGTGAAGACCAAGCAGCAACATCCCTCTCTCCTGAAGAGAACACGCAAGTGGGAGTCAAATCTGTATCTGCCCCATGTTAAAATGCCCAACTTTACTGCAGAAAAAAAAGATGTTTACAGCATAGTACAAATACAGGTTTTTGTCTATACAGCTAATTTTGCCCTTCATGACAGCTGTTAGGAAGGTACGTTTTTTTTATAACTTATCCATTTAAGTTATTAAAGGGGGGGTGAAACACTCAGTTTCAGTCAGTGTCATGTCAATCTTGAGTACCTATAGGGTAGCATTGCATCCTGCATATCTCCGAAAAGTCTTTATTTTTTTTATAATTATATAAGAAAGATGCGCTGTTCCGAGTCTTTCCGAAAAAAGCCGAGCGGGTGGGGGCGTATCGTGTGAGCGGAGCTAAATAATGACGTGTGCGCGCCGCTGTTATTGGGTTGAGTGTGTCGTAAAGCTGTGTCATCCCTAACAGCGGGAAAACACTTTATTCAAAATAAAAATATGGCTTTTAATCAGATACAGCCATACATCTATGATCCGGAATCAGACCCAGAGGCTGCAGTTGAACAGGAGCAGCAGCAAAAACGACTAGAGCAGGACGTCTGTATGTGGTAAGTTACAAGTTATACACTAACTATATAATATGCTTAGCGGCTTGTGTTATTTACATATTTATACTTGAATTATATCGTCGTATTTTTGTCTTTGAAGGTGTACATGTGGGAAGTGCAGTTGTGCCACGTGCACAACTGTGTGTGTGTGTGTTTACGCGTGGTTTGTGTAGACAATTGTAACGTTAGTAAGCGGACTGGTTTTGCACGGCAGGCTAAGTTAGTGTATACATAGAAAGACACGGAATAGAAACGCATTTGAATGAAGAAGCGCGCTTATTTAGTTCAACATATTTCCCCACTCTTTGTGTATTGTTGTTTGGAGTGCTTTTACAATACACAAACAAAGTTACACATATAGTGGCCAGCTAAACAAATGTACACGCACTACACATCGCATGCTCCATTGATCAATTAACTATACGTGATCATGTTTGGGCTACTTGATGGGCATAGGCAAAAACACAGACATTTGAAGCAGTCTTACTCACAGCCTGCGGTTCTAACGTTGGGACCTTTATCGTTGGGACTGCTCCATCATTCAGCATTAGGCGATCGGAAAATCCGGCGTCGAGCTGGGCCTTGTTTATGAAACAGTCGGTACCGAAATGCAGCGAACAGATATAAACATTCGCGCAACTCAGTTGCTGATCCGGAAAAGCAAATTCCATCCACTGTTGCCTTACTGCAGGGTTTTTGGGGAATCTGTGCAGGACTGTCTTGGTCTGGCAACCAAAAACGCACTTTTTGATGTCATTGTTAATTGTGCACATCACCTGTGCAGCGCATCCTACAAGCCAGCGCTTTGATGGGCGTAGCCTGTTACTTTCGCTCTCTCCCTCTCTCTCTCTCTCTCTCTCTCACGCTCTTCCGGTAGAATTGTCCGTAAGGCCCATACAAGGAAATTCCGCCCCCATTAACGTCAAGGGGACGCATGATCGCAAAAAACTTGCCGAAACTTATGACTAACCGGAAGTAGTATTTTTGACAAAGAAATACTCCCATCAAACGTCCACCTTAACTTTTGAAACTTTGTCTATGTTTAGTATGGGATTCCAAGTCTTTAACAGTGTAAAAAGATCAGTATGCATGAAACAGCATTTCACCCCCCCTTTAAGGGCATGGCCACTTGAGTGACAGGTGGATTGCCATTATAGTTGATCTTGGCACCTCAGCTCCACCCAGGTCCCACCTCTTTTCATTTTCAGTTATCCGACGTGCGGACAAGATGGCTCCGTCCAGCTCTGCCCACTTAGGCTTCAAAAATACTGGTGACGTCACACACAATATGTCAATTTTATTTTTACAGTCTATGGTGAAGACACTGCTCATCACACAATCTTTTTTTATCGTGTGAGTGTTGTAAAAAAACAAGTAACCCCACGAGTAATCTAGAGCGAGTAGCGCATTAAGAATATCCGCTTCACTTTTGGAATGCACACACCATAAGGATGTTGGATGGTTGCTTATACTGGACAAAGAACTCACCTACAAATCTCTGTCTCTGTACTTAAGAATGTTAACAAAATACATTTAAAAAATTGTACAATTCCATTCAAAGTTTTTTTTTCTGTTCTTTTTACACGTTACTCAAGGTTTTGTTAAACTCTTAAGTTAAGTCTCTTATGCTCACTAAGGCTGCATTTATTTCATAAAAAATACATTAAAACAGTAATATTGTGAAATATTACAATTTAAAAGTAAAATGTTCAATTTTAATACATTTGTATTTATTCTTGAGATGGCAAAGCTCATCAGCATCATTACTCCATTCTTCAGTGTCATGTAATCTTTCAGAAATCATTATATTATGTTAATTGGGAACTCAAAAACAATTCTTATAATGTTGAAAACAGTCAGGCTGCTCAATATTTTTGTGGGAAAGGATTTTTTAAAAATTCAGGATTCTTTGATGAATATAAAGTTTAAAAGAACAACATATATAAACAGTGCACCGTGTTTATATGAGACTATTTATTTTATATGCAAATATACATTAGAACTGAAATATGCTCATATGAATCAGAATCTAACCGAACCAAATCAAAATCAAATTAGATTTTTTTTTAAGAGAGACCTTGCAAATTAAAGGGATGGATTAAATCAGTAAATTGATAGCCACCCTTCAACCTCAAATGTCAAATGGGAAACCAAAAGGTCAGATTTCACATTCAAAAACTTTTGCAAAACCTGAAGTACACATTGGATGTACCATTCGAAACAGTGCCTATAATTATAGTACCTAGATATGGCTCTCATCCCTCTTTCAATCTATAAGATTGTGTGTGCCCACTTTAAAACAAGCAAACATAACACAACTTGCCTACAAGCTGCACAATGGATGTGACTTTTTTTTTTTTATTCTTAGGGTGACAAGTTTGTTCAAATCCCCAAGTATGAAAAATAGTAAAAATTATGTAAAATATGATCTAATGTAGGTCAGGTATTTAATTCAGAGTTTTAATGGCGCCTAAAGGGAAGATATATCTAGAGTTAACAAACAACTGAAGCATGTCGGCCTGAAAAGCTTCTTGAATTTCCATGAAACCACACACACAGACTCACAGTAAGGTGACTCTTTGCAGAACCAACCCCAGGAGACTTTAAGAAGTCGGTGACCAAGATCAGTCCAGTGACCAACAACACTGGAGCTATAGCCGGTATATGACCCTCCCCCACTCAACACACACACACACACACACACACACACACACACACACACAGTCAGACACGCTGCATGACGGGTTAAAGAAACTCCTCCTGAGAGCCTTGTTCTCCCTCTCTCTCTGTCTCAGGTCTTTCTCTCCTTTCCTCTCCTCAATGGCCCTTTGTGTAGGGGCCCTTGGGACATCAACATGACAATGTGCCCCAGCGGTGGGATCCTGTGTTTGTTAAGTGCCCTCACCCTCAAGAGACAGAGGCTACAGCCAACTGAGAGGAGAGGTTAGCCAGAGAGGAGAGGCCATCTTTGATCAAACGAATAAAAAAGAAAGAGTGCAGCGACTTTTCATTAACTCGAGTAGCATGAAGGCCATTCATGTTGGGAGAGCGGGAAAAGCAGTGGTATTGTACTGCTCAACTAATCATTTAAAGATGAGGTTAATATGTTTGAGAATTGTAAAATGGCTTGATTGAAAGAGAGTGGTCTGGCCCAAGGTAGCAGTGACGTCTGTCTTTTGTGTGACGTTACTCCACTGGAAGGAAATGCAGTGGATCTTAGTGTAGCAGCTGGGAAGTAAGCCATTTAGTTGGATGCTTACTGATCATGTCTGACACATATAATACTGTTGACTTCCTCCGGCAAACAAAAGAGATCAGTTTGTTTGTGCTCATGAATTTAAAAAAGAATTTGGCTTCTAAATCCCACTCTAATATCTACCACTATTACTATGCTGCTTTTCGGAAAGTGAAAATGCTCTCTTTCTAGTAGCTTTTCTGATCCACATGGCTAAAACGTTCATTCAACAACAACTTCCCAAAAATGATTCTGTCACACAATAACCATGAACACTAAACTAAATCAGTAAAACTTTCTCGTTCTCACTGAACAAATTATTTTCAAGTAGAGCACACCTCACTGAATGATGAAGACCAAGTGACTCCCTCAATTTGAGGTTATGTTGGTAAAACTGAGTGCAAATGTTTATTCAATATAGCTGATACTATTGCCTTGCCTCAGCTTACCGATGGTAACTGGCAATATGTTACAGGCATAAAGCTATGTGTGACCCATGACCTGGAAACCGAGCTTCAACCATAAAATCACTGTGCCCTTAAGTGCCTAAATGTTAAAAGGGCAGTTCACACAAACCTGTATGACTTTCTTTGTGTTTTGGAACACGAAAGAACAAGGGCTTGGTGGTACAGATCATGGTGATGATAAAAAATACATTTAAAAAAAGTTTAAATGCATTACAATTTTGCTATATTACTTTGCTCTACATATCTGTGCTGAACAGGACTACTTAAAAGGATAGTCCAAAAATGAAAATTCAGTTACTCACCCTGGAGTTTTTCTAATGGAGTATTCTATCTTTGACAGACTATGAAAGGAAAAAATGTCCTGTTCGTGTGTGTTCATAATGGCAGTGAATAATGATAAGCTTCAAGCAAATGAAAAAAAGTTGCAGAAGCATCATGGGGCTTGTGACATATATTCCAAGTGTTCTAAGAGCATACAATAGGGTTTGGTGAAATTCAAAGCAAAATTTGAATTATTATTGAGCGTGAATCCTGACTTAATGTCTTTTGCACACGACAAATACATAAGCGCAGCAGTTCACTCCAGGTTGCCCTAGGAAAACACACAAGCTCAACCTTTCGAAAACACGAAACTGACATTACATTAGCGCTATAAACAAACACACATTATTGAGAAAATAAAACGGGATGACTTTATTTAATTTTTGCATTATGTCTAACTTGAATGCTACCGCTAAATAGAAAACCTGAAATTTGTAAAGCACTGTATTTTTCTCTTTTTTTATAACAAAAAGAAAAGAAAATGTTTTTATATTGTTTTCTGATTAATTTAGTTCATGGTGTATTTTGTGAAATAAACTACAGACATAAATGTTATTACTTTTATTTGTGTGAAAGTACAGCTACAACTATTCGAATGCACACATTTAATGATTAAACCCCAATTTGGCATGCCAAAATATGAGCGAAAATCCTCTCTCTCACTCTTAACTGGACTTGATTTCCCAGTTCTTAAAACAGAGTCACCATGGCTTTGCTCATGTGTGTTTTAAAATAGCCCTGGTTAAATATTTTTAGCCTGTAGTTTTTCATAATAAGCAACTGCCTGTCACAATGCCCCCCTAGAGTTCAAATGGGATTGAACCTAATCTTAGAATGGCCATTCTGTCAGCAAATGGGCCTGACAAAAAGTTATGAATTGATCTTCATATAGAGCTAGGATAAGCTTATCTCTCAAGGAAACCAACAAAAAGGACTAGCAAAATGTAACAAGAAAGATCAGTTGTCAAAAACAACTGGCCAAGAGAATGATTATTATTTTCTGGAACACTGACGCTGATTCATAACCGCCCAAATCTTCATTTGAGGATTGAAAACAAACCCGGAAGAGAACACAATGCTGAATAACGTCGTAGTTTTTGTTATTATTGGCCCGTATTTTCGATGCTTCAAGAGATTCTAATTAACCAACTGATGTCACATATGGACTGCTTTGATGATGTTTTCTTCACCTTTCTGGACATGGACAGTATAGTGTGCATACACTTCCATACGCTCTCTGACTAAATATAAAATATCTTATGTGTTCTGAAGATGAACGGAGGTCTTATGGGTGTGGAACGACATTAGGCTGAGTCATTAATGAGAAATTTCATTTTTGGGTGAACTAACCCTTTAAGTTATTTGATTGTCAAAAAGTCATTAAAATGCCATATTTATTTCCAGGATGGTAACTAAAATGTCACTCACCAAATTACATACGCAATGAGATGAGATCAGTGAGAAATAGTACATGATTGTTTGAGTGTGGAATAATGCCTACTATTTCACTTACTACTTTTTTAAAAATAACCAGTATTTCAATGCGGAAGTAAGTTAATTTATGTGAATGCATGAGATTTTAATTATTCAAAACAACTGAAAGAATAACAAAGTGCATTAAATGGTAAAACAATGTGCTACAAATCTGTGCTTTTATAATTCATTTTATAATATTAAAATAATATGGTAAAAATACTAGCTTACATAATACATTAAACAGCACAAAGACCGTCTTTGCCTAAAAATAACTGGAAGCAGATGACACTGGAAGCCACATTCGAATTACAAATGACTGTGCCCACTCTTACGTTAAAAAAAAGGTGGTTAAAATATACTGCCAGGGCCTATAGACTTAATATTCATACTATAGATCAGAGGTCTTTACCTCTGCTCAGAAAGCCGCACTGTGTCACAATATGCCTATTTCTCTACTATGTAGTAGCCGGAAATCAGTAGTACTTCCGGTGAGATTCTGCTGTATGTATTCAATTGACACTTTACAATCAATGAAGCCATGGGAAATTATGTGTTTTTGCAAGATGATGGGACTCCAGGAGGAGGGTTGGAAATCTTTGCTATAGAGTGAGTACGTATTTTTGTGGGCCAAACCACTTATCTGTAAATGACTGGATTTTTCATTGCAATCACTGACATTGCCAAAACACTGATCTAAAAATCACCCAATTTGTAGAGTATCAGTCACACATGAATAGTTTTTAAATATGTATGTACATTAAATGACACTTCGAACATTATCTGTAATCCCGACTAATTGAACTAACAGAAAACAGACTCATCCACTTCAGAGATCTTGGAAACTGTTAAAAAGCCACAAGGCAGCTCAAATGCATTACAAATCATTAATCTGTATTCATAAATCATTGTAACATTTGTAATATAAATGCGGTGCTGTCTCGTTTGTCAGATGATCCGATATTGTCTACTGTAATGAAGATGAATGTAACTTTTAATAAGCAGGAGAAATACCAGACTTTAAACCAATAACCCTTTAAATGTTTAGGACATTTGCATTTTAAGAATGTACAGGGAGACTTTAGATATAAAAATGTTGACTTGTTTTCTCCTTAAAATTGGACGATTTCCTATTAATTCAATAGAATGTGAGGGAAAACTAGGGATTACCAATATGGCAGCACAGTGGCTTCACTTTTTATGATGTCATGAACAATCAGTCATTTATATAGATCAGTGGGGCCAACTCAGAAGTTAGCATCACCTTAGTTATATCAGCAAAAACTAAATCCAACATTTATGAATTATGAAGTCTAAATGCAATCAAAGTAAAAAGCTAAACGTAGTTATAGTACAAGTTAAAATAGTTTGCAAGAGCACAATTACCATACCAGTACAATTGAGGATGTAACCCAGAATAGTGATATATAAGTTTACCTTACCTTAAACGGCTTTAATGTCCATGACAACCTCTGTAGTCCCATAGCCACTTGCTGGCAACCACCTTTTTCAAAAAAGTAAAAGCTTTAAATAAATCATATGGGGTTTACTGATGTATTTTATGTTATAGAATAAAATATAAAAATACTTTGAGCTTGTGTTAACCATGGACCATATTTCAGCCATTAAACCAAAAATTAATTTAAAATATCCTTAGATATGTCCCAATTTGCATGTATCCTGTGCAGTTTTATTGTAGCCTACTGTAGTGTTCACACTGAAAAGTTAAGTTTAATTACCAAACACATGTACTAGCCCACATTAAAAAAATATGTGGACACTTGCCTCAACGACTCCGATGTTGAATGGTAAAATAACGTTTAATTTATAGACTACACAGTTGAGATACTGCACAGTGTAGAATGCATAATGGTTACTACAGAGAAAGTGCCAAAATGCTAACTCATTTCTGGGGTTTGGCCTACACAAAAATGTCATCCCTGAAGCATTCTATTTCTGTTATAACATATGGATAGTATAATATTGAGGACAGTTACCTTTTTTTCTGTATTCATATCTGAATGACCTTTAGATTTACTAAAATATGTAGTAGCCACCACAACCTCAATTAGCCTGTACCGTGTATGATGTATTGTGCAGTACTAATATACTGCATTGCAGTGTTCAAAACACAAGGCTGCTACTTTACAGTCACTGATAACGTTTTTGTGTGAAGATACCTCAGAGTAGCCTTCAGTGGGCTTTTGTTCCTAACTTCCGACTCCTCTCGTGTCGTGTTCCACTCGGGATCATTCCGGAGATATCCGAAAAAAGCCGAAGCCGTTGCATTCTGGGAAAAGGAAGACCGGAGGCGGTCGCCATATTGTTTGATTCCGCAGATTCACTGGAGCAGAAAGCAACAAATACTCTTATTAAACTAGCTTATATTAATCAATTTTACAGGTAACTGCCATAGAATATTACATGAGGTCTTTGTAGATATTACTGCATACATACGACCCTCTTTAGTGGTGTTAGTTGGATTTATTCGTGCAGAATATGGGTCGTTCCCGGAGCCGCAGCTCGTCCCGGTCCAAACACTCTAAACACAGCCGCAGACGGAGCCGCTCCAGATCCAAATCCAGCAAGAAAAGGAGCAGATCGAAGGAGCCAAAGAGAAGCAGACGGTCCCGCTCGAGATCCGGCAGCAGGAGGGACAGGGGTGGCTCACCTCCCGACCGAACCGACATGTTTGGCCGGACACTGAGCAAGAGACACAACGACGAGAAACAGAAGCGAGAAGAAGAAGAGAGGAGAGCAGAGATAGAGAGACAGAGAAAGATGTAAGATGTCTATCTTTTATATATATTTACACACACACACACGTCTGTCTGTGTGTCTATGTACCACACATGGCCTTACACACTTGTATGAAGTGTCACTGTTTGGACAGCATTTTCACTTCAGTTGTTTCAGGTTTCAAGTAGCAACTCTTTGTTGTTTAATATTTATACGAATATAATATACTGAGCTAGTGTGGAAAAAAGTGATGTTTCATGTTACCTATTCAGTGCACTTTCATCACTCTGTGGACTCTCATTGGAAGCTGTCACACAGCAGGTCATCTCATCACTGAAATCTGCTGCCCGTGTTAGCTGATACGCTTTTGTAACTATCACAGATTGTTGACATCTCTCTATTGTGATTGGAGACCACCAGTATAATGTTAAGAGGTTTGTGGAAGAGATGGAAAGGAGGGGGAGGAGGGATGGAGTGAAAGAACAGGAAGAGAGGTGCTGCTGCAGCCCCAGGCTTGATCTTCACCCGGAGTACATTGTAAACACATTCAGGGTGTTTTAAAGCTCAAAAAGCGGCCCTGGATCGGGTTTCATGGCACTGAAATCAAATCAAAAGATGGCTGCTGTTGTTAAAAAAAATTTATTTTGGCTTTGGGCAATGTTATGGTCACTTGGTTCAGAATGTGTCTTTGTTTTTGTGTTCCTTCTTAAGGCCAGGTGTGACAGCTAGCTCTCCTCTAATGGTTTAGTCATGCTTAAATTGTAAATAAAGGTAAAACATGCTTTTGTAATTATGGCCTTCCTTTGAGTGGCATACTTCCCTTTATGGGGGTTTATAATGTCATGTCAGCATGAGCATGCACATCGTGTTTCGTTTCAGAATTATGCAGATGACAGGTCAAGCCTACCAGTATCATCGGCCTCAGCAGTGCATTTTGTGAAATACATTTGGTTGTTAGAAATTTGCTTATCTTTTTAAACTTGTATGTTAGGTAAAAGTTATCAAACTGGCTAACATAAATTGCGCCTTTGTGAAATTACATGAATTATATATATATATATATATATATATATATATATATATATATATATATATATATATATATATATATATATATATATATATATATATATATCAATGGGCAGAGCTAAAGAGTCACAAACACTCACACAACATTGCATTATCCTTGGGTAACTTTTGATTAACTATACGTTTGTGTTGTTTACATTATATGCATTTATGAGCTGATTGCAAAACAAAACACAGACATTTACACGGACCTTTTATCGCTGGGACCGCTCTATCTTTCAGTTTTAAATGATCTACAAAATCCAGCATCAAGCTGGGCCGTTTGTCGCAGAAACGGCAGGAACAAGCAAACAAAAAAACACACTGAAACTAGAAACTGATACAAACACTGAAGGAGTGTGTTTGGCACAAAAATACATCGTTTTTTGAAACGTTGGCCAAGTTTAGCATTTAGAATCCAACTCTAACAGGTAAGTCAGAATGCATGAAATAGCATTAGACATCCCTTTAAAGGGTCTGCAATGAAACTGCCATGTTTGATCCTTTCTGTCTTGTGTCCTCCACAGCCGTCAGCAGGAGATTGAAGAGCGTCTGATTGAGGAGGAGACAGCGAGGCGCGTGGAGGAGCTTGTGGCGCGGCGCGTGGAGGAGGAGCTTGAGAAGCGACGTGATGAGATTGAGCATGAGGTTTTGCGGAGGGTGGAGGAGGCCAAACGCATCATGGAGGCGCAGCTTTTGCAGGAGCTACAGAGACAGAGGCAGGCCGAACTGAACGCCCAGAAAGCCAGAGAGGTAACGCTCGGTCGTTCGGAACACAGCGGAGAACAGCCGCAAACCTCACACCCGCAGTCGTGGCACAACTTGACACTCGTTTTCCCCAGAGACAGAGCAGGAGATGCAGGGTAGTGGATGGATGTAAGCTCAATTGATTGGGTGGGGAATGAAATCAATTACAGAATGCAACATGTTCAAGGTGTGACGTGATGCTTGAAGATGTTCAGTCGAGCTGCTCTCTAGGGAAGGCTAATATTTAAAGCCATTGAATGATGGAGTCCTCGTTTACTCTGTTGATAGACAAGCTCTGTACTTTCTCTGTAATGCTTTAATGTGATTTTATTGCATCTCACACACCTCTAGTGCACTCTCAGCGGATTCAAGTGAACGTTTTGCCACGGCTGTGCGGGTCCAATATTATGTTTCTCTTTTCTATCCCCTTTTATGTTCCACCCCTACCCTGCTCTCGTTACACATATCTGTTATCGTTTTAATGTCACCAATGTATGAAACTGTTTGTCTTCAATAAAACGCTTTTCTTAAAAAGGTCACGCGGCATTCAAACCTGGCCTTTTTTGTTTTATTTTCACCATAATACACTTTGATAGGTCAAGACGTAGTGTGGTTTTGGATGTTACAAACACATTAAACCTTTTGTGGCCACACTTAAACTAGATAATTTGCTAAATCCCTAGCTTGTAATTCCACCCATACCATAGAGGAGGGTTACTGTGCTCTAATTGTAAAGATGCAATGAGTTATGGACAAGAAACTAATTCCATTCCACAAGCACACACAGAATTCAGCGGCTCAGCACTAATAGGGTTAGATATGTGCCCTCCTTCTGTACATTTTAGATTTGTCCCCATCATCTGTAGCCCTGGTACTGAACCATTAAATGAATCTGTATTGTAGAACATTTAGCGTTTGCACATGATTTGGTCTTCATTTGCACCATCAATCACGAAACGCTACACCCCTCCCTTTATTGCTCTTCCGTTTCTGTCATCTGTGTTTTATATTTACGAATTGCTTTGCATTGATTTTATTTATTTTTATTTCTAACTTCATTTTTTCTTTGACTATTCCGTTTTGACGTCATTATAAGTGCAGTATTTTAAATGTACTTCTGTGTCCTCACAATTTGCTTTTCCTCAGGAGCGCTGGCGTGCGGGTACACACACACACACACACACACACACACATCTACATCCACACTCAACGTTACTGTGCCATTGAGCTTAGACGCAAACACATCACTGTTTTTGTTTTCAAACAAACACATCTAACGAATGATCCCACCTTTGTGTTTTTGCAGTCTATAACATCCTTTAACATTAATAGCCTGACGTCCCCACACGGTAATGTTGTATGATTAACATAATTCATTTTCCTGGACTGTGCTATATACTGCATGTGGTGTTGCTGTGTAAGAGCACTAGCTCGTGCTAGCAGCTCAGAAATTTTTAAAGGGGAGGTGCTGCGCTGTCCAGGACGGGACACACGGAACCAGGCAGTAAATACTCACCCCTTTAATCAGCAGTTGTGTAGGTACAGTACACAGTCAAAGGAGAAAGGCGTAGGTATACGAGCATTGGTGAGCCACTACTATTCACTCTCCTTTATTTAAGTTAATCTTTCTTTGTCTCTCTCATTTTCTTTTGAAACTTCTTGCTTTTGGATGCTGATAAATAAATAAAATAGAGAGAGAACAAACTGATTTTATTTTAATTTATTTTTTCCATCTGCAAACGAATGAGATTCTTCGTTAGTTGTCGATGTATCTTTTACATACCTGTTCTGTATGGATCTTAATGAATGCGTAAATGGATGTTTGGATGTGTATATATATTTAAACGTGGCTGGGATTAAAGGTGTGACTGAATACATTCGTGGGTGGGTTTTTTTTGCTTATTGTTGCATACATAGAGGTTAGCTTCAGACATTTGATGCTGCAGTTCGGAATGCGAAATGTGGAGAGTGTGTGAAAGATTGTGCGAGTGTCGCTGACTGTTACCTGTTTGTGCGAGTGTAGACGTGTTTGTGTGTGCAACTGGGTTTATGTAGACTTATTTCAGTGGATTTGTCTGCCTGCCCTAACATGTCACCGTGTCTCCCCTTTAGGAGGAAGAAAAATCCAAACGAGAAGAGCTGGAGAGAATTTTGGAAGAAAACAACCGAAAGATTGCTGATGCTCAAGCTAAGCTGGTATTTATTGCTTTGGTTTTTTTTGACAGCAAAACATATGACTTACTCTAGATGATGATAAACTAAAGCCTAACACAACAGAACAAATATAAATGCACTAAACGTAAAAGAAAAATACATACATGAAACAAAAATAATTAAATGTAATTAGTATGCTTCACATGCTCTCTCAGAATTGGTGTCTTTTCATGATGTATGAAAATATAAAAGATATATTTATTAAAAAATATATTGCCATTTTTTATTTTATTTTTTTATGAATAATGATAAGATGCAATACTGCTACCTAGCCTACTATGTTGGAGTTTCAAACAGATGTTTTGACAGATGTTGAATTATTTACAATTATATTTAGTGTAGTAATAAAATGACATAAATATTTCCCTTTTTAAATATCACGATTACCGTCAAAACTTGTGTACATATACACCTCTGGAAATATCAGGAAATGTTGAAAATAAAGGCCGGAAAATCAAATAGGTCTTGGAAATGTATTATGTGATATAATAATATTCTCTTAAATATTGGATTCGCTATAAATAGAGTTTTGTGAGCGCAATTTCTATGAAATTGTTAAATATCCTTATCCAGTTATACCGTAGCTCTAATCTGGAATGTTCATGGAAATTAATTTATCAAAATTGGGAACCCTGATATGAGCTCTTCAATGCAGAGAACAAGCCAGTGGATTAATATTGAATATGTCCTCTGATAATTAAAATCTCTTTTGTGTTTGTAAATTTCAAGGTCATTACAATTATAGGCTTTTCTGTTTCTGCAAATTAGCTCTCTATCAAAATGGACAACAAAAAAAATTCCCCTCATGGTTTTAGCTCGAAGTGTTTAGACGGGTTTGTCATTGTGAACACTAGTGTTTTTTTGTTTTGTTTTTTGGCACTTGCATAGTGGTACCTGCCCTTTTTGAAATGTTATGTCTCAGTTTTAAAGATGGTTGCTTGGCAGTGCTAACCATGCCCCCATGTGACCTCTTTTTTTTTATCTATAGAGTAGGATCAAATACAATGAACATTTTTTTTTTTTCATGAAAACATCTTAATTAAATTACATTAAAGTGTTAATGTATCAAACAACCAAAAGTAAACCTAAATGTATGCCTTGGCTAATTGAAAATGTCTTGTTTTGCCCATGTGTTTGTTTCAGGCTGAGGATCAGCTACGTATTGTAGAAGAACAAAGGAAGATCCACGAGGAACGCATGAAGCTAGAGCAGGAGAGGCAGAAACAACAGAAAGAGGAACAGAGGATGATATTGGGGAAGGGCAAGTCCCGACCTCGCCTCTCCTTCACTCTCAAAGCTACAGAGTGATTTCTCTTCTCTTCTCTTCTCTTCTCTTCTCTTCTCTTCTCTTCTCTTCTCTTCTCTTCTCTTCTCTTCTCTTCTCTTCTCTTCTCTTCTCTTCTCTTCTCTTCTCTTCTCTTCTCTTCTCTTCTCTTCGGATGCGTGCTTCATGTTGAAGTGAATCGGAGTCTCAAAGAGAGGTCTGCCCTGAGTGCTCTGCCCACATAAATTGCTCTTCATAAATGCCGGAAAGGAAAAACAAAAGTGGAATCCTCACACTTCAAATCTGGACTTGCAGGCACCACCATAGACTTACAGATCAGCTGCCATCTTTTGCTCTTTTTTCCATGTGTTGTATTGATATTTGACACCGTTATGCTGGATGCACCTTCAGAAACATTTTTCCTTTTTCAATGGCAAGCAAATAAGAATGAATAAGTGTGTAAATATTTGTGCATATATGTGTGTGTGTGTGTGTGTGTGTGTGTGTGTGTGTGTGTGTGTGTGTGTGTGTGTGTGGTTGGTCAATATATGTCAGTGGTTTGGGAGCTCGAATGGTACCACCCCAGTTTAACTACTGTACATGCATTCAAAGCATCTATGGGGAAGTACACAGAAATTTTGTTAGAAAATGTAAATTGGCAGAGTTTTTGTTTTATGCTTATTAGTGAATGTATGTGTGAGTGAGAGTATTTCGTATTTTTTAGACTGCAGACTGAACACCTCAAAGTTCCTGAAGTTCCTAAAATGCTGCTTAATACAAAATCCCATAATCCCCATGATATGAGCTGCATTATAGCATTGTAACCTAGATCATATTTGTCCTTTTTTATACACTTTACTCAAATGATTCAATTTTGAAAAGTAGAACATAAAATTTGTTACCAGAACTTGTCTAGCGTTCATAATACAAACATTTCAATGAAAAAAGGTTACAATGTTACAAAGTCTTGTAATGTCTAGTGCTCTGTTGGTACCTTAAGGAAATCGGGAATCACAGGTAAGACTAGTTAGGGTGTGTATGCGAGCGAGTTTGTGTGAGTGTATGAGTGTATGCTAGAGGGTGTTCTTGTCTTGTGGTAAATTACCCTTTTCCTTGCGAACTGGGACATTTAGTGTATTGACCAATAAATCCCATAAACACAACACAACACTGCCTGAATAATGTGTCTTGTGCTTTCTGCAAACCACAAAGTAGTTTGTTTAGAGCCATAATGTTCTCTTCTGGGAATTTCTAACTGTACTCTTGTTTCATTTTAACCCACTATTTTAATTCTGCAACACAAGCCATTCATTATAAAATATTAGCTCTAAGAAAGATTTTTTTCTTTTACATTTATACGTATAGGTCATGCAGATTGTTATTTTGCAAGATTCCAAATGAAATGTTAAATGAATTATTATAAAATATCTGCAGCATGGAAGGAGTGTTACAGGATTTTTAGTGCAAAAAAATACATTTCCTAGAAACGGCCCTCGTTAAAATGTATAATGGGGTCATTCCAAGAAAAAAGTGTCTTTTGTTTCTCCTGAACAAATGCGTAAACCATTTACCATCATAACTCCCTTTAATTAAGCTGAAAAACCATTATAATTCTTTCAGGCTGTGAACTCTACAATGACTCAAATAAAAATAAATTTTTAAGTTAGTAAGAACAGGAATTTGTACAATAAGCAATGATTACTTTCTAATAAACGTTGTAGTGGCCTTTTTAATGCTATTATATCCCAACAATAATAATAAAAAGGTTTACGTTTAGTTTTTTTGTTGTTGTTGTTGCTAGTTTTACCACAATGTTATAATAACACTGGTGTAGCAGAAATGTAAATCTTAAGGAATTTACTTTTACAATCGCCTTATCCAACCCAATGATCGTTTTAATTCCATGTTGTGAACTTTCTTTTGAGTTAAAGGCTAAAGTGACTACCAACCAACGTCAATCTGCGTTTCAGTTTATTTTATGATTCCACTGATAGATTCACCTCGAGGTTACTTCTGGTCGCTGCCTGTGGTTCTCATGTGGCCTGTGTGAGACTAATGGAAATGTTGGCAAACTATTCTGTTACAGACGTGTGATTTTTTGACGAGCCCGCATGATGCAGCCTGGCGTGTATTAGTCACTGTCAGCTTTAACAATGCAGCGCTGATGAACTACTGATGTAACGCCGAAGCTGTGCTCGTATACTCGACCCCTGCGCGCTGAACTCCACAATTCCGCATTGACATGAATAGTGAATAGTATTAACAGTCTAATGAACTGTTCAGACACGATGCGTAAAGTTTGACCAAGAACGCGCATAGGCTGCTTGACTGTTTGTCTGTGTTGAGGCTATCAGGTGTGTTTTCTCCTAAGTGTAGCTTTGTTTGAACACGCTAGGTTCCGAGGGACCCACGGACCGTGAGATTACTCGCGTGCAACTGAATAAACATCGATCTGACCCTGCGATTTCAAAGAAGTTGCTCAGATCGGAGTTTATCTTTAAGGTGTGAAGCGTTGTTTGTTTTTAATTTACGGAGTGTCATGACACTTAGGAACTTTTAGGTCGAGATGTTTTTGATAGAGAAAACTAGTTTATATTTAAATGTCACACACACATAGGTATAAACAAATAGTCTTAATTGTAGGCTATAGCCTAATATGTTTACCTCGAATTGTTATTTAGGCTGTTTTAATTCCTAGTGGAATAACATCTTTATAAATTTAATTTCTAAATGTTGATACAATTAAGTAATTAACTTTGTTTGTTCTGGTGGCGAATTTAAGAAAGGAACATAGGCCCTATGCTAGAAATAGCACGTTTACCTCTTTACCAAGACACTTGCAGCTCATCTGCGCTGGTTATTTTTAAGATAGCAGGAAATCGTCGTTTCCGTGTTTTCCCGTTGGGAAGACTTCTTTTGAAAATTGTGTTAGCTCATCTTATTGTTTGCTTTTGTTTAGTAGTGTGGGAGCCTTCTCAGAAATAGACTACATAGCACAAAGTAAATAATTGATTACCTTTGGAGCTCCTTAAGTGGTGCTTGACATACAGTTTTAGGATTGCCTATTTAATTTTGCACTTGTAATTGTATGCTTATATTGACAAAATATGTCTATGTTGAATTAGGCTTGCATTAGATGCCTGACAAATAGACGTCATAAACAGGTACTTGGCGTTTCTTTGATGTAACACCTTAATAAAGCATTTATTAATGCACAGCAGTCATTGAGTCATGTGTATTCAAGCATGTGTAGTGTGTTAATTATCTCTTCGGTGTGGAATCTGCTCGTTTGATGGTCTCTTAAACCCGGAAAGCAACACTGATAACGGTAAATATACGCTGATTAAATTAGCCTACAGCCTTTGGAAAGTGTGAATGCTTTTCACGCCGGATTTCTTTTCACTTGCGTCCTAATTTAGTTTTAGACTAAGACCCCGCACGGCCAAAATGCATTTCGTGAAGTTGTTTATAAACTTCATATATGTTCAACAGTCGAAATAAAGGCTAATATAATATAATGTAATATAACATATAGTTTATAAAGTTTGAAAATAGTTTATAACTAGGCTACATTAAACGTATCTCTACGTTATAGGCTATATAACTTTTTAAACGTACATTATAATAGTTTGTTATTTTTATTTAAATTATTTTCTTTAAATTAGTGCGTTTGCGACTATTTCATTTGACAACTGCATCTGACAACTGAACCAGTCTACTTGTAGGCTGGCTGTATAAGATTAATGTAGGCTAATCATCATATGCTCTGAATTAAATTGAATAATTTCATATTTTGTCAGTTTAAAATGCAAACACAGAGCGAAATTGTTGTAATAAACCTGTAATTTAATTGATCCATTAACAAAAATAAGAAGAATAGTCAAATGCTCTTACTTGAACACTCATTCGGTTGGCTCTTCATGACCGCTAGTGGGCGCTGTTGACCGCTGAATAAATCCCTCACGCATCCAGTACAAGGCTTTCTGTCGACCTCAACCTAAATAAATGCCTTTATTTTAAGATTATTGGCCATGCGGGACTTGGATTGCCGTGGAACACATATAATCAAATCTAATATTTAAACGAAGCATAATGACATTATAAATATTAATAACGAGAAAGAATAGTGATTAAACATTAGACCAAGTACCAATAGAAGCCTATGCATTTAGGTAGTATATTATGAACTTATTAGTACCTAATCATTTTTGTGTTTTGTTTTAATGTAGTTATTACGAGTATAAACATTCTACCACGAGTTTTCTTTGAAATGCAGAAATGCCATTAATCCCTGAACTGAAATCTGGGTTGGCGACCTGAGGTCCAATATATTCTCTCATTGCTCGACCAGTCGCCGGGCGACCGCTTGATTGACAGGTTTCTCTCCGTGGCCAATGAGAGACTAGGTGGGAGGAGTCAGCGAAAAACTCGCTCTGACAAATATTCCGTGTTGTAGACGCTAGCAGCTACTTGCAGTACAGATTCGCGCAGAGAACGGAGAAGTCCCGCAATTCACGCGCACAGCATTTCAATTCGGACCTGCAGGGTTCGAGACGCAGCTGTTCTCTGCTACAGTGCGGGTTCCACGGCGACCCATGAGAACTTTCATTTGACTTCATCGTTTCATTTTATTTTATTTTTATTTTCAACCATTAGTCATTCTTATATTTTTGCTCCATCAAACAGGCTATAGTTATTTCATTCTTGTTCATCTTTTCTAAACTGCCTCATTCATTTTGGGAACTCCGGTGGTTTGCCTGAACGGAATACCTGGTATTTGGAATTGGTACCTGCTTGGCTTGTTCTCCACACCGGGGGGATTAACTTTCATGTCTCCACGGACATCCAGCATTACGGCGGCGACGACACGGGTCGCCTTCCTGTGAGGAATGTACGTGCTCCCCACGGCCGGTTGATCGGAGAGTTGCTCCCCTCAGTCGTATTTTTCACCGAATGAGAAACTGCACACTCTCCACGGTACTGCTCCATCTCATCTCGAGCAGGACTAATATAGGAGTAGCTCTTCCCATCGGGATGGTTCACTTCTAACCGGGCTCCAATTCAGCATATATTTTTTTTACTTTTCTCCTGGAACGGGGATATTGAGTTTGGCAATCCACAAGACGCTTTTTTTCGTATTAGAAATTCCCGCGAAACGGAATTTGACCGTAACGGTCGTAACGGACCATGGGCGACTCTCTGTGGAGATATTACTTTGGAGTTTTATTCATCGCGTGCAAGGTGAACCTGTCCCGCGCGCTCATCCTGGACTCCATATACTGGAACACCACGAATACCAAGTAAGTGCGCGAGGCGGTAGAGCTCAGTCAGTCACATCTAACCTTCTCCCACTGCCTCAGAGCAGAAACTGGGTGATGTCGGTAAAATCATATACACTAAAGCAGGATAAATGGCACCGTACTGTAGGCTATTAGCCTACTGTAAAATTAAAATTAATAGCAGGTGATGTGGATCATCGAGCCGAGGGGAGTGACGCGTTGTTTCCACTAACAGGGGTTTAGTAACTTACAATAATAAAAAGGTAGTCTTGTCGCACATTAATTAATTATTCTTCGTGCTAACTTGTAAGTTAAATATGAAGAAAAAATATATTTTCAATGGCCCCACGGGACCTCAGGTCATAACTCAGAGGATTTTTGCCCACAGTGGTGCGAGTTATTTTTCGTAACACGGACTTCTTTCGACAAAAACAATTAAAGGAAATCGTAGGAGTGACATTTCATGTTTAGAAAGAATAATACGAAAGGTTAATTTTAGAAATGTTGGTTGAATTTCCAACTGAGGCATCTTTTTTATTGAACGGCGTAGGCCCAAAGTCCTTTACGTTACGTTAACGTTACCTCAGAAAAATGTTTGTGTAATTCTCATCATCATCCTCTGATAGAAAATCAGGTATCCAAACTGTTTTTTAGCAAATGTTCCTTTTTCATGGTTTCTCCTAGTCTTGTTTTGAGCTACTTTGATATGCCTCCTTTGGTTTATTCTAGATTTTAGGCGTGATGAATAACTTATGCCTATCAAAGTAATTGCGTGTACAATTTTCTAAAATGTTCTGATTCATCAATTGAATAAATTCATTTTTTCCCTTAAATGTAAAGTAGGCGCATTCAAAAGAGGTATTTTTTCCTCACCATGCGAATTCAGCCGTAAAAATGTCAAGACGAGCACATCGGCGTTGAATCATGCAACATCGAAACATCAAGTAAAGCTGAAATCCGAAGGGGTCTCGAGCCCCGCGCGGGAGTCTCGAGCGCTTCTTGGAGAAACTCTTCCCTCGTTTAATAATTCAAGTTTCGCTCTCAGCCCGGTTTTTTTTAATAGAGAAAAACCCCTCTCTTTTCGGCCAGCATGTATGGGGCAAGGGGCAGAAAGGATAGACCGCATAACAGGTGTCCTGTGTTGATAATCACGGGCTTTATTACTAACAGGTAATAGAGCGGCTGTCTTTAGTCCGCTGGCGGTGTCGCAAGTGTCCTTAAGTACGTTAATTAATAAGAGTGTAATTGATCTAAAAGGCTTTGCTCTGCACAGGATGAGCAGCGATTGCATTGTTGAGAGAATCCTCGGACTGTTTTACAGAGCCTATCAATCTGTATATCTATCTATGGAAAAAAATAATTAATAGCCAACAATAAATACAAATATTTAGTTCCTATTATTGTTTTGTCTAAATGATCTTGGTAGAGTGAAAATACGTTAGGATAGATGCAGGATGAAGTAATCGACTGTTTGTTGGAAATTTGAGGGGATGACGTGTTGCATTTGAGTTTTGCTGAATGTGCTCATGATTATTGGCCCACTGCACTTACTTTTATATTACTCCCTTATAACACCTTCTTTTAGACTTAAAAATACTCCATAGGGAACTTTAACAGCTAAAACTTCTAATGTTTTAACCATCCTTTTATATGCCAGTTTAATTGATGTGGATAAGTAGGCTAATGGAAATGTCATAAACATCTCTATAGTGAATAGATTTAGTGTTTTAAAATATTGATTCACCAAATACTGCACTGTCCTTTTGTAGAGTAACATTTTATTCATTCTAAGACTAGCACCTTACACGTACTTAGACATCCGTCCAACAATATATATATATATATATATATATATATATATATATATATATATATATATATATATATATATATATATATATAATTATGAACAGTCATTGCAATTGTGTGGTAAAAAGTGTGGGAGATTTTTAAATTTCTGTTATAACTTTTCGTTATAACGTTTCTCATTAGTGTTTATGTTTATGGGTGATTACATATTTAAGTACCGATAATCGTACTTACTATGCAATTGTTTTATGGAATAGTTTGTAATTGTTGTTACAAATGATTTAATGTATTATATTTGTATATTAACTTGACACTGAAGTGTCACCAACGTGTTGTTATCTATTGTGACATCTTCATTGATGCAGACCCCGAGTGACCATGAATTGACCTCTAACGGCATGTCTCTCTATTGTATTTCACTGTAAATATGCAGGCCTCATTCTCCCAGGCAAGCTGTCGTTCCATGGACTTACTCGCTGCGCACATTCCTGCCGTTCTGTTGGGGTAGTTCAATGTATAGTTCTTTGTAGCGCAGAACTAAAGAGTGATGGCACTGATAGCATTGTTAGCGTTGTAGCTGTATATTTACCACCAGACAAGATAAACAGAGCAAAACGATTGGACATGGCAGGGATCTTTTTACATTTTCTTTCTTTCTTTCTTTCTTTCTTTCTTTCTTTCTTTCTTTCTTTCTTTCTTTCTTTCTTTCTTTCTTTCTTTCTTTCTTTCTTTCTTTCTTTCAGCAATGGTATTTCATGATATGAATTCATTTTTCAATAATGCTTGATCTAAGAACCAGACACCCATCTTGTATTGACTCCGATTTCATTTTAGAAACACGAATACTCAAACAACACATAACAACTTACTCTCTGATGATTAGAGACAAATCCCATAGGTAGTAAGTTTTTGAGTAGCGAACAGCGCTATGGGACATGCCTCCATCTAAAGTATCAATGGGGCATAATGGGAGGAGTGTGCTTAAAATCTGTACTCTACTCCCTATGGCCTTCTGTACATGAGACAACCGTCACCAACTCCCACAACACTGAATCACTGAGCTGTTCTTTTCTTTCCTCCACTGCTGACCTCTCCACTACTTTACATTGGATGTATCAGGCATGTAAAGACAGGCATCTCTCTCTCTCTCTCTCTCTCTCTCTCTCTCTCTCTCTCTCTCTCTCTCTCTCTCTCTCTCTCTCTCTCTCTCTCTCTCTCTCTCTCTCTCTCTCTCTCTCTCTCTCTCTCTCTCTCTCTCTTGTTCCTTCTGATAATCCATTTTGTTGAAGGTGGAGAAACAAAAGCAGTCTGCTCTACACATTTTCAGTCAAAGGAGGTTCCCCCTTCTCTTCATTAGGAGATTACATCGCTTAGCAGGGTTTTGACGGGGGCACATCCACGGCTTTATACACATGCAGATACAGCATGAAAGAACGAGGGGCGAGAGGGCCATGAATAATAACCCACCACCCCACCCCCACCCCTTCTACGTTTAGGGGTGCAGGAACTTAATGATAGACTGCAGGCGAAAGGCTGTTATGATTTAGAGTTAATCATTTTCCAAATTTATCGTCTTCATATTAGTGGATGGGGGGGGGGGGGGATTGTGTCACTGCTGGGAGAGAGAGAAGAGAAAAGGCAAAGGGACTGAGGGAAAAAACGTCTAGTCACGAAAACAAAGAGAATAAAAGTTGATTATTAAAATGACATTCATGTTGCTCTGAAATGTGAGAGGAGAGCGGACGGGGTCTTTCGGGATTACAGATTGAATGGACGAGGAAAACTTGAAAGAATGAAGGGATAGGGTGACAAAGGAATAAGGCGCCTGTCTGGTCGCTTCGCCTTCTCACCCGACGCAGGTCTCTGTTGCAAAGCATGATGGAGCGATTAAACCGTGAGATGTCTGTTGATTTCTTTTGTCCCCCGCTTTCCATCCACGTCTTTCTATGCCCAGTGAACCTCCATATTGGTCTGATTATTGAAAGTCAAACAGCTTATGTTCCCTCCGCCCATATGCGTCCGTCGCCCCGTGTTGTTTTAGATCTTCGGGTTAAAGCGCTGTGTTCCTATTGGGGCAGGATTAGGCTACTGCTGTCACTGTGTCACGGCTCGGCCCACACAGCTAGAGATTAACATGGGAAAAGAAAGAAAGAGGAAAGCTGATGGACAAAGATTCATATGTAAAAGCAGCATCTAAAGAAAGCAAGATGAGTTTATCAGGAACATGTGTGGGTTTTAGCAAATGAATATGTATTTTGACCCCAAGAAGTCATTCAAAACAAGGAAAATGGGAGTGGAGATAGAAAAAAACAGATGTCTTATCCTTCACTGTTTGCTCTTTAACATCTTTCAGCCGTCCATCCAGCCCACCTGTTTCTCAGCTTCAGTTTTATATCATGTTTAAGTTGCCAGAGTCCTGAAAGTCTTAGACTCATTAGGCGCTGTTTGTGCGTTATTTTCTTTTCCTTTAATGTCTATGGCCAACTTTATTTAAATGGCTTCATTTTGTAGTGCTTTTAGAAATGCTGCCAAAAATGAATTTCTATCGGAGTTCGATTGAATGAGTCACTGGGAAGAAGACAAAGAGAAAAGATAAAACAGATGCCCTGTGAGCAAAAAAAAACAAAAAAAACAGATATATGAGGGGAAAAAATGTGGATCACAAATGAAATTACGGAGAAATGTACTCGAGTGGCACGGCCATGTCTCCTTAGATGTACTGCACATGTCCTGACCGTTCGCTCTTACACACGCGCGCGCCTTTTCCGACTTAATGGCTTCTCTGTGTGCAGCTGCAGTCTTGTTAACAGAATGAGCGGTCTGTGTTAAACGTGTGCAAACCCTTATTCTGTCGTCCTTTTCTTTTTCACATTCACATGTCCCAGAATATTTATGACCACTGGGAGAATCACCAAGGCTAAGGTTGGGGGGTTAAAGTGTGTCTTTTAGACAGGGATTAAAGCAATTTACAAACATGAGTGTGACCCCTGGCTTTATTTGTTCAACTACCCCCCACTTTTACAACCTGCTCCCTCAAAACTAAAACTAGAATGTTTTAACAGCAGCTCCTGTAAAATACAAACGAGTAAAACACCCTTTTAAGAGCGGAATGTGTGTGTATGGGCTGCGGGGTGACCTTGTATACCCTGTGGTTTAGTATAATGACTGTGGGCTGCAAGATGTATATCGCGACTTGCTTACATTTGCCCCATATCTCTCCGTTTCACTGCTCAATTGTGTTTTCCCATTAAATGCGATAAAATAGAAGTTTATAGAATTAACATGTGGTATATATGAATGTACACACTCTAAATGTTCATAATCGGCATTGATTTGTTCCATGAAGAATATGTAATGCACAAAAGGTTCTTTATAGAGGAAACAGTTTCTTCATATTATCAAAATGTTCTTCATACTATAAGAAAACTGTTCCCTGGAAGGTTCACTGAACCCAGAATGGTTCTTCTGTGGCATTGCTCTGAAAAGAAGGGGAAAATATTCCGTTAAAATGTTTAGCTATTTCCTTTTTTGGGGGGGAAAAGTGCAGATTTGTGGTTTTGTAGGTGTGTGTGTAAACTTTTAAGGTGTGAACATGTTTTACTTGGGGAATTTATGAGTCTCGCCCTATTCTTTTGAACGATCCCAAGGCAAATATTCAAACAAACTGTTCTTGGCTTTTTAAATAAGCTAGCGTAGAGATAAGACATGAGCAAGATAGCAATCCAGCGTTCGGCTCGAGAGGATTTGCGTGGCTAGATCTGTCGTACAGATAGTCCTGACAGCTACCCCGTTGCACGTCAAACACGCACACACAGCGGAGCAGTTTTCCCAGCTACTCCTGCTTCAGTCCCTTGAGGCGGATGGCTGGGAGCGTCGCCTGATACGAGCTGCTGCACTTTTTCCTCCTTATTTCTCATGACATCATTTTCTTTTCGTAGTGCTTCTGTTTGAGCGCTTGGCATCAGAGAGACTATTTACCTTTATTCTTAAGTATGAGCCATGAGTCAACACCTTTGTCTCTTTCTAGCTGCTCCATTTTCTTTTCCGGTGTCTCATAAAGGAACTTAAAAAAACACTCGTGCATGCAGTTTAAGATCATCTAAGTCTCCTACGTTTTTATGATCCAGCAAGTTTTTCAGAATGTGTTTTATCCTTTATAGTCACTGCTAAATAATTGATCACCCTCTTTTAATTATTGATCAACACCATGCCTCATGATCCAGCGTATTTTTGATCCTGAGAGCAGTGCGAAAATATGATTTAACATCTGTGGTGTGTCTCACTCTCTCTGTGTGTCTCTTTTTCTCAAAGGTTTGTGCCAGGACAGGGTCTGGTGCTGTATCCACAGATCGGGGATAAGATGGACATCGTTTGTCCACGCGTGGAGGGTGGTTCACTGGAAGGAGTGGAGTATTATAAACTCTATATGGTTCCTCTGGAACAGCTAAAGACCTGTCAAGTCACAAAGGCAGACACGCCTCTCCTCAACTGTGTCAAACCGGACCAGGATGTCAAATTCACCCTCAAATTCCAGGAGTTCAGCCCAAACCTTTGGGGCCTGGAGTTCTTCAGGGGGAAAGACTACTACATTATCTGTGAGTATGATGGCAGATATATCTGTACACCACCGTTGCCACACCATTCTGGCCAATTACATTTGCTTGGGTTTGTTTATGTGGTTTTGAGTATCGGGAAATGTTGACAATGCGGTATGAATTACATTAGTTATGTTTTAGTGGGTCGTGGTGCAAATAATGACACGTTTATATCACATTTGCAAGTGTTTGTTTACATCGGTTGGAATGGTTGTTAACTCCAGAGACTAGAAGTTTATGTTTGCGAGTGGCATTTGACCATGAATGCGTATGTACACAAACACAGATGACTTCTCATATTTGCCTTGTATCGTTTTGCATGTGGGTTTAATTTTCACATTTGCGAGAACAATAACTGCTCACCTGGCCCCAACACACACACACACTTCAGGCTCAAAGCAAGCTGTATAAACAGCGGGTAAGGTGGAAGAGCAGCACAGGGATCTAGCAAATGGAATAAGGCACACACACACACACATAAACATAGGCCGCGTCAATCACATCGCCCAGACATGAGACGTTCTCTTGCTCTCTTTCACAATGAGAGTTCACTTCCAGCATAAGGAGAAAATCCAATTTTGCAGTTCTGGGAAAATTTGCTCCTCCTTTATTTTGCTGTCTCTCAGTTTCTCTTAAGCGACTCTAATTTATGGTGAGAAAAGTGAGAAGGAGAAAAAGTAGGTGGAGAAAGAGAAATTAGTTCATTTTGCTGCATTGTAGATGATAATTGCCCTGGTGTACAGCTGGTGTGTGTGTGTAGTTGTGAAGAGCAAAGACATATGACTGCTTTGTGTGGTTGGGGGTTTATTCGATAAGTCATTAATTAAAAAGTTTAATCCTAATAGCTCAGTTTAATCACTCTGTCTTTATCAATTGGATCTGCACAGAAACCAATCAGATGATTTCAGTCCCTTATAAATGTGTTCAGCAAGCCAAATGCGTGTGTGTGTGCAGGACTCAACAATGAGGATTTTATCTTTAGGCCAGTAGTTTAGATTTTTACTTGGCCTGACATCATAATCACATAAATATGAAAAGCATCTATCTTTGAGCAACTTAGTTTATAATGTTTTAGTTAATGTTTTAATGCTTAGTTTATATTCTTCAAATACAGTGTATTACTGTTAAAAGTTTGGTCAGGATTTTTTTTTTTTTTAAGAAATTCAGCAAAGACACATTAGATTGTTCAAAAGTGACAGTACACTTTTACATTGTTATACAAATATTATCAATTAATTATGTTATTTTGAACTTTCTATTAATCAAATCCTGAAATGTATCATGTTTTAATTATTTTATATATTTACAAAATAATAATTTATTGACAATAATAAGAAATGATTCTTGAGCACAAATCGGCATATTAATATGATTTCTGAAGGATCATGTGACACTGAAGACTTGAGTAATGATGTTTGAAAAAACAGCTTTGCCATCACATGAATGAATACATTTTAAATTGCATTAAAATATAAAACAGTTATTTTAAATTATAATAGTGCTCCACATTTTAACTATTTTTACTGGATTTTTTTGATCAAATAAATGCAGCCGCATAAGAGACTTTTTTTATGAGGTTTCTTTAGTTAACATTATTAAACTAATTTAGTTATGATGAACTAACACTGAACAATACTTCTACAGCATTTAGTAATCTTAGTTGTTAACTTCAACATTTAATAATACATTATTAAAATCAAATTTGTATTTTACTGCATTATTTTTATTCACTAAAATGAAAAAAGATTAATATATGTATTGCTCATTGTAAGTTTATGTTGGTTAATAAATTAACTAATGCTAATAAATGAGACCTTATTGTAAATTGTTACCAACAAAATCTTACCGACCCCAAACATTCTTCTACATCATGACAGATGTATGTACATGAGCACATTTTTGCTGGTTAAAAAAACGTGCAGTCGGTCAGCTGGCAAACTTGCTCACACTGACCCCAGGTCATCGTACATTTTTATTGCTTTATTGTTGAGCCTAGGTGTGTTAATGTGTGCTGACCAAACTGTAAAATGGCTCTTCTATTGTTCATATGCAGCCTGATGCTGATGACTCTGATATGATTGTTTATGTGTGAGTGTGTGAATATGAGCTTGATGTGATCTGGTCTGACAGATTGCCCTCAAGCTGGGAGCAAGAAGAGAGATACATGATCTAAATATGGCAAAGAGAGAGAGAGAGAGAGAGAGAGAGAGAGAGAGAGAGAGAGAGAGAGAGAGAGAGAGAGAGAGAGAGAGAGAGAGAGAGAGAGAGAGAGAGAGAGAGAGCAGGAATGTTTGATAAAAAGAAACAACACAATCTGCAGAAAGATGTGCTAATTGAATGGAGCAGAGACAAACTACACCTATGTAAATTATAAAGGTGCACTCAGTAATTTAGTCCCTAAATAATAGAATAATAGTTCATTAGTAACAGAAAAGCTAGTGCATAAAAATCTGATTGTTATGTAGGTTTTTGTCTGCAGTTTTAATTACTGCTTCATCAGTTCCAATTAGGAAAGACTCTTTGACTGGCTATTCAATCTATTGTGGTAATCTAATACAACAGTAGGAACGTTATGTGTGTCCTGTGATTGGCAGAAACAGAAACCGAGAGAAAGAATTTGTTTTCAGACTTCCCCATACTGGGTGATGATCAATTAAAACGATGCACCTTAGCAGCGGGTTATGTAACATTGCCTGAGGGAAAACATGACAGCAGAGCTCACCGATGATGAGCATTTATTACCGATGAGACTTAAGTGATTTATAACTTTAAATCAAATATTGAGTTTAAATTATACCCCATCATATTCTATTTTTAACCTATGTTTCCCCCTTTTTGTTTCATGTTTTATTCTTGTGTACTTCAGTGTTGTCATTTCTGTACTGTATATGTTTGGCAATATTATAAACGTTAACAATCATGCCAATAAAGCATTGTTGACTTTGAGAGAGAGAGAGAGACATAAAGGGAGAGGCATGTTGTTTGGCTTTGTTCAAAGGCAGTGAGGGCTTTTCGAGGTGCTGTGCCATATCTTATTAGAGTAGATGTGCAATGTTTGTGTGTGTGTATTATGGTGTGTCAGCTCTCATTATTGGCCTGAGTGCTATTCACCATTCTGTGACCCTGACGCCATGTTGATCAGGTCAAACTACACAAGAACAGCTACAGCTCATCGCAACTCACAATCACATTCAAGCAGCTGTATTGCTAAAGCATTCGTATATATACACAAAATAAAATAATTAAAAAAGAAGTCTAAAATTATGATAATAATATTTGCATTACTAGGCAAATATGCATTTAATGCCTACAGTGTAAATTTCTAGTCCTGCCCACTGGTTGTCCTTAGGTCATGGCAGGACTTTAAATACCTCACAGCCGGTTTTTACGGAGCAGGTTTGAGCATCAGTTTTTTGTATCTACCTTCAGCACACAGAAGCATTTATCTACCTGGAGACATAACCAGGTCCCCACTAAGTTGTTGTTATATAAGACTATATATTAGGGATGTAACGATATGTCGCATATCGAGGTTTGCCGATATGTATCGCTGGTGTAAACGATGTGTTATGCGATATAGATAGTTTTATCCAAGGCTCAGCTTACAGTATTTTATAAGGTATTATTCACTCCATTCTGAATTCTATCATGTACTCACCCTCATGTCGTTTCAAACCTTTAAGGCTTTCATTTAACTTCAAAACGCAAAATAAGATATTTTTCAAGAAACCAGAGTGCCTCCATTTAAAGTCCATTCTTTTCAAACTTAAAAGATCCAAAAATGTCTTAAATGCATCGTAAAAATAATAAATTGAGTGGTCTAATCCAAATCCAGTAAATCCAAATGTATTCATATATTTAATTTATTTTTATTTTTCAAATGAGAAGGGATTTTTTTTGTTATTGAACAACAAAAATGTCTATTGTTGACATCTGTTTTTTTTTAAACAGCTCTAATATATATTTTTTAATTATTTAATATTACCTTTTATTCCTAGTTTTACTTAACCTTGAAATTATTTTTATGAGCACTTTATATGACAATATACATTTATGTGAGTGGCCTGGCTTTTGGTTAAAACTCAACTATGAAGAAATTCTTCAGGAGTATCTCTGTATCCTTATCAACTTTAAGGAAACTAAAACTAAATGGCATGTGATGGTGAATATACTGTTGATCTGGAATGTGAGATCATCATGTGATTATTGTTTAGTGATGTGTTTGCTTAAATATATAATGTGTGTGTGTGTGTGTGTGTGTGTAGGCTCATTTGCCAGATTTATGAAATGAACTCACTGAAAGGAACGCAAGCTTTTAAGGAGCTTTACATGTAATGAGCTTGTGTTCTTCTCAACACTAAAAAGCCACAGGTCAAAGAACTAATAGAGAGAGTCAGATGGTGTCATGCTGCAGTCCTTACAGACAGATAAAGAAGAAAAGTAGAATCAGAGGACAGAAAGATTCGTCACATGGCTCACACATAAACTCGCTCGCACTCCGTACGCTTCATCAAAGTGGCAGCATTGGGGAAAAAAGTGATGATGGGGGGACAGGCGCCTCATAGACTCCAACATCACCGCCCTCCCCCGTCTCACCCTCTCTCTCTCTCTCTCTCTCTCTGTCTCTGAATGCAGGCCACATTGTTCTGGACGCTGACCAGACGTTAAGCCCTTGGCAGCTCGTTAGCTCTGTGTTACTGACCCAATAGACCACAAGCCTGCCGGGCGCGGACACACACAACACACACACGCAGACATGGCATAGCTGCATTGTTCGGTTAAAAGCCCACACGGGACACGTGGGACCAGTGGCCAGAATACCGCTGTTCGTTTGTTTAGCAGCAGATAATGACGTCAAACATGGCTTAATTCAGTTTAAATGTATTTCATTCTGCTTTAAAAGAAAATGTTTTTGCATGTACATCAAATTCCATGCAGAAAACTATTTTCCATCCCTTTGTTTTTGTGGCCAGTCCAACATCTGCTTTTTTTGTGTTTAATTATTTAGACTTTTGTTCTCCCACACTTGTTTCTTGACAAACATCTGCTGCGGCTAAAGCGTTACACACTCTTAAATATGCTCCAAACCTCACAATCATTAATAGCACTCTCTCGCCGTGCCTTATTCGCTAAATTATTAACAATCGCTCCTGGTGCTAGAGGCCTTTGCCTCACTGGTGAACAAAATCAGCTTTTTATTATTCCTTTAATCCTACTTATTTCCCATTGAATTGTTAAACAGCAGTGCCACACTTTTAAAGGGCCCTGACCATTTTATCATTCACCGCCAAAATAAACAGTTTTGCCCTGTACAAAAAAATCTAATTCAAAAATGGCACAGCACAGTTAGGGCTACTAAAAGTTCATTTCCTCATTTATGAAGTTCTGCAGACTTTTTTAAAAAGCTGAATGAACATTCATTAGTTATGTAAATGTTGCAGTTACATCATATAGATAGCTTGTTGAGCAATCTCAATGGATTTGCCTATATAATTTATAGTTTTTGTTGTCATCTTTCAGCTACATCTAATGGAACGATGGAAGGCCTGGATAATCAGGAAGGAGGGGTGTGTAAAACCAAGTCGATGAAAATCATCATGAAGGTTGGACAAAGTGAGTACTCTTTCCATTGTCGTGTGTATGTGGGTGTCTAATAACTGTTTTACCGTGGCCACGAGGGCGTAGAACAATTGCAAAGTCCTTCGAACCTGCTGCAGACCTTGCACTGTAATTAATGAAGATTATTCATAAATCACCTCACCAGTGACATCCGTGGCAATTACCATAGGCCACACCCAACAACACAAGCGACTGAATTCCTCGCTCTCTCACAAACATAAAGACACATTCTGAAGGTCACTAGATTAATCATGGCTGCTTGTGTTTTAATGACGAACACACACGCACCCTCATGGCCGCTATCAGTCACACATGCACACTTTTATTTCGCTGAGCAGCGTGAAAGTAATAGCTCTCCACATGAAAATCCATACATATATCAGAGTGATGAATGTGTTTCTTATCTATGTTTTGCAGACCCCTCCGATCCCATTTCCCCCAAAGAATACCCCACCAGTTACCCTCCCAAAAACCCCGACACAGGGGGCAAGGACACCAAATCAAATGAAGTACTTGACAAACACGGTACGTCAAACACTTTATCACCTCATACACCTGTAAGGAGATGCTCACTGATTCATCATTCTCTCTGCGTTTTCATGCTTTTTTTGCTGAGCAAGTGCCAGTCCTTTGTCACAACGACATGCACACTGATTCGTTCTCATAAAATCCTTCTGACAAGCAAATCGTTAATGTGACAGAGCAAGATGGGAAGTGCTGGAACACATTCATTTGTAGAATTCAGCTTCTTTCCCTCCACAGAGAAGCATATGGACATCAAAGTTATTTGAGTGGAGTGTCTTAGGTACAAGCCACTTGTAAAACAGCCTGAGTGTGAGTGTTAGTTCATCTGTTCCGCCAGCCTCGGGCCGTCCCAGACAAACTCACTGGAGTCCAAAGCCGTGAGAGGTCACTCTGTCCACTGCTTTCCATGAACACGGGCTGTTTCTGAGATGTGATCTATCCTTAATATGCATTTTGGAGAATTCAAAATGACTTGGAAAACTGACTAGTTCCACAATGACATAACTAATTCATTTAAGCCATTTAGATAAAGGCACTTCTTATTAAAAATTATCTTTCTTTTCTCTACTGCACTTACGCTTCTACTCAAGCTTTGTACTCTGGTTTCTTCTTGAAATTTGTTTTTGCAGCACTGCTAATACCGTCGGCTCTTTTATGATCAATCGCTTGTGTTTTCGCTCATTTGGAAGTTGCTTTGGATAAAAGCATCTACAAAATAAATACATGTAAATTTATTTCACCATACTTAAAAGACATTTCATTTTGTGTCAAGGCATCTTATTAATTGCTTATGAGTGTGCCTCTTCCTCTCTTGTCTAAAGACCAAGAATGCTAATTATTAAAATTACTATAACGATAAATATATTTGCATCCACATGAACCGACATAACATTCTGTTTATTATATTTTATTAATATTCTGTTTATTATTAACGTGAGCTGCAGTTATATTTCCTGCCACTTGAAATGCTTAAGCTCTATAAAGTCGGGTGGATTCTGATTGGCTCATTGGCTCATTTTTATCGTTCATTGGAAAATATTGTTCTAGAAAATAGTTCCTCTGTGATGTTATCGTTATAGATGTGGACTTCCCTTTTCTAAGAATTAAAATGATTATCAAAACTTCATAGATATAGTTATCAGCATCAACGACCTTTAATACTAGTTGCTCATTGCTTTTTTTGCTAATTTTACATTGTTTTTTTCACTCTTAGATGCGTCTCATCATGGAGAAGAGAAGGGAGACGGAAATAAATCGTCATCAGTCATCGGCTCAGAGGTCGCCCTGTTCGCCTGCATTGCTTCAGCCAGCGTCATCGTCATCATCATAATTATCATGCTGGTTTTTCTCCTGCTGAAGTATCGAAGACGCCATCGCAAACACTCACCTCAGCATGCCACCACGCTGTCGCTCAGCACGCTAGCCACACCGAAGAGGGGCGGCAGCGGCGGCAACAACAACGGCTCGGAGCCGAGCGACATCATCATCCCACTGCGGACTGCTGACAGCGTCTTCTGCCCACATTACGAGAAAGTGAGCGGCGATTACGGACACCCCGTTTACATCGTACAGGAAATGCCGCCGCAGAGCCCAGCGAACATCTATTATAAAGTGTGAAAACGGACACACTTTTTTCGGACGTTTTAACTCTAACCCCTCACATGCCCCTCGATGAACCCCCCGTAGGCGGCATCGACGCCCAAGCTCACCCTCGTCCTACCCCCTCTTATTTTTTGTTGTTCTTGTTTATTTTACAATATTCCTGATTATTACTCTCAGTATAGATGTTGCTGATGGTGGAGTGATGCTCCTGATTCGCTGCTCTTGCAACTGCAAAAATGAAACAAACAAATAGAAAATGACAAAAATGGAAACCAGAAACCCTTTTGGGGGATTGACGTGCACTATATTGGATACTATAGTGTGTGTACGAGGGAGCGTGTGTGAATCAGACGAGCTGGGAGAGGGGGGGTTGAGGGGGTGGGCGTGAAAAGAGAGGTCAAGAAAATGATTCTTCCTCTTTTTTATCCACTACATCATCTCCCTTAAAGACACAATACATGGAGATGGAGAAGAGAAGTGACATGTCGGTATCACACAGCAAGAAATAAGAACATGAGCTGTTCATTTAGCTTGGCCGATTGGCTGATCCATCGCAAAACAGGAAGTGAATGCAGCCCAATGGTCACAGCTACAGGAAGTAGATTTAACGAGGAAGCAGGAAGCTCTCCGGAGCGCACTGTCGGACATTTGAATGGACATCATCTGTTTTTGCACGTTCACTCGTACTGTTTTCATTTACGTTAGCTCTCCTCATTTGCTCACCTCTACAAAATGGCTCACAATGTTTACTTGAAGTCTTTTGTATGGTCATGCGTCTTACTTGCATTTCTTTCTGTCATTCCCAGTGAAGTCCACTTGCAGATTCATTCGGTAGAAGACTAATAGCTATCGTCATAGAGATCCTTTTGTGCTGGTTTATGTGCCGTTTAGTAGCGTGGAAGACACATACACATTTCATTTTGTATATGCCCGCTGCCTGGGCTGGAAAAACAAGAGAGATAGAGAGGGAATGAGCGAACGAACGTCGATATTTGGTACAGTTGCTGTCCTGTTGCCTGCTGGGAAGGTGGAGGACCCACATGAACACTTTAGCAGCACTTTGAAAGCCTCAACACCTTGCCCACATGGAGTACAAACGCAAGAACAACACACTAAAACAGAGAGAGATCGCAGGGAGCGAATCACTCAAGGCTTATTAGCAACATTTTTGACTCAAAATGGCTGCCTTCCCCAGGCATGTGGCTGCAAAAGTTCCTGTTTTTCTAGTATTTCTGCCATCACAAACACACACTCGCTCAACAGTGGCCAGTGCAGGTCGTGGAAAAGTGGAACTGCTGCTCTACTTTTTTGCTTAAAAGCACAGGGACATCTAATCGCATAATAATTATTTAGTTTTAAATGAAACAAATGATTTAATTAGCCTTTCTTTGTGGATTTGTTTAGGTGTAGATGAAAACGGTTGGAAAGAGTGCACGTAGAACTTATTTATGATAGCATACAGACAGGTCGGCGCGAAACAGCAAGAATATGAATAATTTATGGCGAATGTGCACATTATGCAAGCTTCGAGTTTTCCTTTTCGTTAACAGATATTTCTTCATTTTTCCATCGATCTCTACACGAATAGTTGCCTTTTTACCACAAACACACACACACATACCCGCACAAAAAGCACATCGCTCGTGGCCAGGGTAGGGGCGGCTTTGGAAGGAGCCCTCAGGGAAAACAGCATGTTGGGTTTTAAAATAGCCGAAAGGAATGAGAGGGAAGGGCCAGAAACGGACCAAAGGAAGGGCCTGTCTAACAGAGTCCTGACTAAACCAACTTCTCCGGCCTGCCTGTCTCAGTTGATGAAGCTCAGATGTGCTCTGGGTTGAAATTAGGCCCCTTAATCTGGAAGGAAAGCAGTAGACGTGGGTTAGCAAGCATACCAGATGAGAGCGAGCACAGGCTAAATGTAGTAAATTGCATGAAATGGGATCTTTCAGGCTCAAATTGTGGGAGGTTTCTGGAGGGGAAAAAACACATTATGATCGATGGAGGTCACAAGTGGATTTAGCATGCGTTTTAGAGAGGAAGTCACCGGGCAGAGGCCAGCGTATCCCATAACCCGCAGCTCCCAGCGGATTTCGGAACTCTTTGCGTGTGTGTGTGTGTGTGTGTTGTCATTTGTGCGAATCCCTTCGTGAGCAATGCCAGCCTGCAGACAGTTATCTTCATTTGTTTCTTACATTGAAATTGAAATCGTTCACCAAACGTGGACTTTGAGCGTTGAAAATGTCCACAGGCGCACATTAACTGTTCATCCATTTTGTTTTCACTTGTTCATGGAGGTTCTTGAATCTCACCGAGAAGCCAAGCCTTGTGTGATCGGAGCTTTGTGCCTCTGTAAGAGGCCACAAAATCTGCAAATATGCAATTTTTATTTATTTTTATAACAATTGAGAAAAAAAGATGATATACGTTCACCTATGGAAAAGTGTTCTTAACCACTGAAAATTAAATGAAACAATACAGCATAAGAAAACACTACAACCCCGGTGTGTTATTATTATTATTTTTATTTTTTTTACTTTGTGTTGTAGGTTCGAGGTAAACTGTGAAACATGAACACTTACACACACACACACAAACACACACACACACACACACATATTGAAGACTGAGCAGTTGTTTTTAAACTATAGAAGACACAAAACATGCTACAAAAACTACAAACATGTTGCTGTTCGGTTGCTGTCCCGTATGGGCTAAATATGACAATCTCCTTAGTTTCTTTGAATCCGAAGACACTGTCCCGGCAAGCAAGTTGCAAATGTTCCTGTAACATTTTAGGAGCGGTAGGACTTAACTAGTAGCGTAAGATGTTGCACCGATGTCGACGGAAGGTTTGCGAGACGCTGGGAGAAGTGTCTTCGGCCCACTGTAAAATGCCTTGCTTGTATGGTCACCCTGAGTTCACGAGACTCTAGTTTTTGCACCGTACATCTGTAAGTAAGAGGCTGTAAATACATTATTGTTTGTATTGTATATGGATCCCCGGTTGTTACAATAGCCTTATTCTCACATTTCTAGCAAATAAAAAAAGTTAAGAAAAAAAAAACATGAATCACTTCAGTTAAAAGAGAGCATACTAATTTTTTTGGTAATTAACTTGTGTAAATATCGACAACGAACCCAATAAATCGTTTTTTATAAACTCTTAAGTAAGATGTTTTGTATAGAATTGGAATTTTTTGCTATGTATTTTAGCTAGCACTCGTCAGACCCCTCCCACTCAACCCTTTTGCACTGTTCCCATGGTGATCTGGTTTAAAAATGAAAATGAGATAGAGAATTGCCAAACTGACTGCTTGCTGCATATTTGTGCCATACGTGTGTACCATAGATATTTATTTAATTAGTTCTTTGTTTTTTTCTTTGTTTTTTTCTGTTGGATTCTTCTACCCAGTTTGTAAACGAGCTCAGTATTATCATTTGAGTTTTTCCCCAACTTCTAAGTTTCCTGTTATCTTTCTGTTGCTATCGTTTCCCGATGGCCCATCTTTCTCTCGCAGTAAAATCTGGTCAGGACGTGCAACCTTATAAAAGTCATAGAAATGAAATGGCACACATTCCACCAGTCTGTTACAAACTGAAAATGTTTTACAATAAAATGTTTTTCCTATGGAACTTTCAGTTCTCTCTTATGTTTATTCAGTGGGGTTTGGCGCACTGTGTCAAGAAAAATTCATTTGTTTTCAATTAGACTTAATTTTTCGACATCTCTCCTGAAATGAATGAACTCTGTCTGACATTCATGAATGAAAACCTGCCCTGACACATTTGAGGTTGGTTCACAAGCTGTTAACAATATTGTGGTGCATCGTTTGATCGTTCTTCTCAACCACGAACATATTAAACAGACGAGTTCAGAGGGCTTTGTAATCTTTTCAAGAAATAATATCAGGTTAGGGCAGGGCATCAACTTGATTCTGATTCATTCGGGCATATTTTAGATGGGTAAATGTGTAAAATTATAAAAGGATGAACCCATGAACAGTTCAGTTATATATATTTTTAATTATTCATTAAAATAATTGACTTGAATCAAAACACAGGTTAAGCTGCATATTTTTATTCGCTAATAAAGGGTTGGCTCATGAGTCTTGTATATGAATCGGACTACATTGACACTCAACATTTTTTTTTAAAAGAGTCATTTGTTCAGGACTCGGAACACACTGGTCAAGCTGTATATTTTTAATTTATTACAACGGATAGGCTCATGAGTCATGTGTTCACATATTGGATGAAGCGGTAATGTACTGT
The DNA here is from genome assembly GCF_024679245.1 of Pseudorasbora parva. Taxonomy (NCBI): domain Eukaryota; kingdom Metazoa; phylum Chordata; class Actinopteri; order Cypriniformes; family Gobionidae; genus Pseudorasbora; species Pseudorasbora parva. Next base: position 30,350,937 of record NC_090176.1, read on the forward strand.
GTTATTGATTCGCTGAAAAGAACCGGTTCAAAAGAGTCATTTGTTCGTAAATCAGACTACACTAGTCACTCAGTGAGTTATTCTGAACAGTAAATGCCATTTTTATGTAATCAGTCTGGAATTTCAACTCAACTATTTCAACTAATTTCTTTTGCATTGGGGTTTTAGATTTTACTTTATTTGTCCCTTTTGAAGGAGGGGTGAAACACTCAGTTTCAGTCAATCTCATGTCAATCTTGAGTACCTATAGAGTAGTATTGCATCCTTCATATCGCCGAAAAGTCTTTAGTTTTATTATATTTATAAAAGAAATATAGGCTGTACCGAGTCTTTCCGGAAAAAACGAGCGCCTGGAGGCGTATTGAGTGGGCGGAGCTAAAGAATGACGAATGCGCACAAAGCGGTGACATCCTCAAGCGTGGAGAAACCCATGGCTATCGATCCAGAATCAGATCCGGAGGCTGAAATAAATTGAACAGGAGAAACAGCAACAGCAGGACGTCCGTCTCTGTGGTATGTACTGTATTTAGTGACCTGTCAACATTTGTGTGTGTTTACTCGCAGTTTATGAGGACATGATTCGGTTTATGGACCATTGTATGCAACTAAACCTTAGCAGTAGCAAGCAAAACGGTTTTGCACGTCAGACTAGTGTAACGTTATACATAGAACAACAATGGAGTAACCGTTAGCGCATTTGAATGACGAAGCACGCGATTGTGTTGTTTACTGATGTTTACTCACGTAACGATAGCCAACAGCACAGACATTTGAATAAGGTTTAACTCACCGACTGCTTCCAAAGCAGGACCGAACCTTTATCGCTGCGGGACCGCTCCGTCCGCGTGCACCCTACCGGGAGAAGAGCCCGTACGACCCATACAAGGACCTTCCGCTCTATCGACGTCAAGCCGACCCATACTCGGAAAAAACTCTCCGAAACTTGTGAGAAACTAGAAGGAGCATTTTTGACACAGAAATACTCCATCAAACGTCCAACATTAGTTTTTGAAACTTTGTCTATGTTTAGGATGGGAATCCAAGTCTTTAACAGTGTAAAAAGCTCAGTATGCATGAAACATCCCCCCCCCCCTTAAAGGGACAATATGTATGATTCTTAGATTAAAATATCCAAAAACCACCAGCACAATGTTTTATTTGTTGACCAGAACATGTACTTGCATTATCCTAAATATTCCCAACAATGTTTAAATCCCGAAAAATCAGCTATTTTAAGCAGTTTTACGTGTCCTTGCATCATCTGTCAATGATGTCATATCCACACTACCCATGATTTCCGGAGAAAACCAAAGACATTAATTGCATGTCATTTGGTAGTCATCCTGTTTTTATTAATATGATAAATTATTGTCAAGACAAGTAAAGAGTCAAGACTACAACTCCCATGATTCCATGCTCATATACAGCGTCATCTACGCCTCTGTTTTGAATAAGCAACCTCCAGTGGCGAAACTTACATACTGTGCATACTGTACAATGTAAAACTTACATACTGTACAAACTTACATACTGTACAAACTTACATACTGTGCTTACTAATACAAGGGAAATTTGTTTTGGACAATACAGGTTAAGCTGCATAACAAGATACCACATAACAATCACACAGTTGTGTCCTTTGCTCTAGAGTTTAACAGCCATTTTAACACTTTAACAGAGTTTAACAGTTTTTTGTTTTGTTTTTTTATAGCAGTTGTATTACCTTAAAACATCGACTTGAAGGAAGTTATTCAAATTCTGGATAAAACACATGAAAAGGCTCCAGAGTCGTTTTCCTTGCCTGTTTAAAATGTATTTTGTTGAATATAGACTAAATATGAACATATTACCTTCAGAGCAGCCGTACGCATGAAATGGTTCATCAAAAGTATCTGTTAAATGACCAAACCAGGCCGCTATACCTTACAGTAAGATGAATTCAAATACACGCATGACAACATGCAACATGACCCTCCTTTTTCTGTTGCACCTTTAGACACAGATTACCCACATGCACCTTCCATCAAGTGGGTGAAAAGTTTATAAGTATAAGAAAGCAGATAAGGGACTGTACGAAGCAACCTGTCTAATGGGCTCATTAATCATTATAGGTGAGCGGCTGCCTACTAACTTATTTCCACTGTTTCTAATGTTAATTACAAGAACATACTCTGCTGTATAATGCTGGATGTCCTTATCCTTACAGAAGACCAAGAATAGCAGTATCATCGGACGATTCCCAGGATGGGGACGCGTGATAAAAATGTAAATACTACAGAAAATGAAAAAGTTCATTCAGGGAAGAATAAAAAACTGAAAGTAAATTCTATATTAGTACCCAATTCAAGTTCGTAGAAAATAATGCATAAATATCAACATTATAAAATTAAGTAACTTTTCTGATACCGGTGTTACCATCATGCACTTGAAAAATTAATACGGTTGTTTTCCAACTGTATTTTTCATTTTGTGACATCTGGGGCTCGTTTCAATAAGGAGGTTCAACCAACTCTTGAGTTTAAACTTGAACTCTGAGTTGACTTACCCTGAGATGTGAGTTTTGGGTTTCAGAACAGCTGAATTGAGTTCCATCAACTCAGAAACCCTCATGCACTGTCCCCTACTTAATCCACTTGAAGGAGTGAATGAAAACGAGTGAGTGAATTCGGACAGCCGTTGTGTCGGCTGTACACTCGTTATTGCGGTGCAATGTGGGGTAAAATGAGTGCTCTCAACGTCCACTATGGTTTCAGACACCTCTACAAAAGGCTGTCCCCAATAGCCTAATGCCCTATTTGAGGGTATAGGGGGTGATTTCGGATTCAGCCTCTGAGTTAAGTGTGTGCACCTCGGCTATGAAAAGACATGATCAACGGAGCTCCGAAATTATGATTCACCATGGCAACAGCACCCGACAAAAGACATCTGCATACTTCCAGGTCAATTTGTACTTTTATTTCCTAATTAGTTTAATTTCATTTAATTCTCATGATATTTTTCACAGGCAAAAAAAAAAAAATACAAATAAAAAAGAGGGAAAAAAAGGTTGTGGCAGCAGCTAAAAATGAGGCATAAAACCTTATTTCAAGCAGGGAAAGCTTTAAGCATAAAAGGTTCATGGGTGTAAGTTTCATGACTTTATAAACATTTGACAAATTAAATATCATTCAGTTTCTATTTCGAAGCTTTTTCCACATAGTCTAGTCATAGTCATCTCTTTTTACATAATTAAATTAATTACATTTCTTAATTAGGGTAATAAAATTAACATTTGATTTCTACTCAGCCAATAGCAAGAAGGCAGAGGCTCACAAAACTCCAGCACCACTGACAGATGAAGAGGAGATGAGGAAGAATATTAACATCCAACAGGAAAAAAGAATAAAGTATTTGTAGGAAATAAAGATGACAATATAAATTGTGAATAATTCGTGTTTATTTAACAGCTGTGGAGGTGGTGGTGGTTATGGCATATGTCGGACTACCCATCCATCTGACATCCTTCCATTTCATACAGTAGTGTGATGATGGGAATATACGTGTCATCAATGCATCCAATCATTGGAAATCCTAAAAGACATTCTAATTATTAGGTTACTTCCAAAGGTTATCAAGTGAACATCAAGATCCTGTATAAAAGGACATGTCATTTGTGTCATGACGGTGTCCTCATGATGAAAATGTGCGCAATGAATGAATGTTCCTGCACTGCAAAAGAATGCTTTTCTTATTTTGTATTTTTGTCTTGTTGTTTCCAGTCAAAATATCTAAAAAAAAAAAAAAAAAATTTAAATCAAGATGCATACATAAGAAAAAATACATAAGGTACGTTGTCTTCTTTCCTGAAAAACAAAAAACATTTTAAGTGCCTTTTTTGTGCAAATTACCTGCCATTGGGGTAGGAAAATATTCTGTGTTTTTAATAATCATCTAATCTGGTTTCCTTTTGCATGGAATTATTTTTCTTACCCCACTGGCAGTTAATTTTACTTGTTTTAAGTAAACTGCGCTTACTTTAGATTTTTATTTTTAGATATTTAATCTAAAATATGGTAAAGGCTAATAGTTAACAAAGGGTTATTAGTTAATAAAAGGTTAATAAGGCCTTCTGAAGCGAATCGCTGTTTTTTTTTTCTTGAGTATATTTTAAGAAAAATATAAAGTAAAATATCTAGCTTCCAGTGGACCGCCTTCAGTATTCAGCATTTTGAACTGCGAGAGGCATTACACTTTATTTGTAAGTTGAATATGGAAGGCAGTCTGCCGGAAGCTACAAAAAGTTACCTGGTTGCCTTAAAATTTTGAGTTCATTGAAATTAAAGTTTTGAGTTAATACAATGAACGTTTTTTGAGATTCAACAATCTTTATTCAAATATTATTAAAAGATTTTGTAAGCATATTGGGTAATTATGTGTGTTTTATTTCTGATGACGAAGTGAAACATGCCAAACAGTGCTATTTTTTTGATTTATCAAATTTTTTATGTGGTTCAGATACAAAAATATTTTGAGTTTCTATTTATTAAACAAATTTCCTTCATTGTATCAACTCAATTTTTTTATTTCAATAAACTCAAAATTTAAGGCAACCAGGTTACTTACTTTGTTTAAGTTAAACCAACAAAAAACAACACCATTTTTTTTACAGTGTAGATATTTTACTTTGTAACGTTTTAAATATGGATATTTTTCTTACAAAAAACCCATCACTTTGCTTCAGAAGGTCTTTATTAACCCCCCAGAGCCGTGTGGAATACATTTATGATGGATGGATGGATGGATGCTGTTTTTTTGGTCTTCAAATTTTGGGTTGCCATTCATTGCCATTATAAAGCTTGGAAGAGCCAGGACATTTTTTAATATAACTCAGATAGTATTCATCTGAAAGAAGAATGGCATATACATATGGCTTGAGGGTCAGTAAAAAATGGGGTAAATTTTATTTTTGGGTGGAAAATGTCCGTATGTGAAATTTACTCTAAAAATCTGCATGTAAAAACTTGCAAAATATCTATTTTTTCAGTGTATACTCATTGGTGTACAGTGTAAATAACAGTGGTGAACATACACCCCTGGGGGACACCAATATGACCTACAGACTCTAACTTGTTGAGTCCTACCAATAAGAAATGCATGGAACCATTTGATGATACATGAGTTAACAACCACACTATCTAGTTTGGAGAGCATAAGGTGTGGCTGCATGATATTAAAAGCAGAGCTCATCAACAAAAACAGCCTGGCATAAGCCTGAGCAACGGCATTGTGCCATCATTCAAAACAGTATAGGAAACACTTGCAAACAGGAAAGCACCTTCAAATGCATATCACGATTAATCTGAAAATCAATATTTCTACCCAGCAGCTGTCAAATGTCAATGCCTAGAGGAAGTGTGTTACGCACGTGAATTTGTCCATGTCTTTTGTTGTCATTATTTAAGGCAAAGTTCATGCGTAACATCTGCGTGCTTTAGCACTTGAGGCGAAACAAAAGAGGAAGAGGAATTAAACTGAGTGTGTCCCTTCTCTCTCCTCAAGTTTATCTGAAGATCTTCGCTCAGGCTGTACAAACATTCATTTCTTTGACTGCACGCTGAGTTTTGTCATCCCGTGCTCTTTCTTGTTTTTCCATGGTGTGAAGCAGTGGAGTATCTACATGGTGGTCTCCCTAGAGCACTTCCTTCCAGCACTCTGGAGAGCTTCTTCATCGCTCTTCTGTCTCTCTACGCATTCTTCCATAATATTTCCCCCCTTTTGAAGTGGAAAATGAATCAAAGAGGTCTTTCTAAAGTGTTCGTAAAGAATAAAGGAGCATTTTCATGAGGTCATGAGTTTCAAGGTTCATAAATAGTCCCTCAAATCAATGACTAAGCTTCTGGAAATCCGTTTTGCGTGTCACACAAACAAGATGAAACACGATTTTCTTGATCTAGGATGAACAACTGCATAGTTGTAACTGTTCCTGTTAAACCACATTTTATTTATTTAGCCCCCCTCTGATTATATATATGCCTAGATAAGCGAAAAAATAAGAGAGAGCTTGAAGTCCCCGGAGATCCACTCCAAAATAATCTCTGCCGATTACTTTTAGAGGAGCCACATGTCGCAGTTGAACTCTTTGTTTTCCGGGAACGTCTCCGTTGGGGAAGACTAAAGAGCAAACATCAAACTGAGATAGGGATAATAATGTTATTGTTTCAAAACGTTGATTCTTTCTTTGCATAGGGTTAACACAAGAGATCTTCTCTCTGGGATTTGCCATTCAAGCAGTGTCTAGTTCTCTCATCGCTGGATGTGTTGATAGTTCTGGACTTTAATGATGAGTAAATGAGAAACAATGATCGTACTTAGGACCAGAGGTGCAGCGCAGGCAGTCTACTGACACCAAAACATATTTTTTGTAATATCATATGATTATGATTCAAGTACAAAGCCTGTCCATACACATATGGCTCATGACAAAACAATTTGTCAGTGTTTACACTACACATATGTACACAATGTCAAAAATCCCCACTTGACAAGAGTCATCACCGCATGAATAATCCGTTGTTTTTTTGACAACAAAAACTAAAGAAAAACACCGAGATATGTGTCAATGAAGAAATCTGGGATAGAACGAGTTTCATGTCCAGAATGTGGACGTCACAGTTGCTCATCTTCACACCTCGGCTTTAGGGAACGTGGCTGTCTTTATTTATAGCCATTGGTTGCATTTCACCTCACTCTGAATCCGGAGCCTGTTTAACTGCTATTGTACACCTGGACATGACAACACACACACACACACACACACACACACACACACACACACACACACACACACGCACACACACACACACACATACGCCCTCTACACGAGACGACAAATGTTGAGTGTTTTTAAACGCACGGCCTTGTGAGAGGTGCATTGGGTGTGTTTGGGTGTGTGTGGATCAGTATTTGCTTTCAGCCAGTGCAGTTTCAGGTTGGCCAACGTGAAAAAGATTATCTGTCACTAAAATATGCTGACACATGAATGTCTGTATTGTAAATATGACTAAATAAATACAAAACCAAAATCAATTCCAAAGGATGGGAGGAACCCATTATTTGTCAAATTTGTAACTTTTTGCAATTGCACCATGACCTTAATGGATTAGCACTGGTGAATGCTAATAATGGACGTGACAAGCTTCTCTTTGTGGTCTTGAATTGTGTGCCCATGCACATGCAGAATTTAAATTCATACATTTAAATGAATTCTGCAGAATTAATATGTTTCTTCCCACAGTCAGCTTAGAAAAGATTCATGATTCTACATAAGCAATATACTTTTCTTTCTTTCTTTCTTTCTTTCTTTCTTTCTTTCTTTCTTTCTTTCTTTCTTTCTTTCTTTCTTTCTTTCTTTCTTTCTTTCTTTCTTTCTTTCTTTCTTTCTTATTTTTTCTTTTTCTTTTCATATAGAAAATATATATTATTACTTATTTTTAAGATTTATTTTAATGGGTTTTGAATGGTAAGTTTCTCAAGAAAAAGTATTGTTACACATTATTTCTGTTAATATAAATGCAGTTCTATCCTGAGAAGAAAATAACAGTCTCCACAAATTATTATCCAGCACAACTGTTTTCAGCATTGATATTTTTAATAATAATAATAATAATAATAATAATTACAACAACAAATGTTTCTTTAGCATCAGATCAAAATATTAAAAGTATTTCTGAAGGATCATGTGAAACTGCAATAATGGCTTCTACAAAATCAGCTTTACCATCAGAGGTAAATTAATATAAATTAACTAAAATGGTGATAACATGCATAATAAATAAGAATACCATTTGTAAGAATAAAAATAAAAATAAGGACAATTAAAACAGTTGTAAAGAAAAAAAAAAAATCAAAAATGGTGAGAAATAAATCCCTATCTGCCTGATTCTAAATGTGGGTACCCCTATCTTAGATGGAAGAGATGGAGCAGGTTTGCAATGTCTTCTGGACCTTACAAGTCAGTCCAAGACGGGCTTCTGTAGGGGATGTTATGCCCTGGGGGCTCCCCTTTGCTGAGTCCGCTTATTTACACCATTAACAAGCAGAATGAAGCGAAGCGCACTGCTCTTATTTTCCAATCGCTTCCAGTCAGACAGCCCTAACCAAAAACAATAATCAACATATGCATAAGAAATAGAAAGATACAGTTGTAAAGAGAATTAAAAATAATTAAATTGTGATTACCAAAGATAAGAGCAAAGGTAAACTAAAGCAGTTATAAAAAATATAAAAAAAATATGATGCATATAAGATAGGGTGCAATCAGTCGGACATACAGTGGCTCAGAGCTCATTCAGTAAATGCTCAGCTAAACAGATGTGTTTTCAGTCTGGATTTGAATGTGGCTACTGTTGGAGCACATCTGATCTGTTCAGGAAACTGGTTCCAAATGCAGCTGGCATAATAGCTAAAAGCAGACTCTCCTTGCTTTGAGTGAACTCTTGGTATTTCTAACTGACTGGATCCTGCTGATCTGAGTGATCTGTTGGGTTTGTATTTAATCAGCATATCTGCGATGTATTGAGGTCCCAGCTCATTGAGTGATTTATGAACAAGTAATAGTACTTTAAAATCGATCCTAGATGTAACTGGAAGCCAGTGTAAAGCAATAATAACCAACTGCAGAAGCGCAGAACCCATATACGTCACTCACAACAGTCATATTTATTTTCACAATAGAAAAAATTACATTGTAAAATATATTTAAAACTGACAATATTTCACAATATTACTTTTGACTTTTTTTTTTTTTTTTATCAAAATAATGTTTCAAAAAACATTTGGAAAAATCCTACCAAAGAAATTTTTATATATATACAATATATAAATATCAATATTAAATTACTACATTTTCATCAATTCTGCAGAATACCACAGATTCTGTACGAAATGTAAACAGCTCCACAGACTAAGTCTGGGCTGGTTGGTAAACTAAACAACACTGTTTACTGTCCTCATTCCCACAGTGGCTCCTCTTCTGCTGTCATGGACTGTCAAACGGCCAAACGTCTAGAGAGCTTCAGCTTACTGAAGCCTACCAATCAATGTGATTGACAGCTCTCAGGAGGCGTGTCACAACAGATACCCCACCCTCTGTCACTTCCACCTGTCACTGAAGAAGCTTTGAGCTGTCCATCAATACGTTGTCATAGCAATCACACCATTTCGGCTTGATGTGAAAGAACTTTCACACACACACTCACACACACACACACACACACACACACACACACACACACACACACACACACACACACACACACACACACACACACACACACACACACACACACACACACACACACACACACACACACACACACACACACACACACACACACACAATAACTCTAAAATCTGATTCTAAAGACCCCGTGAGACCACCCTATGCTTGAATAGTGCATAGGACACAGTCTGCCTGTCCTTCCCCTGGCGCGCACATTCATGCAGAATTATGCATTTATTAAAATCATTTTTATTTCCAGAATTCCCTCATGTGTGACTAAAGCTGAGGTCGGGATTTAAGGCCACGCTGGGGTTTGAGCGTAAAAGATCTGAATTAACACGCTGATTCTCCGCTCATTTGCATTGTTGGAATAACGGCGGTGGATCTTTGCATACATAAATATAAATTGATAAATTAGCTCCTTGCCTCTGTGATTAGATAGTTAAGCCTTTGATCATGTGAGCTCTATGCTAAAGTGACCTGTTGAATTCTCACACCTCATTTGTGCATGTATGAACTATTCACAAAGTACTAAAGGCTATTTATTATATGGAAAAGCAATAGATTTTTAGATGTGTCAATTTCTTATGGGTTTTTTTTTGTCTGCCCCTCATCCTAACTACATATTTAATAAACCAAAGTCTTTCAGTAAACTGTGCGAGAGACATGTTTGACATTATTTTCTTTTTTTTCTTTTGCGTGCGCTCCACAGAGAGCTGTCAATCTGAAAGCAATCATATATAATGTGCCTCATTATGTGTTTGTGTTTGATATGCGTGTCACAGTAGCGAGTCTGAACATGAGAACGTAATAATAATTTACTAATCAGCAATACAATAAAGCCAAGCATAAACACTATTCAGATGAAATTAGTAATGTTTGAGTAAACATATGAACAGATGACATCTGTGATTTCATGTACTGATTCAGATGGGATAGGGATCTCATTATATTTACTAAGATGGGAGTGCCTGTCTGGAAGGACAAGTGCATCACGAAACCTACCTAAATAATACACAAGACTTATGTGTGTGATATATTATGTAATAATGGAAGGGATTAATTAAGGGGAAGATCATGTGGGATTTTTTTTTTTTCTCGAGCAGTTTCTGTGATTAGGCTCTCCTTATTGATTTCATTTTCTTTTTATGTCGTCTGGGATGCCAGCAGTACTTGAACCACCATCTGTTACTTTTACCCCAAAACTTGGCAAAAAGGTCTAAATCCATAATGAAGGTGCACCAGGCAGCTCAACGAGAAATTTTGATTTAGTCGCGGTATTCAACGAAGGTCAAAACAAACGAGGAGACGAGGAAAAAAAATACTCCAATCACAGACATTCCTATCTGGGACCCCAGAGTGAGCCAGATATTTCCCGCTGGACCTTGGAGTGAGCAGGACAACAGCAGGAAATTTGCTCTGTATAGTTTTTATTGAGTTTGTGCAAGAAAAACACAGACAGGGTTGAAAATTCATCTGTCAAATCCAGATTTGCCTGAGATCGTCAGGGCTTGATTACTTATTTCATCAAGTGCACCTGCATTATGAAAATAAGAAATATCCGTTTAGTGCTTAATCAATCAGAGACAAATCACAACGTCACAGTGTAGCATTAGTAGCATCTAAAAGTACCAAACATAATAAAATACTGTACATAAAAACTTTTGGTAACACGTTATTTTAAGGGGGGGGGGGGCACTCAGTTTCAGTCAATCTCATGTCAATCTTGAGTACCTATAGAGTAGTATTGCATCCTTCATATCTCCGAAAAGTCTTTAGTTTTATTATATTTATAAAAGAAATATAGGATGGAGGCGTATCGAGTGGGCGGAGCTAAAGAATGACGAGCGTCCTTAAGCGTGGAGAAGAAAACGCTACCCTAAATCAGATTCAACTAATACATATATGATCCAGAATCAGATCCGGAGGCTGAAATAAATTGAACAGGAGAAACAGCAGCAGCAGGACGTCCGTCTCTGTGGTATGTACTGTATTTAGTGGCCTGTCAACATTTGTGTGTTTACTCGCAGTTTATGAGGACATGATTCGGTTTATGGACTATTGTATGCGACTAAACCTTAGTAGCAAGCAAAACGGTTTTGCACGTCAGACTAGTGTAACGTTATACATAGAACAGCAATGGAGTAACCGTTAGCGCATTTGAATGACGAAGCACGCTTTGTGAGAACGCTAGGTTTATGTTTGGGTGGTTTTACAATAAACCAACTGACACCTATATTCATCAGCTAAACAAATGTATTTAAACACACACCATAGATCGCATGCTCCATTGATAAATTAACTAACGTTATACACGATCTTGTCGTTTACTGATGTTTACTTACGCAACGATTTCGTGAAGTCCTGACAGCAGTGACCATGGAGATCCACTTTTGCGACGCGACTGAAGCGATGCCTTGAAGCTTCCCGTCATTTCTGCGTTCAAATCGGTTCAAATGCAGCGCTGCCTTCCCGGAATGCTGTGCTGAAGGGTTGAAGTCGCTTGACGTCACCCATAGGAATAAAATGGAGCGCGGCGCCACAGAAGTGTTGCACGGACGACTGGATCTGCACCTGAGAGCAGTGTTTATGGGTGTGCATTTGCTCTTTCGCCTCAGTCACGTGCGTGCACCCTACCGGGAGAAGAGCCCGTACGGCCCATACAAGGACCTTCCGCTCTGTTGACGTCAAGCTGAGCCATACTCGGAAAAAACTCTCCGAAACTTGTGAGATACCGGAAGGAGTATTTTTAAAACAGAAATACTCCATCAAACGTCCAACTTAGTTTTTGAAACTTTGTCTATATCTTTGTCTAGGATGGGAATCCAAGTCTTTAACAGTGTAAAAAGCTCAGTATGCATGAAACAGCATTTCACCCCCCCTTTTCCTGGTGACTTGCCAGGCTATGTAAATACATCATCTTAAGATGTATTTACATAGCCTGACAAGTCACCAGGAAACTCACCATTGACAGGGCTCAATCCGAGGGGCGGGATAAAGGGTTGTCTCTCAAATTCCCTCAGCACGCAATTAGATAGCGCTACAACCAACCAGAGCAACGTGAAGCAGAGCTAGCTGATAGATTAAAATTTCTCTTTTCTCTGAGAAAAGAAAACAGAACAGCACTGAAGTCAATCTTAAAAAGGCAAGATGTGTTCTGAGTTTTGCTGACCGGATACGGTGAAAGTTTGATCTGTCAATTAGCTTTGCTTCACCTTCGCTGCTCTGGTTGGTGGTAGCGCTATCCTATCGCGTGCAGAGGGAGTTTGAAAGACAACCATTTATCCCGCCTCTCAGATTGAGCCCTGTCAATGGTGAGTTTCCAGACCAAACATCTTGATGTAGGTCTGGCTTGTCAGGCTAACATTACTATATAATAACAGTAAATTATCCATAATTACGTAACTAACCCTAATCCTAAACCAAACCCTAAACCTAACCGTAACTCTAGTAAGTTCATGTAGTTAATTAATATTACTCAGTACTTATTTGAGTAATACAATGTAACTACGTCATCCTAAAATAATGTGTAACTTAATATTTTCGCATAAAACAATTATTTTTAGCTCATGAGAGCACCAAAGCGTTTTTGGCTGGCAGCTGTAATTGTTATAAGAATATACACAAAGTAGATTTCCCATTGCCTTTTTTCATAAAAATGTGACAGTCTGAACAATATCATGCTTGATATATACATCATGATTTTTATGATGCTCTGCCATACAGGAAGAATCACACTTTTGTGGTTCTCTGCTCTACTTTTCTTCAACCCTGTAACCATTGTCTGTCCATGACTTTGCATTGACTCTGTTGATTCATTTGCATGTCTTACAGAGAGAATGACGTCCGGATTGTTCAGGGTCATCTTAAGTTGAGTTCTTTTGAAACCTTCTGTCTTTCTCTGCAATGTGTTTCAGTTCTATGGTTCCACTTCCTCCTGTCTTCATAATTGAGTCATGTTCAAACTCCTTCAAAAAATGTGGTGTTGGCCATGACAGAGCCAAAACAAGGAGTAAACCGGCCACTCATTTAAAAATGACACACATTGTGAAAGTAGGAAAGTCAAATGACTGTACTTGTAAAGTTTCACCTTTATTCAATGTTCTTTTTTTAAATGACATTTGTTATTAAAACTTAAGCTCAGTTTCTGACTCTTTTTCTGTTTAAGGGATTACAACATTAACACGATAATATTAGCATTTTCACTTCTACCCCATTCATTATATTTTAGTTTATGTTTTGTTCTACTAACCAGCTTTGTTATGTCTGAAGCAGGTTCTTTTAACTTTTTCCTCACATTCGTGTTGTGATGGACATTACTATCATACTCCTGTCACATTTCTGTCAGTCTGTCATCTCATGGCAGGTCATCTGAAGACAATCAGGTACAGAGAGAGAAACGGACTGAGGGAACGCAGTGAAAGATGAGTGTGAGAGGAGGAGAAGAGAACAATGCGAGGGCTGTTGGGTAAAGAATCACAGAACAGGACATTAGCCAGTAAGAGAGAGAGAGAGAGAGAGAGAGAGAGAGAGAGAGAGAGAGAGAGAGAGAGAGAGAGAGAGAGAGAGAGAGAGAGAGAGAGAGAGAGAGAGAGAATGCTGAAGATGATGGTACTAGATTACACGCTAATGGAATGAAAGGACACCTGTGGAAGATCGAATCTGGATGTGGGAATCCAAGGGTGTAGTATTGAATTAAAATACAGTATTATATTAAATTTATGCTAGTGGTAAGAAAATCAATATTGTAGAAAGGTTTTTATATTTCTAAATTAATTAAGCTTGATTAGTTGAATTACCTCCCTCAGACATCACAATCAATTTAATTCACATTTGCATCAAAATGCATTTGATCAGAAAAGTTAAACTTTTATTTACATTCTAAATTTGTATTACATCACTATGGAAGCTTGTTTCCGCCACAGAATAAAAACAATAAAAAAAGTAATTACAATTCTGTATTCTGAGAAAATATGTCAGACTTGTGAGTTATAAAGTCAGAATTGCTTTATATGAAGATATAAAGAAATATAAATTCAAAATTGTGAGGAAAAAGCGCCATGGCCTCTGACCCTTCCAGTGCCCCATGTGAGCTTCCTGAGCTTTCTGAAACGGGGCTCACACAGAGAAGTCCATCACTGCTGTTTCGCATGACTCAGTCGCTGACTTATTGGATAACACTGGGAAAGTGTGCCTTCCTAGTGGGAAGGAACACTATAGAGCCCCAATCGTACCCCGAAGGAGTAATGTGGGGTATAAGTGTCGAGCTGTTGCCTACAATGCAAAAAGGGGGCTCAAGTCCTTTTGAAAGGGAAAGACACGGTTTTCCATTTAGAGTAACTCATATTTACCCAGCCTAATACCGGTTCTCAAGGATTTAGTGGGAATACAGGGAGATGCTCCGCCATGTGTCTGGCACCGAGGGTGATGAAAGACTCGACAGAGTTTGCTTCTGGATAATATAAGCACCGCAGTTCAGGATGCAACAAGCCACCAAGATCCTGGGCCACTCAGTGCTTCTACTTGTTTGAGGTGAGAACATAGGAGGATACCAGCTCTACACGAAGGCTATAAAATCTATCCAACGTGTTGGGTGTCACCCAGCCCACAGCTCTACAGATATATGACAGCGAGGTGGCCCGTGCCAGTGCCCAGGAGGATGCAACACTTCTAGTCGGGTGTGCTCGCACCCTGAGGGGACAGGGCACACCTTTTGCTTGGTAAGCCAAGGCAATGGCATCCACTATCCAGTGGGCCATCCTCTGCTTGGAGACGGCCTTTCCCTTCTGCTGGCCTCCTTGACAAAGAGCTGCTCTAAGGCCCTGAAACATTGTGTTTTATCCACATACAGTCGCAGAGCGCGGATGGGACAGAGAAAATAGAATGATAGGAGTGATAGGAACCTTGGGCACATAGCCAGGGCGGGAACTCAATTCCACATGGATGTCACCCGGCCCAAACTCTAGGCATGATTTGTTGACCGAAAATGCCTGCAGGTCCCCTAATCTCTTGATAGAGGCCAGTGCAGCCAGCAGCAAATTCTTCATAGAGAGAATCCTTAGCTCCACTGACTGCAGAGGGTCAAATGGAGCATTCTGAAGTGCTCTGAGCACCAGAGCAAGATCCCAAGAGGGCATGAGGTCAAGGAAGATTTAAGGAACCTGACCTAAGCAACCTGATGACCAGGTCATGGATATCGCAGCAGCATAAACTTTGAGGGTTGAGGAAGACAACCTTTGCTCCAACCCCTGCTGCAGGAAGGAAAGCACAGATAAGATCGAACATCTTCAGAGTCTTCTCGGTTCCTCTTCAAGGCATAAGCCTTTCTCGTAGAGGGTGCTTGTGCCAAAGTGATGGTGTTAACTACCTCTTGGGGTAAGTCGCCTAGAGCCTACGTGTCCTGTCCAGGGATCTGACATGGAGTTTCCAGAGGTCTGGACACGGGTGCCATAGGGTGCCACGCTCTGTGTAAGAAGGTCCTTCCTCAGGGAATCTGCCAGAGAGGGGCTGTCACGAGGAGCCTCAGTTCTGGGAACCAGGTCCGGTTGGGCCAGTATACGGTGCAACTAGCAAGACCTTCTCCTCATCCTCCCTGACTTTGCACAGGGTCTGTGCAAGTAGGCTCGCACATTTGCACAGACCCGGGGGCCAGTTGTGTGTCAGTGCATCCGTGCTGAGTGTCCACTTGGTCACGCATAAAACAACCATCAGTGGGAAGTTTCTGGAGAGGCAAACAGGCCAATCTGCGCTTCTTCAAACTGTCTTTGTGCAAATGTGCATTGGCTCGTTTAGTTATAATCAAAGTAGATTGGCTCGCTCTAGCAAGATTCATATTTGTCGTTCTCCAACCAACTTGGTAGTGACCGACTGAATGGGAACACATAGGTCTGAAACAAAATGTCATTGAATCATTCACTCGATTCGTTCAACAACTGATTAATTCACAAATTAAACACCACCGCTGCGTGTTGCTAGAAGGCTCGGAGATGGATTTGTTTGGAACTATTTTTGGTGGTGTCTAAAATGTAAGTTATTCAGTTCAGTAAACTTCTTGTTTATTGTACTGTTGTGAAAATCAATCTTGCATTTGCGATAATAGGCTTACAACGGTACTTATGCCCATATCTGAAGTTTTTATAATATGTGTAATATCGCTCATTTTCAGAAAGTTAGGCCTATATTTTTATTTTAGTGGTTCTCACTTGGTTTATAGGAAATATGCTAATGTGTTTGTGTGTGTGTGTGTGTGTGTGTGTGTGTGTGTGTGTGTGTGTGTGTGTGTGTGTGTGTGTGTGTGTGTGCTTGTTTTTGTGACATGTCAGGACAAAAATGTGTATAATAACATGTGTATGACACAGGTATTACAGAAAATGGTGACATATCAGGACATTACCCCATGTCCCCACTTTTCAAAATGCTTATAAATCATACAGGAGGAGTTTTTTTGAAAAAGTAAAAATGCAGAATGTTTCCTGTGATGGGTAGGTTTAGGGGTAGGGGCAGTGTAAGGGGATAGACAATACGGTTTGTACAGTATAAAACACATTACGCCTATGGAATGTCCCCACAATTCACAAAAACAAACGTGTGTGTGTGTGTGTGTGTGTGTGTGTGTGTGTGTGTGTGTGTGTGTGTGTGTGTGTGTAATCTGGGCTAAAAATGCCAGTCTCACAATGGGCAGCATTGTTTAGACACACATACTGTACACACACACACACACACACACACACACACACACACACACACACACACACACACACACACACACACACACACACACACACACACACACACACACACACACACACACACACACACACAAACACACACACACACACACACACTAATATATATGCAAACAGGAGTGAATGGAGACAGATGGAGGAAAAAAGGGGGAAAATGATGAATAACTTTACAGTAAAGACCTGTAATGCCTTCCAGCTTTAGCTTACATTTCAGTGCTTAGATAGCATCTAAAAGCGCTGAGTTTAATCTATAGGGTCATATACGTTTTCCTTTTATTTCCATTTCGCCAGCATTATAAATTCGGCTGGAGAAATGCCACTTAATAGCTAAAACGGGTGTTAGCTACATCAAGAGACTTGAGCGGTAAAACTGAAGCAGCTGCTTTTAAATTGGCCTTAATGAGATGCTGTTACTGACGCATGGAGCCCTGACACACAACCGTACACACACACACACACACACACACACACACACACACACACATACACACACACACACACACACACACACACACACACACACACACACACACACACACACACACACACACACACACACACACACACACCTTTGCTTCCTGAAGATGTCACATATTTTCTTACATGGTCAGTCGGTTGCTTTAAAAAACAAAATTATTTACAGCACAAACCTACATATCATGCCATGTTCAGGGTGCTTTCTTTCATGTTTAGAGTCAGACACACACAAGTGAGACCCTTGGCTATGTTTCAGCTGTGGGTCTTACACCTCTCTTGTTGCCATGGGTACACTTTGGGCTGTGGAATCTACCCCAGGAGTGTGTGTGTGTGTGTGTGTGTGTGTGTGTGTGTGTGTGTGTGTGTGTGTGTGTGTGTGTGTGTGTGTGTGTGTGTGTGTGTGCCCAGAACCCAACAGAGATCAGAAGAGCATCACTCTCAAGTTAAGATCGATATCTTACCCCCTACCTTTCTGAACTCTCTCTCTCTCTCTCTCTCTCTCTCTCTCTCTCTCTCTCTCTCTCTCTCTCTCTCTCTCTCTCTCTCTCTCTCTCTCTCTCTCTCTCTCTCTACATAATAGTTTTTATACTCTACAAACTGTATTTTTCACTCCCTTACAGTAACCCTATCCTAAATCTACCATCCCAAAAAACATTTTTTTCCATTTAAAAACAATACAAAAAACCAACTCATTCTATATGATTTATAAGCTAGTTTCCATGGGGAACTCAATTTAAGTCCCCAGTGACACAAGTCTGTGTGCGTTTAGTTTGAAGTCCCCATCGAGGATAGAAAAACATGAACACACACACACACACACACACACACACACACACACACACACACACACACACACACACACACACACACACACACACACACACACACACACACACACACACACACACACACACACACACACACACACACACACACACACACACACACACACACACACACACACACACACACTGTGCATGCCACTCGTGAGCAGGTATCAGGATTAGACAGAATATGAGGACAAAAATTGTTGTCATGAAAATGAAATAATAAGGAAAGGGAAGAAGAAACTGGATGGGTGTAATTGCAATTTATTTCCACTTCAGAGCCTGTAGGGTAAAGAGAGAGAGAGAGAGAGAGAGAGAGAGAGAGAGAGAGAGAGAGAGAGAGAGAGAGAGAGAGAGAGAGAGAGAGAGAGAGAGAGAGAGAGAGAGAGAGAGAGAGAGAGAGAGAGAGAGAGAGAGAGAGAGAGAGAGAGAGAGAGAGAGAGAGAGGAAATCCTTTAATATTCACAGCCCTTGAGATGAAATGAGAGAATACAGCCATACCTTCAGGTCCATGAACATAATGAGCTTTTTATTTCACCCTGTATGTGTGTGAGAGAGTGCTTTGTGGTCAGGAATTAGGATCATCCACGTCTGAATGCTCTGCGCAGTCATTTATGTGTTCATGGAAGCATCTGCCTCTATCTCTGTTTCTGTGTAGAAAAGCAAGTCGTGGCTATTCATTTACAGTATGAAAGTGAAAGAGCTGATGTCATGACACCAGCAGTCTGAGAAACCTATTCACTGACGGATTCTTTGAAAAATATTTTTCAAAAACACATTTCTGAAGAACAGTTTTCTTCAACATTGAAAGATTAAGTTATGTCTCTTGAAAGTGATACTAAAACATTAACCCTTATGATATATGATCCTGACAAATAAATATGATCATATATATTATTTACTGTACATACTGACCACAACCCTATATATAAGGGCTGTGGTCAGTATGTACAGTAAATAATATATATACAATATATGTGTGTGTGTGTGTGTGTGTGTGTGTGCGTGTGTGTGTGTGTGTGTGTGTGTGTGTGTGTGTGTGTGTGTGTGTGTGTGTGTGTTCTAATTTGTTACACCGTTTATTTAAGTTATGTTGTAATGTTTTCTTCTATTATATTTATTACCATTACTATTATTTATGTTCATATAAGAAAATTAACATTTTTGTCACAGTGCAGGAACAGGCAGTAGACTCAGGAGATCCAAACATCAAACTTTAATTTAACTCTCAGGAACACATGGAAAGAACAACACTGGAAACACATATAGAAAACAGTGACCGGACAAATTAGTGAGTGAACAAGAGGAACTTAAAAAGCAAACAGAGACGATTAATACGACACAGCTGGGATAAATAAACTCATAATGACGGTAACCATGGAAACAAACAAGAGGCGGGCAACAGAACAAAGGAACACGAGCCATAAGTAAAAACACAACTGAACAGACCTAACAAACAGACATGTGACAATTGCAAAGTTTAATGCAACGCATGATATGTTTTCAGCAACAAGTTTGTCTACACACAAAGCATGATAAGGTAATAATTTGTGTTTATTTCATAGTTTTGGGTTGTAGGCTACATACATGTTTTTACATTATACTTAGGCTACATTTTAATGACCTGCATGTAATTACATCTGTAATTGTAATAACATTTATAATGACACAGTTGACGACACTTCCCTTACACCTCTACTCTTAAACTTACCCATACCACCACACCTGTCCCTAATACCCGTATCCCACCTCAATATCAGCTAAACTGTTTTGCGATACAACAATAAGTAGGCCTAATTTGCACTTATGTGTAACCATAAATTCTATCCATCTCTCTCTCTGTCGTTCTGTCTCTCCATTACACATGCACACATGCTTCAATAAGTGTATGCTGTGGCGTTTGTAAATCAATGGAACAGCGTGTAATATCTCTGACTGCTAATGATCGATCACTGTGGTCTTGTTATGTTGCATTAGTTTGAGACCAACCGCCGACAGGCTCTTTCAAACTAATCTGGTCTACTGGGAGGTCTTCATCCTTTCAACTTTCATCCCATCGATTGGGCCCATTTAAATGCACATTTGTTCATTAGTGAAAATGTACTCAACTTGTGAATGTACCGCTCATTCACATTATGATTGCTGTAATTTAACTCACGTTTGAACTTTAACAAAATTATAACAAGAGAAATCTATGTCGATGATACCAACGAATAAGAATAGTTAATATTATATTGATATAATATTCAAACTTGATATTTTAAAAGGATTTAATTTTGTCAAGTGAATAACTTTTTTAACCCTCACTGAATTTCCATATGACACTGGTTGACAAACAAAATTTCATTTTCAACCATTCAATAAAAAAGGTAGAAAAAAATGAAATGATTTTGGTTAGATTTAAATATTGAGCGCCTCTGCTAGAGTTGTCTGCAGCCTATAGGCAACCGTTATTTAGATGATTATCATACCATATGTCTTCTCACATTATACAAAAATCACGTTTATTCATACATTTTACTGTCTATTTATTTATTATTGTCTATTTATTTAATAGTATAATATGATTTGTTAAGGACTTTAAATAAATAAAAAAAAAAAAAATGAAAAAATGTCTAATCAATCTTTTAACCCCCCCTCATCATTCTTGTTCCACCTCATATCCTTTTAGTAACTCGATGTTATACAACTTTTTAAACTGTTTTAAGTTTTTACAGTATATTAACACCTGGTCCAACTTATTCCACAACCTCACCCCACATATAGTGATGCAGATACTTTTCAGAGTAGTTCTTATATTGAGCTTTTTAAAGTTTAATTAATCTCTAAAATTATACCCACCCTGCCCCTTCATAAACATTTTTTTGTAAATTTTCCGGAAGTAAATTATTTCTTGCTTTAAACATGACTTGTACAGTCTTAAATTTACAGTTTTTTTCAGTCGCTAACAAGCGTTTGTCCAATCAGTTGTCACATTTTCAAAACTCTAAACACAATTAGCACAGCATTGTTTTTTTGTGGCCATACCATTCACACATTTCATGTCGTTTTCACACAATATGCAGTCACTGAACACATTTCCACAGTGCTTACATTTTCTTAACAGACAAGCTATACCTCCCAACAAAATGATGGATTGTTTTTGTTGTATTTACGAATGCTAACACACAACATCCCACAATAGCAAAAACAATATTCCAAACTTTAGATACAGTATAAAACCCCTGCTTCAGCAATGATATCAGTTAAAAATATATATATATATATCTCAGCTGATAATAATTCTATTCTCACTTGACATGTCAATATGTCAATAAGGTCATACAGTAATGCATATGTAGAATGTTTTGTCCCTCTAAAGAATACAACGTCTTCCACCCTCTGGGAGAAGCTCCTCAATAATGAACAAGAGCTTGCCATTGTAGACATGGTTCTTGAAAATAATGCAATAAAACCGCAAGATATTCAAACTAGAATTGTGGCGGACCATGAGATTTTTGACAATATCGATAGCATTAGCCTTACAACCATTAAGTGGGCATTGTCCAAACACAGAGTGTGGATGAAGCAGCTCTACACTGTTCTCTTTGAGAGGAACAGTGAGAGAGTCAAGGAGCCCTATTCACCTTTCCTCAACCCAATAGAGGAGTTCTTCTGTGCATGGAGATGGAAGGTTTATGACCATCAGCCACATGACCAGATGTCCCTCCTTGAAGCCATGGATGCTGGCTGCAGGGACATCACAGTTCGTAATTGCTAAGGGTGGATCCGACATACCAAGTGGTCTTATCCCAGGTGCATCGACTTGGATAATATCAGAAGTGATGTATGAAAACATGTGGCCTAACCCTGAAGATCGCAGAGATTAGATACAGTAATTTTGTGCCTTTTTTAGTGTCTCTCACCCCCTCAATTTTTTTTTCAAATCTGGGATTTTTCTGTTGTTTTTTTTGTTTTGTTTCTAATGCTCTTCTGTGTTTCATGGATATTTTGTTCACTGTAAACAATACTGTAAATCTTTTTCTGTTCTATCATACAGTGTATCTACTGTACCTCCTGCAGTAAAGAGTAAAGAAAAAATGAATTGCTTTTTATTGTAATGCTTTTGAATATGAACATGTGAACACTGTACATGTGGACATACAGTTCCCAACCAAGAAAACGGCGGATTGCATGTTTTGCATGCAAATACTGGTAAAACTGAAACAAAAGTCTGTGCAGTTTTAGTAATGTTAACAATAGCCAGTATTTTGAATCCTGCTGTACTTTGATTGACTGCATCTACCTTGTGAAGTGAAAACAAGTGTTATTCTTTGATAGAATAATTAGATTTTGAGTCAGTTTTCCAGTGTTTTTGTAAAGTTAGTGTGTGCAGATAAAGATGTGTTCTGTTTTGAAATGAAGAGTTAGTATATATTTAACAAAAGATGTTTGTGATAAGAAAATGATCCATTTGGCTAATTGTGTTTTGTAGGTGTTAGTCTGTGTTAAGAGTTTAGAAAAAGTATCTGAAGTATGGGAACGTGCTTGTTAGCGATTGAAAAAAACTGTAACCAAATCAATAAAATTTAGTATATATGACTCCAAGAATAGTGAATTTGGGTTCAAGATATCCTACATTATTTATAATTCTGATTGCTCTCTTTTGTAATGTGCATAAGGACTGTAGGTTGGTTGGTAGCCTATTTCCCCAGATTTCCACACAATAACTTAAGGAAGGCACTATGATTGTATTATACAGAATATACAGTGATTTATCATTCAAAATGTATCTTTTTTTATTTAATATTGCTATAGTCTTTTACCAATTTTGCTTCAATGTGTTTTATATGTTGTTTCCAGCTAATTTTGTGGTCTAAAATAACACTAAGAAATGTATTTTCGTAGACTCTTTCTATACTAATATTATTACAGTTTTTCTCGATTGCTTAAACACTATAACCAGGCTTTTGAACTAAAATTTCAAAACCATAACGCCATTTATGAAAAAGCACACCCATTTCATTAAACTATAAACGCTATTCCCTGTTTTGACACATGAGTCAGATTTGTTAAACTGTCACTGCAAAACTCTACACACAAATCCCTTATTTTCTCATTGCCTAGACCATGTGGTCATTTAGAAAACACTAGCATTCAATATTGTTCACTCAAGTCAGCATAGTTTCAGCTCAATTAGCACACAATTACCCAGGTGAAAACACTAAGAGTCAAAATTTAACACACATCAATCAGAACTTTCAAGTTACATAAAAGTGCCAGAGTCAGTTCATTTGAGCTTTGGAACAATGGATCCACAAAGAAATGAAGGAAGAGGTCGAGGAGGGAGAGGAAGAGGATGTGGGTGGTGAAGGAGGAGGAAGAGGACATGGTGAAGGAGGAGGAAGAGGAAGAGGACGTGGTGAAGGAGGGGGGAGAGGAAGACGACGTGGTGAAGGAGGAGGAAGAGGACATGGTGAAGGAGGAGGGAGAGGAAGAGGACGTGGTGAAGGAGGAGGAAGAGGACATGGTGAAGGAGGAGGGAGAGGAAGACGACGTGGTGAAGGAGGAGGAAGAGGACATGGTGAAGGAGGAGGGAGAGGAAGAGGACGTGGTGAAGGAGGGGGGAGAGGAAGACGATGTGGTGAAGGAGGAGGAAGAGGACATGGTGAAGGAGGAGGGAGAGGAAGAGGACGTGGTGAAGGAGGAGGAAGAGGACATGGTGAAGGAGGAGGAGGAGGAGGAGGAGGAGGAGGAGGAGGAGGAGGAGGAGGAGGAGGAGGAGGAGGAGGAGGAGGAGGAGGAGGAGGAGGAGGAGGAGGAGGAGGAGGACGACAAGCAGTCTCAGATGAAATTAGAGCCAGTTTAGTTGATCATACGAGAGAAGTGCCAATCATATGCATATTCCACATTTTATAATAAGTGTGGGGACATGCACTGGTCTTGGTCTTGACTCGGTCTCGGCCTGTCTTGGTCTTGGTCTTGACTCGGTCTCTGCCCTTCAAAGTCTTGGTCTTGTCTTGGTCTCGGTTTAGGTGGTCTTGACTACAACACTAGTGGAAAGTGTATGATCGAGAACCTTATATGCTTCTTCACCTCATCCAAGGCCATGTGTCAGTAGATGCGTGCCAGGGGTGAATCAGGCATGCAAGAGGATTTTACCCCTGCTGCCAGGCTAGGGCTAATATAGCCTGTGATGTGGATGAGATTCTCTGGCCTGACCCAGACCAAAGACGGGAGGCTGAGGCGGAATACAATTTTTTTTTTTTTTTTTTTTTTTTGTACTGTGTAGTATGATTGAATGAATAAAAATGTGCCAATGTATCCATTGGTTGTGTCTTTTGTTCATCACGTGAAAAGGTTTGTGAGGAGAGGAACCACAAGTAACATAACTTACCAGTTTTGGAAATGTTGTTTTGAATTTATTGCACCAGTGTGTTAGACTATGTTGTAGTGTGTGTGATTTTGAGGGCTTGTGTGTCTTGTCTGAGGGCAGAGTTTGGTTTTTCAGCAAGAGAGAATGGTTTTGATTGTAGAGCTTCATTTTGACCTGAAAATAGGTTGTTTGGGAAACTGGGTGAGGTGTTATGGATTTGTGTTTATAGTTTTGAGAATATGAGGCATAGTTTCAAGAAATGTGTTTAAGCAATCGAGAAAAACTGTAATTTTCAGTTTTATTTCAGGTTTAATATAATTTCCAAATAACATAATCTTTGTTTTAGCTATATTTACTGATGTAATTTATTTACATCAAACCAGCGTTTTAATTTAATAATTTCTTTTGCTATTGCATTCAAAACATGCTTATTTCCCCCCCCCCAAAAAAAATTTGTATCATCAGAAAACAAACTAAATTTTAGTATATTTGTTACTCTACAAATATCATTCATGTACATTATGAAAAGTTTTGGGGCTAGGACCTATCCCTGTGGTACTCCACAAGTTATATATCCATACATATTGATTTTTGATCACCGATTTCCACAAATTGTTTCCTGCTTCTCAAATAGCTACTTACCAATTCAGTCCAACTCCTCTGATTCCAAATCTGATCTAATTTATGTATTAAAATGTAATGATTTGTGGTATAAAATGTTTTCTTTAAATCTATAAATATTCCTAACACATATGTATTAGAATCTATACAATTTGTAATTTCTTCAATTAATTCCATTAAAGCTAAAGATGTTGATCTGTTTGTCCGGAATCCGTATTGACAGGCTGGTGGTGGTGGTGTAATGGAGTGGGGGATGTTTTCTTGGCACACTTTGGGCCCCTTTGTGCCAGTTGGGCATCGTTTAAATGCCACGGCCTACCAGAGCATTGTTTCTGACCATGTCCATCCTTTTATGACCACCATGTACCCATCCTCTGATGGATACTTCACGCAGGATAATGTACCATGTCACAAATTAGTGTGTTTCAATATAATTATTTTTCTAGGATTTTGGAGAACTGTGGCAGAGAAACAGACCTGTAATTTGTAAAAAAAAATAAAAAAAAAGGTTTATCTCCTTATATAATGATATTACTTTTTTCTCTTCTTTCATTTTTTTTTCTGGAAATGTACCAAGATCAAAAGACAAATTAGCAATATGAGTTAATGGTTCTGAAATGTCTTCAATCACTTTTTTTTTTTTACTAAACTCATATCAATATTATTCCAGTTGTCACAATTCACCAGTGTCCACACTCCACAGAAGATTTATTTTTGCAATTTCTTACAATGTCTACTAACTCCTTTCCACTGCAAAAATAGAGTTTGTATTTCTATCCCAAAGATCCACCACCACCCCTTTTGTAGTTTCTGAATCATTTAATATTTTTGCTAGATTTGGTCCCACATTCTCAATATTAAGATTTTGTTTCACCCTTAGATTCCAGCTTATTTATTCAGCTTGCAGCTTTTCGGCAAATCACAATAAAAAATGGACCCTTATGATTGGTTTTGTGGTCCAGGGTCACATTTAATGATCTATTATTTATTTATTTATTTATTTATTTATTTATTTATTTATTTATTTATTTATTTATTTATTTATTTATTTATTTATTTATTTATTTATTTATTTATTTATTTATTTATTTATTTAATATGTCTTTTTTATTTTATATATTTCATTCATTCATTCATTCATTCATTCATTCATTCATTCATTCATTCATATATTCATTCATTGCTGTATTCTGTGTAAAATTACAGAAAATTATTTTGGAAAATGACGTTATCACTTATCTGTTCACTTGTATTATTTGTATTATATATATTATATATATATAATACTCATCTCCACTACAAATAGGAAAAAGAGGCTACAATTTGCATAAGCTCACCAAAATTGGACAGTTGAAGACTGGAAAAATGTTGCCTGGTCTGATGAGTCTCGATTTCTGTTGAGATGTTCAGATGGTAGAGTCAGAATTTGGCATAAACAGAATGAGAACATGGATCCAGAATGAGAACAGAATGAGAACATGGATCCAGAATGAGAACAGAATGAGAACATGGATCATCATGCCTTGTTACCACTGTGCAGGCTGGTGGTGGTGGTATAATGGTGTGGGGGATGTTTTCTTGGCATACTTTGGGCCCCTTTGTGCCAATTGGGCATCGTTTAAATGCCACTGTTTCTGACCATGTCCATCCTTTTATGACCACCATTGTACCCATCCTCTGATGGATACTTCGCGCAGGATAATGCACCATGTCACAAAGCTCGAATGATTACAAATTGGTTTCTTGACCATGACAATATGTATATATATATGGGCTAGGGATATAATATACAGTCTGTGTATGGTAAAAAAACGTCATTGTGCTATGGAAAGTTCCCAAAAAACATGACCCTCTCTCTCTCTCTCTCTCTCTCTCTCTCTCTCTCTCTCTCTCTCTCTCTCTCTCTCTCTCTCTCTCTCTCTCTCTCTCTCTCTCTCTCTCTCTCTCTCTCTCTCTCTCTCTCTCTCTCTCTCGCGCGCGCGTGTGTGTGTGTGTGTGTGTGTGTGTGTGTGTGTGTGTGTTGAAGAGAGCAATCTCCTCTCATAACAAAGAGAACAAGTCTCCATTGTCTTTTTCGTATGGATGGGCTACAGGCTTTTATATGTGAAAGGTGTGTGTGTGTGTGTGTGTGTGTGTGTGTGTGTGTGTGTGTGTGTGTGTGTGTGTGTGTGTGTGTGTGTGTGTGTGTGTGTGTGTTCGTGGGTTCCTCACGGCAAGCTTTATTCTAGCAGCACTCAAGCTGATGAAAACAATTTTTCTCTATCCTCTCTCACTTCTCCTCTCTCTCTCACTCACTCACACACATGCAGGTATATGATGACAACATGGACAATGGTGAATGTGTGTCGAGTTTAACAGCCTGTAGCGGTAAGATAGGACGACATATCTGCTGTCCGACCCAGAACATTCCTGTAATGTAAGAATGACGTTGAACTAGGACATTCGCACATACACACACGCTCACACACAGTAAAAACTCTACATATCCGCAGTGTGTGTGTGTGTGGGAGGATATTTGGGTGTGTGAGTCTCATCCAGCCGGTGGGAGTGTGTGGGAACCTGTCACAATAATCGGAAGAGTGGTGTAACGTTACACCTAACTGCTGTGTTCACTAACACACACACGCACTCTCTTGCACAAATGCACCGTCACTCAAAACCCCAAACACACACTTTCACCCCAGACCCTTCAGGTACAGCGCCAGTGTCACATTACGGAGTCTGTGAGAAAACACTCACTAAAGCTGTTTACAGTACTGAGCTTTGGTTTACCGTGATAAAGAAATTATGCAATTACAGAAGTGTATCCAAACAATTCACTAGAATCCAGAGTCATGTACAGAATATGCAGATTTATTTTAAAGTTTAACATAACTGTTTGTTTAAATGCAGTTCAAATACATAAAGTCAAGTGCTTGAGTGCAGTTTAGGGGTTCAAACTCTTTTTCATGCTATAGAACCCACTATAATTAATGGGGAATTCTTTTAATTTAATATTTTATGATTTGTCCTGTGTAATGGACACCAGGACCAGGAAAATTAAAACAAGACTATAACCAAACCAATGTTTTATATATTACATTTTTAAATTCAGTATATAGTCTATTTTTGGAACCACTTTATATTAGGTTAACCCTGTCGCCGGTTCACCACTGTTCTTCTTTAAACCACTTTTGATCGATACTGACCACTGCAGACCGGGAACAGCCCACAAGAGCTGCAGTTTTGGAGATACTCTGACTCAATCATCTAGCCACTCAAATCCTTACACTTTGCCCATTTTTCCTCCTTCTAACACATCAACTTTGAGGACAAAAATGTTCACTTACTGCCTACCCTTAGAAAAAAATATATTGCAGTATATTGGAAAATACCATGTAATACATGTAATAGGTAATATATTCACATATATGGGATTTCATATTTATATTTTCCAATATATTGCAATATATTGAAAGTGGCAATCATTCACTGTAAAACATTTTTGTTGGTTTAACTTAAAAAAAGTAAGTAACCTGGTTGCCTTAAATGTTGAGTTTATTGAAATTAAAAATTTGAGTTGATACAATGAAGGAAATTTGTTTAATAAATAGAAATTAAAAATGTTATTGTACCTGAACCACATAAAAAAAAAAAAATTCTGACTGACTAACATCAGAAATAAAACACAAACAGTTACCCAATATGCTTACAAAATCTTTTAATAATATTTTAATAAAGGTTGTCGAATCTCAAAAAATGTTCATTGTATTAACTCAAAATTTTAATTTCAATGAACTCAAAATTTTAAGGCAACCAGGTAACTTTTTTTCTAAATAATTTTTTTACAGTGTTTGTATATTTTGCAATATATTACATGTACATATAAAATATTGTATAATACCATCGCAATTCCACGTATTTACAATATATTATAATATATTTCAAGTAATATATTAGTAAATATATTTTCCTTTAGTAAGGGTAAAGTATCCTGTTCATTCAACGAAGATTCATCAGAATTGATTCAAACAGGTAGCTGCATTTACATTTTTGTTCAATCAATTTGGTACATTTCTCCAAACTCAGGTAACTGCTCTCCAAACATTTAACACAGTGATCTGTACACTTTGTAATTGTCCTAAACAGATAGTAAATTCTCCTTCATTTCATAAAAATTACAAAGCAAAAGCATCGTTTTCTCAAAACACTGTGCACTAAATTCCCTAATGTTACCACAGCAGTTCATACAGCCAACCAAATATTTAATATATTAGGAAAAACATTTGCAGCTTTTTCATTGATCTTAACAAGCATTTTTGTACCATTTTCGAAACACAACAAACAAAACAGTTGCACAACTTATGTCCTCAGTTAACCCCAAACTGATATCTGATGAGTTAGTAATACACTCAACACAGGAAATGCAAATATCCCAATTGTTAACACAGCTATCTAAATTACAAAAACTATAAAAAAAAAAAAAAAAAAAAAAAAAAAAAAAAAAAAAAAAAAAAAAAAAAACAGAATGGGAAGAGTGTAAGAGTGAGAGGTTTTGGAGAGGATAGAGGAAAAGTAATATTGAAAAGGAGAAGAACAGTGGAAGAGGAGTGGGAGAAAAGATGGTAGAGTGGAAGGCAATGGCATTAATAATAATAAATAAGAATACATTTTATTTGTATTGCACTTTACATTTGGAACAAATCTTAAATTGCTTCAGTTAAGATCATTTAAAAATGGTAATAGTTAAAAGTCATAAGTTCTCCTAAAAAGAAATGTTTTTGTTCTCAAGAAATGTTCTTGAGAAAAGTCTCAAGAGCTTGAGGTGTCCTCAGATGGTCGGGTAGGCCATTCCAAATCTGTAGAACAGAAAGCCCGACCCATAGTGCTGAGCTTAGTCATGGGAAGATGGACGTGGTTTGAGTTTGCTGAACGGAGTGATCGAGTTGCAGTTGAACGTGTGAGTAGTTCTTTCAGATAGGAGGGATTTCAGAGCAACCCTAACAAATCAGAGCCCCCCTAACTGACCATGCCATAAATGATGGTCTTTACTTGAGAGAAGCTGGACAGAAAGTTCAGCTCAATATAAACATTGTGCCACAGTCAATGTCCCTGGACAACAAGTGCTGCAATCCACTGGTGCTGTGACACACAAAGCTGTCTTGGGGTTGCACAACACAGAAAGGCTCCTACATTTTTTAAACTCCCTCAATGAAATCTACTCTCCGCAGGGTGATCAGGAGCAAATTGAGTGAAATTCTGTCGGGTTATGGGACAATATCCAATTTCACCTTTCAGCACTGGTGCAAAGGTGGCTCGAGTATCACCCCGATTTCAGGATGATGTTCCTTCCAGCATATTCTCCTCTTCGAGATGAAAATATTGCAACCCTTACAACCAAGTAAGTCTTCTTCAAGCAATGGAAGAGACCCGCGGAGAAGTCGAGACACAAGGATGGATGCAGCATTCCCACAATGCTTGACTCATGCAAATAATATGCTTTGATGTTGATGAAATTCTTTGACCAGATGTAATAAAGAGGTAAGATCTATAAAGTTCATTGATTCAATGATTTCAATAGATTATTTATTTATTTATTTATTTATTTATTTATTTATTTATTTATTTATTTATTTATTTATTTATTTATTTATTTATTTATTTATTTATTTATTGGGAGAAAACTGCAGTGCTTCCTTATGCAGTGAATACTGAACTGTTTTGCCAACATAAGAGTGTGTTTAGTTTGCTGTGTTCATAGTTTTGAGAGCAACTACATTCATTTGGAGAAATGTGTCAAATTAATTGAGATAAACTGTAAACAATTAATTAAAAGAACAATAACCACTAATAAAAGTCATTTGTTTGTGAATAGGACAGGTAAAAATTAGAATTTTTTTTAGAAAAGATTTTTTTTAAAAATCATCCATCCATCCATCCATCCATCCATCCATCCATCCATCCATCCATCCATCCATCCATCCATCCATCCATCCATCTTAATTTAATTTAATTTAATTTAATTTAATTTAATTTAATTTAATTTAATTTAATTTAATTTAATTTAATTTAATTTAATTTAATTTAATTTAATGTAATGTAATGTAATGTAATGTAATGTAATTTAATTTAATTTAATTTAATTTAATTTAATTTAATTTTAAATTATTATTATTATTTTTTAAATCTATAGTTGTTTTATTGTAACTGAATATGGGGGTCAAATGAAGTCCAAAAAAGATGTGTGAATGTTTATCTATCTTCATAGAAGATGGGGGGCGGGGGGTGGGACGATGTGCCTGGCATATTCTTGACTTTTCCACAAAACATCATTGTTCTCTACAATACTGTAAATAGGGCTTAAAACTTTAAGAGTTCATTTTGACCGACAGCTCTATTAAATGTGTTTATATATGAGTAACTATAAACATGAGTGTTTCGGTGTGTTGTCGAGGGCAGGTGGATTATAGTCCCTACAGAAATACACACACACACACACACGCACGCACACACGCACGCACGCACGCCCGCACACACGCACACACGCACGCACTCTTTTGTGAAATGTGGGGACATCCCATAGTCGTAATGGTTTTTATACAAACTGTATTTTCCATCCCCCTACACTGCCCCGTCCCCTGCCCCTGCCCATCACAGGAAACATTCTGCATTTTTACTTTCCCATAAAAACTCATCCTGTATGATATCACATGACATCCCGGTATGAGATGTAATGTCCTCATTTTTCACCCTCTCCTTGTAATACTTATGTCATTATACACATTTGTGTCCTCATATTTCACAATATCAGGCTGGTCCTGGTCAGGCTGGTCCTATATATTCTGGCTGGTCCCCACCATGTAGGTGATTTCAGGTTTATATTACATTGTGGGAACAACACACACATTATTATGCCACCTGTGGATAACCATCTCCTTATTTGTTTGTTTATATGACCTCTGATCTCAGAAAGAGACCAAATATGATATATGTGCAGCTATAATGGTAAAAATAACTAAATTGAGTGTGTGGGGGTGTACATTTGGGGCTGTACATTTATGAAACTACTCTATTAAAGTAATGGTGCTACTGCAAGTCTCATTGATCACAAGCACACTAATAAATGCAACTGTCATTTCTCTTAGGGTTATACTTTCAATAAAACCACATAGTAGAACATTAAGTAACACACAAACACTTGATATTAGAAAATGGCTTCAAAGTTTATTGATTGAGAATTAATAATACATTCAAAAAAATCCCCCGAAAAAAAAACAGAACGTTTTGAGGCTGCCATGGCTCTCTTCCAATAAGTTTTAGGTTTGCACAATACTGGCATTTTAAATGTGAGTTAATTCAGTTCTTCTTCAATTCAAATTAGATCAATTCTAAACGCATTCCAAACTTTTCGATTGATTTCTTATCAATTTTCTTTCCAGTTTACGGTTGAGCCAAACCCGTCTGTCTCGGGTCAGATCATAAGAGATCAAAACGCTTCTATATCAGTATCAAACATTGTGACTCCTGTATTCTGTACACACACGCACATGCACACACACACACACACACGCAATGAAAATTTCATGTGATTCACTCCCACATTTAAATGCATTTGCCACTCCCAAAACTTTGCGGTGCATGTGGTGTTTGTTACCTCTACTTCTGTCCACACACCCACACAAACATTTGCATTTGCTATTGTGTAGCTTCCATCATCTCTCTGTCTAAAGCTGACTGAAGTGTGACTAAACACATTTCCATAAGTCTCATCTCTCCACCGCACGTAATCTTCCTCTGCCTCTCTGGCTTTCAGTTCACTTTAGCTTCTTTGTTTGTGAATGTTCAGTATTCATTGTCTTCAAAATATCGAGATCTTCACACAGTATGGGATCTATCAGACTTCTATGGCAGTGGTCCTCGGAGCTTTAATTGTTTACGATGGTGGAAGAGATTTGGATCAGGTAACGTTTACATAATATGCTGTCTCACTGTGCTGCAAGAATTTTCATAAAATATGCATGTTTGGTATAGATTCAAACACGGCATACACAATGGTGCACGGTGGAGGTGACGAGGGCGTGTGTGCATTACTCGACTGAGTAAAACATAGAGGTCTCTTAAATAGATAGTTCACCTTTACTCATCCCTAGTAGAAAAACAATATGACTTTCTTTTTTCTGTGATCAAATAAATCACATAAACGGAAATCATTTAAAGAATGATTCAAACTTAAAAATGTTTAAAATATCTTCTATTATAAGAAATATACTTTATAAGTAAAATATACGTTCCACAAAAGAAAACTGTGGTTTGGAACGACACATTTTTTTTTTGCGTGAACTATCCTTTAAAGCTGCACTGTGTAATTTTTGAAAAAAATGACTGCATCAAAAATCACATTCCCTCAGAAATACTCCTGCCATTCACAATACCTCATACATGATAAGTGGCTTAGGATAAATGGCTTCAAAGTGTCCTTTGGATGCGCCCTTCAGAATCTCGTCATAAGTAGTAAGTCATCCAGGTCCTTTTTGTCTACTGAATGCTGCTTATTCGGACATGCTTGTCTTTTAAACGGGCATGTTCGGGTGCAGTCAATGCCTGTTTTCAAACAGGTTTCCCAAATACGTCTTCTGTCTTAAATCTTTCAGAAAACAGGTAGCCCCACCCAAAATTGTTTGAACGTCTAAAACATTACACGCACACGCAAAACAACAACAACAACTCTTTGGCTGAACACGATTCAATGATGAACAGTAGTTCCATGTGAATGAAAGCAGTAAAACCCAATAGAATCAACCACGCACAAGTAACTAGATTCAATGGTGTTTATTTGACTTGAATGAATGCTTTTAGGTAAACTTAAATAGTTTTAGTTTAAATTAAAATTATTCAAACAATCCTACATTCTAAAAATACTGGGTTGTTTTAACCCAATTTTGGGTCAAATATGTACAAACACAACCGGTGGGTTAAAAATATTATTTTAAATGTAACCCAATGGCTGGGTTTGTCCATATTTGAAACACATTTGGATTAAAACAACAGCATTTTTTTATTTTTTTATTTCTTTTATATATATTATACAGAGGCTTTACTTATACTACAGGCCTATTTCATTTATGTATCAGGAAAAAGTGAAGTTCAGCTTTAAGAAAGCTCTGAAGATGGAATGATGGAAAGGATGATAATAACAACAATGAATCAAATGACACTTGGTTTAACTCACTCATGTTTTGGAAGCACATAGGCTGTTCTGGACTGTGTTGGATGTTGATCCTTACACAGAGGACAGATGGATCCTCGTACAACACAGCCTGTCACTTAACAGCAAGATTAACTAATAATCTACCTGCAAACAATCCCAAACCCAAGTTTAAAGAGATTAAACTAAATCATACCTCTCTATCAAACCCGGATAAAAGAAATGAAAATAGCGATGAATGGAGAAACTAAAGAGGTTAAACATTTACGATGAGAAGAAAAAGAAATCCATGGCCGTACAGAGCCAGACAAACATACATTTTTGCCCACAAAACACACACCAGTTATGATGTCTGAGAAAGAACCACTCAAGACTATCATTCACATACATTCAACGAAATAAAGACTTTATTTTAGTGTCATTGTTACCTATGTAAACTTACATAGTTACTATAATAACTATAAACTATGCATAATTACACTAAACCAAACCCTAATTCTAACCCTGTAATGAGTTGATGTAGTTACATAATAATAACCAGTACTTAAATGTATAATTACAGTGTAACAAATGTAACCAAACTTTTTTTTTTTTTTAGACTTCCTTCTTCCCAATTAAGTTTTAGGCTGGCATGGCATTTGCGTATTGTTAAACTGATCATTATAACCTTAAATTTATTTTTAACAGTATTTTTTTTTTTTTTAGCATTATTAATGTACTTATATAGTTTTTGGTCAGTTTTCATTTTAATATAAGTTTTAGTGATTTTGTTATGTTCTTTTGTCCTTTTTAGTACTTTAACTTAAACATTATTTGCCTGTATTTCAATCAGAAAGATATTTATTATATTGTTTTAGTTTAAGTTAAGAGTAGCAACACGTGTAAAGTGAGTCACAAATCCTCCTTTTTCGTAGCTATAGGCGATTTTAGCTGAGAGCATGCACAAACACACACTGTAAAAAAATTAAAATAATGGCAATTGAAATGATCACACCTAAATTTTTCAGTTTGCTGAATTGAAATTCTGTGAATTTATACATTTTAATGCACAGAAATTCAATTCGGCCTACTAAAATTTTTAGATGTGATCAGTCACTTGAAAATTTTCAATTGAAGACTGGATTTTTTTTTTTACAGTGCACATTTTAAGAAATGATACCAGCTTGGGACTTTTTCATACTGTTTTCATGAATTGATACATGATTCTAATCTTTCTGTTTGTCTTCAGGGCATTTGTTTTCACCTTTGTCTTCCTCTAAAAAAAAAAAAAATACAAAAAAAATTGGGGTAAAATCTTCATACAGGTTAACAGCATTCGTTCTATCTGTCAGCATCTGTTTTAGGTGACATCAAAGATTAGATGTGTGGATGTGCCTTATGGTTGCACTCACAGCACACAAAAACAAAACTGACATGTTTATAGGCCGGAGAAATCGACACAGCAACAGAGATCAGAACAAAGGACCCTGGGAAAGTTCAGAGGTCACTGACAGCTGTCACCTCTCACATTAACACCTCAAGATGTGAGGAAGATTCTGATCGGACACGGTGGTCCCCTGGGGAACAGGTACAGGAAGAAAGTCTGTCATCAGATGGGTCAACTGTACAACAGAGACAAGCCTAAAGACGGCGATGGGACGTCCGACTCATTTCAAATTGGTTATGTGTCAAGGAACCTGTTCACGAAATGCTTTCGTGTCATTTCCAAGATCTATTCATTAAAATCACCTTTTTTTTCCTGATTTATCATCCACAAAATGACAGCCTGTCTAACAGCTTCAGAATCTGTAATGCACTTTAAAGCACATTAAAACACACACACACACACACACACACACACACACACTGGGTCAAAATGCCCCCTTTTCAGACAGGAAATGACAGAAACCTGTTCTGATGGGGAAATGTAAAATATATGTCAATCAATTTGACAAGCCTGTGACAGAATGCAAATGAAAAAGGCTGTCCTGACATTCTTGTGTGTGTGTGTGTGTGTGTGTGTGTGTGTGTGGTGCACTTGGGCCTTTTGTAAAACCCTTACCAAGCTGAGTCAGTGTTTGTAATTGTGTTTGTGTTTAAATTGATATTGAGCGAAATGTTCTCTTGCAGAGACTCAAACAACATGATGCGCAGCTTTCAGTATCTAACCTCATCACAAGACAAAAAGAAAGATAAAGCTTTTGAGGTGAGAGAGAGAGGGAGAGAGAGAGAGAGAGAGAGAGAGAGAGAGAGAGAGAGAGAGAGAGAGAGAGAGAGAGAGAGAGAGAGAGAGAGAGAGAGAGAGAGAGAGAGAGAACAGAGAGGTTAATGATTAAAAAACACATTGGGACTCAAAGAAGCTGACAGAAGCAAAAATGGACAGGCGCTGGAAAATAAGTGAACATGAAGAAGCAAATTGAACAGAAAATGTTCAATCTTCCCCTCATTCTCTCTCTCTCT
The DNA here is from genome assembly GCF_024679245.1 of Pseudorasbora parva. NCBI lineage: Eukaryota > Metazoa > Chordata > Actinopteri > Cypriniformes > Gobionidae > Pseudorasbora > Pseudorasbora parva. The sequence continues at coordinate 30,387,844 of NC_090176.1, forward strand.
CTCTCTCTCTCTCTCTCTCTCTCTCTCTCTCTCTCTCTCTCTCTCTCTCTCTCTCTCTCTCTCTCTCTCTCTGTCTCTCTCTATCTCTCTCTCTCTCTCTCTCTCTCCCTCTCTTTATTGATCTTTTTCTTTTGACTGATGAAGTCAAGCAGAGATGATAAACAGATGCTGATGGTTTTCTCTGTTAGCACAGCTCCGACACACTGCGATGCTAACACACTTTACACAGCAGAATAAGAACTCTGACGGAGCGTTTGATGGAGAGAAACGAGTAAAGATGCGTATTAGGAGTGTGCAAAAAGTCAGATCTTTCTGGGAACTGGACTTTTGAACATCTCTCTGATATTCTCAGTGATGAGAGTCCTCAACATTTGGTCACACCGAATTAAATGATATTTTTTTTAATCAGATTTGAGCTAAGAAATTGGATATTCATAACAGATTTAAAGCAGATTAAAGCAGAAAGGAGCTGTACTGCATTATCAAGATGGCCGGCAAACTGTCTTAGGGCCCTAATATACTTATGGTGACATTCTTATTTGTTCTTCGCTTAGGAGTAAAAAAAAAAAAGAGAGATCAGTGTTTAGATGAATATGTATGCACAAGCTGTCCAATTCAACACTCGAGTGAAGACAAGTCAAATATTGCTTTAAAGCAAGCTTTACTGTATTAAATGTGCAAAACAGTGTCAATGTCTCTTTCAGTAAGAATTACAACTATAAAGATGCCTACCAGTGTGTACATTTTTACTTGTGTCTGACCTCGACAGACTGAACAGAAGAACACATCAGATAAGGCGGAGGAGCCCCATAGCCAACCTATTGTGTAAATGCCACAGACTAATGCAGTTTTAATCCTCTATGGGACTAATTATGAAATCACAGCTAGAAAAAAACAACAACAACTTTATGTTGTACATATATTTAAGGTTAAAATCATTTGCGAAAAGGACTTTTCTACATCTGCGCTTTTTTTCAAGGGTGTCATCATTTATAAGTAATGTGTGCTATTCAAGGAATTTATTTATTTATTTATTTATTGGCAACTCACATTAGAAAATGTCAAAAACTAGATTGCAAACTGGCATAGGATACCCAAATGCCTGTCTTCCAAAACGATCTGACTTCTTCATCTCTGCCATCACTCTCGCTGTATTTATCCTCCTTGATCTTCAACTTCTTCCTTTTTCTACCACAAAGTTATTTTATGATGCACTGCTGTTACTATAATAAATACTTTCTGGAAAAGGTACAGCTTTTCCTCCCTGTCTTCTAAACTTACTATAATCAACCTAAAACGCAAACAAAAAGGCTATTATGCTGCCTGCCAGTGATGAAAAATAGTGCCAACAACACAGAAAATATATATCCCTGTTATTACTTTGTCATTTATGCATAGCTCACAGATTTTTTACTCACAGTTATTGATTACAAAATGTGCATTAATGACCCAAAACTTTAAAAAACACATCTGGATGTACAATAATTATATATAGTATAATATAGGCTACTGTATTAATGCAATTTATATGTAAAATGAACTCACAATGAAGCCTTGAAAGCATGCGACCCAACATCTGACATACAGTCAATGGTCACCTGCAACTTCTCAACTTCACTTCCCAGCATCCTCCTTGACTTTCACTTGCGTGCACTTCATAGGCCCTGTCCCAAATGGCACTCTAAACCCTCACAGTCTTCTACTGAGTCCGCACTTTTATGATGTAATGCCGCTTTGACTGCAGGGAATAAGTCTGCTGCGTAACCAGTGCAGACTCGGCAGAAGGGCGTATCGAGGGCGCATAATGGCCGCATAGGGGGCGCTCCCGAGTACCCTTCTGAGACCTAAAATGACGAATGGACTTAACGGACACGCGCACACAGCGGCCATTGTAAGTCCACATGAAGCTTGCCATTTTGGGGCAGGGCCATAATCATGCACACTTGCACCTCATCTGCACCCTCATTAGTTCACTGCACACACCTCACCTCAGTTAGGGGTCCGATCACGTTCATGCTACGTGGACTACCGACCTATTACTCCAGCAATTTCTCCTGTATCCTAATCTCAAGCATTTACCTCCTTCATTCTCTAGGTTATCTGTCTAGTTGTATGCATCCAACCTGGTTTCCTGCACTTGTAAGAAAAATAAATTTATAAGTTAAATGGGATATTACGTTTGATTTTTTTGAAAATACTGAATTTAGCTACACTATCCCATAAACAAGTTGTAAAGAGGTAAATAAACTACAAACTATGAGAGAGAAACAGCAAAATAAGGGTTATAAAAGCAAAACAGTACATGGTGTTTCATTCCCAAACCTGGAATTTTCTTAAGATCCCCAAATTACCAAGCACACCCCAATCTGTACGTTTAACTCACACACGCACCTTGCATTTTTGCTGTTTCACAGTTTAAAACAAAGAACAAGGTGAGATGGAACAACAACAGCAACACCAACATCAACTCTTAATGTCCAATACTACTACTGGAGCAACAATAATAGATAATAGATGCCTGGGTTGGGTTCTAGGTTGGCACCATGTAGGCACACAAGCACTTGTGATAAAGTTTAAATACATTTTTTTCCAGACTCATAACTAGCACAGAAAAAGATGAAACTTTCTAGTGTGCATGTGTCAAACACCTGTGTTCTCATATCAAATGGAGTTTGAAAGGTTAGCGTGTTCGTCTAGCGTTCATGTCAAAACTGAAGTATACCTTTTTGGGCTTTCCTTGTCTTACAGGAATTCTGGAGGAAGAAAAAGGGAGAGCTCATGCTCTTTGATTTAGTTGTTGAATGTTGTTGACACGAAAGCTGCGTCAGACTTAATGATGATGAAAGGAACCTTTCTACTTCAGACCATGTGCTGCTCAGCATTCCAGCACTTATACACACACACAGACACAAACACACACACACACACACACACACACACACACACACACACACACACACACACACACACACACACACACACACACACACAGACACAGGTTTCCAAGTTCCCTTTCGGGGAACTCGAGCTGCGTCGAAACGCTGTGAGAACGCCTCTGCGTTAATGCGTCGTGAAGCGCCTGTAGAACCATTCCATCGGGAGATCGATCGTCGCCGACGTGATGACGTCGCCGACGTGATGACGTCATCAACCGGAGACTATAAAAGGTCCGCGAACACAAACAGGAACTAGCTTCTGAGCCTTCAGCAAGCGATCTGTGTGAACCTGTCTGTCTATTTGGTGTTTTTGTCTGTCTATATCCAGAGATTTTCCACCCTTTTGTTAAATATTGCAGTATATATTAACAAAGAAAGAGAAAATAAAATAGATAGAGTAAAATGGCGAGTGAAAGCAGCTTTAAGAGGTGTGTTCATCCCTGCCCACGCTACATCACGAGCGGGGATACACACTCTCTTTGTGTAGCCTGCTTGGGAGCGCAGCATGCCCAGGCAGCCCTCGAGGGGGCTGCTTGCGAGCACTGTGAGCGTATGCCACTGAGAACGCTGCGCTCCCGCCGGGCACTCTTCGAGGAGGGTGCCTCGGCTCGTGTTCCCCGCGGCTCTGGTCCCGCTGCTGCCGAGGCAGAGCGGTGGCTTCAGTCGTGGGGTTCACACATGGACTTTACAGAGGGGTTTGAGACGGGCCCAGCCTTATCTCAGCCCTCACCTGTATCGTCCAGTGTCTCGTCTCGGGGTTTGGAAGCCCGCTCTGCGGTCTCTTCCTCCCTGGGCGGGGCACCGGTGCTCCAACTATCCAGCTCTGAGGAGGTGGACGTTGAGAGCATCGCGACTGAAGACTCGCCACTTCAGTCACCCGCTAGTGAGTTGAGGTTCTCACGAGAGCTGTGGCCAGGTTAAATATAAAAATAAGGAATGACTGGCTGGCTGAAATATCTGAATCCCATCGAAATCAGAGAAAACGAAATTAGATGAGCGATTCCTGCCCTCTCGTGCAAAGCATCAACGTCCTGCCATTCTTCCCTGACCTGCACACCGAGGTGTCTAGGTCATGGAGGAAACCGGTATCATATAGAGTGTTCAGCCCACATACATCTGCATATAGTAATATATTTGGGCTGAGACACTATGGTTATGGGGCGATGCCGAAGATCGAAGAGACGCTTGCGAGCTATCTCTCGCCTTCAGCTGCATCGTCCCTGGCATTTCCCCTCCGAAGGAAATCGGTGCTTACCTCAGCACACGGTACCCGTCTTCCTTCGGTGCCCACAGGGGGCCGCGCTGCTAACCCCGCCGCAATGTCAGGGCGCAGAGGGTCTCCGCGGGCCACCTGAGGGTGGTCCGCCCCCTCCTCGGAGGGCATGGGAGCAGTCAGGTCAGGTGTTCCCTGCCGGTTCGCCGTTTCAGGGCACTGCACTCGCTGCTCAAATTACACCAGAGGCCAGCCTCGAGAGGCTGGTTCCCTTAGTTTCCCCTCCGTGGGAAGACGGTGCTTACCTCAGCATACGGTACCCGTCTTCCTTCGGTACCCTCAAGTGGCCGCGCTGCCAACCCCGCCGCAATGTCGGGGCGCAGAGGGTCTCCGCGGGCCACCTTAGGGTGGTCCGCCCCCTCCTCGGAGGGCAGGGGAAACAAAAGGACGCTGAGGGTAGTCCCCTCCGAAGGGAAACGGTGTTTACCTCTGCCTACGGTACCCGTTGTCCTGCAGCGCCCTCTGGGGGCCGCGCTGCCAACCCCGCCGCAATGCCGGGGCGCAGACGGTCCCCGCGGGCCACTCGAGGGTGGTCCGCTCCCCCTTCGGGGGGCTCCCGAGCAGTCAAGTCAGTCGTTCCCTGCCGGTCCGCCGCTTCAGGGCACTGTGCTTGTTGCTCAAAATACACCAGAGGCCAGCCTCGAGAGGCTGGTTCCCTTAGTAGATTTTCTAGACGAGTGGAAACGTCTATCAAATATTTCTCAGTGGGTCCTGCAGATAATAGAAAAGGGGTACGCCATTCAGTTCAGAAGTCGGCCACCTCCTTTCTGCGGTGTCCTACCTACAGAGGTGGGCCCGGAGCAGGCTCTGGTAATGGCACAGGAAGTAGAGACACTCCTGCAAAAAGGGGCTATAGAGAGGGTTCCCCCTCCCAGCAGGGAGTCTGGCTTTTACAGCCGTTACTTCATCGTGCCGAAGAAGGATGGGGGCTTACGCCCGATATTAGATCTGCGGCTATTGAATCGCTCGGTGGCCAAGCTCAAATTCAAGATGCTTACACTCAGACAGATTGTAGCGCAGGTCAAATCGGAGGATTGGTTTGTCACCATAGACCTCAAAGATGCGTATTTTCATGTCTCCATCCTTCCACATCACAGGAAGTTCCTGAGGTTTGCCTTCGGGGGAGAGGCATACCAATATCGTGTACTTCTCTTCGGTCTAGCACTGTCACCCCGCACGTTCACCAAGTGTGTGGATGCAGCTCTGGCGCCGCTGCGTCTACAGGGCATCCGCATACTGAACTATATCGACGACTGGCTGATTCTAGCGAATACAGAGCAGATGGCGGTTCAGCATCGAGATGCTGTTCTTGCCCACATGTCGAAGCTGGGGTTGAGGCTGAACGCCAAGAAGAGTGTGCTTTCTCCGGCTCAGAGAACCACTTTTCTAGGTGTGAACTGGGATTCGGTAATTATGCGGGCGCAATTATCGCCAACACGCATAGCATCGGTCCTGGCAGCCGTCAGAGAACAGAAGCTAGGCCGGGCCGTCACTGTGAAACAGTTCCAGAAACTGTTAGGTCTCATGGCAGCAGCGTCCAACGTGATACCTTTTGGCCTACTGTACATGAGGCCACTGCAGTGGTGGCTCAAAACGAAGGGGTTCTCCCCGAGGGGAAATCCGCTCAGCCCGATCAAAGTCACGCGGCGATGCCTACGTGCTCTGGTCATGTGGAAAAACCCGGGGTTTTTATCTCAGGGTCCCGTGTTGGGGGCTCATGTTCGTCGCGTAACGCTAACGACAGACGCCTCTCTCACGGGCTGGGGGGCGACCATGAGTGGTCGCTCGTCCCAGGGTCTATGGCAGGAACATCAGCGGCACTGGCACATAAATCGGCTAGAGATGCTCGCAGTGTTTCTTGCATTGAAACAGTTCCTGCCCGACCTCAGGGGCCACCATGTGTTAGTCAGGACAGACAACACGTCGGTGGTCGCCTACATAAATCACCAGGGGGGTCTGAGGTCCCGTCCTTTGGACAAATTGGCACATCGGATCCTCCTGTGGGCCCAGGGGAAATTGCTGTCAATCAGGGCAGTATATATCCCCGGGGTCCTAAATCAGGAAGCAGACAGCCTGTCGAGACAGGGGCCGAGGCCCGGGGAATGGAGACTCCACCCAGAGGTGGTGGAGCTCCTATGGAAGGTTTATGGGAAAGCGGAAATAGACCTATTTGCTTCGGCGGAGAATTCCCACTGCCCGCAGTGGTTTTCTCTGACCCATCCAGCCCCGCTGGGGCTGGATGCCATGGTACAGGAGTGGCCGAGGCTACCTCTGTACGCCTTCCCCCCGATTGTCCTGCTTCCAGGAGTTCTGGAGAGGGTACGCCGGGACGGGGCCCAGGTACTTCTAGTGGTTCCGTACTGGCCGACCCGAGTATGGTTTTCGGACCTGATATCTCTCCTGGAAGGCTCTCCGATGGAGATTCCGACCAGGAGGGATCTACTCTCTCAGGCGGGCGGGAGATTCCTGCACCCACGCCCGGAGATGTGGAAACTGTGGGCCTGGCCTCTGAGGGGGCTAGGCTCATAGAGGAAGGTCTCTCGGCCGAGGTCGTAGAGACCATCCTTCACTCCAGAGCTCCGTCCACGAGGAAACTGTACGCTCTGAAATGGAAACTTTTCTCAGCATGGTGCAGAGAACGCCAGTGGGACCCAGTTAACTGCCCGGTTGGTACAGTGCTGGAGTTTCTGCAGGCAAGGTTCTCGGCAGGGTTGACCCCCTCCACAATAAAGGTGTACGTGGCGGCCTTGGGTGCCTTCCACGTCCCTTTCGGTGGAGTGTCTTTGGGAAGACACCCTCTGATTACACGTTTCCTCCGTGGCACTTTAAGGTTGAGGCCTGTGATGCACTCGAGGGTCCCAGCATGGGACTTAGCCATTGTTTTACGGGGCTTGTCCGAGCCTCCATTCGAACCCTTGGAGGAGGTTTCGGATAAGTTCCTTACCCTCAAGACGGTATTTTTGTGGGCTATTTCATCTCTAAAGAGAATAGGAGATATTCAGTCCCTGTCTGTAGGGCCCTCATGTTTAGAGTTTGCGCCTGGGATGGTGAAAGCATTTCTGCATCCCAGGCCGGGTTATGTCCCCAAGGTTCCTACGAGCCCACGGGGCCCCATCACTCTTCAGGCATTCTGTCCTCCTCCTTTCACGACGTCAGACCAGGAAGATTGAATCTGCTGTGCCCTGTCAGGGCGTTAGATACTTATGTCCACAGAGCTGCCCTGTGGAGGAAAACTGATCAGCTGTTTGTCTGTTTCGGGCCCCCTAAGAAGGGGCCCCAGTATCTAAGCAGAGGATGAGCAAGTGGGTGGTCGAGGCCATCTCACTTGCTTATGAAGCGGCCGGGCAGCCGTCTCCACTGGCTGTCCGGGCGCATTCAACCAGGGGTATGGCTGCTTCAAAAGCACTTTTGTCGGGGGCTTCCCTCCACGATATTTGTAACGCGGCCGGATGGTCGTCTCCTTTAACCTTCGTCAGGTTCTATGAAGTAGACCTGGCATCTACAGTTGGGGCACAGGTACTCTCGTAACTGTGTGCGCTTCGGCTTCACACATACGAGACACTTGGTCCTATGGCGATGTGGGTATAAGCGTTCTCACAGCGTTTCGACGCAGCTCGAGTTCCCCGAAAGGGAACGTCTCAGGTTACGTATGTAACCCTAGTTCCCTGAGGGAACGAGACGCTGCGTCGCCCTGCCATACTCCCGGCGTGCCCGTGATCACTTACTTCAGGCTTTATCAGAAGCTAGTTCCTGTTTGTGTTCGCGGACCTTTTATAGTCTCCGGTTGATGACGTCATCACGTCGGCGACGTCATCACGTCGGCGACGATCGATCTCCCGATGGAATGGTTCTACAGGCGCTTCACGACGCATTAACGCAGAGGCGTTCTCACAGCGTTTCGACGCAGCGTCTCGTTCCCTCAGGGAACTAGGGTTACATACGTAACCTGAGACGTTTTATGGGGACTTTCCAAAGACATAATGATTTTATACTGTACAAACTGTGTAGTATATCCCCTAAACACAGCCCTAAACCCATTACAGAAAACGTTTTGCAGTTTTACATTTTCATTTTTTTTATTTTTATATATAACTATGATTCATATAAGCTGTTTTCCTCATGGGGTCCAAGAAATGTCCACACAAGGCCAAAATTGACTGATATTGCTATCCTTGTGGGGACATTTGGTCCCCATAACATAGGGAATAACACACAAACACACACGCACGCACGCACACACACACACACACACAGTCCATTGCTTTTAACACTTGTTCAGAAAGACTGTGCACATTTATTTTTGTATATTTTTCAGAAGAGACAATGTGAATACACTGTAAGCTACTTTGGATAAAAGCAGCTGCCATGTATACAGTATATATGTAAACGAACATCTGAATCAGGATATCTTCAGTGCTTGTGTGGGATCTGTCAGTGTTAGAGGTCTTCTACACATCTCAACTACCAAGTGTACAAAATCAAAATGCATTTTTATATAGTCCATCAGCTGTATCAAAATGGCTCCTGCAGGTTTGAATGTGAAACCACAGCAGAACAAATTTGTCAATAGGATACAGGCCTCAGGATTAGGGAACTGATTTCTCAAATGGCTAAACCAGAACACAGCGAAGTTTTGTCAATTAGTAAATGGAGTAAAAATGGAGTTAGAGGAGGTCTGATCGATCATACCCCCGTTCCCTGAACATACACACAAAATCCTCCAGACCAGGAAAACAGAACTAATTTGAGCTGCCTAGAACTTCAGAAAATTATTTTTGCAGAAACAAGGGACTGCAGCAATAAGAGCAGGACAGTACAGTGAGATACACTGCCAATATAGTGAGGCATTTGAGGCAAGAGGAAATGAAAAGGCTGAACCATCAAAACAGTAAATTAAAGGACAAAGAAAGGGCTATGTGTCGCTTTTCAAGCCACTAAATATCAAATGACTTAATGATCAGTCATTAGGGACCCTCGTCAGGGAAATATATACCTTTTTTCTGTCAGGATCATCTCAACAATGGGCTCATCAGATAACGCCGAACTCACTTCATGTCTGAACATCAACACCTCCAGAATCTCAGTGGAATCAATAATCACATTTTCATAATCCATAATACAGTGTTTCCCCACCGATCCCAGATCTCATCAGTATCTCATTATAACGTCTCCATTGTCTCGTTGGAGAGCCGAGCGGCGTCTCGCTTGTACCATCTCAACTGAAAATATCAGAGACTCCCTGATGGCTCAAAGAGTGTTTTGTGCATGCCTAGAACTGTGTTATTCTATTGAGCAGTGTCATTGCTTGAAACCAATTACTCTAGATGCTCAGCGACATGCAGATGAAGTGTGGGAATCATTGAAAAAGCCAAAGGAGCAGAGAGGGATGGAGAAATAAGCCATCACTTAGGTTTTGGAGAGAGATAAAACAGATTGAGAGAGAAAAAGCAAAAGAGAGATGTCAGACTATGTTCAGAATAAAATGCTAGCATTACTGTACACTGCCTACATCATGAAACGACAGATTAGTATGTTTACATGTTTATTTTGGTACGTTGTAATTTTGTGTGAAAATGTGAAGCTATTAATAAATCTACAATAATTCTGAGGTGAGGTTAATTAGCAAAGCTGTATTTAAGTGTGCTTTCACATCTCTAGTTTGGTTAATTTGGTCCGAACCAAGGGCAAACAATTATACATTGTTGCATTTTTCAGCTTTTTTGGTTCCTTTTCACACCACACTGATTGCTTTGGTCCGAACCAGTTGAAACGAACCAAAACGCAGGCACGTGACAACATCCACATCACTCATTGGCCATGGCGTATTTCCTAAACTGCTTTTCGATTGGTCAGAATTTACGTGTGGAAAAATTCCAACAGAAGAGGCAAAGCCAGCAAACTATAATAACACTATGGAGAGACGACTGCGCGGGAGTTTTGTCCCTGGCCATAATCTACTACACTGTGTGTATTTACCACAGTATGCAAACAAAACATTTCTATAATGAAGCGCGGATGCGACGTGAAAACAACATTCTAATGCTCTGCAGACAGCGACCGCGCATCGCTCGACACTTCAAGCGAAGGCATGCATTAATTATTTATTAATTATTGTCACTTAACTGACATGCTCATCTTTCCGAAAATATTTCCAACGATCTATCAGGTAATAATGTCATGCACACAATATCAGCGCAGCTGACTACGGCAGCTGGTTTAGTCCAAAAATGACCAGTACTTTTGCAGTTGGTTCTGTTCGAGGTCGGATCATGTTCTCACTACAAACGAACCGCTCCAGAGTTCGTTTGAAAGCGTATTGAGACCACCTACAGATAAGATTTTGTTGGTCCCCCTTTTGCTGCCAAAACAGCCCTGACCCCTCAAGGTATGGCCTCCACGAAACCCCTGAAGGTGTGCTGTGGTATCTGGTACCAAGACGTTAGCAGCAGATCCTTTAAGTCCTGTAAGCTGTGAAGTGAGGCCTCCATGGATCAGACTTGTTTGTTTAGCACATTCCACAGATGCTCGATTGGATTGAGATCTGGGGGATTTGGAGGCCAAGACATCACCTCAAAACTGTGGTCCTCAAACCATTCCTGAACAATTTTTGCTTTGTGGCAACTTTGTGGCAAGACACATTATCTTGCTGAAAGAGGCCACAGCCACCAGGGAATGTTTCCATGAACGTGTGTACATGGTCTGCAACAATGCTTAGGTAAGTGGTGAGTGTCAAAGGAACATCCAAGTGGATGGCAGGATCCAAGGTTTCCCAGCAGAATATTTCCCAATGCATCACACTGCCTCCACGGCTTGCCTTCTTCCCAAAGTGCATCCTGATGCCATGTGTTCCCCAGGTAAGTGACCCACACGCACCCAGCCATCCAAGTGATGTAAAAGAAAACATGCTTAATCATACCAGTTTTGATGCTCACATGCCAACTGTTGGCACTTTTGACAGTGAACAGAGGTCATCATGGGCACCCTGACTGGTCTGAGGCTATGTAGCCCCATACGGCACAAACTGTGATGCACTGTGTGTTCTGACACCTTTCTATCAGAACCAGCATTAACTTGAGAAATTTGTGCTACAGTAGCTTGTCTGTTTGATTGGATCACATGGGCCAGCCTTGTTCCCCACGTGCATCATATCTGGAAAATACAAATAGGAAAAAGAGGCTACAATTTGCACAAGCTCACCAAAATTGGACAGTTGAAGACTGGAAAAATGTTACCTGGTCTGATGAGTCTGGATTTCTGTTGAGACATTCAGATGGTAGAGTCAGAATTTGGCGTAAACAGAATGAGAACATGAATCCATCATGCCTTGTTACCACTGGGTAGGCTGGTGGTGGTGGTGTTATGGTGTGGGGGATGTTTTCTTGGCACACTTTAGGCCTCTTAGGGCATAGTTTAAATGCCGCGGCCTACCTGAGCATTTTTTCTGACCATATCCATCCCTTTATGACCTCCACGTACCCATACTCTTATGGCTACTTCCAGCAGGATAATGCACTATGTCACGAAGCTCGAATCATTTCAAATAGTTTCTTGAACATGACCATGAGTTCACTGTACTAAAATGGCCCCCACAGTCACCAGATCAGATTTAAAAAAAATATATATATATATTAATTGATTTATATACACACTCACCTAAAGGATTATTAGACTAGTTAGCTGCGCTGACATTGTGTGCATGACATTATTACCTGATAGATCGTTGGAAATATTTTCAGAAAAAATGCTCAGGTAGGCCGCGGCATTTAAACTATGCCCAAAAGAGGCCTAAAGTGTGCCAAGAAGACATCCCCCACACCATTACACCACCACCACCAGCTTGCACAGTAGTAACAAGGCATGATGGATTCATGCTCTCATTCTATTTACGCCATACATATATATATATATATATATATATATATATATATATATATATATATATATATATATATATATATATATATATATATATATATATATATATATATATATATATATTAGGGCCGGGACTTTAACGCGTTAATTAAGATTAATGAATTATGTGACATTAACGCGTTAATTAATTACGCAAAAAAAAAATTAACCACACTTATTTTTGCACCGCGGAACGTTTTTCAATGAATGAGTTTCGACGGACCGATTATACTGGAACACCAACTAGTGCTCTGGAGTCACGACAACAACAAACCATGAGTGAACATGAACGAAGAAGCTGATGAGACCGCTTTGCTTGGCCGTGATGGGAAATTTTGTTTTAAAAAACGAAAGAATGGAAGCGTCGTCAAGAGCATGGTTGTGTGCAAGCTATACAACAAGGAATTTGCGTATCACCGCAGCACATCGAGCCTTAAATATCACAAATATGCTTTTGCTACACTTAATGGCAAACATTGCACTGCTAGACACACATGTGTGTGTGTGTGTGTGCGTGTGCGTGTGTGTGTGTGTGTGCGCGTGTGTGTGTATGTGTGTGTGTGTGTGTGTGTGTGTGTGTGTGTGTGTGTGTGTGTGTGTGTATGAAATGTTCAGTTGCAAAAGCCTCTATAAAAAACACTTAGGTCAAAAATGAGATGACGATACTAAGTGAATGCTCTCCGCATAGAGTAAACCCACTTAATCCCAGCCCTAGTCCATTCAGAAGTACTGATACTTAGTTAGAAACCTATACATAGGAACCTGACAAAAATTGGGTGAACTGATGTGATCTTAACATAGTCATCATGAAGGAATGGCAGAGGCCATATGGCTGAATTAAATGCGACAGATGAGAGTGTCTGTGATTTCAGAGAGAGCGGAGGGCAAGAGTTGGAGAGAATAATACTCAAGAGAAGAGAACAGACCTTCAAGACATTAAGAGGCAGGAAACAGCCTCACTCTGTCCTGTCAGGATCTGAAGAGCCTGACCCTTAAAGTGACTCTTTAAAACACCACCCCTCAGACACTCTACTGTTTGACCCATTTCAAGAAGTCATGAAGTCATGACGGTGTAAACAAACTACAGAAATAAAAGATTATCACACACACACACACACACACACACACACACACACACACACACACACATTAGTACAGGTGTCAGCTCACTCTGGATGCGTTTCATAGCCTTTATCCTCCAAAACTGTCTTGTGAAGTCGACTTAATAGGGGAATTCAGCCATTTTAAGAGATACTTTTATAGGTTCTACACTATAGGTCCTATACATGTTCAGTCCAAAAGCCACTTCACACAGCATGAGGAACACGTTTTCATTGACATCAGTTCACAGGAAATGAATAAAGAAATAGAAAGTGTACAAAATGCGATCATAATGCGATCATAATCAGGACCACAGGGATAGGGCCTACACATAGCAGTTATGAAAGACACATTACATAATATAATTTAACAAAATTATATTAATTTTGATATTAAGCACCACAACACTCATTTATCGGTATTGTAGTTTTAAGGATTTAGAGACTGACAAAGTAAATATAATAGATATTGTAAATATACAATATTCAATTTTTATTATAAATAATATATTATATATTAATATACATGGAGGTATTCAATCATTCAGTACATGTGTGTGAGCAGTAAACACACCCTCTGAAGAGCAACACTGCTTCTGTCCCACTCTTTCCTGATTTTTATATTCCAATCATACACAAACACTCAGTATCCACGTGGGCCGGCACTACATTCAACCTAAAAAGCCTATTTGATCAGTCTACACACATTTCTCATCTAGGATGTATTTCCCCCCGTTTTTTTTTTTAATCTTCAAAAATAACCTTTGTGCATTTTAACTCTTCGGATTTTGTGTTTCAGCTCCGAAAATGTAAATCAGAGACTCTACAGAGCTGTGTATGTTTAACTTCGCTCTTTGCTGCATACGCATGTACACACACACAACAAACAACCACTAAGAACACAGCAGTGATACACAAAGAGCCTGCTGGAAGTAACCTATGCAGCCAGCATGTTAATGTCATCCAGCGTTAAGGAGTCGTGTACGTGGTGTGTGTGTGTTGGTAAGTGTGTGTGTGTGTGTGTTTGCTCCTCAGCGTCATGACAAACAGAGGGCAGAAAGCCGCCCAGTGGCCATGTTAGATGTGCTGTTCTCCTTAGATTCTGTGAATACCTGCCGATTGCTCTCTACGACGCTAATAAACATTTGGGCTTGTACCCTTGTTAATATTTATGCTGCCATTAAACATTAATGCACAGAGTCAACATTATGACAGAAGCTCCAATCAAATTCAACTTACTTAATTTTTTCTCATAAAGTAGCTATTTGTTCCACTGCTGCCTCGTTATTCTGTGATTTACAGTCCACAAACATGATGCAGAGAGGTTTCTGTGTGGGTTTTTTGGTCTATTTATGGAAATCTGCCTGCACATTCATGAAATGTGTGTGTGTGTGTGTATAATAATGATGTTTCATTTATCTTTCCCTCTATGACAGCAGTGGGAACCAGAGCACAGCAGAAGTGAGGTCACCTTCCCATCTGAAACAACAAGGACATGTTTGTTGGGGGGAGGAGATGCACAGGAAGTGTGTGAATTAAGTGTCGAGGTCCCTTTGGATAACTGGTCTTGTTCTCACAGGGGTCTTAATAGCGTCTCGGGGGAGCGCATCCTGATCCCTTCACCAGATATCGTTCTCTTACTGACCCTCTCTCTTTCTCTCGCTCTGTTGCGACAGATGCGACAGGTAAGAAAGATTGACGGCGGCGGGTAACACGGAGGGCGTCTGTTTTCACGCACGTTCCCAGAATCCTGCTGGGTTGTGAATGGCAGGTCAGCTCCTGTTAGCTCCTGTGTCCTGCTGAACAAACAAACTTTTATAGAGTCGCAAACAACCTCCCTCACACAAACACATGAGTAAACATATCTGACCCCTCTTAGTACCGGATGAATAAAGGAATGGATGCACGCACACATACATACGTTGACCTAGCTGTTTAAATGAGGACACCAATAGACTTCTATTGTTTTTATTCAAAGCCAGTTATAATGACTACAGACTTACCCACACCCTACCATTAAAATACAACTGAAGAACATGGTTTAAAGGAAGGCCTTTTCAGACTGAGCAAACTTCTGAGGAGAACTGACCCTTTGCTAACCCCTGCCTTCCAGACCTATACTACTTTAGCAGCTGTCGCCATCCGCCATATTATCAGACACAGTTTTTACTCTTCTAATGTACGTCTATGGAGGATCTTGTATAGTTTTATAGTACATCAAAAAATACAGTAACATTTTGGGTCACTTATATTAGTGAAACAAAGCAAACAAGTTTGTCCTCATTCCCAAATGAACATAACATAAAAGGTAGAAAAAAGTTTCTTACAGTTTTTTTTTTCAGTCGCTTTGGTACATTTCTCACATCACTCTTTACATTTGCACAAAAGTTAATGCAGCTCTCAAAACAATTAGTACAAACTGCAAAACCTAGTTGATAACCTGCAAAAGCGCATCACTTGCTCAAAATGGATAGCTCATTCCTCAAAAACAAGTATTCATGTCAATAAAAAGTGTCAGTGTCATCAAGATGAAAAGTGCAGACACCATTGTTTATGAACAAGTTAGTCAAATGGCTTTGTCATGTTTTCATTATGACAGTTTACTCTGTAAATGTTTTCCAATGCTAAAAAGTCAGATCTTGGTGACTCCCTGAAAATGCTTAAGACAGCTATACTATTTGCACAGCCATTTGAAAAATACAGTAAAGTTACACATTACTGTATTTAGTGAGGTAACTGAGAACAAGACACTGGATATGTATGTTTCACATTTATACTGCACATTCTCTTTGCAATTCTAATTTGTTCGCAGCATTATGCAAAATAAAAATACACCCTTATTTACAACAAACATAAACTCCCTTTGGGTAGAGCCGTGCACAACTCTAAACAATATTGCAGTACATATTGGAACTGAACATACAACATAGAATTATACATTCTCATCAGTTAAAGTTGAGATTCACCTGAGATACATTTTTCAATTTAGGTGACATTTTCAGGAAAAAAAGAAAGAAAGAAACCTTGTACAATTTGCTTGACAGATTTTGATAACTAGTTCAATATTTTTGTGTGTGATGTTTCAAGCAATGAAATGAGGACTGTTATTTATGGAATGACTATTCAGCATTCACAAGTACGTATAGTTCATTTTGACTGACATGACATAGCAACTGATAATGTTATAAAAAAAAGCAGAGAGCTTTATGAAAGCAATTGATGCATGTCCGAAAGCATTTGCAATTTGTTGGAACTGAAGGAATGAGAAACTGCTATACAAATGACTAAATGTTGTGGAGGTTGAACTAACTGTTGAGCAAATGTAAATAATGATGTGAGAAATGCACCAAAGCGACTGAGAAAACTGTAAATCTGTTCATTATAAAGTAATCAAATCTCTTATAGAAACATTGGAATAAACCAACCAATTTATATGGATTAGTGGTAACACTTTACAATATGGGTGCACTAATATGCATTAATTCATGCTTAATTAATACACAGATAATCATGAGTTAATGTATTACTAACGGGGAACTAACTCATGTATTAATGATTACTGCATCAGCAACTAATGAAGATTCTACATGATTAATAGATGAAGTAATCATTAAATTGTTATTAGTTAAATGTGTCATAATGTATTAATTCCTTAATAACATTTATATGAACTAATAATGTAAATGAATGTGTTAATTACCACAGACAGACAGACAGACAGACAGACAGACAGACAGACAGACAGACAGACAGACAGATAGATAGATAGATAGATAGATAGATAGATAGATAGATAGATAGATAGATAGATAGATAGATAGATAGATAGATAGATAGATAGATAGATAGATAGATAGATAGATAGATAGATAGATAGATAGATAGATAGATAGATAGATAGATAGATAGATATTTACCCATAACAAGCATCTATAATTTATTCCACACACGCTCAAGGTGTTGAGTTGTTGGTCTCAAACCTCTCGGCCACATAAAAAGACTGATGATGAACACACACGCTTTACACAACACACACAGTGCAGTGCTGAATGATGAGGATTAGGAGACAAAAGAGGACAATAGATGTGAAGAACCTGTGATGATAGATGCACACAGAGTCATCCACATCAGGCTTATAAATGTGTGTGTTTGTGGAGCGTTTAGATGACTAAATTCTTCTCTAAATTCATCTCCGTTTGATGTAATCGCATAAAACGAGTGAAAAGAGATTCAATTATTTACGATGATGAAGGTTCAGCTGGAAAAGTGCAGTGTGTGTGAGACTAAATGTATTTAAGAAGCAATAGCTGATATTTATTAAAATACTTTGAATATTGCAGTTCCTCTCCTTATTTCACCCAGCACCACCCACATACAGAGGTGAGTGGTTAAACTCATTCAGCATTTACCAAACGGGGAAGTGCAGAGATAAGCAGGATTAGTTACAACAACAGCTGCTTGACTTGAGATGGAGTCAGTCTGTCAGTGTGTCTCTCCTAAGGCAACAGGAAACTTCAGAGACGGGATGGTTAACGTGGTTCTGAGTGACAGAAGAGAACATGAGAGATTGGCGGTGAAATAAGGAAGGGTGGAGAAAGAAAAGAAAACAAAAAACAACCCAAATATCCCCCTCCTTTAGAACAGAGAAACGGGATGTCCTCAGAATGGGACTGAAGTGGAGAGAAGCAGGACAAGAGGGCAGAGGAAGAGGAAGTTAAAATTTGCTGACCAGAGGAGTTCATTTTTATGTCCACATAATATACAGAAATGTATTTCTTAACATACTGGATAAAGAATTAGAAAAATATAGATTATAATGCCATACACTATAATACAAAGCAAAAAAAAAAAAAAAAAAAAAAGTGGTTTAATTTTTTGAATACATTCTGTTGACAATAAGTAACGTTGCACCTACATGTCTACAAAATCTCATTAGTGTTAGTAGATTATTAGTAGTCTGGTAGGGGTAGGGTTAAATAATTTGATGTGTACTACGTTACTTATAGTCAGCATATATTAAGCAGACATGCAGGCTACTAATGTTCTAATGAGAGTTAGTTGACATGTAGTTGCAAAGTTACTTATAGTCAACAAAATGTTCAAAAGGATCATCAAAATAGTGTTTCCAAAATGTTTCCTTTCTCATTAAAATTTTTCAACCAAAACATGTTTTTGGGGAGAATGTGATTAATAGGCCTACCTTTGGCATCTATGTTACTTCCTGTTAGCCTTTGGTAATATACCTTTAAATAAAACAGGGTAATGAACATTATGAGGTTAAGATGTTTATGATGAACTGATGTTCATAATTTGTCAATTGGATTACGATTGGTTACAAATCTCCACTAAATTAATACATTTAAACTGTTCATGAACTGTATTAAAATGTAGCCTACTTTATTTTGACCTCCCTCGTGTGCTAATTGTAGCTCTAAATCTTTCACCAAGAAGGATGGATAACTTTAGCTTTTTATTTCAATAATGCTAGCCATCCTGATAATTGTTTTTTGAGATTGTGTATATTATGCATCTATATTATAGCATTTTTCTGAAAGTCTGGGGCTGTAGGACCCTTTCAAATACGAACGTTTTGATTTGAATTGGTTTAAATTAAATTAATAACTGGTTTGTCTTATGGGGGAAAACTTTTTTGTTTGTTCAAAATTAATAATTTAAATGAGTCAATATATAATCAATACTTCTTCCAATAAGTTTTTTTTTGTGTGATTACCCTGATTCACTATGGTATGCCTATTATAAATGTTTAAATAAATAAAGTTTGTTTTCAAACCTCAAATAAAGATTCAAATGGTAATGAATCAGCGGATTGATTCATGATTCGGATCGTTTGAATCTTTATTTGAGGATTGAAAACAAACGCGGAAGAGAAGACAATGCTGAATAACGTCATAGTTTTTGTTATTTTTGGACCAAAATGTATTTTCGATGCTTCAAGAGATTCTAATTAACCAACTGATGTCACATATGGACTACTTTGATTATGTTTTGATTCCCCTTTCTGGACATGGACAGTACAGTTTGAATACACTTCCGTGCGCTCTCTGACTAAATATAAAATATCTTAAACTGTGTTCTGAAGATGAATGGAGGTCTTACGGGTGTGGAACGACATTAGGTGAGTCATTAATGACATACATTTTACTTTTGGGTGAACTAACCCTTTAAGCTAGTCAGCTTGACATCCTTTCTGTCTAAACTAGCAGTGAATCAATGAATGTTGTAGAATTAATCACACAGAGCCAAAAGCGCAACCAAATGTTCTTCGGCAAAAGGGACGCAGTTTTTTAACCACTAGAGCGCCTAAGTTTACAAAGTAAGTGTACCTTTATCAAAACATTATGTAAACGGGCCTGTTGTGCAAACCTGTAATTATAATTGAATTAAGCTTCAAATGCAATTTCTTCAGTTAGCTACTTGTACAACTATTAATGGAGACTGCTGTGCCTTTTAAATTTTTTATTAATTTTTTGTTTGTGTGTGAAAACTATTTCTTCCATTTAAAAAAAAAAAATGTAATGAGAAACATCGAAACACTCACAGTTTGACCCCGAATTTAAAATGTAGCACCAGTGCATATAAGCACATACCATTTGGCAACTTGTTTGGTGTGTTTAATGTTTTCTGGCATGTCAGCAAGTTTTAAGCTAGTTAAAAAAGTAAGACTGTCAATCTAAATTACGCCTCATTTTGTGCATTGTTTTCCTTGTGTGAATTGAATGCTAGGTTCATATATTTTAAGTGTTCTAAGATGAATGGGATAATGATAGTTCTGTTAAGCCCCGAAGGAAAGGTGTGAATTGACTTCAGCACACATACAAACTCATACAGGAAAAAAACCCAAAACATTCTTACCTTAGCCTGACAAGCCAGACCCACATCAAGATGTTTGGTCTGGAAACTCACCATAGACAGGGCTCAATCCGAGGGGCGGGATAAATGGTTGTCTTTCAAACTCCCTCTGCATGCGATAGGATAGCGCTACACCAACCAGAGCAACGAAGGTGAAGCAGAGCTTGTTGATAGATTAAACATTCACCGTATCCGGTCACCAAAACTCTGAACACATCTTCCCTTTTTAAGAATGACTTAAGTGCCGTTCTTTTCTCAGAGAAAAGCTTAACTACAAGTCTTCCAGAGTGGCGGTCAAAGCTGATTCGAAAGACCGCCGTTCGCCAGTTTCTGTGTTTAATAGAAGCACGCAAATGCAACTCAGCCGTCGTCATTATGGCCCTGCCCACCGACTCTATACACAATGTGATTGGCCCGGCAAGAGTTAAGCGAATACAGCTCAGAAGGGTATTGAGAGTTGCTAGACGACACTCGCAGGCAGATTAGATTTGCTGCCGCTAGGGTGCGTCTAGATTTCTAGGCTATTCTTACCTTACTTTTCCACAGTAATATGCTAAGCGCACTTTCCACCTACACAAATGCTCCAGTCACAAGCTCTTTTATCTTTTTCACTGTATGTTACAACTTCTTTATGTGCAGGCTTATCAGTCTATTGTGACAAAAAGCGGATCCAAATATTCAATTTGTGTCAGTACTTCTTTAACACGGCAAATTACAGCAAATCCCAAAAGCTGCTACTTGAGATTAGCAACACATTTTAAGTATAATGTTGGTGTAACATGCTCTAGTTGAGCTGCAAGAATGTTTTCATGCTGTTGACAGACTGATTGAGTTTAATTATTTCGCCTGACGTGTCGGGTTTGGTTTTGTTATGTCTGCATGTCTGTTGGGCCTGATATCCGTCACTGAGGTGCTGGGGGGAGGCGCATGTAAACATGACTGACACGTGTATGGTGGTTAAACATGAGATTAGAGAGTTCTCAAAACTTTATGACCTTGGCTTCCCCTGTGTGGTTTTGAAATGCATTGATCTTTGAAGGTTTATTCTTTTTTGAGCGGCAGTTTTTAGCTTGTTCACTTCCGGGGGTCCTAACTATTGCCAAGCAACATTCACTTTTTCACTTTCCATTTATCACTTTCAGAATCTGGCTGAATAGATAACACCCATCCAAGTATTTTCTTTCTCATCTTCTCCCCTGTCCTGCATTCTGTTCCCTCATTCCCTGCAAGAGTTGTCAAAATCAAATGAGAGACTCAAGACTAGTCTGCCTATTCTGAATTAGATATGGCAGGTTGTTAAACCAAGTCGTCTGAGCGTGGAGAATTGGCCAACCAACAGAGTTTGTGTCGTAAATCTGATATTATTCTGCCCGACCAAAGATTTTCACATCCAGACTACAACGGTTACTATAATTATGCCGTCACCGCTCTCAAAAGGAAATCAAGAGACGTCAATCTTCGTCAGCTTTTTGGAGGCTTTTCAAACTGTTGAAATATTCTTTATGCACTATTGAAAGTTAAATGAGTGATGCTCAACCTTTGTCAAAAGTTAAGCACTCCTAGGTTTAAAAAAACTAAAAACTACAATTGCTATAATTAAAATAGAAATAATACAGTTTCAGGATTCTTTGTTTAAACAACTAATTTTACATGGATCTTTCAGTTGTTTGAGTTTTACTGAATAGGACCTAGGATCTTTTCTTACTCACAATTTCCACCCAGTAGAATATTTTAGAGCTTTGTCATAACTAGTAAAATGCATATTAATTAATAAAGATTTTATTAATTTAAATGACTTTTACTTGTCAATAAATTACACTTTTAACATTTCTATAAGCTTTCTCGTTGTTACAAACAGGCTGGTATTATATAATATAAATTAATTAATATAAATACAGGTATTTATCACAGGTGAGTCCTTGAGGAAAACATAAGCTGTGCTATGTGCCAACGAGACCGGACAATGACTGACTGAATGCATGGTGCTTAGTGCCGCGTTCCAGGCAACCCGTAACCCGTGTTTTTCAAACCTTCTACCCGTGAAAGTGCACTGGAACAGCCGTTAAACCTGTGACTTAGCGTACTAGATCAATGTACTCCCAGTTACGAGATTTGACATTGCATATCCCGCGAAACAACAATGGATGCAGTGTTTATGGAAGTCATACATTAAAAAACAAATCGTTTATTAAAATAAGGTATTGCTCTAACGTTATTTATCAGCAAATGTTATGCATTATCAGCAGCTTTTCTAGCAGTAGCTAGTTTTCAGTCCATTGAGTTCAAGAATAAATTAATACCAAATACATTTCCTAATATACAAATAATGTACAATAACAGCTTCTCTAGCCTTATGCATTGTTTTTTCTCCACTGTTTCCCTCAAATAAGCAAGGAGTAAGCACCTTTGGCGATATAAATGATTTTAATATGAGCATAAGCACCGTGAGGTCCACCATGCTTGATTTACATATAACTACCGCAATTCCTGGCACTCAGGAAGTTTGGCATGACTTTGCCTGGAATGCTACAGAGTCGTGAGTCGTGGTTTATAGTTGTAACGTACGGGCTCAAAAACCTGCCTGGAACGCAGCATAAGTGCTGGTGATGATGAAGTACAGGTGTGTGATCAGTACTCTGGTGATGGATGCACTGTGATCGGGAGAGGGTGAAGCATTGCATGCTTGTAACATCCATATATGTTTTTGAGGGGGTAATTCAATTTCAGTGTCTTTGAATTGTGTCTTCAGTGTCTTATATATATATATGTTACGCTAGGGGTGTAACGGTACAGATTGCTCATGGTTCGGTTTGTATCAAGGTTATAGGTTCACGGTTTCGGTATGGTTCTGTATTTACTGTGTTCAGGGAAAAAATGACTACTGTCAAATAAAAATTACGAAAATAAGAACAAATAACTTAAATACAAGCAGCAGCATAAATAAGTGAAATTAATAAACGTAATTTCGTGAGGAGTACGCCCATCTAATCTTTCAATTAATACCAAGGTATAAAACCAGCAGCTTACCTCTTCCCCTTTTTAGTTCCTGAAGCATCCCTCCTCCTCCCCTTCTCCTCCTTTTGTACAATTTTGTACACCACACTGGTGGTGGTTGAGGAGAGATCCCTGACACGAGTGTAAAGCGCTTTGGGTGTACAATAGTACATATGAAATCGCTATATAAATGACTCATTCATTCATTATTTTATTCATTCAATTTGTCTGTTATAGGGGGGCAATCGGAGCTCGGAGCCCCTCTATAGCAGACAGCAAGCCAAATCTGTTTACCACTTTCACTAAGATTATATGGGCACACAAACTCGTGAAATACTATTCAGCAAAGATGCTAATAAAATAAGCAACGCATTTCAGGTTTTTCAGGTAGGTCTAACATTAGTTTTTAGGTAGAGAAAATGAATAAAGTAATCAAATGTGAAATAATTGCATATTTCACTGTTTAAATTAAAGATTAATACTTACACAAGCTTTTCAATCAAGAGCAGTGAGAGATGTCCTTGTGTTTGACATTAACCTGAGCAGTAAAGGCTACTGCCCCTTTAAGACCTAATGCAAGGATATGTCGTCTTTCGGATGTGTGCACAGAGATAAATCTTCTCACACGCAGGTGATGAAAAAGTTTACAAAGAGACTTAAAAATAGTCTCTGACCAATAAAGACTAGCACTTAACTATCCAAAAATAAAAATAATAATAATTTGTTTGTGTACTGTGCTCGATTAACTGAGAATTCTGCAATCAAATTATTTCATGATGTGTCGATTAATTTATTTGCACATTAAATATAATATTGGCTAATGAATTGTATCCTTTTGATTTCTTATTATTAATATTTATGTTACTTGAATTCTATTTCTTTTACTTTAGTCATTTGGGTGGTAAAACACAGACAAAACATGAATAAACAGTGCTATCACTGGGGCAGGTTATTCTCAATGAATTCCTCGCTAAGTGTGAGTTTGTTTGGACAGATCAGACTGAGATAGAGACTCTTGTTGGCGCTGTGACAAATTCCATGCTGACAAGCTGTCGTTTAGCTTTCCTGTCATCCCATTTTGAGTGTTCCCCACACCTCATTCATCCATAACCCTAAGGGTCGCAGGTCATTGTACTTCACCGCTCCTATCCGGAGGTCAGAAGTCAACTCCTCCTTTCAGCATGGCACAAGACACTGTAGACACGCTTATGATAACAATGTGATCCAGATGTGGAGAGAGAAAGTTAATGCCTGGTACAACCAAAAAGCATCCTAGTGGCGTGAAAAACTCTAAGATGGGACCTTTGGTGTCGGCATGGTAACCGCCATGGTAGCAGAATGTGGGCGGAGTCACAGGGGGTGTCGGGTGAGAAATCGGCTCCATAGCTAATGAGCAGCTGCTGGCAGTTTCTCTGCAGGACAGCAGACAGGCAGAAACAATATTTCAAACTCCTTCAAATGAAATAATATGATAACAAAGACTCCTGGGGCAATGTGTGTGTTCTGGAACGTGTTTGGACAGGGGTTGCAACTCCTCCCGGTGAATAATCACGCAGTGAGATACGCACACACGCACGCACGCACGCACGCACGCACGCACACAATGCTTTCATACCTCTCTCACTATTGAAGAGTGTGTTAGACTAATTAATCTAAAATTCATAATCCAGAGTGTGATCTGGCAGATGAGAAAAATAGTCTCTTAAAGCCACGACACACTTTTGGACGGGAATGCAAATTTAAATTATTGATGGGTCAAGATTTTTGAATAGTTTATTAGTGGTCCAAAAACTAAATAGTTAATTAGTAAGCTATTATTGTTTTTTAATGGCAATGGATTTAGGGATGCAACTTTTTAATGAAGATTTTAGCATCCTGATAGCATGCTGCCCTTAAAAGCAATAAATGTCACCTTTTTTATTCATTTAAATGTAATGTACACACACTGACTGTCTATGTTCTATATGTTGGAAAAAACACCTTGAATAAGTGACGGTGAGATGTTAGTGGTCTAAGTTTTCTTGGGTTCAAATCCCAACCTTACCTGTGATTTGTATGGTCAGCTAACATAACCTTAACTTATAAATATGTCAACAGAACTGCAGAAGGCTACAGGAGAATATGGCAGAAACAGAAATAAAACATTTATTTGTAAATATTACATGCCAGCCTAAGTCAGTGAATTGGCAAATGCTGCAAGTGTCATGTATTATGATGGATTAGACGCTTGTCAGATTATATAGATTATACTAAATATATGGTGGCTTTTAAATTTTTTTAGACTGTTTACAATTAGACTGACAGTAAATCTCAATAAAAAAAATGTGGTTAATGGTTGCACTGTTCTAAGTTCAGTGGTACTGGTGACAATCCAATTGTTATCATAAGAGTATGTGATGTAATTAAAATATGTTATTTAGTCGACATCACCGCCCTATTATAAACACTGCTAATGTAAATGGACATTTTTGGCTGTCTAGTATCTCACAGTTCCTCCCATGTTGTTTTTGTAAAGTTAACCCCTTCTAGACCAGGGGTTTTGATGTTTTGATGTCAAAGACTCTCAGATATGATATAAAGACAAAATAATTACGATTTACTGACAGAATAATTTCCCCATCCGTTATTTATGTTAGATAAATGCGTATAAATAGTGTGCAATGTCGTGGAATGTATATGCCAAAACTCATTTTGACGTGCACATGATGCTGTTTTTCACGTGCATATGATGCACACTTTGTGGCGTGTATAAGACACGCTCTTGGGTAGGATAAGGGTGGTGGGGTGGGGGGTTCGTATGTATAATATGCCATAAAGTGTGTATTGTATGCACGCGAAAAACAGCGTAGCATATGCACGCCAAAATGAGTTTTGGCGAATACATTCCACGACATTGCACATGTACTCGTACTCGTACTATTTATACGCATTTCCGTGAGATCCGGCTGATTAGATGTATAAGCTTGCAGAGAAACATTTCAGTTCACTTTCAATTCTGTGCAATTTTGTTAAGTTTGCTTTTCGCAATGAATATTGTTCCAAAGCAGTCTTATAACCCTAGTGAGCAAGATAAGGCAAGAATAAAAGTGCAATAATATAACGTGAATGTGTACAATTATCACATTAAACAGATAAGTATGCAATTTTTCTTTTTCTTTCTTTGGGCCACTTTTTTTTTTAGACAACCGGCGACTAGTCGTAATTTGAAAAATGTAGTTTTGTAAATCCCTAATTTTCAATATCCTTGACACTTCATTAATTTCCAATTACAGTCTCTTTTTAGTTTTCTCTTCAAGCGCCCACTCTCTTCCTGAGTATTTACAGTGGTTTTTCCACTCATTTTTTGGCATCTTTTCTCTCACGGGGGCAACTCGACAGTCTAGTCTGTGCCAAGAACAAGAGAATGAGAAAGAGAGTGGGACTCCGGCAGCATTCATCTGCGATAATTAAAAGTCATAAATCTGTGATGGTTTTTGGCTATAGGCCTTTAGACCTGATGTTCTTCAAAGAAACACAGAGACAGACCTCAAACACAGATGACATAGACACTCCACTATTGATTCTAAAGGCTCTTTGAAGTCCAAAAGATGTGGTCTCATAATAGAATAAGGAAGTATATTTTTAATGCCTCACTCCTCCCGCTTTCGCTTTAGGGGGGGAATTCTCCAACTTTCTGCCATGGAGAGGGAGGGAAGGGCTGAAGCGAGGGAGAGAGCTGAAAGACAGGGCCTCATTGTTTACACAAGGGCACCAGGGTTGAACTGACGTGTGCATTCATCTTTAATGTTCACGCTTAAAATATGAACCTGCAAGAACTGTGTTGACAGACACACACGTACCTTCTCTCTCTCTCTCTCTCTCTCTCTCTCTCTCTCTCTCTCTCTCTCTCTCTCTCTCTCTCTCTCTCTCTCTCTCTCTCGTTTTCTTTTTTTCTTTCACTTCACACTTGCGTTACCGTGCTGCCGGGTTGGACTGAGGGATTACAGGCATATGCTGGTTGGAAGAAGTGAAAAGACATGATAAATAGTGAAAGGAAAGGAGTGACAGAAATGGACCCGAAATAACAAAATAAATAACTGAATCGCCTCCGTTGTTCATTTCCTCTCAAGAGTCCGAACCCTTAAAAAATATGTCATTTTTCTACAGTAAATGCTAATTCGTCAATATAAACGCATTTCCAAGCAGGTTTAAAGAAATAATTTCTCTTGAGGTCTGTGTGTGTGAAAGAGATTCAAAAAGCCGGTATTGTTCGGTCATAATGGCGTTCAAATGGCGTTAAACATAGTGGCAATGAACAAAAATTCTAACTGTTAGAGCACTGTAAAAATTTGATTTAATAATCTATAAAAACAGACTAAATAGATAGACGGGCAATAGGTGTCTGACAAGAAAGAAAAATAAATTAAAGGAGTAGTCTACCCAAAACTTAAAATTGTTTATGGTTTTACTGTACATTGAAAATTCATTACAGTGTACATGTTGCATGCCATTCGTTTCTTTAAAGCCACATGTATAGCTTCATGTCTGAAGTTAGCTTTTGCTAAGTTTCTAGATTGATTTTGTCACATTTCAACAGATTAAATTCATTATAATGCAAGATTAAACCTTTTTAGAGGAAAATTTTAAATAAAGTTGAGAATAATACTCGTTACATTTCGAGGATGAAGTCATGTTTTGAGGAAAAAAACAAGTTCAATTTCAAAAAAACAAAAAGTCGAGTGAAGCCATTGTGTTTTGTGATAAAGAGCTGAAATAAATAGCTGAAAACAAACAATGTTTTGAGAATGAACTTGTTAAATTGTGAGAAGATTTTAAGATCAGTGTTAGAAAATCTTGACATTTACATTCATATTGAGGACTTTGTATATCATTTTAATATAACTTTATATTATATTAAAAGGTCAGAGAATGAACCCTTTAGATCTGTTTTTTACTGAGTAATTCACATTGCTTTCTTCATAGCCTACACACAAATCTATTTTTAATAATTGTTGTAAATCATTTATCATTTTATATGTTTAAGCGAGTACGTGGTCAAGCTTTTTGTAACGTAACATCCAAAGAAAACTTAAGGCTGTTTAAGTTTGACAAGCCATGCAGCCTCTTGACGCTTTAATATAGAACGTGTAGTGACAGGTGTGCATTTATCGGCACTTTACAACAGCTTTACATTTGAGAATTTAGTGCCAAAGCTCTGTTTTATAATGAGCATTCTGACATAGGCCTCATACAGTAATTAACCCCCCATAGCACCCGAACAAAGCTCTGTTAATGCCCCCTGGGCCAACAGAGGGTGTGCAGCATGGTGTGTCTGACAGAATGGGGTGATAATGATGATAGGGAAAGAGCTGCTGTATCTGTCTGCTGTGCTGTCTGTTATCTCTACTGGTTCCTTGAAGTATTGGTATATAGATATTTTTTAAAGCACCATATCACTTAAAAAGATTCTTCTAAGGCATCGGTATTACCCACATGTATTAACCATTGGAATTTAGCTTATGTGCTTCTGTGGAATTCATGCCGGTATACAAATACTTTGCATTAAAATTAGTTTTGCACTTTGTCTATTGCCTTCTCTTTAAAATCACCGAATGTGTTTGGCACATTAAAGTGTCTCTTAAGAGAGGAGAAGGATGTTCATTCATCTGCACACTGCATTACTGTAATTAAGAATGTTGTGAAAGCTGACATTATTAACAGTGGCACATAAAATAAGCAGTTACAAGCAGCTTTTACTGCCCTAGCTTTGAAGCCTTAAAATAAGATTTTATAGGAATTTGTAAACATGCTATCAAATGATAATTTAGTTATTATAAAACATGCCCTCTACTGCGTGCCCCTATATTTATATACATATACTTTCAATTATCAATTTAATTGACAATTAACAAGTTTCTACATTTCACATGATTAAATTAAACGTGAGAAATGTGTTCATGAGAAATGTTTTTGGAATTATAATAAAGTTCTGTTACAATCACTGTAAATGCACAGTCAGTGCAAACACTGGAATTTTCAATTTTTCATTTTACCCAGCAACATTAGAATTAAATAAATAATATTTAGGGCCTAAAGTCGCACGCTGGAAGTGGAAAGGTGATATAAATTTATTAAAAAAACATAACCGTTCACAATTTACATACTTCAGCTTTACCTGGTGAGCTGTTCTTTTATTATTGTAGAGATTTTTCAAAGTTGATATCAAGAATGACAGGGTTATTTTAGTGATTTCATAGGTCTGCACCCATCAGAGGTTCTTCTAAAGTGTTCATTGTCAGACACAGGCGCGGACACAGAGGTGGGTGTAACGTCAAACAGTTTATTAGACAGAAGTAACAGACACAGGCAGAACACAGGAGGATATCTTGACACGGAGAAACACAAACTGACTGATGACTGATAACTTTCCTTTGTAGATGGTGTAGATGAAGAAGAGGAAGAAGACCATGCTGGAGATGGAGACAAGGATGAGGATGAGGATGAGGATGAGGATGAGGATGAGGACAGGTAAGTAGAACAACAGTTGCGTAGACATTGACGGTGATAGGTAGGATAAGACCAGACAATGAGTGATGGGGAGTGTCATGCTTATAAGTGGCTCTGGTGATGATGCACAGGTGATCAGAATTCCGGTGATTGTGAATGAGTGGGCGTGGCCGAAGTGTCCGTGTCAGATGGTGCAGGAAGTGCGATTGTGACTAATATATTATTTCAGAAGACCAATACTTTTTGGTTAAAATTATAACGTTGATTAGGGAACAATCACTGTATATTAATGTGTCATTGTTAAAGTATTATATATTTATATATTTACTGAGTATTAATTAACAACAAACATGCACTTACAATAGGGTTAGGGTATGATTAGGGTTTGGTTGAGGGTTAGTTGCATATTAGGCATAATTTACTGTTATTACTATGGTAATGCACCAATGACACTGTAAAATAAAGTGACAAAAATAATATAAAATTGTTAAATTTAGAATTGTACAAAGCAGATGAATATCAGAATTAAACATGTATTTCATGTTCATTTTGACACTCTTCTGGTTTATTCTTGTTAGTGCAAGTCATTGTCTGTTGATTTTTTTATTAGTCTGCTTTGGCGTTTTTTATTAGTCTGCTTTGAACCATCTCTGATTTGATTGATTAATTGATGGACTAATCGACTGGTTGACAGATTGTTCCGTTTGATCCTTGTCAGGGTGTTATTATTTGTCAGGGTGTTAACTGTCCCTGCGAACCGAGACTTGAATTACTCAGTTTATGAGGAATTCATATGAGTCATGAGGTGCATTTGAGTGAAAGTAATTACAAACAAACATTAAGCGCTCATATAACAGTCACAACGTCTGTGACGACAGGTGTCAGCGTGTGTTAATACAAAGACGCCACTGAGTGTTCTGATATAAAGAGAGTTTGTTTTCCCTCCCCAAATAGCCTGGAGGTTGAATAGATCTTTATATCTTCAATTATTTACACTTAGTGATGCGAAGGGCAATCATTTCATTTCCCTTTAACACTTAATCTTCTCATCAGAGCTGGTGCTGACGTGCACACATTCATTCCAGCGCCACGTGGAAAGTCCCTCGTTCAATCTCAAATTCTCTCGCTCTGTAATCATCTGTTAAACATGATGTAATGAATCTTGATACTAGATAAGAGTTTTTTTATTTTTTTAATTTAGAGGGGCACAGGTGTCATGACTGACATATACGTAATAACTATTTGTTCAGTTATGTTTACGTTTTTATTCCATAAATTATTTAATTTTAATCTTAATTTAATGTTGTTTCTAGAAAATAACAATTTACAGAAAAAACAATACGATATGAATAGAACATAACCATATTTACATATTTTAATATTTAGTTTGACCTCCTGTTCAACATTTTCGAAAGGTTAAGCAACTCATTTCACTGTTTTGTTTAGACTGTTTTTGTCTTTCATTTCAATTTTTCTTTTGATTTCTTTTCATGTGGAATCAGACATAAAAAAGAGACGGCGACAGCATGTGGGTGTTTTATGTGTTTTTATGACTTTAAGTCTTATCAGTTGGGATGATCGAGGGTATCAATAGTCTGTCCACCATGCGTGACCCGCTGGCAGCAGCTGGAGAGAACACAACAAACAGGCCTCTCATTTCAGCCTTTTATCCTGATCTGTCACCTGCTGCTAGGAACAATCGCTTTACATTCCTGGTAATTATCTTTCAACAATATAAAAAACATTCAAATTGATTCACAATCCTGATTTTAATGTTAATCTTAATGGGAGAGTGTTATTTTAGTATTATTTATTTACAGGTTTTTTTTTTTTAAACTTATATTTGTTATTTAATTAATTTTCAACTATAGCAATCGTTGCATGCTTTTGTCATATTTTTTTAATAATTTATAATATCTCTATTTATTTTGGTAACACTTTTTCGATGCTCCCCTTAAGGCATTGTACTAAATAACTTTGCACGTATATGTCAACTCATTTTTTTTTAAATTGTTACATTTGTTGTTTGTTTTGATTGTATTTAAAATACATATGCGTCTAAGTATACTACAAAAGCCATTAACATATTTACTGATATATGCTTGAGATTTACTGATGTAAATATTATAATCTGTAAGCTGTGGTTGCAAGCATGATACTGTAAAAATACGGATCACTTCTGTTCTTTAAATTAACAGCTAAATACCATTTATTTTTTCAGCTACAGTAGACAATTGTAATTGAACAGTTAAATTACAGTTGTCTGTACCTGAAAAAAATAAATAAAAATTTACAGTATCATCCTGGCAACCACAGCTGCCTGCCTTTTTTTTTACTGGGGGATTTTTACAGTGTATACTGTAAAGACTGATATTATACAGAGATGATAATATCCTAAGGATATTATCATCTCTGTATAATATCAGTCTTTAAATGCAATATATTTAAAGTGCACCTGATGTATGTATTGCAATAGTTCCCCTTTAACACAATCAAATATTCTTAAGTATCTTTAGTTGGACCTGTAACATTTCTAATACAGAATAGCTTGTTTTTCACTCTTTCACTTAACTGACTGGATTCTTTATGTCCACTAAGCTTACACATGTTAGGCACACATGGTTTGCTTATTAAATA
This sequence comes from Pseudorasbora parva, assembly GCF_024679245.1. Classification (NCBI taxonomy): domain Eukaryota; kingdom Metazoa; phylum Chordata; class Actinopteri; order Cypriniformes; family Gobionidae; genus Pseudorasbora; species Pseudorasbora parva. Next base: position 30,420,054 of record NC_090176.1, read on the forward strand.
CACTTTTTAATCATCAGCAAAAGGCTGCCACTTTAATACATTTGGCTTCTGTTCTTCTTTATTGATGTCAGGATGACGGTGTCCACTTTGAACTCATGTGACTTCAGTACACAGAAAAAGTTCCCTTGCTTAAATCTGTTAGTGATATAGTGTGTTTTTACCAGCATGAATTTACATAGTCTACCTTTTCCCTTTAACACAGGCCAAGTCTGTTTGCATGCGGCTGCGTGTGTGCATACTTGCAGCCGTTTCTTTTAAGAGCCGAAATAGCATTAAAAGGCAGTTACAACAGATCCTCATCTCTTAGCCGGTGTGTGTAATGACTTGTTGGGTTTCACTCCTGTTGATTGCTGCCGTTCTCTGTTTAGCCTTGAAGTCAGATTCCTCTGCCCGCACACAAACACATACAGGAATGTGTGGCTGTATGAATATTATAGAGGTATGGCGGTTCAGGAGGAGTCATGGGGGAAATATGCTGCTCTTTGATGCTTGTTTAATATGTTGAGGAAATAAATACAAATGTGTTATTGTGCAAGAAACACCAGGCCTCTTTTTCTCTCTCTGTTTCCTCCTCCGAGGCTTCACTGTGGATGAACCATTGCACATTGGATGATCGTGAAATGAATGCCTTATGATGTTTTAAAGTGTAAATTTGGTTCAATAGGCTTGTTTGAATGCCTTGGACCATATCTAACAAAATTCCAAGTATGCATTCTCAACGATTATCGACACAAATTCTGGTGACCTCTTGATGCAGGAAAGTTTGAGTGAGCTTAAGGTGGTGCTATGTACACTGTTACACAGTAACCTGGATAAACAGAAGAAAGAATTTCTCGCTTGTATCACTAATATGTGCAAAGAAACTGACACAAACCTCTTTGTACTTGTGCACTTTCATGTTTGCATCGCAGACTTGCTCAGGGGCATGCTTTGAAAAACAGAGTAAGCCTTATATCTAGTGTGCAGTCATGTTTTCACACAGTATCACTACAATTCAGTAAGTGATTTATTTCCCTTTGCGAAATGAATTTCAAATAAAGTTAGAATGAACTTGCTTGCACTAGTTCTAGTCTTTATTGATACATTTGCAGATTTCTTTTGTTTGTGGTAGATTTGCCCAGCTAAGCGTACTCAATGTTAGCTTGTTCAACCAGTTCACCCGTCTGTTTGATTAGTCTTATCATGACACATAATCACCTTTTTTTTTTTTTTTACTGTTTTAGATCTGTTATCATTATGTTTACCTGCTACTGTATACATATCCAAACATTACTAATAATATTGAGTAAATATCTTGTAATATGAAAGTTTAATATGTTTAACCATCTGCTTTTTTTTTAGTTCCTTTAACTGGTATCCCGACCAATACGCTTGTTTGGAAAGCTCTGTTAAAATACATAACACGAAGCATTTAGATGCATTTTATTTCTTATATTAGTCAATGCGTTTATATTTTTTTATTTTTGTTACATAGTTTGTTTATGCTCCACAAGAATGCATTTATTAAAATATTTTAATCAACAACTTTTTATTTTAATATATTTTAAAATGCCTGATGGCAAAGCTGAATTTTCAGCATCATTTCTCCAGTCTTCAGTGTCACATGATCCTTCAGAAATAATTCTGATATGTTGATTTCTGTCTCAAGAAACATTTTCAATTACTATTATCATTATTAATATTATTGTTTCATAATAATAACAAAACAGTTGTTCTGCTTATGTTTTTTAGACCTTTCTAATGATTTATGGTTTTCTGTAATTATTATATTTATTCTTAAATACAAATAATTGTATTTTATAGCATATTATTTTGCATTTTTCAGACATGGTAGCAGACATTTTATATACACTCACCTAAAGGATTATTAGGAACAACATATTAATACTGTGTTTGACCCCCTTTCGCCTTCAGAACTGTCTTAATATGTGGCATTGTTTCAACAAGGTGCTGAAAGCATTCTTTAGAAATGTTGGCCCATATTGATAGGATAGCATCTTGCAGTTGATGGAGATTTGTGGGATGCACATCCAGGGCACGAAGCTCCCGTTCCACCACATCCCAAAGAGGCTCTATTGGGTTTAGATCTGGTGACTGTGGGGGCCATTTTAGTACAGTGAACTCAGTGTCATGTTCAAGAAACCAATTTGAAATGATTCAAGCTTTGTGACATGGTGCATTATCCTGCTGGAAGTAGCCATCAGAGGATGGGTACATGGTGGTCATAAAGGGATGGACAGGGTCAGAAACAATGCTCTGGTTGGCCGTGGCGTTTAAACAATGCCCAATTGGCACTAAGGGGCCTAAAGTGTGCCAAGAAAACATCCCCCACACCATTACACCACCACCACCAGCCTGCACAATGGTAACAAGGCATGATGGATCCATGTTCTCATTATGTTTACGCCAAATTCTGACTCTACCATCTGAATGTCTCAACAGATATCGAGACTCATCAGACCAGGCAACATTTTTCCAGTCTTCAACTGTCCAATTTTGGTGAGCTTGTGCAAATTGTAGCCTCTTTTTCCTATTTGTAGTGGAGATGAGTGGTACCCGGTGGGGTCTTCTGCTGTTGTAGTCCATCCACCTCAAGGTTGTGCGTGTTGTAGCTTCACAAATGCTTTGCTGCATACCTCGGTTGTGACGAGTGGTTATTTCAGTCAAAGTTGCTCTTCTATCAGCTTGAATCAGTCACCCCATTCTCCTCAGACCTCTTGCATCAATGAGGCAATTTCGCCCACAGGACTGCCGCATACTGGATGTTTTTCCCTTTTCACACCATTCTTTGTAAACCCTAGAAATGGTTGTGTGTGAAAATCCCAGTAACTTACCTTTCTTTCCCATTGTTACATTCAGTTTGGAGTTCAGGAGATTGTCTTGACCAGGACCACACTCCTAAATGCATTGAAGCAACTGCTATGGGATTGGTTGATTAGATAATTGCATTAATGAGAAATTGAACAGGTGTTCCTAATAATCCTTTAGGTGAGAGTACATGTGCTACAATTGTTTTGGCCTGTGCTACAAAACTTTCAACTTCTGTAGCACTAGTGCTATCACTGCTATGTGTTAAATAAAAAGTTAATGTGCAGCTCTGCCTTAAATGTGTTGGAATTGTATTTGCATGTGGAATGACCATCAACACCGCATTTTTCTCACAGGCTGTGGGTTTGCACTGACCTATCCTTCAATAACAGCTTCTTCGCAAAGCCTGAATTAAATTGTGACTGGATCACAAAACAATCTGAGGCGCATAAACTAAGATCAAACTGAAATGACCAGGGACCTTGTTAAAAATAAACTTCAGAAACACTTTCCAAATGTTAAGATCCTTCAAGGATAAGCAGAGCAATGCCATGTGTTTATGAGATGTCAGTGCTTTAGCATAAGTTTACCAAAGCCCTGTTTTTTTCACTCTTTGACACGCTTTATTCTGCGCTTCTGGGAGACACATTAACATCATAGTTTGAGCTTAAAAAAAGGGAAAGAAGAATGAAATATGAAAAGCTGCATGAAATCCTTCATCCAATCCTACTAATTATCCTGACATGAGGAGGAACATAGCAGGATAATGACAGTGTGCGTTTTGATCTCTGTGATTGTGTGTGTGTTATAAAGACTGGAGACGTTCCAGAGAAAACAGGATTATGGTCCAGTCTCTATGGGATGTCAGTCACACATGCTGGAATCAGTGTCCAACAGTCAGAACCAGCACTGAAACTTTGGGCCGTTTTCCCATTTGGCAAGTTCAGAAGAGTGTGTGTTTTTAAGTAAAAACACAAAGCGACCGTGTGTGTGTGTGTGTTACGTGTGAGGCTCTGAGTGGCGCGTTGAGGCGTGTTTCTGTGCCATCTGTGGGTTCTGTTGTAATTAACATGTCAGATCTCTCTCTCGTGTTCAGTCTAGCTCGTTTTGTGTGTGTACTCATATGTGGTAATTAAATGTTTTCTCACTGGATGCGTGTGTGTATGAGTGATAATTTAGATGTCATGTGGTACACATAAGCAGTAGTCATTTATGTGTTGGTGTGAGCTTGTCTTTATTTGTTGATGAGTGTGCTTGTGTGCAGCTTTACCAAACTTTGAAATCTCTTAAAGTGAAAATTCATCCAAAAATGTAGATTCTGACATCATTTACCCTCCTTCATGTCGTTCCAAACCCATATGTCTTCCTCGGAACGTGAATGGGTTTTTTTCAAAGAATGCTCAAGCGAGTCAAGCTGTAGTATATGCATTATCATAATATTATAATTTATATTCAAATTATTTTGAGTAATTGTATGTGTACCCCCTTTGGAAATGAGTTGAGACCCCTGTTTGAAAATCACTGGCCCAAGTGGATCATGGAAAGTAGCTTATATGACTTCCAAATCTTCGGAACAAGGGATTTGCTTTATTATATTATGGTAGAACCACATCAGTGTTATTATAGTTCCCTATCTCGAGGGAACTTCGAGCTGCGTCGAAACGCTAGGGGACGCCTCTGCGTGCCATGTCATGAAGCACTTGTGTAATCAGTCCAATAGCGGGACGATACGTCACGGGCGGGTGACGTCATCGACCAGGAAGCTATAAAGCATGCCCGGACCAAACAGTCACTAGCTTCTGTGTCTTCACAAAGCGCTCTGTGTGATATTGTATGTCCATTTATTGTGTGTGTGTCAAAGAAAACGAAAAAGAATGTCGAGTCAGTTCAGGCGATGTGTCACTCCCTGCCCTCGTTACATCACGGGTGGGGATCCACACGACCTGTGTGTAATGTGTTTGGGGCTCGAGCATGCCCAGTCAGCTCTCGAGGGGGTTGGCTGTGAGCATTGCGAGAGTCTCCCAATGCGTACATTAAGATCACGCCGGGCACTCTTCGAGGAGAGTGCTTTGGCTCGCGGTCCTCAGGGCTCGGGTCCCGCTGCTGCCGAGGCACAGCGAAGGCTCGCGTCTTGGGGATCGCAGTTAGATCTAGTGGCGGGGTTAGAGACGGGTGATCCCCTATCTCTGCCCTTACCCGCTGGATCTCAAGCCTCAGCTCGCGAGTTGGAAGCACGCTCTGCGGTTTCTTCCGCTCGCGCTGAGGCACAAGATCAGCTGCAGCACTCCAGTTCCGAGGAACTGGATGTTGTAAGCATAAATGAAACTGACGAGTTACTTCCACCATTACACACACACGCACAGGAGGAGCTTATGGAGGTTGTCACTCGCGCCGTTGCCAGATTAAGTTTAGACTGGCCGGCCGAGCGCTCTGAGTCACACAAACATACAAGCAGGCTAGACGAGAGATTTTTACCGTCATATACACAACCTCCTAGGCGGAGCTTGCCATTTTTCCCGGACCTCCACACCGAGGTGTCGAGGTCCTGGGCTAGACCAGCATCAGCCAGAGTCTTTAACCCGTCCACATCTGAATATTCCAATATAAACGGGTTGAAGGCTCATGGTTATGCGGCGATGCCGCGGGTGGAAGAGACGCTCGCGAGCTATCTCTCCCCCGAGTCGGCATCGTCGCTGCAAGCCCCGCAGCTGCCCACCAAGCCCGTGAGAACAACATCAGCGCTGGTGGGCAGGGCGTACTCGGCAGCAGGGCAGGCGGCCGCCTGTTTACATACGGTGGCCGTCCTGCAAGCATATCAAGCTGATCTGTTGGGGGATATTAATGAAGAAACAGAGGAAGTGGGGAGAGAAACGATCGCTGAAATTAGGCGGGCGGCAGATTTGTCTCTTCGTGCCACCAGGGAGACGGCCAGATCCATCGGCCGCTCTATGGCAGCCCTGGTGGCCACGGAGAGACATTTATGGTTAAATTTATCAGATATTAAAGAACGTGACAAAAAGTTCCTTATGGATTCGCCCGTCTCGCCTACTGGCCTCTTTGGTGACGCTGTAACAACAGTCGTCGACCGTTACCAGGAGGCCAGGAAGCAGGCGGCGGCATTTCAAAAATTTCTCCCCCGCAAATCATATCCCCCAGGGGCTGCCGGGCGGGGGCAGCCCCAGCCGAGTACGTCCTCCTCCGCAGCGCATCGAGCGCAACAAAAACAGAGCGTGGCCGCTCGGGCCCCCCCGCAGAGAGAACGGGGGACCGGGCGACGCGCTCAGCCGGGACCTTCCCGTGGTAGGACGGATCTGAGGACCGTCCTTATCGCTAGGAAGGCCTCGGCTAAGAAGTCCTGACGCCAAGAGCGCAGGGCTTCCGATGGCAGTCCCCTCCGGGAAAGTGCGGCTCGCCGAGGCGCCCGCTCTTTCCCGGTGCCATCGGGGGGCCGGTCTGCCAACCCTGCCACCATTGGTGCTTCAGGGCGCGGCGGTCCCCGGCGAACGCATATCTCCATGTCCGCCCGGAAACGTAGCGGCTTGGGGATGTTCGCGCCCTCTCGGGAGGGCCCCTGGGCGGTCAGTTCGGTTGCTACCTGCCGGTTATCCGTTACAGGACACCGGGCTGACCACACAGGAAAATCCAGAGACCAGCCTCGAGAGGCTGGTTCCCTTAGTAGATTTTCTGGCAGCGTGGAAACTTCTGCCGAATGTCTCAGAATGGGTCCTGCGTACAATAGAAAAAGGGTACAGAATTCAATTCGGGTTACACCCGCCCGTGTTCAACGGGGTTACTACCACGGTAGTAAGCCCCGAGCAGGCTCTGGTAATGGAACAAGAGGTACAGACTCTTCTGCGAAAAGAGGCTATAGAACGGGTCCCTCCCCACTGCAGAGAGTCGGGGTTTTACAGCCGGTACTTCATAGTTCCAAAGAAGGATGGGGGGTAAAGGCCTATCTTAGATCTGCGTCATCTAAACAGAGCAGTAAAAAGATTAAAATTCAAAATGCTCACGATAAAACAGATCGTGTGTCACATCAGGTCCGAGGACTGGTGCGTCACGATAGATTTAAAAGATGCGTACTTCCACATCTCCATCCTTCCGCAGCACAGACAGTTCCTCAGGTTCGCTTTTGGGGGAAAAGCGTACCAATATCGAGTGCTGCCATTCGGTCTAGCTTTATCGCCCCGCACTTTCACGAAGTGCGTGGATGCAGCTCTGGCTCCGCTGCGACTCCAGGGCATCCGCGTGCTAAATTACATCGACGATTGGCTAGTGTTAGCACAGTCAAAACAACTGGCGGTTCAGCATCGAGATGCTGTTCTCGCCCACATGAAGGTGTTGGGGCTAAGGTTGAACGAAAAGAAAAGTATGTTGGCACCACAGCAGAGCATTACTTTTCTGGGGGTAGTTTGGGACACGAGAACGATGTCGGCTCGGCTATCTCCGCCCAGGGTAAAAACGATCCTGAATACCGTCAGCCAGATAAAGCTAGGCCAGTCACTCACTGTCAAACACTTTCAAAGAGTGTTGGGTTTGATGGCAGCAGCGTCCAACGTGATACCTTTTGGCCTGCTGTACATGAGACCCTTGCAGTGGTGGCTCAGGACCAAGGGGTTCTCCCCGAGGGGAAACCCTTTTCGCCTAATCAAGGTCACGCGGCGCTGCCTACGTGCCTTGGTGAAGTGGAAAGATCCTTGGTTCCTTTCCCAAGGTCCAGTTCTGGGGGCTCCTTGTCGTCGCGTAATGCTAACGACGGATGCCTCCCTAACTGGCTGGGGAGCGGTCATGAGTGGCCGCTCGGCCCAAGGTCTGTGGAGGGGCCATCAGCTCTCCTGGCACATAAACCAGCTGGAGCTGATGGCTGTGTTTCAAGCACTCAAACACTTCCTCCCAGACCTACGGGGCCGCCATGTGTTAGTTCGGTCAGACAACACTTCGGTGGTCTCGTATATAAATCACCAGGGGGGATTGAGATCGCGTCGGCTGTGGAAGCTCACGCATCACATTCTAATATGGGCCCAAGGCAAGATGCTCTCGCTAAGGGCGATGTACATCCCGGGGGTCCTGAATGTAGCGGCAGACTCCCTGTCGAGGCAGGGAGTGGTGCCGGGGGAATGGAGGCTCCACCCCGAGGTGGTGGAGGAGCTGTGGATCCGCTTTGGGCGAGCCCAGGTGGATCTGTTTGCGTCTCGAGAGACGACACACTGTCCAGCATTCTTTTCCCTCACACATCCAGCCCCACTGGGGCTGGACGCAATGGTACAGACGTGGCCGAGGCTGCGTCTGTACGCCTTTCCCCCTCTGGCGTTGCTCCCAGGAGTGCTGGAGAGAGTCCGCCGGGACGGGGTTCAGCTCTTATTGGTAGCCCCGTTCTGGCCGGGCCGAGTATGGCTCTCAGACATCATGTCTCTCCTAGAGGGTCCTCCCTGGGAAATCCCAGTCAGGAGGGATCTTCTTTCACAGGCCGGGGGGTCAGTACTGCACCCGCGCCCGGAACTGTGGAAACTGTGGGCTTGGCCCCTGAGGGGGCCCAGTTCATAAACACGGGTCTATCGACTGAGGTGATAGAGACCATGTTGCACTCCAGAGCACCATCCACAAGGAGACTTTACGCACTCAAATGGAGAGTTTTTGTCGCCTGGTGTACGCACCAGACGTTGGACCCTGTTAACTGCCCGGTCGGTTCAGTTCTCGAGTTCTTGCAAGAAAAATTCTCCGCAGGGTTATCCCCGTCGACTCTGAAAGTGTATGTGTCGGCGATATCTGCATATCATAATCCATTAGATAACGCATCATTAGGGAGACACCCGTGGGTCACGCGTTTCCTCCGTGGTACCTTGAGGCTCAGACCTGCGGCACGCTCCAGGGTGCCGACTTGGGACCTGGCCATAGTGCTGGAAGGCCTTATGTTGGCTCCCTTCGAGCCGTTAGAGGAAGTGTCAGAAAAGTTCCTCACACTTAAAACAGTGTTTCTCCTAGCGATTTCATCACTGAAAAGAGTAGGAGACCTACAGGCTCTATCAGTAGCACCTTCCTGCCTTGAATTTGCACCAGGAATGGTGAAAGCATTTCTCTTCCCGAGGGAAGGATATGTTCCTAAAGTCCCGACCAACGTGCCGGGACCAGTAATGCTGCAGGCTTTCTGTCCGCCTCCGTTCACTAGTCAAGACCAAGAGAAGCTAAATCTGCTATGTCCGGTCAGGGCCCTAGATGCATATGTCCACAGAGCTGCCCTGTGGCGAAAATCAGAACAGTTGTTCGTATGTTTTGGGTCCTCGAATAAGGGAAAATCGGCTTCAAAGCAGACGCTTAGCAAGTGGATAGTCGAGGCTATCTCGCTCGCTTATGAGTCGGTCGGACATCCTTCACCTATGAGGGTCCGCGCCCACTCTACTAGGAGTATGGCTGCCTCTATGGCTCTTATTTCGGGAGTTTCACTGTCAGAGGTTTGTGATGCGGCTGGGTGGTCCTCTCCGCATACATTTGTGAGGTTTTACAATCTGGACGTAGCCTCTACTCCGGGGTCCCGGGTGTTTCTGGGTTAAATCACACAAACAGACATTTGGGACTCTGGCGGCGTGGGTATTGAGGTCCCCTAGCGTTTCGACGCAGCTCGAAGTTCCCTCGAGATAGGGAACGTCTCAGGTTACGTATGTAACCATGGTTCCCTGAGAGGGAACGAGACGCTGCGTCGAGATGCCATACTCCCGGCATGCCTGTGATCGATTTGTTCGACTTTTTCAGAAGCTAGTGACTGTTTGGTCCGGGCATGCTTTATAGCTTCCTGGTCGATGACGTCACCCGCCCGTGACGTATCGTCCCGCTATTGGACTGATTACACAAGTGCTTCATGACATGGCACGCAGAGGCGTCCCCTAGCGTTTCGACGCAGCGTCTCGTTCCCTCTCAGGGAACCATGGTTACATACGTAACCTGAGACGATTATCTTTTTTAATTTATCAGTCTTGGTCAATAATATTGTGTTTTTGTTTTTAGACGCTAATTTCCCCTATTTTACAACTTTGCTGTCATTGAATAGTTAATCTTTTACAACAATCATTCAATTACACTGTTAAATGTAGCTTTTATTTTATTTTTATTTTTTTTTAGCAAATTTTAAAATTAATGTCCACATTTCATAGACAAATCCATTTTGATACAAAAATAGCTAATATTAAAGTTGTATACAATTTTTTGTATCTTTGTGTGTGAAGCAGAGTTCTAGGAATATTATCAGGAAAGGAATATTATCAGTGAATTATGACCTAAATTTGATCTTTTCCTCACATAAAACTATCGTATAGATTCCAAAGACTAGCGCACAGCTATACAACCTGGTGTTTTCTTCCTTCTTTCATTGCATGGAATAAAGCAACATAAACAAATTAAAAAAAAAAAGTTGAGCAGGTTTGCAACAGGGTGAGTAAATAATGGAAGATTTAACATTTTTGGCTGAACTGTTCATTTTAAATCTCAAGAGAGTAAGTGTGTCTGTGTACTCTAAACGTCAGTCACTGTCAAGGTTTCAAATGTAGACGTTAATGCGTAGAACTGCATGTTTGTTTTTAGACTGTCATGTTGAGATGGTTTCTCCTTCTAATCTTCATCAGACCAGGTGTTTCCTCAGTAATCTGTGTCTCTGAGAGCGTGATATATTGGTAAAGCTCTCTTTTAGCTATAGCAACTGTGGAAATGGGAGTTACTAGCTGTCATAGTTTGGCGCATTATGAATGCTTTAGCACTGTCCTAATAACTAGCTGTCAGGGTTGACCACCGGCATTAAGAGATCTCGCTACAGCAGCGATTTTTATGTAGTCTATAATAGTAACTGTGTGTATCTTGGGGCAGAAAATCCCCTTATTGACTTTTAGAAGATGTCAGCAGACAGGAGATTTGTTAAGAGTTCGAAAGTGCCAAAAAAAAACTAACAATAACAATTTAGAGTACCATGGTAGTGCCTTGTTTTGGCAGTTATTAGAGATTTTATTGGGAGGTTGCTCATTTGTATGTCATTTTCTCATATTTTGAATCATTTTAAACATAGACATAATTATTAATTATAAGATCATGAAACGGCAGTGATGTTATCATGCTCGCTTGCAGGCATGTTTTACTCCAAATAAGCGCTCACATAGAGCAATATCTAGCTGATGAAATATTTCAGAGTAGAGCAAAATTAGAAAGTCTGTATTATAGACATCTCAGAGGCTTTTCCATGACTTTCTAAGATTATACTTATATTAGGTGCTTAGGCCTTCCATGACCGCGGGAACCCTGTGGATTGTTTCAGATGCGTTACATCAGTCTGATTGTATTATGAGTTCCTCTGCGTCTTTGTTTTGCCAGAAAATGAGCCGAGAGATTTGATATTTATCTCCATTTACAGACATACACACAAACACAAGAGCATCCTGCTTTGAAGTGCTTATCTCTGACCACAACCACAAAGAGCACAATGTTGCGGATCCAAGTGAGTTTATTCTTGCCGACGTGAGAGATGTTTGGAAGAAAAGCAGTGAGGAAAAGGAGAATATAGTGACAGTCTGTTCATCTGATAAAACTCATTTATGTGAAAAATACAGCGTTCATGACTCGAAGGGAATTTGTAAAATGGCGACCTTGTCCTATTTTCTCTCTCTTATTTGTTTGTGCAAACCTATTACACTCTACTGAATATATAAAAAAGACTGACTTATACATCTCTTGTTTTGTGGTTATCCTGAAGTGCTTGTCTTTTTTTACAGTAACAGAACTTCGTGTCGCCTCTTGTTGTGTTTCTTTGCCGTCGTCAGAAAAATGACTTGACATGTCTATTCACACATAATATTTAAATATTTTAAAGGAGTGTAAAAAACATTGCTCCGTTTGTTTGGGCAACCCGACATGTCAAATTCTGACTCAAACAATGGTGTGAGTTTGAAAACTTTAATAAATCATATTTATAGTAACCTATCCAGGACCCAGCTGTTACGATATTTGTCTGTAGATTTAAAAATAAAAGAGTGTATTTAATGCAATTAAGTATTAAAGAAGAATGAGTGTGCGTCTCCCCCCCCCCCCCCCCTGTAAAGACAAACAGCAAAAATCAGAATGCAACACGGTATAGAGCCTTTATGTTTTTGTAGAGGTGCATCTGTGTATGGGAATACCATTGTTCCCATTACCAGCTTACCTAAACATCACACGACCATCTTGTCATTAAAATCCCATTTCAACATCACGGGTGACGATTCTCTCTTTAACCTGTGACCTTTCCCACCGCTGTCACCAGCATCGCTGGGCACAGTTAGCATCCTGATGATAAGAACATTCGCACTTAACATTTTTTTTTTCTGCAGAATGACGGGAAAATCGTTGTAGCTGTCAGTCATTTCCTATTCCGTGCTGGACTGCCAGACCATTGACCTCTGACCTGGGAATAGATCGCAGCTGCAAGTTGTTAGGAGGTTATCCAGTGGTTGCGTGTAGGTTATCAGCAGGTTTAGTGCGGTATGGCAGACAGAAGCCACACACACGCACCCTAATGAAAGAGAGTTCAGTTAGAGTGTACGTGAGCGATACGGGCAGAAGCTGTGACGTTTGTTTACATTCACATTAATGTTTTCAACCTAATGTGCTGCCTACATAGGGAATATTTTACAGCATCATAACAGGATGCTTTTTTATGTACTGGTATTTTGTTAAGAAAGCTGGCGTTTTCTAATGAAAAACGGAATGGAAAAAATTGAATTATGGTGGTTAGGGATTCACCGATACCATTTTTCAGAACCGATCCAATCTGTTACAAAAAAATTCTGAGTATCAGCCAATACTGATATCAATAAGATACTAATGCAGTTTTGTTTAAAATTTCTATGTAGAATTTCTATACCTCAGTGTTGAACTGATAATCACTTTTTTGTGAGTTAAACACAATCGTTTATTCAGCGTTTATTGAGCACCAGAGAGTGTGACTGAAGTGAAGTGCAGGTGGAAAGGTCTTTGTGAGGGATGTGGGAATCGTTGGAGAGAGATCGCTGGAGATAGACAATGGAGAGGTCGCTGGAGAGTTCGCTGGAGACACACACACTTGGACACGGAGACACAAGGGGATTCAGACTAGACTTTATTTTCTATTTGAGCATACAGGGTTTCCGCCCATCGTAGGGCCTTACCGCTCAACTGGAATACTATGAAGGCCACTCGTGATCCCTCCGTGGGAAATACGTGCGGTTGCATCTCCAGGACCAGCGAGCACTATAGGAGGAAGCCGTTGCAATCCTCCGCTGATCCAGAGAAGGGCGCTGGTTTGGCCATGGGACTGGCGATCAGCGGTGCCGAGGCAGGTGGGCTGGCGGATGCGGAAGCAGGCACCGGTGGAGGTGAGGGTAGCAATCGGCGCACCGCATCCACCAGCTCCTGGAAGGGATCCGGGGAACTCATCTGGTGCTCACGGTGTTGGTCCGGTCTTCTGTCATGGGTACAGAGACTGCGGGAGACAAAAATGTTAATAAACTGCGTTTATTGAGCACCAGAGAGTGTGACTGAAGTGAAGTGCAGGTGGACAGGGGAATCAGGTCTTTGTGAGGGATGTGGGAATCGTTGGAGAGATCGCTGGAGATCGACAATGGAGAGTTCGCTGCATGGAGACACACACACTTGGACACGGAGACACAAGGGGATTCAGACTAGAGACTTGGAAGATCGCTGGAATGCTTCGAAGGAGTCCTGAGGTAAACAGAGAGTGTTAGTACCTTCTCATAGACGAGACCGGACAGTGACTGAAGGGGTGTGTGTGTCTTTTGTGCTGTGGTGGGTAGGAGTGGTGATGCAGGTCAGGTGTGTGTGATTAGAACTCGGGTGAGGGTGTGCGCTGTGATTGGGTGACGTTGGAACTTGGCATGTCTGTGACATATACATTCACCTTCACAATTTCTCTCAGAAATGATGATCATGTTGGGTAAGTACTTTGTGTATCATTACATTTTTTTAAATGATAACACCTGCAAAGATTGTGTATTTCAGCACGCGTGCAGACAGGGTTGCCAAGTTTTTACAACAAAACCCGCCAACTACTAGCCCTAAACAATAGCTTCTCTGGAGGCGTTTGGGGGGTAAAATATGTGTTATTTTGGCAAGGTTGCCTGCTACAATTCACACTCATGGGTCTATATATCACAAAATAGTCTCTTCAACCCGTGGAAAAAAACGTGGACTTGGCAACACAGTGCAGTTGAACTCTGTTGACATTTGATAATGCGTCACTTCGCTGCTCTGATTGGTTGTAGGTCTATCCAATTGATATCTTTCCTGGTTCGGTTGAAACACACCCCATAATGGAGACCAATGGAGCAGCCCAATGGAGCAGTTTCAGACTCATATTTTGACTAGAATTGAGTATGACCACATCAGGCTAACTATACACTAGATGGTGAATGAACTAGATTCATCATGAGTGCACAATAACTCCAATACTGAGCAGCACAAAGCACGTACACGATTCCCGTGCGCAGGATGATGCGCTTGATGCCATGGATGGAGTCTGCATTGAAAAGTTCAAAACACAAAGGGAAGATATATCGACGTGTAGTGTAGCTATGCAATATTTTGAGCCGTTTCTTTTATTAGTTCAACATTCAGTTACCGTGTGTAAAAAACAACACAATCTCTAGTCTAGTGTTGTGATCTAACCGACACCCGGTAGAAAGTAGCATGATTTACAGCAATGAAATCCAGCAAGATAGAGTCATTTTATGAGGAACCAGTCCACTATCTTCAAATAAAGCTTAATTACAGGAACATTAAATCATCTTGGGGGTTTTCATCGTGTTGACTGTTGTAACCGAACGCGTCACGCAGTTTAACTGCTGAATGGAGAGTGTGAGACAGACGCAGTGGAGGGAAGCTTTGACATGAACTAGAATTTAATGACTTAAATATATATCTGTACCTCACATTAAACTATGGAATGGCTTCAGAACACTTATAATATAGTGCACAAATAGGAGTTGATGATGCTTTATAATGTTTTTGTGCCTTTTGTGAGGCACTGGGGTATCGGATTTGGATCGGTCCTCTCTGAACGATACCCAGTTCGGCGAATAAGGGTGGATCAGAGCCGATACTGAGACTTAGTATCGGATCAGTGCATCACTAGGTGTGGTCACATTTGCTTCTGTTTAGCTTTTTAGAAATGTATTATGTTACCTAATATATGTGTGTGTAATGCATTTATGTTTATTAGAATATTGTGCTGCTAGCATAACAACATACTTATGTCAAGCTCCACTGAAATCAATCGTTCTGGAATCGATTGTAAGTTCAGTTTGCAGTGTGAAGCAATATTTGTGTGGGTCACAGACTTGCAAATGAGCCTACTTGACTACACTGTAAAACTCCTCATTCAAAGTTGTGTTATGGTTTTGTCTGATGTGTACGATAAACGCTCTGTTCCGCTCCGCTCGGAAGGGAAGCTCGGCAGATAAGATCCTCTCTGTGTGTCGCTATTGTTACCATGACAAACAGAATGACAGTGCCACGATCGTTATTATCATTATCAAAAGAGGGTTTGATTACCTGCTAGCGCATACTGACTGCTGCAGCTGTGGCATCGTGGGATATCAATGAGACGCTCTGAGAGACATATGAGCAATGCACTCAATAGAAGGATAAGAAAAATTACCGCCGCAACAGATAAGTCTTTATGGAAGCGCTGAAGATAAGAGATAAGGGCGATGACAAAACATGAGTCCTAGATTGAAATAACTTTACAAATTCAATTTAAGCTCTGCTAGTGAGATGCCTTGTTGCCTACATAGACAGCTGCCTTCTAAGGGAGTATGCTAACCGTCATGGAAACTTGTAAGTAACAGATGTAGACACATGCATCAACTGAGTAACTAGGGGTGGGCGATATGACAAATCATATCCCAATTTCCACAATCTTATCACAATCCTTTGTCATGTTTGTTTAAAGGGTTAGTTCACCCAAAAATGAAAATGTCACATGATCTCAGCAGTTTGGCAGTTTGACACATGATCCCAATCATGAATCGATACGCTGATTCATAACTGTTTGAATCTTTATTTGAGGATTGAAAACAAACAGGGAAGAGAAGACATTGCTGAATAAAGTCGTAGTTATTTTTGGACCAAATTTATTTTTGATGCTTCAAAAGATTCTAATTAACCAACTGATGTCATATATGGACTACTTTGATGATGTTTTTATTACCTTTCTGGACTTGAAAAGTATAGTATACACTTGGATATGCTCTCGGACTAAATATAAAATATCTTAAACTGTGTTCTGAAGATGAACGGAGGTCTTGCGGGTGTGGAACGACATTAGGGTGAGTCATTAATGACATACATTTCATTTTTGGGTGAACTAACCCTTTAAGGGCTCATAAAATCTGCAAAAAAATAACTGCCCTCTTGAAGTTGCCACCACTGTTCGGCATGTTTTAGACAGTACCTGTGTTTGTAATGTGTCATTTCTCCTAAATCCAAAATAATTACATATAGCTAAAGTTTCCTCACTCTTCTTTCCTTCCTCCACCATCGTATTTGCTAACGGCACAGCGCCGCAACTAAATTGAAAACTCACACATCAATTTGAGCATAGCTGACACTTCCTGGAGCTTCACCTGATTGGGCAAATTGTAATGAACGCGTCAGCCATATCATCAGCTAAACGTGATAGGTCATATGTTTATTAGGGATGGGACGATACACTTAAACTCACGATACGATGCACCTCGATATACCTGGGTTACGATACGATATGTCACGATACGATATCAAAATATTTTTTATTTTTTTCCAAATCTGTGATTTTTTTTGTACCACCTAAGTAATGTACTTAAACGAAAGGTAGGATTTTCCTCTTTTTTTGCATTTTGGTTCTATGTTGTTTAAAAAAAAGGAGAATTTTTAGAAGTCTGCGACCTCATCTTAAACAGGGGTGCCAATAATTGTGGAGGGCACTGTAGGAATGTCAATCGATTAAAATATTGAATCGCGATTAACTGCATGATTGTCATGAGTTAACTCGTGATTAATCGCAATTTAATCGCACCTTTTTATCAATTGTAAATGTATCTTAAATTAAGTTTTTAATACTCTAATCAACATAGGTATGGACAAATATGCATGCTTTATGCAAATGTACATTTATTATTAGTGAAACCATACTTATTCAATAATAATCAATACAGCATGAAGACTAGACATATCAAAGGTCATATATATGTTTATCTAAGAAATTGTTCATGTCTCTTAAGCCTAAACTTACAAATAATGAGAAAGTAGTGATTTCTCTCATTTTAACAATATAAAGGGAGTTTTTACACTGGCAGTTTAATTCAGAACAGGGCACAGTTCGTATGAAAAATTGTTAATGTGTACCAGTGAGCGAACCAGAACCACACCATACCAGGAGGAGGTCCATATAACACGAGTAGGAATATAGTGCGGCCCCTTTAAGAGATCCGCATTCCCTGTTGAACTGCCGGTATTTTGCGTGTGCGCGCCGCCGAACGGGTCCGCAATTCACGTGGACAGTGTGAAGAACACGGACGACTCGGAAGCGCGCTTGTTCAGGAAAGTAACCTGTGCATTCGTTTATCCGATTGTAATGTATTTAGTTCAATAAAACACGTGTACTGTAAGCGGTGATGGTGTTAATGATTTACCTCAGACATGAGCGAGAGTGAGCTTCAGTGCATCGCGCTCAGACTGCAGAGAATGTGCTCAGTGAAAAAACGCACTTTTCTTTCTGGAGTCTAATAAAAGTTAAACAGAAAATATGGTAGTTTATGTAGGCAATAACTGCATTTTTGGTTTAGAATATTATTGCTAATGTCAACCATTTTCTTTCCCTATTAATGTTTGCTGCCATCCTTTGTCTGACAGCTCTCACTTTTGCCAACTACGGACTATGCCTCAGATCAAACAGAAAATGCGCGCTGCGTTTTGTCATGTCTGCCCCACACACACACACACACACACACACACACACACACACACACACACACACACACACACACACACACACACACACACACATAGGCCTACATATAATACACTAAACTATATACTACGCTAATCATGCAGCAGTGCCATATATCTTTATTTCGCGATCCATTTTTTTCGACCTGGATACGTTTCGTCACGTTTTGTATCGCGATATTTTGTCAAACGATATTTCGTCCCATCCCTAATGTTTATTACGCTATTTGTCGCATGTAATAAATAGTTTTCCCTTATTCATCGTGTCAGGCTGTCTGTTGCGATGTGTTCATCGTGTGAGTTCATATTGTGATGACGATGAAAATCCGATGTATCGTTCAGCACTACACTATAGCCACGGTTACGGACTTTACTCATTTCTCTGACTTTATCCCTCTCAAACAGACACACAGTACATCCACAAACAAGACCCCGGCAAACAGAAAGTGTCCCCGAATGTCTTATTTCATTAGAGGCAACGAGATCTGCAAGAATACTTTTCTCTTTCTTATGGTGTGAGTTTCCAGAAACACCAAAGTTTGTCGTTTTGTTTTCATTCTAAGAACCCATACACATTCTCTCACATTAAGACCTTATTTTAATCGTTAGCATCGTATCACTTGCCAAAAAAAAAAAAAAACATTACTATAATGGGCTTTTAGATGGTATTGTTAGCATCTGCTATCCTTTATTATTAATAGTATGCGGTCTGATTTTTTCCGTTGTGTCTGTTGTTGCTATGCAACCAGCTTTATGGGGGTGGCGGGTGGCGAAGGGGTGGTGGTGGTGTGTGTGTGTGTGTGGGGGGGGGTGGCTTATCTAAATGAGATGTAAATGAGCCCTATTGTCACCCCCAGCAGGTGAGAACTGCAAAACTTTAGAGGCGGTTTTCTCCCCTTTAAACTTTTCTAAATGCCTACATTCAAATGGTCACAACTTCTCTAAATATTATCAGATTTCCATGTGTTACACACTTGTGTCCCTACTTTCCATGATTGGTCACATTTGCTGAGGCTGTGGACTAAAACAACTAATGTCATTAAGGCTGTGATGAAAAAAACGTTTAATGCTTTGCATTTAAGATGCTAATGTGTGTTATTGCTAGCTAAAAGTTTGTCAGCTAGTAGTGCAGTATTATAATTCAGTTGTGTAACATTAAAATTTATGAAACTAAAGTGGATGAATAAATATATGATTTTGAATGCCTGAATCATGTCAGGGAGCCATATAAAAACGACTTAATTGGATCACTTAAAATATATTCATTCTATGATGTTGAAGTTACATGAACAAATTATGTTTGTTTAACTGAATTGATTCATGTGGGGCCGACGTACACCATTAAATCAAGTAAATCCAACACCCCCTTTTTTTGTGTGTATGCAGCATTAACCCACCAAAAACCCCACCAGGTTTGAATAGACTGACTGAATGATTGAGAACGAGTCCAAATGTAGGCCTACTGGTAGCAATAATGTCATCTGCACAAATGCTCACTGAATGAATAATTGGAACAAATCTTTTTTTTCTTGTGAAAAACTTCAAAAGATTTGAGTCTCCCACTGTTATAGAGTGTAGAGATATTACCCCCCCCCATTTATTTAATTTAATTTTATTTTCCATTTTATTTCATCAGCTGAATTCAGTGTATGAATTATTGTATTTGAACAGAACATCAAAGCAAGCAGCTTTTATTAAAGAAGGATAGCAAAGACACATTTTACGAGCAAACAAATTTTGCTTCGTTTTAAAAGGGCCTTTTTTTAGCCTCTTTAGCCTCTTTTTCATCTCTACTGGGATGTAGGTCCCCCCCATACCAAATGAAAGAAAAAAATAAAATAAATCCCCATATTTTTTTATTTCAGTTGTTCACAAGCTACATGTGTGATAATGAGCTCCTTCATCGCTGACAAACTATAGAACACATTTGCAAGTTTTGTTTCCACGATGGATTGTAGGCAAATATTCACCTCCTCCAGCGCTCTTTGTTTTCTGGTTTACAGAGTATCCTATTACTATTTTGGTGTGTGAGAAATCAATGTAAATAATTCAGCGCCTGAGTGAACGTGTATAAATTAATCAAACTGAATCACAAACAGTTTTAGACCTTTTAGCAAACCCATTTGAACCATTTAGATACAAAAAGTGCCATATTTGGTAAAAAACTAAAAAAACAAAACCCCACATTGTTAATTCTAAAGAGCTGATAACATGATTGCTGAAATATTATCAAGGAACATTATTCTCATGTTGTTATACAGAAATCTCCATTGATAGATTAAGGATGGTAACAGTTATATTTTACTGTGCATAGCAGTTTCATGGGAAATACAAAACATAAATATATGCTGTTCAAAATGAAGATAAACAGTATTTACATTAATGTGATGACCTGCACTTCTGGATATTGCAACTGACTTCATATATGCACTCCAAATGACCTTGGCATCAGTTGTACATACCGTTTGAGAGAGAATGGACTTTTATATATTCTCACAGTGTGGTGGAGTGATTGCATCTGGAGGTGAATTGAACGGTTGGGGGTATTTTTCCCCAACAAATGCTGTTAGCGCAGAGAATAATCCAACCACACATACACACACACACACACACGCAGACACGCACACATGCACACATATACACACGTATACACATTCCAAAGCAGATAAACACAAATGAACTGGAAGAAACTGCTGTGCAATTACTGTCATTGTTGTGTCATTTTAATTCCAGCAGTGAAATTACACGGATTCTTCATTTATCTTACCTTTTCTTCTCTACCTCTGCAGACGTGGCCAATCGCTCCTTTTCTTTTGTCTGCACAAATCATCCCGTGGTTCAAAAGCAGGATGGGCCCAAATCACAGGGGACGAGCAGTAGATAATGAAGTCAATCCTCTCTCGCTGTCTTTCAATCTCCGGTTCAGTTTTTCTATTCTATGTCTGTTTTCTGCCTTCATCTCTCTCTCTCTCTCTCTCTCTCTCTCTCTCTCTCTCTCTCTCTCTCTCTCTCTCTCTCTCTCTCTCTCTCTCTCTCTCTCTCTCTCTCTCTCTCTCTCTCTCTCTCTCTCTCTCTCTCTCTCGCTCTCTCTCTCTCTCTCTAAAATCATTGTGTTGCTTTTTATCATTATTCTTGTTTTGTCTTTCTGTGAGCCTGAAGTTATGGATTGATTGGTCATATCGCGTACTTGGACTGTAGTAATGATGATGAAAATTCAGCTTTACCATCACAGGAAAAGAGTTAACACAATAAAATACATTAAAATAGAAAACAGTTGTTTTAAATTGTAAAGTTTCACAATATTGCTGTTTTTAGTGTTTTTTTTAAATCAAATAAATGCAGTCTTTGTGAGCATCAAAAGTCTAACCGCCCAGCATAAATTCAGTTAACATAAAGATTTAAATGGAGAAAAGGTTTTGAGACTGTAGTTTTTTTGTGCTCTCAGGTACAGAAATCTGATCATGTCCTCATTTTAACCTCTGAAACCTAACTGTATTAAACCACCTGAAATGATACACCTGGTTCCTAGTGACCTGTTCCTTCTTTTTTTCAATTTCTTCCTTTTCTCCGTCTTTTGTTCTCTATTTAAGCACATAAGCATTTGTTTGTGGCACAGCTGTGAAACTCCTAAATGTTCTTTTTCATGACACACACACACACACACACACACACACACACACACACACACACACACACACACACACACACACACACACACACACACACACACACACACACACACACACACACACACACACACACACACACACACACACACACACACACACACACACACGTTGGTCTATGTGGTTTACAGGGACTCTCCATAGGCGTAATGGTTTTTATACTGTACAAACCGTATTTTCTATCCCCTTACACTGCCCCTGCCCCTAAACCTACCCATCACAGGAAACATGCTGCATTTTTACTTTCTCAAAAAAACATAATTTAGTATGTTTTTAAGGCCATTTGAATTATGGGGACATTAATTGAATTATGGGGACAAAACCACATTTATAGAGTAATACCAGTGTAATACCCATGTAGTTATACAAATTAGTGTCCTCATAAATCACATAAAAAGGCTCACACACACACGCACACACACGCACACACACACACACACACACACACACACACACACACGCACACGCACACGCACACGCACACACACACATACACTCAACAGACCAAAACGTATTCAGCTCACATCACAAAACATTTGTGGTAATGTTTGTAACTGAGATGTTGGTCATTTATTATTGCCTTATTCAAATATGATGTAGAAAGTCAAAAGTAATGGAGTATGGGAGCTGATGAATGTATCTGGCAGGTTTAATGTAGCTTCAGCTTCCTGATAATTGAACAGCTTTTCCTGCTGTGAGAGCACAATATTTGGTTATTGTAACATTTCCTTCTATATGCATTTGTTTGTTCTGCTTTATTAGTTTCTTCCTTGGAATGCTGTTTTAGTTTTCATTTTCACAGCTGTCATTCAGTTTAACGGGATGAATAATGAGAGTTTTAACTGTGGGGTTTTTCTGTAAAAGTTGAAAAAACGTGCTCTTTATTTTAATAAATCACAGGTAGCATCCAATTACAAGTACAGTTCCCATGACGCCAATTCTTTCAGTCTGTGTAAACCTAGAGTTCTGCACATTCTCTAATGTCATTTTTCATATCTGGCAAGGATATATTTTCTAGAATAAAACCATAATGCCATTTCTATGAATAGTAATGTATCAATAATAGCTAATCCAGTTAATCATCAAATATTCGACCACTTTGAGATTGTCTGTCAATTAACAGGAGTGGTCATTCCACATCTGTGAATTTTGATTAAATATTGTCTATTAACTTCTTAAAGTATTGAGTTATATTTAGAAATGTACCATCATTAATTATATTATAGTCTTTGTATATCATTATATACCCTTCTCTCAGCTTCAGCCATTTAAAACACTTTTTTTTTAAGAACATATCTTATTCTTATCATGGCTGCATTTATTTAATCACAAAGACCTAAAATTCCAAGTTTGGCTTTGCAATTAAAGGAAAATGATTCCTTAAATCGGCTAGGGGTTTAAATGCATCTAGAATTCTTATGTGCTTATTGGTAGAGACAAGCGATTCATTCTCTTTGCTAACTGTGTGTGTCCTGTTTAGTGAGTGCAGAGAGCCATTTTAAAATGGCAATGGCAAAGTAATGGCTGATAATGCACTTTTGTTATTAGAGGTTAAATAAGGCATTTCGTTATTTGTGGTTGAACAGGCACCATGAAAATGCTGAGCGCCGCACATGATTACCCAGAGGAAAAATGTATTGCTCAGTGAGTGCTTTTTCTAAGTTCAGGAGACTTGGTTGTGATTGTCTTTTCTCTCTCGTTTTAGCATCAACAATGTCTCGGATGTACCTCCTAAAATTCCTTGAGATATGAGAAATATTTGAGATTAAAAGAGTCAAAACTGAGAATGTGGGAAAAGAAACCTATTTATTGTCTTGCTGCAATCTCTTTCAGGACTCCATTCTAAGAAAATTATTGCTCAGAGGTTGCTTTTTTTTTTAGCTCAGGAGACTTGGTTGATTCAAAAATCTCTCTCATTTTAGTATCTACAAGGTCTCAGACGTTTCTCCTAAACTTCCTTTGGAGAAATACATATAGACACAACTGAGACATGAGATCTAAAAGAAAAAAAATGAGAGTGGGCTGTGAGAAACATTTCTTCTGAATCTTTAGAGAAGACAAATGGGAGACCACAAGAGTCTCTATGTAAAGAATGTGTGATGATGTTGAGATCTCTTCCAAATCTTTAAAGGAGACCGTTGTGAGAGTGTTAGAGGTTTTGTCTCAGGAGACAAGTGTGAGAAGCAGGAGACTCAAAAGTCTCCATTTGATTTTAAATGAACCTCATTTTTGTCTAGGAGAAGCGTTTGAGATGTTAAAGAGATCTCATCTTTGATTTTTCTTTCCTTTGGGTAATGATGTGGAACGCTCAGGAGGAATTTTCTTTTCTATTTCCCTCTGTTTTGACACTGGATTTCTGAGCTGTTCTGCCGGTCTGTTGCAGTCCCTTTAGTTGCTGCGTCTCAGATTTTTCCCAGCATCACCCGAGGCGGTTACATTACCCCATCTCGATGTCCCAATGGTAACGTGTTCTCTCTGAGTGACATGTTTATTGGAAGAGGAACCGGAGTCACACGCAAAAAACTCTTTACATTCTTTTCCTGCCCAACACACACAAACACATTAGACATCTCGTCTCGTTCTGTGTGTATATTCTTGTTTAGTGTGTGTATTTACTGTCCCACTTGCATAAATATTCAAACGTCACTGATTTGGTAGAATATGAGAATTCTGTTTGATTTTGTAATTAGACGCATTATACACCGCAAAGAATTCGTCGTATTCCAGGGAGCTCGATGAACTTTGACCCCTATCTACAGTTCTTAGGCAGGAATCATAATGAATATGATGAGAGAACCTCTTAAGCAAAATATATATATTTTTTTATATCTTTATCTTTATTTCATGTTTGACAGTAAACGTGTTGATGGTACAGTAATGGTGCAGAAAATGAAAATATAGTTATACTTTTCTTGACAGGCCAGTGCAGCACTCCTGAAACTCCACTAATCCACTACTGCAAGTTTTATAAAAATGAATTAATGACACCTTCCTCCTGTCTGTCATCTCTCTCTTTACTTTGATGCCATTTCCTCTGTTTTTCGTCCTCCTCTAAAGCCTTATGCATGATTCTCTCCCAAGGGGCGTTTGCTGTGAAAGCAATTTGTAGTGACAAAATGACTGGTAGTCATTTATTTTTAAAGACTTGAGAGTTGAGATCAGTGGGTGATGTGATGGGGCCGTGTCTCGGTGATGTGTTGTGAACTTCATTCTGTGTTTATTTAACATTATTCTTATGAGCCATTTTTTCTGATACTTTAGTCAACTGAAGGACGTAAAGGAGGCCAAAGAGTAGGTGGAAGAGGCGATTTTGCTAACATATCCCACAGGGATATATTGACATTATTTACTAAAATTATAGACATTTCAGTTGATTTTGGTGTAATTGATTAATCTCTTTGCTCAAAGGCGCTGTATTTAAAAATGACAGCTAGTGGTTAAAATGGGTACTGCAGTCCAAATTCAAAATATTATTTGCCCCGCCTCCTCCTCCTCAGATTCGATGCTCACTGGGTTGCCAGTTTGTGCTTCCGTTCATAGAGATTTTAGATGGATGCCGAGGATTTTTGGTTGAGAGTCTACAATCTCTGATCCAGTTTGTTTGCTGGCTCCATGGTAGTAATACGCAGCGTTTTCCACCAACTGGCAACCTGTGCTGTCGAAATACTATTGGGTAAACTGGCAGCATGCCGTATCACACAGACCAAAACAAAACAGGCATTTTTTTCAGAGAAACGAGTATGTGAACTTAGCATGTTTCCTATAAGTTTACAAACATACAGTATGATGGGATTGTTATGCTTAAGTACAGCAAAAAGCTTTTACCTTTAAGGCATATGAGGATTATACTATTTGAAATTTGAGGCAGTATTTTTTTTAATGTAATTTATTCTTATAATTGCAAAGCTGAATTTTCCAGTCTCCAGTGTCACATCATCCTTCAGAAATCATTCTAATATGCTGATGCTCAATAAACTTTTCTTATTATTACCACTGAAAGCATATGCTGCTTTTTTAAAATCTGTCATCCTCGCTAAATAAAAGTAACTGACGCCACTTTTCAATGGCAAGAAAACAAATTTGCCGTCAAATAAAAAACAACAGATAAAAGCTACAACTAGCAAAAACTACAGCTGATTGTGCGGTTTAGACCTTCTGTTCCTGTTTTAGTTGGAAAGCTAATTTTATTTTGTTCCTCTAGTGGCACAAAGCAGATTATCAGAAATAAAAGCCAAACGTTTGTCATATTCATAGTTTTTAAGTTTAGTTAATGTCTTACTTTTAGTTGTCACCCTCTGCACATTAAATTGAGATAGGAGAGATTATTTCAACATCCAAAAATGACACCACTTTAAATAACACCATTATAACACCTCAACACAGGTGAGAATGTGAGCAGTGAGGTTGAAAAATCAGCTTTCAGGTGTAGGAGTTAATTTTAGCAGTGCAGTGTGATGTTTTTCCCAGCATCATGTGAAGGCTTTTCACATTCGTCGTCGGCTCCCATGAGCACCTGGGTTAGATGACAATCTTTATTTATCTGTCTTGCAGGAAGTGTGTTTTCCTACAGGAGAGAAGTGTGTGTGATGGACAGGTGATTATTTGAGGAGCAGCTTGTGTCAGTCTCTCGATTGCCAACGCCAAATATTTACGTCTGTGGCGGGCCGTCTCCTCTCCAACCGTCCCCTTTGTAGCTGAGGGTCAGTAGGTCAAATGTTGCGGGAATGTTTCCCATAATCCTCTCACCCACTCATAATCTCTATGGTGTGCACTGTTTCTCTCTTTCAGTTTCCCTCTCATTTGTTTGTTTCTGTGTAAATGTCGTTCTCGCACTTCCAAGTAATGAGATCAGTATAGGCGTTTGACTCATGTTACAAATATTAAACACACAAACAGTCTCACACCCGTCTTGTTATGATCATAATCCTGATGCACACCCGTATGGACACACTGGTTCTTCCTCTCTCGCTGGGAAAGGAAAGGTGTGGTCCCTTGTTTCTAAATAAGACCAATGGAGACTCTATATATAGGTGCTGTTTTGGTAAACACAGGAAGTTGAGCTATGCCAGTCAGGACGGGGAGGGTGTTTGTGTTTGTGTGTGTGTGTGTGTGTGTGTGTGTGTGTGTGTGTGTGTGTGTGTGTGTTCGACCATAGAAACATTCACTCCTCAAACCACTAACTGATAAAGCTAAAGATAAAGCACAAAAAAAGTAAAGTCAACACAAAGAAAGCCCTCTGAATGTTTTTGTAGAGTGTTAAAGACATGGGATGACGTGAGAATGTTAAAGGCCCTTTTAGGCTGACCTTTGACTTTTCGAGGGAAAGACAACATGCACTCGCTTTCATAATAGCATATTTTGTGAAAATGTATATGTAAAGAAAGCTGTACAGATGGTTGATAACTGCATTGTATTGATTGACATAAAATATTGATTACAGTATCATAAAATTATTCTTGGAACTTTAAAACTGATGTATGGCTCAGCGATTTACTGCAGAGCAAGAACTGAACGCAATCAGATATTAGTGTCACTGTCACTTGATGATGGATCTGGTGAAGAAGCTGTCAGCGATCAAAATATAGATTTTTGAAGATGTCAAAAATGAACGTTTTGAAAATATGAGCTAAATGTAAAATGAGCCTGAATGTAGGCCTACTGGGAAATGAGCTCTGATGAGGACAGATGATGGTATAAAACATCTGCTCAAACTGAACCCTTCCGGGCTCCAAAAGGTAACAAAATATGCTTTATTTAAATTCTTCTGTCATTTTTACTCTAATATCAGGAGAGTTTTATATTATCGAGACAGGTAGAGATCCACCCGTGTTAGATAAAGATCCGGGGCGCTAAAGACACAGATATGTAATAATGATTGGCGAAACATTCATGCATTCAAGGGTTAAATATAAAATAAGACTTTATAAAATTATTTTGATCTGTTTTTTTATTTTTTTATAACTAGTCATTTTATTATTTGTTTAGGATGAAGCTGAATATAAAAAGGGAGGGTGGGGGAGGGGGTCACTAATCACAAAGCTAAATGTGTAATGTATTGAAATTAAAAGTTGTTAAAGGGATAGTTCACCTAAAAATTAAAATGTGATGTTTATCTGCTTACCCCCAGGGCATCCAAGATGTAGGTGTGTTTTTTCTTCAGTAGAACACAAATGAAGTTTTTTAACTCCAACCGTGGTCGTGTAATGCATGTCATTGAGGTGTTTTCTATGAGAGTCGCTATGGCTAGTGGCGACACATTGATGTCTGCCAGAAATCAGTCAGTATGAGTTTTTTTATGACAAAATGACAATTTGTGTT
This sequence comes from Pseudorasbora parva, assembly GCF_024679245.1. Classification (NCBI taxonomy): domain Eukaryota; kingdom Metazoa; phylum Chordata; class Actinopteri; order Cypriniformes; family Gobionidae; genus Pseudorasbora; species Pseudorasbora parva. Next base: position 30,447,860 of record NC_090176.1, read on the forward strand.
ATTTTTTTTAACCTCATATCAGACAAATCTCAGCTAGTATTCCCAACGTTACTTCCTGCGTTCATAGATATATATGTCTCATTAGCGGATTGTGCAGGTCGGTGGAATGATGCATTATGTAAATACATGTCTGGCACCGGGTTTTTGACCTTACTTGATGGAAGTAATGGCATTACTTCCATCTATACTAGATGAGATTAGTCTGATATGAGGTAAAAAAATAATAATAAAAAAAAAAAAAAAAAAAAAAAAAAAAAACACTTGAAGAAACTGATCGTTGATGTCTTAAGACATCAATGTGTTGCCACGAGCCACAGGGTTTAATATGAATGCCTTGGGGTTAACCAGATAAACTTAACTTTTTTATTTTTGGGTGAACTATCCCTTTAAATGATTGATCCTGTTTAGTAATTGTTACTAAACAAAAAAATTAAAACCTGACATTGGATTATTTGCAGTTAGACCTGATAAAAATAATATTAAATGGCTATGATTTTACTCATTTTATTCTTCAATTTAAAAAAAATAAAAATAATAATAATGGAGGTATCAGTATCGATAATAGCTGCATTGACCTTGTTAATACTAATGGGTATCACCCATTCCTGTAGAGCATGTTTTGAAGAAATGAATGCATATGTAAATGAAGCTGCAGTGATGCATCACTCTGTTAAACGAGTCTGTTTATCTCCAGACAGGTCTGAACAAGTCACCTCAGTGGAGGCACACAGATGCTGCTGCCCTCTAGTCTTCTTTGGTGAAAATGAGGAAACAAAAGGCAGATGAGAATCTCATTCTATTTTCTACTTCTCTAAATAAATGTGGGAAAGAGAGTGACAGAGCTGCTGTACATATGTGACAGAAATAGAGATGGAGATAGAACAAAAGCTGGACAGCTCATAAAGGACTGCCACTTGTTTATTTTCCCTCATTGTGTGTGGACACAGTCATCTTTTCTGTTAGATTGATTCTCCAGCACAAACAGACAGTGTCTGAGAGAGAGAGAGAGAGAGAGAGAGAGAGAGAGAGAGAGAGAGAGAGAGAGAGAGAGAGAGAGAGAGAGAGAGAGAGAGAGAGAGAGAGAGAGAGAGAGAGAGAGAGAGAGAGAGAGAGAGAGAGAGAGAGAGAGAGAGAGAGATTGAGGCGAGACAACAATCATTTATAGCATGTTGAGCTGCTTTAACACAGTGTCTGCACCAGCTTTCCATCAGAAATTCATTTGTCTACTTAACTAATCTACACACACACACACACACACTCCTCTTAAGCATTTTTAAGGAATACATTTCTGATACAATTCCCAAATTGTATCAAAACAAAATACGTTTGTTTTAATGTGATTGCGCAACTAAAAATACGCCCAATGGAAACGGGCTCACTGGAAAAGTTTTTACGCCCGCATGAGGTGGCTTTTCAGGCAGTTCGAAATAGGTTGATCATTCTTTAAAGATGACACGGTATGTTTGGACAGAAGACAATGACAACTACAAACCTAATATATTCTGTTAATTTATTCACGTTTAAATCAAACTTTTATTTTGACGGGTTGCTGTGTTCATGATATGAAAGTTTTCTTTTCTAATGTCCTCAGTGACACGAAAGAGTGAAAAAGACAGCGAGCATGTGTGGCACCCCGTCATTCACACAGAGACGCAAAACATGGAAGAGTAATATTTAAATAGTATTTAATATACACAGACACTGGTATATATTCCACTACAGTCTGGAGCCCTGCGTGACGCGACTGAACGCAGCTACGGGACCGAATATAGTCTACTTGTGAGTCGATGCTATACAGATAGGCTATTGTCACATTTTGAAAATTTCAGTATGTAGTACCAAAGTACCGGTACTTGTGACATCCCTACATAAAAGCATGGTTAATTGTCGTAAAGGGATCATGGCGTAATCACAACATGCCTACCTAAACTAAGTAACTCAGTAACGTACATTGCATAGGATTCTGAGGTAAAACTTTTGCACTGTAAAAAATTATTTAGAAAAAAAGTTACCTGGTTGCCTTAAAATTTTGAGTTCATTGAAATTAAAATTTTGAGTTAATACAATGACAATTTTTTGAGATTCGACAACCTTTATTAAAATATTATTAAAAGATTTTGTAAGAATATTGGGTAATTGTGTGTGTTTTATTTCTGATGATGCAGTGAAGCATGCCAAATAGTGCTATTTTTATGATTTATCAAATGTTTTATGTGGTTCAGATACAAAAATATTTAGAGTTTCTATTTATTAAACAAATTTCCTTCATTGTATCAACTCAAATTTTTAATTTCAATAAACTCAAAATTTTGAGGCAACCAGGTTACTTACTTTTTTAAGTTAAACCAACAAAAAACAACCAATTATGCCGAATTATGCTAATTAAAACGATTATTAATGAAAACATATGAACTTATCTTAAAACATCTGCAACCGGTGGCTTTGCCTTTTGCATTGTCCTTTCAAAATGACAGTTTGGGAGCGAATTTAAACGAATCAAGGCGGGAAGCACGTGAAACAACCAAGCGCTGGGTAGAATCAACCAAGCATTGCGACCCAGCAGGTTTAACCCAACGACTTGAAATTTGAAACTACCCAATGGTGTTTAAAATGTGATCAAATAAACCAACAAAGATTACCCAACAGTCGTAACCCAGCATTTTGGGTTAAAAAAACAACCCAGCATTATTTAGACTGTAGACAAAGAAATACCACAAATTAAATGAAGACCTTGAAGCAGATATGAGGGAGAAAAACCCGCAAACGCTTTCTTTGCCATTAATGCTTGTCACGCCTACGTCTCCTTCCACTGAAAAAAAAAGAATGGCTAGTGCGGTGGATGGGATGTACATAAACCTATCATCATACTTGGCATCATTTTTGGAATTACTTATAGCAAGGAGAAAAAAAACAAGTTTCTGTCGCATAACATTGTTTAGTGAGAAGAACCAGCTCCTAAAATGTATTTGTTTTGTAATCCGACTACACTGGTTTGTTTCATGCTGTAGAATCAGTTGCGGTGTTGTGATGCCATTGTATAAGTGTTGCAGGAAACTATTTCAGTGTGGTGTTCCATCCGCATTGGTGTAATAACCGCTGATGGAACGCAATATTATTTGCAACCCAACCATACAACTGAACAATGGGTCACATTGAGGCATAGCCAGCTTTTATCTTGTCATGCTTGGTTAGGACCTTTTAAGGCAAGTCAGTTCATTTGTCGGTCATCTTGGTAACCTCCCCAGGCAGATTTTGTTTTGTTCTTATACTTAAATGTATCCTATTTGTGTGACATAAATAAGGAATTCTGAAACAAACATAACTTGCTCATTTTTCAGAGAAGTGTCATGTTTAGAGTGTTTGGTCATCCTGCCATAGATTTAGTGCAAATGTCAGGATTTTCTTATTTGTCTTACACTCAATGTGAGACACATGCACACATGAACACATTTATATGTTCCCTCACTTTCCTCATTCCACCTGCCATTGCAGCCCTCGGTATTTGACAGAGAGATAGAGATTGGATGGTTTGGAGTGATGTAAAGGAAAACTGACAGAAGAATGGATGAGTGGAAAGTGGAAGAGAGCTGATATATGTTACTATATATATCTGTGCAGACCCAGAGAGAAAAGGACATGAGGACATACATACATATAAACCTCAGCGCTTAATGGAAGACTGACATGTCTTGAATGAAGCTAAAGAGAAAGAGAGAGAGAATGATAAAAAGAGGAAGAGAGGGAGGTGAAAGGGAAAGAATGTTCTGCTCATACGCAGATGATTTATGGGTGGTTCTGCCTTCAGGCAAAATAGTTTGAAAATTATTAAATAGCTGCAATTAAAGTCATAAAATCGAGGAAAGAAAAGTGGTGGTGGAGATGAACTTGACGTCTGTCTGGTCTACAAAATTTTACAGTGTCTGTCTTTGTTTGTTTTCTTTCCCTCTCTTTCATTTCATCTTGCATTTTTAGTTTTATAGACTTTTACTTTGATTACAAAAGTACATGCCTGTTCTCTCGAATTCAGTTGTAGCTTCTACAAAGGCGGATAGTGGCTCTTTTGTACTCCTTTATTAGCAGACTGTGATCGCTTTGGGCATTTTGGCATCTGTGAAAAATGTTGTGAGATTTGTTCAATCAGTTTGATGCAAGTGAGAGTTTTGACTCCTCCAATAAAATGCCAGTAAAATGCTGAAATACAATGGATATTGATTGAAGTTCTGGATGGGTGTATGTGTGTGTGTGTGTGTGTGTGTGTGTGTGTGTGTGTGTGTGTGTGTATGTGTGTGCATTATTTCAGTTTCACAAATAACAGTTGTAATGCAGATCTGAGAGATCACAGCATAGAGAATGTTGCTGGTTGTGTTTTCAGTAATGATGATAGCCAGTCACTGCTCATCACACCTGATGTGTGCCTGGTCTTATTTATTCCTGGTGTTAAAGGGATAGTTCACATTATTTAAATGGTGTCCTTCTTATTTGCTCATCCGCATGTTATTCCTGTGTTACATTTGTTCTTATGTGGAATACAAATGTGGATGTTCTGAATAAGGATGCAATATATATCAGCCACCATGTCTGTATTGGCAAATATACATTTTTTATATTTCCATTATCGGTCCGATAAGAAAATGTGGCTGATAGAGTAAAGCTTATTAATAATGGATGGTTTTGTATCGCTTTAAATATGATTGGAATCACTTTGAAAAGGAAAATAGTTAGCTGCAACATGTGCAGTAGGAGTCTGTCATATATGCTAATTTTAGATTTTATTTCTTTCAAAAACATTAATGTTATTGATTCATATATTAATAATAACTGGCACCTTTATTTTTCTAATATTATTTTCACAAACAATATGGTTTAATTTTCATTTTCCCATAGAAGTGTAAAATTAAATTTTAAAACTTCAACTGTTTCAAACTAGGTTAGTGTAATGTAAATGTTTGATAGTGTGTTAACACTGGTTTTAATGTTGAGACTTTTGTTTTTGTAATCAGGCTCTCAAAAATGATATACAAATGTGGATTTATATTTATATAAAAGTTGGTATATATTGGCAAAATAGAAAATTATTAAAATTATGAAATAGCTGCAATTACAATATTTTGATATATCGGTTATATGCTTTTACTCGTTCACTCTGAGTCTCCTTTTCTTTTGTTGAAAAGTGAAAGGGGACCAAATACATCATAAGTACTAAGTAATAAGTACAATTAAATACTTAATGCAATGAATATGAATACCCACCTCTTAAACATGTAACCCTCAATCAAGAGTAAGCAGATCATATGAAAACATACAATTTACATTATAAATTCATATGAACTGTCTATCAATTGGCCCAAAACATAAATTGTTACGAATTTCCTTGAGAGTATGTTGTGAGGAACAGACCAAAAATCCTCCATAGTTACCAGACCTCATTCATGCAAGTTGAATGTGATGTGAGAAAGACATTTAGCATCTTATGCCCTGCACATGAAGCTGTGTATCATGACAGAGTTAACGCTCAGATCACAAATAGTCAGCGGAGACCGAATTTTTTATGCTCGGCTCATGATGTTGTCATAAATGTGACATTTCCAAGCTTTTTCAAGTTTTGTTTTTAAAGAGGAAGCAACTTCCATGGCCACAGGTTTATAAAATCAAGCACCTAAGCATGCAGACTGCTTCTACAAACATTTCTGAAAGAATAGATTGCTCTCAAGAGCTCAGTGAATTCAAGCGTGGTACGGTGATAGGTTGTGCAATAAGTCCATTCGGGAAATTTCCTTACTACTAAATATTCCACGGTTAACTGTTAGTGGTTTTATAACAAAGTGGAACCAACTGGGAAAAGCAACTCGGCCACAAAGTAGTAGGTCACATAAAATCACAGAGCGGGGCCATGCTGAGGCGTACAGTGTGAAGAAGTCGCCAACTTTCTGCAGAGTCAATAGCTACAGAGTACAGAACTCAAACAGAGTCCTGACCTCAACCCGATAGAACACCTTTGGGATGAATTAGAGCGGAGACTGGCTTCTCCAACATCAGTGCCTGACCTCACAAATGTGCTGCTATAGAAGGATTCAAAAAGTCCAAAATTCCCATAAACACACTCCTAAACCATGTGGAAAGCCTTCCCAAAAGAGTCACTGAACCAGGGGCAATAATAATTTAAAATAATAATACATATAAAAAAGTTTATTTGAAAATAATATTTTAATGTTGTGGAAAATTTGCAAGAGATTTATTTGTGAATTGTGATGGAATAATTACTTTATAGTTGTATTGGAGGTTTACACACAATTTGCAGTTAATCTTTGTCGTGCATTAATTTGAGTGATGATGGATATTATGGGAGTGGCTTTAATTAATACTGTCACATAAAAAAATCTTCAAATTGAATTAAAAATTAAATTACAGCATTGAAATAAAAATGTAAAGTGCGTACAAATATTATAAAATTGTGAATATTAATAATTGGGAATCATGTTAATCAAAACAGGGCACATTTCATGTATCTAACTTTTATGTTGGTTTGATCATTTATCTGTTTTCTTATAAAGGTCCAGAAATGTATTTTTTCTTCTTTTTTTTTTCTTTGACAAGTTTATTTTCCAGGTGTTTTTTCTAATTAAATGACATCATTATGTTGTCTTGACTCTAGGGGTTGCACTGAGTCTAACCCTCGACTCAGGGCCTGCTCTAGCTCTTTGGTTGCCCTAGGCGAGATGGAGTTTTGCCCCCCCCCCCCCCCCCCAACCCACTCACTTTTATCGTCTCTAATTCAGCGTGTCTGTTTACCTAGACCTACCCCTAACCGAGAAGCACTTATTATTAAACACGTTAGACGCTTTATTTCCACTTTTCTAATATTTTCTCACTTTTTATTTGCGTCAAAACTCGATGACATGCGTCTTACCCCTACACTACAGCCACTGTTAAAAAATTGGTGATTTCCTTAATTTTGTCTGGCCTAATCAATCTTAAAGTAAACCACTTTTTATTTGCTTCCGACGCCCATGTAGAGAGCATTTGTACTTATCATAACTAGCATGCATACGTTATCCATATTTATAACGAACTCGACTTTTGATATTTAAGTGACATCCATGTAGGTTATTGTAGATTATTGTCAGTGAAGTTATGTTTTCAACTTATAATGGGAAGTAATGGGCGGCACTACAGCGCGTTCGCGCCCCTAACACAATTGTCGCCCTAGGTAACCGCCTAGCTCGCCTATAGCAAACGCCGGCCCTGAGTCGACTAATCGACTAGTCGACCTTAATGCTCTGTCACAACGCTTTAAGCTTGACGTCGACTAATCGCTGGCCTATAGAAAAAAAAAGAGAGGCCCCACTTTTTATTTGCTTCCGACACCCATGTAGAGAGCATTTGTACTTTTCATAACTAGCATGCATACGTTATCCATATTTATAAGGAACTGGACTTTTGATATTTACATGACATCCATGTAGGTTATTGTAGATTATTGTCAGTGAAGTTATGTTTGCAATATGTAGTAATACGTAGAAAACTACCAAGTGATAGCTTAGTGACAATATTAATAAAATTAATATTAGTTGATAATATTGATAATACTAAGTACATTTATTTAGTTTGACAACTTATTTGCTGAGATAAGAAGACTAACCTCTATACTGGGTTTTCTTTTGATTTTCTTCCTTTCTTCCTTTCTTCATTTCTCTTTTTCCGTCCCTGTGCATCCGCAGGGTTTAGACGCCTCATTTTTGATGAACGAGCAAGATGAGCACTGACCTAACGCCTGAAGCAATAATCAATAATCACCATCAATTCAATCTAATAATCAGGTTGATAAGTAATTAAACGTGTGGCTGAGGGGGCACCCTATGATGAACATGTTTAATAAACATTATGTTGTATTTCGCTTGTTCCGATTCTATGCTTAATGGGAAGTAATGGGCGGCACTAGAGCACGTTCGCGCCCCTAACACAATTGTCGCCCTAGGCAACCGCCTAGCTCGCCTATAGCAAACGCCGGCCCTGAGTCGACTAATTAACTAGTCGACCTTAATGCTCTGTCATGACGCTTTAAGCTTGACGTCGACTAGTCGCTGGCCTATAGAGGGCGCAACAGGATAAAAAATTTTTAACCGTTAAAAATGACGAATAAATGCATACTTCAAGAGCTCTCCACAAGACATGTTTGATTACCATCTGGATGCTCAAAATTGATCGGGAGAATGCATGCTTATTGTACACGTAAGTTAATCATCGCGCTAAACTGCTTGCTGCATTGCAGCACACACACAGCCTGATCACGCGGAGATCACATGCCTCACACAAAACCATTCAGTAGCGCAGAAATGTATTGTCAACACTGTTCTGTGATTATCAATAAAATAGCTTAGAAACTGAAAAGTTCTAGCATATATTTCTTGATAACTAAAACTCACAGCTTCACTATTAGTAGAGAGACGCTGCCAGGTAGAATTAATTCACACACAATCACTTACTAATGCATTCATATACATGTAATCTTTATTGTGCTACTTTATCTGTATCTTATTCAGAACGAGAAGAAATCTGTGAGAAATATAACGACCATAAGACAAAAGATCTGATACAAAAGCTGTCATGTATGACCAACAACCTTATGGGCATTGCTGTGTCATATACCATAGCTGTCCTGTGCACAAGAAGACTTGTGTTTGGGACTCAGCTCGAGGTTCAGGTTTATGTGTTCATTAATGACGTCATCAGCGACTAGTCTACGTCGACTCGACTTTCATCACATAAATGTTGACTTTAAAAAAATGGAAGTCGTTCATTGGAGCCGTGCACAACTAGAAAAGTTTAAAACTCATATTTATTATTATTTTTCACAAGTAGACAGTAATTTAATGTTGTCCAGGATGCATCAGGACAGATTAACGTTTATACTTGGCAAACATGATTTTGACTACCTCTGAACGTGGTTTAAAAGATCTTTTTACACCTGCTGCCCACTTTTAATCAGATCACTTGGGACGGATGTCAATACTAGATATAAACAAGGCCTAAGTGGAGTGAGAGAGAAACTGAGGTTTTCACATCTGACAGATGTTTTCATATGCCTTGATCCCTAATCCAATCTTCTCTTCACTACCTCTTCCTCACCCCGAATCTTTGTCTCATCTCGCAAAATCGCATCCACACATGGCCGATCCCCATCATTATCCAATCACATCCATCCACCGCCCTCCGTGTCAGCGGCAATACAATCAGAGCCATATGGTAGCCACATTCGCGAGACCCCGCGCTTCCTGATCGCTTCCTTTCGGGAGGCGGCGCTGGGCAGACATGCGGGAAGATGTAATCAGACGTTTGGCAGAATCTGCAGCAATCAGGCACGCCATCAGACGCTTTTTGGTCCTCGGCCACCGGGGCTTAAGGGTATCTGTGGTGTGAGCATGCGGGTAACATCAAAGTTCCTGCATAAGAGAAAGAGTTGGAGAGAGAGGAGATTACATGGATTAGGACGGAGGGGGAAGGAATAATGTAATTAAACACTTGTCGAGATTTTATTCCACCCCGTAGACATGAGAGAGACTCGGTAGGGGCCAATATGCTGATTATAACTCACACAGCTCCAAATTTGTTGACAGAATACTGTGTGTTTGGGCATTTGCCCTGGGAGCGACTCTTAATGCAGTCATATTAGAAAGAAAGATGGAGTGTTATAGGAGCATAAATGTGGCGAGACAATGAAACGGCATTCCTTTGGAGTTGCGCGCACACTTTCCGTCTTTCAGCACCCTCTGTAATGTTAATGGCTGCCCGTCTGTTGGACGCTACCTTTGTGTTCCAGCTCAAGCGAGGATATGATGTCATTGAGGCTTTTGTGTGTCAATCCATTGCAAACGTTAGATGTCTGAAGTGCTGATGTGCACATCTGTGGTTCTACGCATACATCTCTCACATACAATGTCGCTCACTGATAAGCTCCAAAGAGCTGTATTATAGAACATATAGTGTCTGCAAGGCATCTCTGTATTGAAAGTCATCTTATTATTTACTGTATCTTCTATACCTTATGCTGAAATTGCATTCAACAGCAAATAAATTCCCAGGTGTGTCAAAAATATACGGTACCATTCAAAAGTTTTTTTAAAATTAATATACATTTTATTCTGATTATTCATCAATACTAAATCTCAATATCGATACTTAAAGGGGTACTTCCGCACTTGGAAGATGAATCTGTATTTTAACTCTGTCATTAATGTAGTAGAAATGTGAAATTATTATTATTTGTTGTAAAAATGATTTGTTGCTTTCTAGACTGAGAAAAGACAGAACATTTATTTTTGTCTCATGGAGATGAAAGACTACAATTCCCAGAATGCTTCGCTGCCCTGTGAGCCCACTCCCAAAGCCACCGCTACTGAATCACTTTTACTTTTTCACCACCGCGTTCATCTTCATAAAATAAGTTCAGTTAGAAAACTGACACTACAATTAAAAACTGAACGTGTCTGTTCAATATTGTGATTTAGCCGCTGAGGAAGTGTCAGCACAAACGCAACAACAGGAGTCAGATTACACGCATCGTGATGAGCTCTCGTGATGAGAGCTGAGGTAAAAGCGTCCACGCTCGCGGCAGTAGTAATTCCCATCCTGCACGTCATTAACTAACTTACTCATCTGCATAATTTAGACCATGTTGTTCATTTATTTTTGAACTAATGTAAGTTTGCAGTCTGTATTGAGTATCATGCAAACCCCATTTACAAACAAGAGACTCATATGAGCCGGTTCTTTTATAGTGAATCAAAAGCCTACAGTGCAACCAGTGTATTGTAAGTCTGTGTAAAACTCCTTTGAGTCTTTTGAGTCAGAATTTATAGAATGTTCACTATTGAGTGAACTCGAGCTGTGAACTTGACCTGACCGCTCAACACAAACCCTCTTCTGCACATGTACTGGGACGAAACATTATTCTCTTGCCTCACATCTACACATTCACACCACTAGCTCTCTTCTCCATCCTTTAATGCTGTTATACATCCTTATCTGCTGTTCTTTCATGCCTGCAGTGTTGCCTCAGGTGAGACAGGCCTCGGGTAAAAGACAGTAAGCATCTAGAGCCCACGTCCACACAGTATATTATGTGCTGAAGATGCCTGAAAGGGATACATTCCATGTTTTACTTTATTTATAGTGGTATAAAAGCACAACAAGACCACCTGCCCTGCTCTAAATTGTCACAAAGTACGACTTAATTAAGCATAATTTAATTGCGGCACAATACCTTTAATGGACAGTGTTTTTAATCACACCATGGCCTCTTCACAAAGCTTTAAAGCACTGTGTCGATTGATGGCCTGCTATGTCATTTTCTTTTAATGGACCTGCTCTTAATGCAGCTGTCACTTCCACGTTAACATGTGCTCTCTCGTTTACAGCCTCAAACAAGTTATTGGCCGGCTTGATGTTTGGTTTTCTTGCTTATCCCATCGGTTGTGTGGTAAATATTAGAATGACACTGCCAGGGTTGTTTCTTACAATTCAGACTACAATGGAAAAATGGGTTTGGCTTTGAATGAAACATGTTTGTTCATGTTTTAATGTGTTTACAGCACACAATCAATTCCTGTTTGATTAAAAAGAAATGCACAAACGTGTAGACACAATACACCCACAATTGGAGCATTTCATATTTACAGAGCCCCTTTTCTTTTATGAGCATAAATGCCTTTGCGATACATAAACACGACTGCGAACATAAACAGTGATAGTATAAATGACTCGGCTGCCATTGCAAATGACAAAGCAGTGCAAACAGACTGTTATTGTCTACAATAAAAATAATCACTACGCACTTTGCCTCGACAATAAAATGCATTTGTTTCCAAATAGACCATTTTTGCGGCGCTACTGAATCTCGATGGGAAGCGTTGGCAGTATGTTTGGCGTGAGTTTCCCCTGTTAAAACTGTAACCGCTAAAAAGAATGAATTAATAAATAATGCATGAAGAGTAAACAGTGATCCACCTGAGGCTTGTTGTTTAAATGTAAATACTGAGCTGCTAGAGAGGCGTGGTGGGTTCAATTACCTTTTATATCCACCCACTTTAATCCCTGTAATGTCTTGTTTGATTTACCGTATTGTTTGGAGGCTGTTAGGGAAAGTTTGGGAACAGATGGCCGCATTAGCACGCAAGATGGATCTAAGATTAACGTTGAAACGTGTTGCACCTTGACAGACATTGTTTTATAATACTATTCCATTAAACTCTCTCACTGCACTCACTTGTCAATGTTAATGCTGGTTTAAAATTCCCTTAAATGGATTCTTTGTTCTGTAATTATTTATTTCCCCTTTTATCAAACACTACTGGTTTGCAAAAGATAACAACTTGGGGAAATAAAAAATATCATGATACAAAAGCTAGTTGATAGTTGCCCAAGAGATGTTGTCCATTTTTGTGTATTAAATAGGACAGATACACCACACGTGCCCTCCAGACATGTTTTGTGGCCTTAGAGATTTTGTCATCATCATGGTGATTTGGAGTAAACACAAACTTGATTAAACTGAAAACTTTTGACTACTTTTCATGCAGTCACAGACAATATTGATTACAATTGAAGTTTTACGTCACTGACTGTGTGTGGTGCAAACACAATGCAATTCTAGATTAATCTAATTGACAAACAACGTTGACTCTTGACAACCTAGAAATCAGTGGTCGATATTGTATGTTTTTTGGGTGTTTTACGATGCTTCAGTTGTGGCTCATCTAATCATATTTAGAATGTACACTGAAAAAAAACTGTGTTGGATTTACATGATTTAATTGTGTACATTGGTCCCACATGAATCAATTAAGTTAAACAAACATAATTTATAATAAACCCAATCAAGTCTCCCCCTTTCTCATCTTGCTCGAAAATACATCAAATCACACTTTTACAACGCATGCTGGGAACTAAAAAGCCCTACCCAGTTTCAGTTAATGCAACACAAATCATTCATGTAACAGAGCAACACAGCATTAAGTAAACGTCAATTTGACTTATAATTAAATGGATTGAACACAATCAAATTAAGTTAGGATAAAACTTCTAGCAATTGTGTTGCTTTAGCTTGTTTTAATCAAGCAATTTGAACAAGCAGTAAAATATATATTTTTTTCAGTGCACTATTGTTTGAGTCTTTCATTGTTTACTCAAGTGTTACAGAAAGTGAAGGAGCGTGATGGTAGACTTATTCGTCATTGGTAATGAATAATTGCATTTTTTGATTTGCACCCAATAAATTCTGCATGAAAAAGAAAACAATAATTTGTAAACAATTTAATTCCCTGGATCACCATACCAGCCAGGAAAATGTCAAAATGTAGTCGTATTTTTAACTATAACCAAACATATAATTTTTCACTAACACAAAGATATGAATAAAATATAATTGGATTTCATTTTTGGACTTTGCTGCCGGTATTTTCCAGAATGTTATGTGGTACTTAAATAGGATGTGGTGTTATTTTGAACCCTTGCCATTGTTGCAAGTCACTTGGTATTTGCTGTTGGCAGATGCCCCAGCAACCAAAACAATTATGAATTACCATTATAAAAGTGCCATAATTATATATCTAGACATTATTTATACATACCTGAGGCAAAATCAGTTGCAAAACAGTAGCAGCATCAAAGAAAGTGGAATCAAACTAGAATGTGGCAAGACAAAACACAGATACCACGGCTTGCTCCTCAGATTCTTGTAGACACCTTTGAGGCTCAAAACATGTTGGGTGGAGTCACTAAGTTGGAATACTGTCATTTTGGCACTTGTTGCAGTACCACCAGCAGCCCACAGGTTGTACCAATTACATAGTGCAGTGGATCTCAACTGGTTTAGCCATGAGACTCATTTTCCCATGGTTGTTAAGTGGCAACAGACATTTTTAGGATTTTGAACCAAGACAATTTATTCAATATTATCGTCCCACTTGCATACATATCAATTGTAAGACTATCACTGTACTTCTTACATGATGCATAAACAGTATAAGGATATTAAATAACAGTCCCAAACTCATTGCTGTTGATACAGTAAAGTTAGTAAGTTGGTATGAGCCACCCAAGTCATCACAAATATAGAATTTGAGGTATTTTGGGTTAAGTTTATGGAGACAAGTTACAGTTTCCATGGTAAATACACAATACTAACATGTTAATAAAACATATGGACACTTATCCTGATGAATAGAATGAACAGTAAACCTGCATACAGATTCTTCCAAGCTAACAAACAACATACCACTTACGTACATTTAACAAAAGGCAAGAATAGAATGGTCAAACACGTCTGTCTAGCAATTTAAAACTAAAAAACAATGGAAATGTAGTGCAGTTGGAAAATGCTTTGTCTAACATAAGAGCAAAGTCTTGGTAGAAGAGTAAACATCCCCTCCCCTCCCAAAAAATGTAATTGTCTAGTCACCCCGTGGTTTCAAATCTATATGACTTTTTCTTCTGTGAAAGACTTTTTTACTGTGAAAGACTTTTTTTTTAAGGAACTGGTTTTTATATATAAAATGAAAAAATCAAAACAAAACATTGGAGTCAACACTTGACCTCCTTTTTGTGTGGATACCTTTATTTTTTTTATTTTTTTTTTTAAATATGAGTAAATGGTCAGGGTGAGTTTTATTATTTGTGTGTAAACTATAAAAGAGCAGATCTTCCAGAAGATGTAAAATGGAGAGGTTGGTAGAGCGTTTTTATGGCTGCAAAGCTGTACATGCAATATTAAACCGCAAAAAATAGCACTTATAGCATTTTGTCACAGCTGCTCACCTAAAAAATTAGCTAGTTACTGGAAAGCTAGACTATTTTTATTGCAGCTGAGCTACAGTAACACTACTGAAAAATGTAGTTAAGTTAGAAGTGTCTTTTTGTACTCCCCCAAACTGCTGCATTTATGATGCCTCCATAATATGGTAAGGTAATAGTCTCTTGAGTCATTGGAAAGCACAGAAAAAAAGAAGACAAAAACCCTGACAGAAACACTGACATCATTACAGCTTGAACACAATTCAAAAGTTAAGAAGATTGTCAAAAATAATTTCATAAGAAGAACATTTCAGAGCTGAAAAGAGACCCGATTGTTGGTGACCCTCTAATGACCCTCTAATGGGTTTCAACAAGAAATCATGTTAAATGCTTCACCCTGAACAGAATAACAGAATGGCCTGCAGTGACAACACAAACACTTCCTAGGGTACCATCACTGAGAGATGTGCATTTGGTGTATTATCCGGTGTGTGTGATGCATACTTCATGATGTTACAAATTGCTGTCTGCAACATGAAAGATTAAATGAAGCCTCTTAAGTGTATATTCCAGGTACTGCTTTTGTATCACATTTCTGAAAAATTCCCAGCAAGCATTTCACACGGTACACTGAGTGACAGCTTAAAGTACTGCAGCACGGGGGGAATACCTGCAGTAAGGCAATACTCTACCACGACCGCTTGACTGCTTTTACACTGTGTGTCACAGAAAAAGATTGAAAACACAATGAAATGAAACGGAATACAGGTATATTGCGCACTGCACAGTATAATACCTATATTTTGTTACATGTATTATGTAAAAACCATGCAACAGTAACATGAGTATGATACATTATGACGTTACCTTACATTGCATGTTAATTCAGCAGTTGTCCTCTGGTCATTGTCTACAACTGAATGCTTCTGTTTTTGTCAAATAAAATGCTGCACATCCGATTTATACTATTAAAATGAAAACATTAAAGAAAAATTATGTATTACCCTAAAAAGTAAAATTTTGATCATTTATTATTATTACAATGATATATTTACTTGAGCCTAAATTCTACTGTACTGTATATTTGTCAAGTTAAACCAAACTTTTATTTTGAGGGGTTGCCGTGAAGACCTACGAGTTTTTGTGTGCTTATGATATGACGGTAGTTTTTCTCAAATACAGTAAAATGCTTATAAAGTGACTCTCAGTGGCTCTGGAGATGATGTTCATGCAGAATGTCTTCATTCGTATGAGATGGCAGAGATGGAAACATGCGACTGTCATGCGTGATTCTCTCTCTCTCTCTCTCTCTCTCTCTCTGTCTGTGTGTGTGTGTGTGTGTGTGTGTGTGAGGTAAATTAAACAGTGTTTCAGTGCCATTCATTCACACAGAGACATGCAGGATCCACATTTAAATTTAAACCGCAAAATCTTTTTGCGGTTTAATATTCACAGACACCATATCACTATATCACTATCTCACCATATGCATTCTCAAGTACCAGAATTTGGTACCGATTGATATAATGTGAATCAGTACTCGGTAGTACGGACGTAATTCGGTCAGTGCCTGTAAAAGTACAGAGTTCGGCCCCCAATCCTAGTTAATATTTATTTTAAGTGGTGACAAAGATCTCCATTTAAGTTCTCTGAGAAATGTTGTCTTTTTTGTTGAGAAAATGTTGAGAAAAATTGTATGCCAACTATAAACAACCTTATGCCAGCTGTATGCCTTTTGTATTTTTAACAATTTTGTGCAATCTGTTCAAATGATGAGTCAAGAAAAAGATTGCTATGGGAATTATTACAACTGGTTCATTCGTCATGTTGAAGCATTACGGTACAGTGTTCCTCAGAGTGTACTCTGCTGTATACTTCACATTTTATATATTCTATACATGCAGCAAAATTGCATGCAAAGACATACAGTAGGCCTACTGTGTACTGAAGAAATACTGTAGTACGAATAGTTTAGTGACATGCTTTTTCCGAAGGTAGCTGCTGTCTTCCTCTCCCACTTGGTTCCTCAAGTATATGACCTCCCAGTGCAACTGAAGAACTTCTCAGCTTGAAGGACTCGGGCAGAAACAGAGAGTCAGGTAATCTCGGTTTTCCTCTGTGACAGCTCAGGTGAGACACGGAGCCTCTTGTCTCTGATCTCTTGCAGAGCGGAGCATGCAGTGCTTTTCTTCTAATGCACACACCTTCATGTCCGCAGTATCAAAGCTTCTGAAGCTTTGAATTATCTTTTCCTGTGCCCTAGGAAAGTACTGTTTATGCAGCTGTGTCAAAAGCACAATCAAGGCTGGTTTGAGTTTTAAGCCGCAGCATTAGCTTAAGATTTAAGCTTTTCCTCTTGGGCTGCCTTCACTGTGACACTGACAGTTGTTCCAACAGGGCCTGAAGGTAAATATTGAATGGTTGTCATTGTTAGGTTGGGTTGGGTTGGCGGATGGTGCGTTTGGCGGAGGGCCAAGCGGCATATTGAAACCGAGTTCTGTTCGAGAGAGACTGATCACTTAATCAGCGTATAAAGCTGAAATGGTAGAAAACTCAGCATGGAAAGGTCGAGAGGTGAGACAGAGGAATCTAATTCCATTTCCCACTGTCTCATAATGACTGGGGTTTATTAGGTGAAGAAACATTGGACGGGTTTATTCATGAGACTGAAGCTCAGCTAAAGCATTTGGATTTAGTTTGATAATTTACCTTTTGTTATAGGCTACCTGAATGCAAGTGGCAATCTTGCTCTGGACTTTATTATTTCTAACGTTTTGTTGACGGGTTGTTTTCAGTCATGGAAAGCAACAATGGTAATTTTCTTTTCACCACACATGGCCATTGAGATGCGCACTCTGATCTGTCTTTTTAATAATTGGTAATGTGTCAAGAATAGCAACTTGGGGACTACATTTATTGTTCCAAGCATGTGACATATTTTCTTCTGTGAACACAAATTGAGATAGGGGAGAGACAAGAGTTAGTTAGAAAGTAACGCGGGACGAAAGTAACAAAGCGATTTTCTCAGAACCCTGACTACATTTGCATTCCAAACTATGACAGCACGTTCAGCACACAACCTTTGATGGATCTGTCAAAAATCATGTGATTTCGTCATTGTTTCCCGCGGTTGGGTCCGAAAAGTAGTTTTCGAGTACGAAAAGTAAATTATTCAAGCATTACTTTTTTTTCTAATTGCAAGTTGTGTTCCTCGTTTCATGTGTCAGAGTAATGATCACTCTACGGATTATTTATTGCTGTTACACACCCTGAAGGTTTGTCTTTTCAGAGTTTTTCAGTATGAAAGTAATTGTGTTTAAATGTCAGGACTTCCTGACGGGACGAAAGTAACACTTGTTACTTTTGTCCCACTTTTATATATATATATAAATATTATTTATATATAAAATATACACAAAAAAATATTCAAAACTACAAGTTTGTATTGTCAGGTTATATTTGAAACATTTGATTAAACTAAAATTTTAAAATTAAAATGTAATTTAATATTTTTTATTTGCAAAGATAAAGTAGCTACAAAATGTTTGCAGTTACATATTAACAACGTCATAGTCAGGTATGTTTAATAAAAACAAGAGTAACACAAAACAATCTAGCTTATATTATTGTGTTACTTTTGACCCACCTGTGTGTAACTTTCGTCCCAACTGATGGGGTCAAAAGTAACAATCTCCATCTTATGTTCAAAGTGAAATTATACTGTAGTCGTTCTGCATTTGTACAAAATACCACCTGCTATTGATAGACCACACTTGTGAGTTATTGACCAGAGCAAATATCTGGTCTATATTTGTGAGTTTTATTGAGTTTTGGAAGGGTGAAGATGAATATGAGAACTGTACTCCACAAATGCTACCTTAACAGTAATGGTCACTCCTCGTTGTAACACTCAATTGAAGAAGCTTTTCCAGGAAGAGCTGTCATCTGGTCGAATACCACCCTCAGTGTTCAGAGGCTATCATTTGACTGTCTTCATTTGTTTAACCAAAGCCCTGATTACGTGTGTGTTTGTTGAGTTTGATAAGCAGTGATGCAGCTTAGCTCTTGTTTCCTCTTAAAGAGTGTTTGCTTTTTCGGATTTAATGAGGGTTGGCGGGTCAGCAATATTCTAAAATAAAAAAAGCATACAGTTACAGTCTAAGAATCATCCTATTTGTCTCTCACAGGCATTTAGATAAGTCTAAAGGAAATGAAATGGTCTGCAGTTGGCTTGATTTGGGTGGTTTGGTCATTTAATTACACAAACACTAAAATTCATCTAAGAAAATGAATCCCTTACTGTAGAGGACAGGCCACTGACTGCTCAACCAATCACCCCAGCTCACTATGATTCATTTACATTACGCTTACAGAGAGGATGAAATCCGCCTCAGGCTCAAGGCCTATTCATGCCAAAAAACTAAACAAAACAAAAACAAAACAAAGCACTCTGCTTATTCACATGCTCTAATGCGAGTATACAAAACAAATGACAATTTTGATTTCAATAATTTTTAATGCATTGTACGACGTTAAGTTTTGCTAGAGTTAAAAACTGTCTTGCAGTCAGAATCTTTTTTGCTGTTAGGGTAAGATGTCATGTCTCTGCAGCAATATCTGTCAGCTAATAGGGATATTTTATGCATGCTATTCCATAAATCTTTTAGCATCTTTAACAAAAAATGTTTAAACTTATTTGACAAAACAGCCAATGACTTACCAGAAAATTATCAGTTTTTAGCGTCTTAAGAACTTAAGAACTGTGACTCAAGCCAGAGATAATGTGAGCTACATGCATGTAAATAAACATACAGCGCCTTCACTCTTAATCCAGCAACACATTTAATTTATTCGCTTGCAACCCGCAAATCTATCAACATAAAAGCCTGATTGTAAATTAAGAAATAAAGATGTAAATATTAAGGTATATTTACATGACAAAGATGTACTAAATGCAGGAATGTTTTTCCTTTGTGTATTTTTCACGTACAGATGACAACAATGTCAAAATTATCCCTGTTCACACGGATCCACAAAAATTAACAAAAACACTGTATTATGCATGTCAGGGTTTGAGAATTCAGGCTCACCAAACACAGTTGTCATTTATGTTGACATTTATGTTACAGCCTTATTCCTAAATGGATAAATGCATTATTTTCCTCAAAATTACAAACAATACCCCAAAATGACAATGAAAGTTTGCTTTTTGGTTTGTGTCTGATGGCTAGTCACATCAGTGACTATACAGCAGCATTTAAGTATGAAATTTCATGAACAAATGTAAAATTAAAACACTTCTTAGTCTTCAATATAAAATATAACTATATTCTTACTAAAGCTACTGTATTAAAGATTTTTTTTATTAACATTAAATAATGACATCTTTTTAGAGGTGAACTGTCCCTTTATGGACAAGTGCCTGCTGCTGTCAATTTAAAAGACCTGCACGCATCTACTACAGACACATGCGATTTTACTTTCACTTTAGACATAACCAACTGTGTTTATGTTAACCTTGTGTGTATTTGACATTATTAGTGCAGTAAGATTACTTAGGCAAGTAATCACGTGTTTGTCAGGCTTTTAGTGCGAAGGCTCAGCACATGTTAAAACTGTGCATAAGCATGCAAAGTAAATGTTTAACTGGCAAGCCTTTTTAAACTTTTGTGAATGTGAATATCTACAGTGTTCCGTGAGTATAACTCTCTGACACTAGCATTGCAAGCATGGCTAAACACCCCCCAACTTTAGTGCATATGAATTTGCAAAGATTTCAAACAAACTTCTTTCACATTGTCATTATGGGGGAAATAATTAATTTAATCAATTTTGGAAAAAGACTGTAAAGTAAAGTGTTGTGAATACTTTATGGATGCACTATATTATTATTATTATTATTATTATTATTATTATTATTATTATTATTATTATTATTATTATTATATTGAATTGGTCAAAACAGTATGAATGTGGCTTAAAAAAAAGTATATTATATATACAGTATATTTTTTCCACAGTTCACTTTATGGTTTGAGAATGAAAACCCGGATATTTCAAGATTTCCCATATTTGTTCAGCCCTAAAAGGGTTTCACACGTCTCCACACAAACAAAATCACCCCAGTCATTCTAGAAGTAATATTTTTTCTTCAAATTCTTCAAAAGCAATTCAAGTAATCTGGTGAAACTTTCTTTTTCATATTACAATACATTTTGCAGATAAACAAAACATTGCAATAACAGTTTTCCCCAATATAGTATGCATCCCTAATATGTTTTTATTTATTTATTAATATTTCATTAGATATACACTACCCTTTTTTCATTAAGGACTCATTGAACTGATCAAAAGTTACAGTGAAGATGTATAATGTTACTTAATATTTCTGTTTTAAATAAATGCTGTTGTTGAACCTTTTTATTCCTCTAAGAATGCTGAAAAGTTCCAGTATCACAGTAAGGTAATAACACAACAATTAAACAGCACACTTTTCCCCCAAAATTGATAAGCTGAAGCCAAGCCATAAGAGAAAAACTTTTCTTTCTTTTTTTCTGGCTTGTTTAGTACCGTTATGGTTTCCTGATCCAGACACAGTCTTGATGTGAATATTCTATTCCCTCTCATATTTTAACCAAAGCACAATACCTTTTTAAAACTAAAGATGATAAGAGAGGCTGACAGTTAAAGCAATATATTCATGCAATGCAGTATCTGCTTCCACAACACTGGTTAAAAAGTAATGTCTTTAGACATGGTGCCATATTTACACCACGGATTTGTTCCTTGGAGTTCTTAGAATGTAAATACCAGAGTACATGCAATCCTTCAGTATACACAAAATACAAGGGTTTACCATCTGCGGTGATACAATCACTGTTCTATGACACCACCATAGTGTCTTCTGTAAGGGAGAAATCACACACAGGATTGTTGGCATACTTTTCTCTTTGTGTAGGCCGCTGTGTAACAAATCCATTGCAGCAAGTCAGCCGAGCAAAGAAAAGACATTTGTCAGAAAAGAGATGGCCAGACACAAAGCGAAGGAGAGCGGAAATGTTTTTGTGATAAGCACGCCTCCAGGAGCACTCCACTGGCCCTCGGTGATTAGAGGCGCGCTGGAGTACGTCCAGGACACGTCAGGCTGACCTTGACACGTGCTTCATCATGCTGTAAGCGTGTACTCCAGAGGGGCTGAGAGCTCAGGAGTGGATGACACAACAGGCTGTGTAATCACAAATTACACCCCATCCCCCGATACGAGTTACCACCGGCCATCGTCTCCGCCTTTGAAAAATCCGCTCTCATTCGGCATTCATTCAACACATAACGTTTATTCATCCACCAAATACGCAGCGTATTCCGCTCTATACAGCGCATGCCAAAACTGCGTGTCTCAATCTGTGGTATGAGCTCTACAACATGCTATCTAGACAAAGTCATGCATGCTGGAGAATCCTAATGCTCTATTGATTGACTTAGGCCTAAGGCTTTGAATCATATAGGTCTGCCAAAGGTTATCATAATCAATACGCAATAACCGTAATAGCGCTCTCAGCCCGACTACAAAAGAATAAAAGAACAATCATGCAAATGTGTTCGACCAGGGGGTTATGGGGGCGATGATATCAGTGGTTACAAGGACGTGGTCCCAGCGTTCCTCAAGCTAGTTGAGCTCCCTAGTTTGGCTGCCATGGTAACCTTGACAAAAAGTGCCGGTTTGCAGAAGTGGAAAAGGAAGTGTCTATTTTTACCCACAGGATGGAGAGGGACACATAGCTGATTTTGAGGATGAGAGATGTCGATGAATATCTTTAGCACATTTTTAGAGGTTTGTCTCTGAATTGAGGGAATGGAACTGAGGTTTCTCTCATTGTGGTGTTATAGAAGTGTGACTGTTACACCTTTCCTGAAAGCTGTAAATTGGTTTTAGCACTAAACGTACTGGCTTAATTAAACGGAGAGTGTGCTGAAACGTCTCTTCAGAAGACGTGCTTAACACTCATTTGAATGGATGACACACACCTATAAACTGAATGTCTGGAGACTGGAGCATTCCTCTGTTGACATGCTCTTGTTTTCATAAACACACTTGTAGAGGCCTGGTATCGTCTAAGGTCAACCATCTCTCTGTCTGTGTAAAACAGAAAATCATTATTGATTTGAAGTTAGTTTAAAAACAAAAAATAGCAGTGCACTATAAAAAAATAAAAATAAAAAAAACTGGCAGCAATGGTTTACAGAAATTCACTGTAAAAATACTGTGAGAATGTGTCTAGTTTTATAGGATTCCTGTATATTCTACAACTGAAACCATATTTAATTAAGTGATTCTTCTTCTTTCGGCTGTTCCCTTCAGGGGTCACCACAGCGAATCATCTGCCTTCATCTAGTCCTATCCTCTGCATCCTCTTCTCTCAGACCGACTACCTTCATGTCCTCCTTCACTACATCCATAAACCTCCTCTTTGGTCTTCCTCTTGACCTCCTGCCTGGCAGCTCTAACCTCAGCATCCTTTTACCGATATATTCACTCTCCCTCCTCTGAACATGTCCAAACCATCTCAACCTGGCCTCTCTAACTTTGTCTCCAAAGCATCTCACATGTGCTGTCCCTCTAATCCCATTTGATTAAGTGATAATATGACTTATCTTTAACAACCAAAATCTTTTCTTTTTTTTAACATTATAATGTGCTGATAACCACCACAACAATACAGGTGCCACAAAAAAAAGCCACATTAGTTTTAAAAAAAAAAACACTATATCATATATTGTGCTGTTAAACCTCTTATTGTTATTTTAATAAAACAATAATTAACTTTTTTTTTTTTTTTTAGGCTGGGGCCCCTTCTGGAAGTTTTCTGAGGCCACTTGTGGCCCCTGGCTCCCTTTTTAAGAACACTAAACTCATTCTCATTCTTTAACATTAGTTAATTCTTTATTATTATTAATGAATCAAAATGCAATTGTTCATGTTAGTTCACAGTTCATACTCATTTTAAAAATGCAAAAGTTGCATCTGTTTATAAGTAAATGTTGAAATGAACATTAATAAATTGCTGTGGAAGAGTTGAGTCGTTTATGTTTGGAAATTAAATCTAATTGTAAAGTGTTACCCCAAAAAAGGTCATATTATAGTTACTAAAATGAACAAGTAATAAAGTTGAGCCTTTATTTCTGAGCTAATATAAAGTGGTAAACTGTGTTTTTTTTGAGTGTCTTTGAGTGTCCAGTAATGAGTGGAGTCCAGTGGGAGAACTACAGAGAACATTGTTATTGATGATGTCATTGTAGAACCCCTACAGATCAGAGTAATTATCATACTCTACCATCAACACTAGAAGAGACTCAGGAGACAATTGAATAGTGCCCACTCTTAAAGGGTTAGTTCACCCAAAAATTATTTATTATTTAATTATAATTACAATTATTTCATTAATTACTCACCCTCATGTCGTTGGACACCCGTAACACCTTCATTCATCTTCGGAACACAAATGAAGATATTTTTGTTGAAAGCTGATGGCTGAGAAAGGCTTCAGATAGGCCTCCATTGGCATTCAGTACATTCCCACTGACAAGACCCATAAAGGCACTAAAGACTTCGATACAAAGTCCATCTCACTACAGTGGCTGTACAAAATTTTTAAAATGCGACGAAAAAAGTTTTTGTGCACAAAAAAAATCGAAATAATGACTTTATCCGTCAAGTTATTGTCTTCAGTGTAGTTGTCTGACGTGAACTCACGTGATAGCGGCGCTCCTCCTCTTTTGGGTCATGCATTGAACGGTGGAGCTGTGTCAGATTATCGCGCATGCGTCAAGTTCATGTCAATAACTTGGCAGATAAAGTCGTTATTTTGATTTTTGTGCGCACAATAACTTTGTATCGAAGTCTAGTGCCTTTATGGGTCTTGTGAGTGGGAATGTACTTAATGCCAATGGAGGCCTTTTCTTTCTCAGCCCTCAGCTTTCAACAAAAATATCTTCATTTGTGTTCCGAAGATGAAGGAAGGTCTTACGGGTGTCCAATGACATGAGGGTGAGTAATTAATGAAATGCTTTTCATTTTTGGGTGAACTAACCCTTTCATGCCATTTATTTGGACATGCAGGCTGTGTTGACTTAATTTTAAGGTTGTACGTAGATCAATAATAATAATAATACATAATTGTACTTTTTTGAATGCTCAAGTGAATAGAATCAATATAAATTATGTTTTCAAAAATATTTATTTATATATAATTACGTTCTTTTTACTTTAAACCTGAGATAGACCAACTATTCTGATCAATGCACATAATTAAACTGGTTTGCTGGTGTTTTATCAATATAACAGGCTTTTTGTGCTAAAATGCCGTGCAAATGTTGTACAGCTGCTTAATGAATTCAAAAAGAGAGACATATTTCCAACCTGAAAAAAATAATAATCCATATTTGATTTTTGGTTCAGATATGAGAACCGATATGAAAGACTGTTTATGTTCTGTTCTGATTGGACTCAGAAGTGTTTAAGTTAGTTCAGTTCAAGAATGTCTTAAAATGAGGTCTGACTTTGCTCATATTAGGACACCCAGAGAGAGAGTCGCGCTTCTTATGAAGCACAATTACCCCAGACATCTGTCTATATTTAGGATTCGGCAACTACACTCTACACTAGTGTGTCAGTCTGCTCCTGTTTTACAGTGAAAGTAAATGAGGCTGTTATAGGTTTCCCCTTTGACCTCTGTAAGATGTTTATAAGGTGAGAGTTCACATTTGGAGTTCATTGATACATCGACAGGAAGTCACGTTTCCCTAAGGATTATGGTTTGGAGTTTAGTATTGAGGTTTAATGGTTTTTAGAAGGAAGTCGGAAGAAAAAAAAGTGTGCGATAATGTATGCAAGTAGAATTTCTGACCGTATCGTCACGAATGGAAACATGATGAATCACACATCATTCCTTTATGGATGTAGCCCTGCATTCCAAGCGAACGATCCTTGAGTCTTCTACATGTTAAGACAAACGGCTGGGACTGCGCGTGAGTTCAAGCCCGAGGGTTTTCTAGTTATGCATTAACATTTGAAAGGAAGGTCAAAAGCACATCTGGCAAAGAAGTTCATGTACAGAACACACATGAGGAGACCTGTCAGGGTCCTGACCTCCACAGACACACACACACACATACACGTCAGTATAACCTCTGAATCAATTTTATTCATCAAAGCTCAGCTATCATGAATACTGTATGATAAAGTACATCTTTGATTTTGAACACAGACAGACACCCAACCTCATTTCTGTCCCTGTATGCTTGAAGTGTTCCCGTGTTAGTTCAGGATCAATGGGGGAAAATGGAAGCAACCAAGTGATGATAGATTAAACATTTGTAGAGTGGAGGAGAGATTAAATAAAAGAGAATATAGAAGAGCCAGAATGGCATCAGAAATGAGAGAGAGGAAGAATACCTTTTTTGTTCATTATTTTAATTAACGCCATATTTAGTCTTATATTTTATCTTTATTCCTTGTATTAGTTCTGTGTTCCTTTACCTTAAAGCTGTGTATAAAGTCAGCACAACGGATATTGTGATCATTGTTTCTCCACTATTGTTATTTGTGACATATCAGAGTGTAATGACTAGATAAGGCAGGACTTGATTTTGTCCTTGGTGAATTGCTTTTTTAAAATATATTTAAGTTTGTTTTGTTTTATGTGTACTCCATTTCACTTTTGCACTGATTTGGCATTACTCATCCAGTTTATATCTTGCCAGTAATGCATAATAAATTGATATAGCGAGACGAGAGAGTGAGAGCATGGGTCTTTGAGATCTCCAGCTTTAAGCATATTGTCATTTTTCAACACATGCAGTCACGCACAGTGACACTATATGCGCGCGTGCGTGTGTGTGAGAGAGAGAGCTGGTACTGCTCTCACATGGTCAAGGCCAGAGAGCTGCTTTATGAGGCATCTAATCTATCAAAGATTCCTGACCGCAGCTTTCAGCCCGACCAGCCTCTGATCTCAAGTGTTTTTCATTCAACAACTTTTGCTCTTTTAGATGATAAAACTCCCACTCTCTCTGCAGCTATGAATGTGTGCGCTTTGAAAGAGTCATGCAGTCCATTACAGAGCCACTCGTTCACCATTATGTGACTGAAACCTTGAGCGCTAACGAGCGTATTGTCATTAAAGCTTAACAGTGATATGAGCATCCACACACCGCCGCTTGTGCCTTGTTCATTGCTTAATCTTCTTTTTCATTTTTTTATTGTGCTGTCACATTTTTTTGGCAGTTATCAAGCTGTCTATTTCTGTCTATTACCGAATATACTTAAACAATCTTTTAATAATATTTGAATAAAGGTTGTTGATTCTCAAAAATGTTCATTGTATTAACTTAAATTTTTAATTTCAATGAACTCAAAATTTTAAGGCAATCAGGTAACTTATTTTTTAAAATATTTTTTTACAGTGTGTGTAAACTGAATTTGGAGACACTACAGTGTGTAACATTAAGTTAATAACTATTTATGTCGTAATGCTTTTTTCGGGTTTTGCACTTTGCAGACGGTCCTTTCAGACTTGTTTTTCATCCGCATGATCATAGAGATCTATTCATATATTTTGGCCCGTTTTGAGGAAAATTAGGTTGTAGCTCGTTTTCTGTGATAAAGAGGTGTCATTTGTGCTTTAACAACATTTCGCTCAGTTATTGATCTGGGAACTTTGAATCTGTGAATATGTTGCCAACTTTACTGAACTTATTGAACTAACAACTGAGCGCATTTCTTTATACTTAAGGCCAAGTAAAAAAAAAACTAAACAAAAAAACCTCTGAACCACTCATTGAACCACACATTGTTAACATACTAAGCTGTTTGAAATACTGCCAGCGGGACATTATTTGCGTTCTCTCACAAATATCTTTATAACCTACAATTTTTCCACTACCACTTGAGGGCAGGGGTCAGCAAGTATATTTGGCCACGGGCCAAAAAAACAAATAAATTGCCATTAGATTGGCCAGAATATAGTTGAGGGATAAAAAGGATAAAATTGGATTTGAATAAGCTTATTGGCATGTTTGCAACCCAGGCTCATTGGAAATACATTACTCTGCCTACATTTTTGCAACACCTGAAATATGTACCTCCAGGTACGTTTACCTGCACTTTTGGGTGAAACGTCCACCGGAGGCAGTAAGTGGAAATATTTTTTCTCCATTCCCAGACTGATCTCATGGAATGCCGTATGTATGACACGCCAATTCGTATGGCATTTTGGTGTGCTATCAAGATGCATAATCGCTTTTTAGCGTGTTTATCAACGGCGTTACATTCTATCCCCCTAACGTTACACTGCCCCTACCCCTAAACCTACCCATCACACACACACACACACACACACACAGGTTGAAGTCCCCACCAGGATAGAAAAACAACACACACACACACACACACACACACACACACACACACACACACACACACACACACACACACACACACACACACACACACACACACACACACACACACACACACCAGTTGTTTTTGTGACATATGGGGACATTCCAGAGGCGTAATGGTTTTTATACCGTACAAAATGTACATTCTATCCTTACACTGCCCCTACCCCTAAACCTACCCATCACAGGAAACATTCTGCATTTTTACTTTCTAAAAAAAACTCATCCTGTATGATTTATAAGCCTTTTGAAAAGTGGGGACATGACTAATGTCCTCATAAGCAAGGTTATTATAGTTTTGCTTTTTGAAATTAGTTTTTATTTTAGTATCGTTTTCAATTTTGCTACAAATTTCAGTTTAGTTTTAGTTAGTTTTACAAATGGTTTTGCTAGTTTTAGTTTAGTTTTTATTTTGCAAATACATTTCTATTTAGTTTTTATTTATTTAGTTTCAGTTTTAGTTTTAGTAATTATAGTTTAGCAGAGTTAGCATAATGAAGTGTAGAGACCAAATCAAGGTTTTTAATTTCAGCAAAGTTTAATGTTTGCACAGATTAGAGTTTAATCTTACTTACTTAAGTGAAATAACTTGATAAACAAGCATTATTGTTTAAACCCAGGAAGGTCTTACAAAACATGCATAAAGTTGGGTCTTCACCTTTGAGCAAAAGAGCTTGAGTCAAACTATGACCTATACAAACAACAATCTGGAGATTAAAAATGAAATAAATTATATTTTGATATAAAAAAATTATATTTGATATTTTTGACATAGGCTAATACTCAGAGGATCTATCTTAAAGAACAAAATAAATGCAACGTAAAATATAAAAGTAAAAATTATAAATTCCAGACAAACTCATTCATAATCTTTATAAATTTTCATAAAGATGAAATATTGTTAAACAATTAAAAGCTTATTTTCATTTCTTCAGTAGTACAATGTAGGCTACCTAAAGTCATCTGAATACAGCCAACAACACACACTGTTGTGCTGTGCTGTGTGTGTGTGTGTGTGTGTTTGTTTGTTTGTTGTGCTATAATTGTAAAGGGGACCAATGTCCTCATTTATCTAGTAAAATATTATGATAACTTTATTATTATTTATAAGCCTTTTTAACTAGTGAGGACCAGTCAAATGTCCTCACTAGTTAAAAAGGCTTATAAATCGGCCAAAACATGTTTTTATTTAAATCTATTGTTTTGCACGTTCTTGGGATGGGTAGGTTTAGGGATAGGGATTATGTTTGGGGATATAAAATATCATTAACCTGATATAAAATCAATTGAAGTCCATGCAATGTCCTCACTTATATAGTGAAACAAACGTGTGTGTGTGTGTGTATCCTGGTATTCCCTACTTTGTGGGGAAATGTCTCCACACAGATAATAATATTATTAGTAGTAAATGATTATGATAACCTTTGAGCCATGCAAACATGAAATCTCAAACAGTAGGCTAGTACTTGCTACTATAGTCGCTGACTTTTGCGCCTGCGTCTCTCGTTGCGTAAGACACGGCATTCTAAAACAGTGAGCTTAAGTTAAAAGAAGTTCAGCGTGCATCTCATTACCTTGTGTTATTTCCCATTTCACTGCCACGGACGCATTGATTCTTTGTGAACTGCCGTTTAGGACTAGCGGTGTTGCCTGTCTGCACGCGTCCGTCACAGGGCAGCGGTTAATCTCCTCCTCAGATCACTTCACGCGCAGTTGCGCAATATACAGACACTCACTCAACCACCACAGTCAGATTTTCCACCGCATTAAAGAGAGCTTATTAATAACGAAAACGAATATTTATTTTTGCTAATTATTATTTTATTTCAGTTAGTTTTTTAGTAAGAGTAGTTAGTTTCGTTTAGTTTTAGTTTTTTATTTATTCAGATTTTTTAATTTTATTTCAGTTTTACGAAAATGTTTTTTGACCAATAGTTTTAGTCTTAGTTTCAGTTTTCGTTTACGAAAATAACCTTGCTCATAAGTCACCCTCTCCTTGTATTACCTATGTCATTATACACATTTGTGTCCTCATATGTCACAAAAACATGCACGCACACACACACACACACACACACACACACACACACACACACACACACACACACACACACACACATATTCAGACACATTTTGAACGCGTAACTCAAATGCTTCCCTAAAACTACCCATTTGTGTATTATAAAAAACAGGATATAACAGGCAGATACGACTGCAGGCATAATTTATTCAAAAAGTACAAATACTCCAAGTGTTCCGAGGCCAAACGATTGATTTGTGTGAGGAAAAACCCCCATAAGCGATCAGTAATGTCGAGTCCATCCGCCAAAGATTTATAATACATCATACATATTGCCAACGGAAGAAACGTCACGTCAGCTTTGACAGCATTGGCTGTCGTATGTCGCGTGACCAATTGCGTCATTACGTCAGCTTTGATTGTAAAATGTCATTGGCTCTTGTGTGTCTCTGACAAATCGTGTCACTTGCCGTGTGTATCATTTGAATTATAAATATGAATGAACGAGTGCATGTGTGTTCTGTTCGCAAAGGAGTGTGAACATCATTTCAACGACTAAAACATTAAGATCAACTCTGTTCTTCACATGAAGATATATGACTTGGAATGCAACATGAGTTAATACTTTTACTGGTCAGTTTTTGCAATAAATACATGTGACTGTACATTTATTTGCCTGTTATATTGTTGAGAGTTGGTAGGTTTAGGGTAGGAGTGGAGTTAGTTGCTCCAAAATATAAAATTAGGCTATAAATATTCATTCTGCGAGATCAGTTTGGCGCGTTTATGCTAATGCGAAGTCA
Organism: Pseudorasbora parva; assembly: GCF_024679245.1. NCBI lineage: Eukaryota > Metazoa > Chordata > Actinopteri > Cypriniformes > Gobionidae > Pseudorasbora > Pseudorasbora parva. The sequence goes on from NC_090176.1 coordinate 30,478,928, forward strand.
TGATGTTGCGCATCTGGAATGGAGAAAACATATTTCTACTTGGCGCCTCCGGAGGATGTTTCACCCAAAAAGTGCAGGTAAATGTACCTGGAGGTACATATTTTGGGTGTTGCAAAAATGTAGGCAGAGTCACGTATTTACAGTGGACCTGGGTTGCATGTTTGATACATGCTCTTAACAAACTATATTTGATTTCCTCTTTTCATATTGTGATTAACAAATGTGTATTTTAATTTGCTTGTTACACAATGGAAACTTATTGCAATAATTATTTGTTGTAGCCTTCTTTTACACTCTAAATTATTCCTTGGCATCCTCACGCAGGCAGAAGGTACATGATTATTACGTCGTGTGGAGAATGATATTAAAATTTAAGCTAGCTGGTGAGAGAAAATGGCACTATCAAAGAATCTAAAGAGGAAAGTCGACCGCAAAAAAGGGGCATTCAAAGAACGTTATGCATTCATCCTACCCGGTTTTGTATCCATATGCCCCGGCCACTGCTTTAGGCCCCGTATCAGTGAAATAGCTGTAATTCTGCCAGAGAGATACACTAAAAACAGAAAAGAAGACTTGGAGCATGCGTATGGCGTGTCTGACTAGTGGTGACATGGGATGAAGACATCATCGTTTCACTAAATTTACAGATTGGCTGTACATATGAAAACACAGGTGGGACGTTTTCAGGTTTATCCACTATGGGACTCTGTTTCAAAAGATAGCGGTTTCAGGCTCCCAAAACGGCGGATCCATCTGGAGGAAACGCTGATGCGATACAATTTTTTTTTACGTATACAGCTAAACATGTCTCCGTGTGTATGGGCTCTAAGTGCAGTATCATCTCTGAAATCGCATTGAGTGAATTTCCACTGGCAATCTATCAGTGCGCACACTAGCGTCCTGTTAAATGAACTGAGCCAACCTCACCGGAGAACTCGGCAAATGCTGGCATAGCAAAGTTCAAGTGCTGTCGCATGTGACAGCGGCATTAGCGATGTACTGTCAGGACCCAGAGGCACTTCACTTGAAATCCGTGAATATAATATTTCAGGGCCTGGTCCATTAGAGCTGTAATGTCTCCGTGTGTGTGTTCACTCACTGTTAGCTTGGCAGACACTTTGAAAAAATCTCTTGACGTCATGCTGGTATAGTTTCCGCTACAGAGATGCTATCATAGCCATCTTATCTCTCTTTTGTTGTTGTGCTTGTTCTTGACAAATGCATGTGGGTGTGTAGGCGTCCATCCTGGGCTTTGACGTCACCTTAATTAGCGTGTGTACAGGACAGTGTCTCATTAAATGGGCAGGTTTACCTCTCCGTGGAAATTAAACATCTCCCACTGCCCATTAATGTTCATTAAAGTCCTGCTGACTAACAGAGTATTGCTGTGGATTCATGGGACAAATTTGTTCTACTGAACTATTGTTAGATGACAGAGATCAATTCATTGTTGTCTCCAGCGCCTGATTTATGTTTTTGACTCCCATGAAAAATAATTTGTCAGACATTTTGAGATTTAAGCTCAGCCTGAGACATCTTTTTTTAGCCTACTCAGAACTGACATTGAGGACCTCTAGAGGGTTCCCCAAAGTCCCTTTAAAGACCACATTAACTTGCTTGAGAAGTGCAGTTTTCTTTCCTGTTGGAACAGGGCATTTTGGTGGGGCATGACAAACTATGTTGTGCTACTTGCTAGTTGGTTTAAGGTAGTGTTATGTATTAGGATATTTTCATTCTAGAGAGCATCTGATTGGGCCAAAAAACTGGTACATTTCACAATTCCATTAAATTTTGATTCACAAGCTTGCGTATTGATTCTCAATACCCCAATAAACAATAAAATAAAAAATAAAGTGCAGGATGTTGTAGTGCAGGATGGTCATCAATATTTTTGTTGCATTTTGTCAGTGTTATTACTACTGTTCAAAAAGCAAGATGGTTTTTTTTTTATAAAGAAATTGATGCAAAAATGCATTAACTGTATCAAAAGTTTACAAAACAGCAGTCTTGTTTCACTCTCATTTTAAGTGTCAGAACTGTCCTCACAGACGTCTGCACAGTTTTTGAAGACTTTAGAAGCGAGTTATTCAGGACATTCCACCTAATGCACATACAGTCTTGTTCAAAATAATAGCAGTACAATGTGACTAACCAGAATAATCAAGGTTTTTAGTATATTTTTTATTGCTACGTGGCAAACAAGTTACCAGTAGGTTCAGTAGATTGTCAGAAAACAAACAAGACCCAGCATTCATGATATGCACGTTCTTAAGGCTGTGCAATTGGGCAATTAGTTGAAAGGGGTGTGTTCAAAAAATAGCAGTGTCTACCTTTGACTGTACAAACTCAAAACTATTTTGTACAAACATTTTTTTTTTCTGGGATTTAGCAATCCTGTGAATCACTAAACTAATATTTAGTTGTATGACCACAGTTTTTTAAAACTGCTTGACATCTGTGTGGCATGGAGTCAGCCAACTTGTGGCACCTCCCAGCTGTTATTCCACTCCATGATTCTTTAACAACATTCCACAATTCATTCACATTTCTTGGTTTTGCTTCAGAAACAGCATTTTTGATATCACCCCACAAGTTCTCAATTGGATTAAGGTCTGGAGATTGGGCTGGCCACTCCATAACATTAATTTTGTTGGTTTGGAACCAAGACTTTGCCCGTTTACTAGTGTGTTTTGGGTCATTGTCTTGTTGAAACAACCGTTTCAAGGGCATGTCCTCTTCAGCATAGGGCAACATGACCTCTTCAAGTATTTTAACATATGCAAACTGATCCATGATCCCTGGTATGCGATAAATAGGCCCAACACCATAGTAGGAGAAACATGCCCATATCATGATGCTTGCAGCTCCATGCTTCACTGTCTTCACTGTGTACTGTGGCTTGAATTCAGAGTTTGGGGTTGTCTCACAAACTGCCTGTGGCCCTTGGACCCAAAAAGAACAATTTTACTCTCATCAGTCCACAAAATGTTCCTCCATTTCTCTTTAGGCCAGTTGACGTGTTCTTTGGCAAATTGTAACCTCTTCTGCACATGCCTTTTTTTTAACAGAGGGACTTTGCGGGGGATTCTTGAAAATAGATTAGCTTCACACAGACGTCTTCTAACTGTCACAGTACTTACAGGTAACTCCAGACTGTCTTTGATCATCCTGGAGGTGATCATTGGCTGAGCCTTTGCCATTCTGGTTATTCTTCTATCCATTTTGATGGTTGTCTTCCGTTTTCTTCCACGTCTCTGGTTTTGCTCTCCATTTTAAGGCATTGGAGATCATTTTAGCTGAACAGCCTATCATTTTTTGCACCTCTTTATAGGTTTTCCCCTCTCTAATCAACTTTTTAATCAAAGTACGCTGTTCTTCTGAACAATGTCTTGAACGACCCATTTTCCTCAGCTTTCAAATGCATGTTCAACAAGTGTTGGCTTCATCCTTAAATAGGGGCCACCTGATTCACACCTGTTTCTTCACAAAATTGATGACCTCAGTGATTGAATGCCACACTGCTATTTTTTTGAACACACCCCTTTCAACTAATTCAACTAATTGCCCAATTGCACAGCCTTAAGAGCGTGCATATCATGCATGCTGGGTCTCATTTGTTTTCTGAGAATCTACTGAACCTACTGGTAACTTGTTTGCCACGTAGCAATAAAAAAATATACGAAAAACCTTGATTATTCTGGTTAGTCACATTGTACTGCTATTATTTTGAACAAGACTGCTCTACAGCAATAAGACAACGTTTTGCCTTTACCAATAAGAATGGAAGGTGGGACTTCCTTGCTTCTCCTTTTTTAGTTTTCCACAAGTGCTCTGTCTCCTCCCCTTATACTGCCTGTGATGTCACATGGGAAACTCTCAATTTTTATATTTATCTTCAACTCAGCGGGCAAAAAACACATATTTTAGGTTCTGTCCACATGGCTGACCTGAATTACTTTGATGCGTGACTGAAACTGACTCTTGTGCTGAGTCTCATCGGAGAGATAGTGAAGAACGCTAGTAAATTATTGAGAGGAGAAATACAGAACAGCTACAGAGTCCCTCCTGCATAATGAAACAAAAATAAATGAGGGAAATGGGACAGACTTGTAACTGGAGACTGTGTTTGTGTGTGTGCGTGTGTGTGTGTGTTTGTTTGTTTGTTTGTTGATGCAGTCAGGTCATCTACTTCAGCCACATTTTATGTCAGATTGTCTACAATAGTTAGATACACATCACAAGACATTACTTTTACAGTATTATTACAGTGCCCACTTTACGCAGAACACTGGCCCTTTGGAAAAAAATGACCTTCACAGGCCTCCCACACATGTGCTTGAAGATATTAAACAGTGTCAGGCGGAGATATGTAGAACTTGTTATGTTTGCACATCTGTGAGCAGAATATGATCCAAACCATATAGAAAGCTCATATTTCATTGTCTTTCAGACACCGCCAATCCTTAGACATTCTTTTATGCGAGTGAGTGTCTACTGTCAACGGTACACACGTTTCCAACCCCTTTGAGCCTTCTTGGCTAAAAAAAATCCCTAAATTATTTATGAATATCCTGAAAATTTAAATAAAGTGAGATGTCGTGGCCTTTCTGAATTCCTCCGTCTTTAATAAGCTCTGTGGCATGTGACACGGGGTACCACAGAATAACTTTACAAGATTAAAGGCACTGGGTTTCCATATGAAGTGGATTACTGTAATCTGACTTTATTGAGTTTTCTGATACTGGTTGATGAGGAAAGTCTTTTAAGACTTTGCAATTACATCAATAAAAAAGAGAAAGTAAGTGGTTTGAATTACATTTTTAATTTGACTTAAATTAATAACTAATTGGGCTTTAGGCCAATATCATCAAATCATTTCAGATGCAGTTTTTCAGTTGAGTAATTAAATTATTTAAAGGTAGTGCAGGCCTTTTTGTATAAACTTTATATATATATATATATATATATATATATATATATATATATATATATATATATATATATATTGAATATCTGATATGGTTGAAACACCATATCAGATATTAACAAATTAGTCAAAAACAAGTTTTCTTAATCGTCTAACTTTTTTGTAATCATCTGTAACAGTTAAGTTCAAAGTAAGTACAGTACTCAGTATGAGTACATCTGACCTGAAACCCTTTTATACTGTATTTAACGGGAAAATATATTAACCACTCAAAACTGGCAACAAATGATAACAAAAAGCTTTCAACTCTTGCTTACTGATATAAACAAGCGATTTATCTTTCATTCAAAGCCACATGAAGCAATTTAGAATTTAGGATCATAGTGACAACTATTTAATGGACACTTTCCACATTTCTGAAGTTCTTAGAAATGGAGCTTGAGTGATCGAATGGAATTCAAGCGTAGTTCAGGCAGACAACTGATCGCTAAACGTTATCAGCTGACTCTCAGCTGATTTTTTTACTCCACCTACTCTAATCAATTATAGTATTTAAGCTCATTCAAACTCATGTTCCTCAGTCTGTCGCACAGACATTTACACCCACCTCCACCCCCTTCGCCTCCTAGTATCTTCATTATCTAGTATTGGATTCTGCGTAGAACAGTATTGGATTACTGCGTAGAATATGCTAAGAAACTTTTGGTTATTATGAAGGCTGGGGGGATTATGTTTCAAGGATGTATCTCGAGCTGCCTAGTATGGCAGCTCGAGCATCTTTGAGCCTAAGCCTTTCGCCAAATCAAAGATTGTCAATAAATTTCATTCTCAAAGTGGTCCTGACTGAACTGATATATTTTGGCTGGGTAAACACATGCTGTTTAGCCGAAGTACAATGGTAATGTAGTGGTTAACTAAAGCAAATATATGTTCTCATTTTCCTCCAGTAGCTACAGTTCCACAAAAATAACAAAGTTAAAATAGTAAGGAAAAAATCCTATTAATAATGCAATCAATCAGTCAGTAAATAAAGTTTAACTCATTTGCATCTGGTCCATTGATGAAGCCATGTCTAATTGTTTTACAACAGGTGTCCAGTCACAACTGACTCCTGGAAAAATGGAGTTAACCAATGACATTGCAGGTTGCAATGAAATAAGTAAAGTCCCGCCCACAACTGCTAAAAATAAAAAGGTTTTGTACGACTAAAATAGAAGATTGAGCAAGACCAAAAGAAAAAAAGCAAACCTAACTACAAGTGTAAGTCACATTTTATTTACATTAAAAATTATGTAAATAACTTACATTGTCTTACATTGTATTGAAGGTATACATTTGATCAGAAATTGATAACTGGGCTTAGATTGACAAAATTACCCAAGTGCATTATTGCCAGACCATTTTATTACAGCCCAGTGACAAATTCAAATTTAAAACCAATTTTTGTGCTTTCAGAAAAGCACCAGAGCTGTTTTTTAGATTTTCTGCTGAGTAGTTATGTTTGCACCTTTTGTCAGAAGCAAGATGCATCGTTTCAGAGATGGAATAAACCAGGGCAAGATTTGTCATCAAAAGAGACCTAGCCCAAAATCAAAGAACACATAGTGAACAGAGAAAATATGCTGACTGTTGAACCAAGAAGTGAATCTATGAATGCAAATTAGCTCAGTGTGTTGCTCAATGTATTTCTTTTCCTGAGGGAAGTGTGTGTGTGTATTGTATGGGAATGGAATCTATAACTGATATGGCCATCTGATTGTTTGCATTCCATGTCCAGTGAACACTTCCAAACCATACACACTTCCGTGGCGACTCTGTCTGTGTTTACAAATGGTTCTGTTTGGACCAATACAGATGTAGCGTTTGATCAATATGGTATTTAAACACTTTTTGATTGTGATCAGGTGTTTGTGAAAAACAGACTTGAGTTATTGTTTAGGCTACTGTCTCAAATATTTGTATAGTAATGTTAGTAATGTGAATGGCTGTACATCAGCAAAACAAACTCTTAATGGTTGACGTGAGCCTCTTTAAAGTTTTAAAGAGTGGGGAATTCACCAAGAATAAATTGCACACAGCTATAGTGTTGTTTATTTGGATGTGCTGCCTTGTTTTTTTTAATTGTTTTTTTTTTAAATCGAATCGAACGGAATTGCGCAAATCGGGTAATGGCACAAACATGGCCAAACATTTAAAGCTGAAAGGAATTTAAACAGCAATTTGTCCTCCCTCCATCATATCTACTTTTCTGTCAATTGCAATATGTTAATTTTGTGAAATAAGACTTTTCTGTATAAAAAGTAATATATATTTTTATGTGTGATTGCATCAGAGTAATGCAGTGTTTTGTGTACTATGTAATAACATGATGTTTTTTTGAAAGTAGATTTAGTAATCATTTGGTTTAATTTGGGTATAATTTGGTATAAACCGATCAGGCATGTGACAGGTGAAGTGAATAACATTATCTCTTCATCACGACACCCGTTAGTGGGTGGGACATATTTGGCAGCAAGTGAACATTTTGTCCTCAAAGTTGATGTGTTAGACGAAGGAAAAATGGGCAAAGGTAAGGATTTGAGCGACAAGGCAAGGGCCAAATTGTGATGGCTAGACAACTGGGTCAGAGCATCTCCAAAACTGCAGCTCTTGTGGGATGTTACCTGTCTGCAGTGGTCAGTCTCTATCAAAAGTGGTCTAAGGAATGAACAGTGGTGAACTGGAGACAGGGTCATGGGCGGCCAAGGCTCATTGATGACAGGGTCATGGGCGGCCAAGGCTCATTGATGCACGTAGAGAGCGAAGGCTAGCCTGTGTGGTCCGATCAAGCAGACAATATTTGGTCAATGTTCTGCTTAGAAACCTTGGGTTCTGCCATCCATGTGGATGTCACTTTCACATGTACCACCTATGTAAGCATTGTTGCAGACCATGTACACCTTTTAATGGAAACGGTATTCCCTGGCGGCTGTGATAAGGCTAATAAGGTGCAGGATAATGTGCCCTGCCACAAAGCAAAAATGATTCAGGAATGTTTGAGGTGTTGACTTGGCCTTCAAATTCTCCAGATCTCAATCCAAACAAGCATCTGTGAGGTGTGCTGAACAAACAAGCCCGATCCTTGGAGGCCCCACCTCACAACTTACAGGACTTAAAAAGAATCTGCTGCTAACATCTTGGTGCCTGATACCGAATACACCTTCGGGTGTCTAGTGAAGTCAATGCATCGATGGGTCAGGGCTGCTTTGGCAGCAAAAGGGGGTGCAACACAATATTAGTCCATAATGTTATGACTGATTGTTGTATATCAAAGTACTTTTAGCAAAAGTGTTAAAACAATGAATATTGTGAATTATACTCAGCCCACAAAATGATTTTTGAATAAAGCAATTTACCGAATAAGGGTTTATTTTTGTTATTTAAATTTCAGTGTATTAGAGTTTTCACAATTACTAATACACATTTCTTGAAACCTTCACCCATTTTCTCACACACTTAACACAAAACCATTTTTTAAACTGCATTCACAAAAATCCTGACAAAATCAAACAAAAGCCTCAAAACCATTTCACCTGTTCTCAAACTCAGATCATACACACACCAGTCAATGTATAAACACTACAGATATTTCATTAGACACTACATTAAACACCCAGATAATGTTTTTACAGAAAATTATTTACATGATATACAGTGAACATAATCTGCAATATTGTATACTCTATGTACTGTGACTACATACATTGTATTGAAATTGAATATTGTAAATTATTGAAAGTCTGCATATTCAGCACTTGCATACTGTGCAAATATAGTAGTCCAAATGCAAAAGCTCAAAAGATCAAAGGAAACTCTACATGAAAAGCATGTTATAGTACTTCTAAAAAACATTGTGCAACTATAAAGTCAAAAAGTGATTCTGCATCAGCATCACTTCTCCATGTTCGGTCCATTCCGATGACTTCACAGTCCATATCCCAGGCAATGATGGGAAAAACCTTCTGCTGTGCCAGATCCAGTCTTGACAACACTCTGTACACCAGCGGCGTAGCACCAAATTTTTGGGCCCTGGGTACAAACCATCTTGCTGGGCCCCCATGCCAAATACCATAGTGATACCAATGGGTGGGGTATTGCATTTTTATCATACAACACTTAAAATGTAAACAAAATAAGCCATTTGTACATAAATTCTATACAAATGTTAGTGCATGTATATGTATGTATAGAAAACGGACTTCTAAGACACCCCCCCCCCCCAAACCACCTCGGGCCCTGGGTACTCTTTACCCCCCAGTCCGACTCTCCTGCTCTACACCTTGCTCTTTCTCGTCTTCATCCTCTTTCTCTGTGTTGTGCAATATAAGTGCATCACAGCGTGTTTTAGTGAGTGAGAATTTTTAGAATTTTTAGAGTTTTGCAAATAGAGCAAATACGATTTGCAAATGGTCTAAACTTGTTTAAGGTTTTGAAGGGAGAGTGATTTATTTGATGAATGGGTTTAGGCATTTGAGAATTTGGTTCAGAGAATTGAGTTTAGAACACACTTTAAGCACCTGGGCCCCGTACTTATCAAGCTTCTTAGAATTACTCATAGGAACACTGCTAAGAATTAACTAAAGAGTAAAAAAAAAAAATCTTGCCTCAAATCTGCACTTAAAAGTTAGTTATCAAGCATCCTAATCATACTTTAAGTAAAGAGTAGGACTAAATCTTAAGTGTCAGTCTTAGAGTCGATTCATGACAGTTTGCTGTGCCACAAATGGGATTTTGGATGATGTCATAGCCATGAACCAATCACTGAATAGACGTCCTTATTTAAGAGTATTATCAGATAAATTCACATTTAATGCTGAAATTCATAACAGGAGTTTACATTCAACACACATTTGACAATAAAGAACTTTCAAGACAATACATTATAATATACACATTTGAAATGAAAGATAATCATGTTTTCCACCACGTCTTAATTACAATTATTATACTGGTGTGCTGTTAACTGACCTGTAGCCTAGATGTTCTTATATAATCAGCCACCATGGATTCCAAAAGAAAACTGGCAGGAGGAAGAAGCGATAGCGCTGAATTAGTCGAACAGCATTTTTTTAAAATTATAAAGCCCAACATTAACCAACGCTGAAAAAGATGATGCCTGCTCTGTCCAAACGATACCGTTTGATTAATTGCTCTTCGTCAAACATTTTAAACACATTCTCCCTCTCTTGAAAGATTTGCGCACGTCTCTGTCTCCTCAGTGCCATCAGAAGCCCTATGGCAACTCCTAACCACTTGAGAGACCTCTCGAGCTGTCTTAAATAACTGGGAGAGTAAGAGTGATTCTTAGCTTTAAGAAATGTGATAACTTGCTTTTATACTTAAGTTTGAAAGTAGGAGTAAATTTCATGAATTCTCAGCACTTAGCACAAATAGCACTTTGAGAAGCTTGATAAATACGGGCCCTGGGCCATATTTATTAAGCTTCACTAGAACGTTTCATTTTAGTCTTAAGTGTTGAAAATTCATGAAATTTACTCCTACTTTCAAACTTAAGTAAAACAAATCTTAAGAAACAAAGTTGTGTGTATCGTCTCTAAGACTGACACTTAAGATTTAGTCCTACACTTCACTTAAATTATGACTGAGATACTTAATAACTAGCTTTTAAGCGCAGCTTTGAGCTTTGAGTTTTTTTTATAATTATTTTACTCTTAAGTCAATTCTTAGCAATGGTCCTGCGAGTAATTCTCAGAGGCTTGATAAAATGGGCCCTGGTTATATTGAAACAGTTTCATGAAATCCATAACCATCCCCCTAGAAGAGTCTTTCTAAAGTAGAAGAAGAATGTAGAATGAAACAAATCCAGTTTCGGTTACAAACTATAAAAGCAAATTATTTATTCAAACTATTGCTACTACCACCACCACTAATAATAATAATAATACTTATTATGATTTTAAAAGTTCTTAGAAAAAATAGAACAAGTTATCTTAAATTTATATACCCTCTAAACTTTGACCTTGACCTTGGTGAAACACAATTACTAAAGAAGGTCTAATCCATATCATTACCATACTAATGACCATAACCATCTCTTCACTTCCCTCAGACATGACATCATCTGACGTGATGGTGTCGGGAGCGTTTGTGATAACACAGTCCAGAACTGTTCCTTATGCCAAGGGTTTTCAGCCGTTCCGGTTGGCGAAGAATGTCAGATCATCAGAGGAAATTACCACGGTAATTAAACTGATGGATGCTTATATTCCTGGAGTGACTTCCCACTCCCATTTAAATATCAGCTCTTTTAATACAGCTTCTATGCAGAGCTGAAGAGCAGAAGGTTGGTGTTGGTTTTTCATTGCCCTCTCACCCCTGCTTTTTGGTTTAAATGAGTTGGAGTTAAAATAGATGAATCCAGTGCTCTTTCATCAAGACATGTTGATGAGTGTTTTTTAAGTGTGTTAGGGTTGCTATTTGGAAGCCAATATTGAACTACACATATACAATTCTGAAGCTAAACAAAAATACCTATTATCCAGCCATATCAAAATACTGTACACTATATTGCCAAAAGTTTTGGGATGTCTTTACATATACATAACCTTTAATGACATCCCATTCTTAATCTGTAGGGTTTATTATGGAGTTGGCCCATCCTTTGCAGCTCTAACAGCTTCAACTCTTCTGGGAAGGCTTTCCACAAGGTCTAGGAGTGTGTTTATGGGAATTTTTATTCCCATAAAACTCTAGTTCTAAACTCTAGTTCTAAACTCTAGTCATAAAACTCTAGTTCTCCACTCTAGTTCCCAAAGGTGCTCTATCGGGTTGAGGTCCGGACTCTGTGCAGGCCAGTCAAGTTCCGTCATGCCAAACATCACACCAAATTCATGTTGGAACAGGAAAGGGCTATCGCCAAACTGTTGGGAGCATAACATTTTTCAAAGTGTCTTGGTATACTGAGTTCCTTTCACTGGTACTAAGGGGCCAAGCCCAACACCACAATCACCCTCCACCAAAATTTACACTTGGCACAATGCAGTTAGGCAAGTTTCATTCTCCTGGCAACCTTCAAACCCAGACTCGTCCATCAGATGTCCAGACAGATAAGCATGATTTGTCACTCCATAAAACATGTCTGCACTGCTCTAGATTCCAGTGTCGGTGTGCTTTACACCACTGCATCTGACGCTTTGCATTGCACTTGGTGATGTAAGGCTTGGATACAGCTCGGCTAAGGAACCCCATTCCATTAAGCTCTCTATGCACTGTTCTTGAGCTAATCTGAAGGCCACACAAAGTTTGGAGGTCTGTAGCTGACAACTTCTGCAGACTGTGCGCCTCAGCATGCGCTGACCCTGCTCTGTGATTTTACGTGGCCTGCCACTTTGTGGCTGATTTGCTAATGGTGGAGGGGTCTCCCAATTATTTTGGCAATATAGTATACTGTATGTGCCTACAAGGAAATATTAAGACATATGGTATATTTATATTGAACATGATAATTTACATTGTTTAGTAACAATAATAATAATAGTAATAATAATACATTTTTAAGATTTTACGGTGACATTACATTTATGCATTTGCCAATGGTTTTCACCGAAAACAACTTTTAAGCTGAGGCATTCCCTGGCCATCGAACACATGATTGTACTGTGCTGTTGCATGAATTTTAAAGTTTTATCAGGTGCTGCTTTTATTCAATATTACACACAGTAAAGAGTGAGCTGGAGACATTTTCGAGGCTCAAGTGTCTTACTCTTAAGGAGACAATTGTGAGAATTCATCTCACAATCTCTCATTTAATTTAACAAGCAGCCCTGACGTGAAACCAAGAATAAGGCTTGGGATATTAACAGCTGTTCTACATAAGCAACCCTGTATATATATATATATATATATATATATATATATATATATATATATATATATATATATATATATATATATATATATATATATATATATATATATATATATATTATTTCTCCTATAATGTTACTGTACGCGTTTTGTGTAAATGATTTAATAGGGCCTACTGTATTACTAAGCCAAATCTAATGCTAATTCTATTTGTAGATTTAAACCATCCCTTATAAAGTCAAGAGCTCTTGATTTTAGAACACGCTGTCATGTTAATCTCTCATTAATGCTTGGAAATCCATCAAATCTTGACTTGAAATGATTTGAACGCTTTTGGTCCGCAGTCTTATACAGGCATATTTGAGGCCAATCATTCCTTGGGGAGATCTGGAAGACATTATCCCACCACAGTGAAAACACCACTCTTCTCTCTCCTTCAGCTCACATTTTTAGCTGGGAGAGCATTTAGACTACTTGTTCTCTGAACTATCTCAGCACATTTTACATGTTATATTTAGATTTTTCTATTTACAGTCTGAATTGCATCTATAAATCAGTTTAACATGACTGAAAAAGTATGGATAGAGTGTAGTGTAGAGTTTAGTGTTCCAGAAAAAAAGGCACAGATTTCATGTGGCATCTCATCTGGCAGAAAAGTTTCTTGCTATAAAATAGGAAAATTACCAATAGCCATATTTCCCCGCCTCAGATAGACCAGATATAGCTCAGCTATGAGTAACCCACTTCTAGCCAAAATAACTTTGTTACATGTAGTTTGTTGCCAAAATAACTTGTGAGATGTATGATATTTCATCATGTAAGCAAAATCAACAGTCATTAAAAAGTGTTCAGTTTCATTTCTTTGAAATTGGCGTTATGGTTAGTTATTAAATAGTTATTAAATTTTCACTGACAGCCCAAATTTTACCTTGTTTAGGCCTAGACGTCAGGGCTGTTTGGAGAGACATTTTTTAAACGCAGAATTGCTTGCTGGAATGTTCGTCTAACGTTTCAATAATTGTATAAAACAGAATATTATGAACAGGTTTTATATTATTGAATTATTATACAAAGATTTGTATTAACTAGCATATCATTCTTGGTCATAAGTAGACATTGTTCACAGGTAAACACATGGGTATTACAGCGAGCTCTCAAATGCTTGTGTTTTTGAAAACATAGACTCTTAATGAATGGATATTTAAACCTCTCGATGAAGAGTGTTTAAGGCTTGACTCCGACACGAGTCGAGTGTTTGAGTTACGTGCAGCGTGAGTGCGTGTGCACATTACATTAACTCATTTAGTGTGTCTAATGGGCTGTTGCAGGGGTCTTGCACACGCCATTACACCCCATTTGCACCCTGTACACCCAGTGTCACCACACACACACTCTATCACTCGCGGGGCATCTGGGCATATGGTCAGTTTGACTGCGTGAGCTCATGCGATTGACTCAACTCTTCAGAGACCAACTGACAGAAGTCCTATAATTGCCATAACTTCATTAGCTGAGATTAGAGCACAAGCAAACACTCACTCAGGCCGTGAAGACTAGAGAAACTGATCGTGATGTTTTTAACAGTGACTTCACAGGGCAGAGGACGTACAGACATCTGTTTCGTCTCAACATCAGGGACACCAGAGAAATATGGAATTAGTGATGGAGGCAGTACAGAGGGAGAACGAGCTCTTTCTCAGAGCGCTCAGCTGGCTTCTTTTTAGTGTGTCTGAGCCACTCAGTTGCCTGGCAGGACCACACATCACACACACACACACACACACACACACACACACACACACACACACACACACACACACACACACACACACACACACACACACACACACAAAGGCTTTTGGTCTTAAAGACTCGTTTTAAAGGACGATTCATGTAGAAAGCTTGTAAAGTACTTTTATTTGACCTTCTACACATCTGAGGGAATATACAAAGATGTAAGGTTGACATTAGCAATCATTTGTGGGATGGAATGCTCTTAGTTCAGTGTGTTTAGGGCTGTTGTGTTCTAATGGTTAGAGAGTCAGACTTGTACCCAAAGGTTGTGGCTTTGAGTCTCAGTCGGTGGGGGGAGTAAATTGACAGACTGACACCAACTTGCTTCATGTCACTTTCACTTTTTTCCACTTTCATTTATTTATAAATTAAAAAAAAAGGAAAAATAAAAATCATGTTTAATTGTTAGATAAGTAGACAATTGCAAAGCAGGTTTCTAACTAACTACTTCAAACTTACCTTTTAGGTATTTTCATATAACCTAAATCAAATTAAAAAAGTCATAATATTTCGATTGGCCTCTTGAGGTTGATTAACATTTTTCTGAAGGTTAAGCACCTCATTTCAACGACAGTTTGATGTGAAAAATATAGATTTATTTTAAAAGATTTATTTTTTAATTCATGGTTTATTTTTGATAATGCATCCTCTACTTGCAATGTGTACTGAATAGAGTCCCACTCATGATGGTTGGCATGATAACTGTGGCAACATTACGGCATCTTGCAGCTGTCAACCAATATTTTAACCTGCTTGGCTTTTGCTTTTGTTATGTTTGAGTGAAGTGTAAGTGTTATTACTGACTGTCGACAGTAAATTTGGGACTAGTTTTCGCTGATGTGAGCAGGTAAATGTACATTCCACAGATGTAATTTGTGGTTTAAAATGACAACCAAATCAAACACATTTGTATCTGTCATGCATCCTCGGTAAAAATAAATAAATAAATAAACAAATAAATAAATAAATAAATAAATAAATACATTGAACAAATCATCTGTTGTTTTAAAGCTAATTTAGTACTGCTCCAATAAAACCATGTTATTACTATTTTAATGTTATTTTATCATTTAAAAAAACAACTAATTACTGATTTTGCCAACTTTCTGGCTCAAAAAAGTAGAATCACTGCAGTAGCAGCATCAGTTATGAATTAATTAATTTCATAATTCATAGTTCAACCAAAATAGCTTTAAAAATGCAGCCAAAATTTCTTTCATATACAGAACACAAAAGATGATATTTTTGAAGATCTGATATAGTAATATGAGGTACACAGGTTGCAAGTCATACAGTTTTAAAATGACACAATGGAGGGTGGACAACAATTACAGATTTTTTAAAACTTGTATCACCTATAATTGACACACATAGACACCCATATTTAGGAGCAACTTGTGAATATGGTCAGCATACATCTCAAACAAGCACTACCTTTGTAAATGGAAATGAATAAATACACGACATTCAATCGCAAAACTTCACACATAACCGAACACTTTCACGTTATAGAAAGTATTAGCGGCTGTTTGCTCAGTGACGTTATGGAGGCTTTCAGGAGCTATTAAATCAAAACAGGAACTTAAAAGCTGAATCGGCCACAAAGGCTAAATGAAAAAGGGAAAAATGATAGAGTGTGAAAAAGGGAAATTTCCACACAAAACCTAATCACGCATAAAAAGCAGAACATTGCGAGAAAATTGCTGCTATTACCGAGCCACTGCAGGAGTCAAATCCACATTATATCTGCCGGAAAATTTGTTACACAAATGGCGCAGTCTCTCTCTCTCTCTCTCTCTCTCTCTCTCTCTCTCTCTCTCTCTCTCTCTCTCTCTCTCTCTCTCTCTCTCTCTCTCTCTCTCTCTCTCTCTCTCTCTCTCTCTCTCTCTCTCTCTCTCTCTCTCTCTCTCTCTCTCTCTCTCTCTCTCTCTATGTTTGGAGAGGCATACTACTATACTTCTCATTCTAGTGTTGCAGTATGTATGTATGGTATGCATATGTTCTTTATGCATGGATTACCAAGAGACAATCATTAAATGTGAAGTAGCAGCCAATACTACGAGAGCAAACTGTGCTGGATACTGTATGCAATGCGCTTAACTTCCATTCCATTTCAAGCGTGAGGAAATAAGACATACAATTAACTATGAATGTGATCTTTTTCTCGACTCTTGATGGCTTAATTTATTACCGAGACAGTTGCTGAATACTACACGCTGGCTGAACATTCAACATAGTAAGGTCATGTGACAATATGCTAGTATTTAATCATGAACCTCCATTCATCCATCCAAGAGCTATATAACTTAACTTTATATCAGCACTCGTTCATCCACAACCATTTTTATGGCAACCCTTCTGAGATAGATAAAAATCAATGTTTAATTAGCACAGTGGCTTTTACAATTCTTTTATAACAGGTACAGCAGGCACTTTTTTATGGAATAACATGAGAAAAAAAGTGAAGGGAATGAAGAGAGAAGGGAGAGAAGGAAGGTGTGAGATTTGGCTCGTGTTCTCACAGCTGTTTTTGAAGTGTTTTTTTTTTCTGTTCACAACTGAGAGTTTGATCATGGTGAAGAAATGCAGTGCAAGAGAGAGTATAAATGGAGAAATGTATTAAATGTACACGAGATAGCTCACACACACAACACAGAGAAGTGGTAATGAGAGAGAGAAGTTCATTAGAGAGGAAATGTGATCTGTCCTCTGGTCAGATGTGCAGATACGTGCAGCTGTGTGAATCAGTGCTAGGCCATCCCAACTTGACATAACTAGCTAACCACAAACAGACATTTCATGTTTAGCCTCAGCATTTGTGCTTTTTCGACAATATTAGACTGAGCTGGATTATATCACCACATTTTGATTGACATTATTGGACTGAACTGAGCTGGATGATTATATATCACTAAAGCTGCTTTATAGCTGAATTTAACTCATTTCACAATTGATGAACTTTTCAGAGTTTACTGGTCTGACTTCAGCTGAATAATGACTGTTTACTATTGTCTTTTTTGAGCTGCTTTACAGAATTGAATTTGGTTTGCATCATTGATAATTATTTTCCTGTTTGTAACTGTAAAGCTGCTCTACAGGGAGGTTAATAAAGGCCTTCTGAAGAGAACCGATGGAGTTTGTCAGAAAAATGTCAATATTTAAAACTTTATAAAGTAAAATATCTAGCCTCCGCCTTCCGTTTTCAACTTATGCAGAAAGTGTAATGCCTCTCGCTGTTCAAAAACGCTTACATTACGTCCAACGGCATAAGCCAGGTATGCTTTTTTCATAAGATGAATATGAAAGGTGGTCTGGCAGATGCTAGATATTTTACTTTATAAAAGTCATACACCTAGGATGGCTTTGAGGGTGACTAAATCATGGAGTAATTTTATTTTAGTAAATGTATTTTTAGTGAACTACTACTTAATTATGTGACAATTATATATATATATATATATATATATATATATATATATATATATATATATATATATATATATATATATATATATATATATATATATATATATGTCACTAGTGCAAATTGTCACATAATTAAGTATATATATATATATATATATATATATATATATATATATATATATATATATATATATATATATATATATATATATATATATATATATATATATATATATATATATATATATATATATATATATATATATATATATATATATATATACACATAAACTTTTATGACCACTGGTGGTCTGAAATATCCTGTTTTACATTTAACCCCCCCCCCCCCCCCCCAGTTGTCAATCGAAACAAAGCACATGCAATATAATGATGAAGCTGTACCTGTCCTTGATGCATATATTTGTGCATACACATACAGTGCTTGTGGTACATTTTTTGGATTTTTTTTGGGACAAGCCATGGGAAAGGCATAAACAGATACAGACAGCATTCCTGCTCACCGATAAGCAAAAGTGAGGGGTCATTTATTTAACTGTGTGTGTGTGTGTGTGTGTGTGTGTGTGTGTGTGTGTGTGTGTTTGATGAATACTGATATCTAAAGCTATGATCAACCTAGACACACACACACACACACACACACACACACACACACACACACACACACACACACACACACACACACACACACACACACACACATACACACACACACACACACAGACACACACACACAAAAGAGAGAGAGACAGAGAGAGATCAATGCGGCTTGTTATCGCAGCTGCTTTTCCTTTATGTATCCTCTTTTGACAGAAAGAGGGAAAAGATGGCTTGAAAGAATGCGAGAGCGAGAAAGAATGAGGCATCTGAGGATGTGTCTGAATACAGGAAGTTATTTTAGAAGATCTGGGCGATGGAGGAGCGCTTGTCTCGTTCTCAACAGTGGTAAAGTGAGTGACGTCATCCTCTCTCTTGACATAACTTACAGCTGAGATAATTTTCCCATCACCAACAGCACTGTTATTTAAATCATTAGCCCATGCTTGTTGTGGTTGAACTTGTCGTTTCAAACAGTTTTTTGAGAAATCATTTTGTCATTATGCATACAATCCAGATTGAAGCTCATTCTTGGCAAGATCTGCCCACAAATTCTTGTGCAGGTATGCTTTTTATGAAAAGGCTTATTATATCATAACATTCTTACTTATTGGTTTAACCAGAATTTCACTATAATTGTATAAATCTTTCACCTTGTAATGGCTGGTCTTTTCCAGTTTTTTGTGCAATGTGCATCTATGAATGATTGTGGGTGGTCCTTTGTTGAGTCTGAGACTATTAACACGTGTTCTTATAATTGGTGATATTTTATCATTTTGAAACAGCAATACTCCAGTCTCTAATTAGGAACACCAGTGCAGTGCAGACCACTATGTTGTTTTATTTTTAAACCAGTTGTCCTTGGCAGCCAATTACAGAGCCCTGAATATAGTTTATTTGACACACACACACACACACACACACACACACACACACACACACACACACACACACACACACACACACACACACACACACACACACACACACACACACACACACACACACACACACACACACACACACACACACACACACACACATAAATTTCATAATGTGGCCTGAAATCTAATTTCTTCCTCTGAAGTGACCCGTGAAATAGTGTGAGCTCTTTGCTCCCTCACTCTATGTAAAATCATCAGATTGCCTATTTCAGAATCCAATATGAACCCTCTCCTGTGCTCTTTAAACACACATACACACACTTACAGTAATGGGTATTATGGGCCCCTCCTGACCTGTTAGATTACAGAGGAGAGGGAACAACAGATACGAAATGAAAGACCGAAAAACAACTAAAATACTCAGGGGACAAGAAGATAGTGGAGAAAGAGAGAGCACGGAATAAGATGAAGGAAGTTGGATATAGACAGAACAATCAAAAGAAAACAAATGATTTGTTGAACAAGCAAGAACTGATCTGAGCCGATCAGATAATGAGAGCATAAAGCTCATGATAAAGATCAATGGATAAGATTTTACAATAACGCCTTATTTGTTAACCCTAACGAATGTATTGCTCAACAAATGTTGAAATGATCAAGGTTATAAAGATATAAGACAATAAATGCTGTAGAAATTTTGTTAGTTTTTAGGTCATGTTAACTAACTGTTAACTAATGCAACCTTATTGTAAAATGTTACAGACTGTGTATTTGAGGCCACTTTGAATTTACACTATATTAACTCCATATTTCAAGGATTACAATAATGTATTTACACTAAATAAATAAATAAATAAATAAATAAATAAATAAATAAATAAATAAATAAATAAATAAATAAATAAATAAATAAATAAATAAATACATTTGCTAATGGTTTGGAAATGTGAAAAAAGAAACCACATTTTGGCACATAAAACATAATCATGACTTAAATACACGAATTGACTCATTATATATAGTTTATTCTGCATTGCCCAGTGAACCTCTTTATTTATATAGTTGCAGGTGCATTTGAAGATATTTCGATAAAACATTATCTAAGATAAAACATATTTATAGTTGTGTGACTCTTTTAAAACTAAAGTTTCTTTCATACTTCTCATTTCTTTCAAAAATGCTGGGTTGTTTTAACCCAATGTTGGGTCAAATATGGACTAACCCAGCAATTGTTGTTTTAATCCTGTGGTTGGGTTAAATATTTGCTTAAGACAACCCAATCGCTGGGTTAAAACAACCCAACTGCTGGGTTAGTCCATATTTGACCCAACATTGGGTTGTTTTTTACCCAGAATTTTTTAGAGTGTAATAGACCTTAGTCAGGGTAATGCCAAATGTAATTTCTGACAGGAATGCAAACAAGGCTGTGAGGCATAGAAGTGCAATGCGTTCAATGGATTGTTGTTTAACAGTATACTGTTATTTTTTTCTCTCCAAAAAACAAAACAAACAAAAAACAGCATATAAAGACATTTTAGGTAATTTCATGCTCCCAATTTTGTGGAAAAAGTTTTGAGATGGCCCCTTCCTGTTCCAACATGACTTCGCGCCGATGCACAAAGCAAGGTCGATAAAGACATAGATGAGCAGGTTTAGTGTGAAGGAACTTGACTGGCCTGAACAGAATCCTGACCTCAACCTGATAGAACACCTTTGGGATGAATTAGAAGGGAGACTGTGAGCCAGGCCTTCTTGTCAAACATCAGCATCTGATCTCACAAATGAGCTTCTAGAAAATTTCAAAAATTCCTATAAACACACTCCTAAACCTTGTGGAAAGACTTTCCGGAAGAGTTGAATCTGTTATTGTCACATGCCTGTCCTGTCTCGTGTGCACATGTGGGTTTTGTGATGTCGAGCATGTGCTCCTGTCATTGTCAGATCCCTCCCCCTTGTTATCTGATTAGTGTTTATTGGCCCCACCTGTGTTCCCTGATTCCCTTTTGATTTCTTCCCTTTATAAGCTCCTTGTGTTTGTCAGTCTTGGTCGGATTGTTGCATGTACTGTTTACATGTCCCGTTTTCCCCATGACCCTTCCTGGTATGTGTTTTGTATGTTATGATTCTGTTTATGTGTTTTTTTCCCCCCTCGTGGGTTTTTGCTTTAAGTTTGTTTTATTTGTTAATATATTATCATCTCCTGCACTTGAGTCCTCACACCATTTTCCTTTATGCGTAACGTAACAGTTATAGCTGTAAAGGGTGGGCCAACCCCATATTAAACCCTACAGATTAAGAATGGGATGTCATTAAAGTTCATGTGCATGTAAATGTATACACAATAGTTTTTCTATCTAGTTGGACAGTAGTTGAATTATTTGTTTTTGGACATATGATAAGGTAAATCAGTGCAGTTGTTGTTGTTTTTTTTTTTTTTTTTACAGTTGGTTTTGTATCCAGGCTGTGCAAACGAGCAGATGACAACGTATAAAGGCTAAGGAAAGTGAATAATTTGACAGTGTTCACAGTGCAGTTTGAGAGTAGGATAGACTATTTCACTAAGGTCCACTCACTTGAAGATTTCTGCTCTCTCAACTGCTACAAATGTGCCCCCTTTAGATTTATATCTTTATTATCAACAGGTTAAGGTGATATCATGTAATATCACACGCATGAGTTGGGATGGAGCTAATAGGGTATTTTGACATAACCTTTCAGACTCTGTCTTCACCTTCGCACTGCTTGATTTAACAAACAGATACTTTGAGTTTGAAGGTAAACACACAGCTATGCCATACATAATTAAAAAATAGTCTGTTCTTTCCAGTACAAGCTAGTTTTTCCAAGTAACAGTGCAATGTGACAAATCGTTAGACTGCTGAACTGTTTTGTCGCATTGTGAAATGCACAAGTAACCCCTCCTGCTCAAACTGCCACCCGCGGGACTCGAACTCAGGTCTGTCAGCATCAGAGTCGGATGCTCTAACAAGGAGGCTAAAGGCTGAAAACTCTCGTGCCAGTCGCTAGAGCTTCTCTTGAGATCAGAGGTGTGAGGTTTACTCGGACAGCAACTACTAGCTGGCTTCTGTTACACGCACGCACGCACGCACGCACGCACGCACACACACACACACACACACAGCTTAAAGTTAAATCAGATAAACTCTTCTAAAGCATGATTATGTGACACTGGGTTAGGGTTATGTTACCCTAACCCACCCTAACTAAATGTTCATTCAAGTGAACTAGTTTACTGATTTCAGTCTCTGCGTGAAAATATTGCAGTTTAGAAAAACTGTTCTCTATTTTAATATTTTTTAAAATGCGAATTATTCCTATGATGACAACCTGAATTTTCAGCATCATTACTCCAATCTTCAGTCACGTGATCCTTCAGAAATCATTCTAATATGCTGATTTCTTGTCATCGTGATTGGCATATACCGATCCCCAAAAAATCTGTACATAAAGAGTGTAAACTATATAAAATCTCATATTAGTAAGATACAAGTCAACATTTAAACCGCTTTATATACAGTATTGCATTTGTATAATTAAATATCCGAGTATGCTAAAACCCAATATTGAATTCAGGCTTTTATTCACATAGCTTTTATTGTGAGCTTTTATCCACAGCTCACACATGGTAAACCGAAGCTCAAGCATGTTCACGTGACGTGCGGGAAATAATCAGGTTTGTTCTCATGCGTCAGACTATTATAGTTGAGCTTCTGTTTATGTGAATAAAAGCCTAAATTAAATGTGTTCATCACATAAAATGATCCAGAAAAATCTCGTATTGCATCAAAAAGATCTTAATTTGTGTTCAGAAGATTTTTGTTTGGAACGACATGAGAGTGAGTAATGACAGAATTGACGTTTTTGGGTGAACTATCCCTTTAAGCATTTTGCATTTGTTTTTGTCACACCACAGGGTGAAGCCTCCCAGTTTTATAGCAGTCGATCAATCCATTCTCTAATTTAACCTTCCCCCGTGTGTCTTCCGTCATTCCATTAGAGACCAATGCAAATCACAGCGCCTCTCTGCTGCTCATTATCCACAGAGACATCTCTAAACGGATGCCGAGCTGTTGTAACTGTACGCTAGCGGCAGCAGGCGACAGAGGTTTGACAACTAGAGAACGCTTGTGACCCCAAAAGCCCTGAGCTCCTGTGGAATAGTCACAGTCCCGATCAAAGAGAATCAGAAGCAATAAAAGTGGGCAGAAATGTCCAAAATAAATGAATGCATGAATGAGAAATGAGTGATAATTAACGGTTGTGCTTAATGAGCTTCAGAGAGAAGTGGCGGCCTAGGGGTCAGATCAGAAAAAATGATGGGGGAAAAGAATGAGAGAGCAGACGAGTAATGGATGACAGAAAAAGCATAAAAATGTCAAGTACTTTAAGAGCAATTGGGCTTTATATTGGGTGGCCTTAAGTACTATGTACTTAAATAAAAAAATAAGTACAATGTACTTACTGTGTTCAAATTGTATTTCGAACACCTTTGCTGATATTGAGGTGGATACGGGTAGAGTTAGGGTCAGGTGTGGTGGTGTGGGTCAGTTTAAGGGTAGGGTTAGGTGTAAGGGAAGTGCCAACTGTGTAATTACAAAAGTAACTACAGAAATGAATTACAGACGTAATTACATGCAGGCATTTTTTTAAATGTAAGTACAATGTAAAAACTTGTATGTACACAATAACTGCATTGTATCAAATGATTAAATACAATGTTAGTACATAGTAGTTAAGGCCACCTAATATAAAGTGGGCGCAGCAATTGTTTGTAATTCCGATAGTTGCACTAATATTACCCCTATTCAATCTTTATTTTCAGCCTCTGATATTCAAGCTTTTAAAATATGCATTTTCCTATCGCTTGTCTGAAGAGTTTGACATGTACCGTTTATAGATTAAATCAGATCGATGCTGCTGAATATAGATTTACATATTGCTGCTTTGTCATTGTTTGGATGTTAAAAGACTTTATCCTTTTTCTGGTTGATTTACACAGCTATCGATGGTGCTTTCAAAAGAATTGCTTTGTTTTGAGCAGTCTCGTCTGTCTTAACCGATGGCGTTTTTGTTGGGATTGAACAGTGCAGGGTAAAGGGGTATTAGGGAAATAATTTAATATTTGTTAAAGATATGAATCAATATCAAGTTTTTTGTTGTTGTTTTTTTTTTGTTGAGAATTTGTTGCTTAATATATTAATTAGTTTTTCTAGTCACAATTAAAAAAGTTTTAATAGTGACAGGAATGTACCACTATTCAAAATTTAGGGGGTCATTCATATTTTTAATTAGTATTTCTATTCAGCAAGGGCGTATTCAGTTGATTAAATGATTATATGTATATTAAATAAATGCTGTATATTTGAACTATTTATTCATCAAATAATCATTAAAAAATGTATCATCCTTTTCACACACACCAAAAAAAAAATTCTTGAGCACTAAATCAGCATATTAGAATGGTTTCTGAAGGATCATGTGACACTGAAGACTGGAGTAATGTGTTAATGTAAATAATGTGTAATGTGTTATTATAATATTTTACAATATTACTGTTTTACTTATTTTTTGATAAAATGCAGCCTTGGTAAACAAAAGAGACTTCTTATGGACCCCGGACTTTTGAATCGTAGTGCACGTTTGGAAATGGCACTTTCAACGTGGGATTTTAGAATCTGCATAAATCATTTTGTGATGACTTTGCATTTATAAGCGACAAGACAAACTATGAACTCGTGTTTTTTGGAATAACAAACATATTTTTGAAAACTAGGGTGTTTCCAAGCTTTTGGAGGGCTCTGTATACTCTGTACAGTATTCGACTTTATAGCCTAGTACTTTTTACAGTACTTGTGTGAGCAGCTGTTTTCGGACTATTTAAAACCGTTGAATGTCTTGGACTGCTGCGCTTCACTGTACTGAACATCGGAATAATATGTTATCTGGCTCTGACACATGTTTCTCAAAGATGTTTAGTCAACACTTTTTTTAAAGTCCCGCTCCCTCCAGATTTCAGCTGCACTCATGCCGCTTGTAGGACTGAAGTTGACGGTCCATGTCCCCCCCCCCCCATCCCCCACTTCCCCTTCACTGCACTCAGGAGTGTCCACCTGAATAGTACAGTTTCTTCATTAGATACGTGTTATTCTATAGGCTGATGTGTGAATTACTCATTTGACAGATTCATACATTTTTAATATGCAAGACCTGCAAAACCCTTGGTCCTGCATACTACACTCTTTTTCATACATATGACACTTTGTTCAAAAATGAAATCTCAGGGTGCCATTTGGAAAACACATGTATCCAAAATACAACACATGTCGGGAAATTGCAACCACTCAAATACACACCTGAAGGCACTTACTTGCAAAACTGAACACCAATCAGCCAACCACAAATAGGCCTCAGTTAAGCCATTTTGAGAACTTTGCAAGCATTGAGGCAGAGAGAGAGAGAGAGAGAGAGAGAGAGAGAGACCTGACCTCAGTGTGTGTCCCTACTGTCCACCACAGTGACCCCCAGTATGTGTTAGTGTGTGTGTGTGTGTGTGTGTGTGTGTGTGTGTGTGTGTGTGTGTGTGTGTGTGTGTGTGTGTGTGTGTGTGTGTGTGTGTGTGTGTGTGTGTGTGTGTGTGTGTGTGTGGTTCAGGTAAACCCTACGTTATGGGGAGAAAATGCCCCCACAAAATCCCAAATCCTTGTCCTTGTTATGACATTTTTTGGTCCCCATGAGGAGTTTATAAGTTTATATATCATACTAAATTATGTGATGGGTAATATGGGGTTGATTTATTGTAGGGGGATAGAATATACAGTTTGTAAAAGCAATATGAAAGTCCCAATACAATATGAAAACACAACGTGTGTGTGTGTGTGTGTTCTTCATGCCTCTCGCTTTGAACCTTTTAGCTTTGTCATTCAAAAAGTTCACAATTAAGACTCCTCCACCTCATTAGGAGTGCAGTTTCCTCTCAACCTCTGTCTCGCCCCCTCTTTTCCAGCTGTTCTTCTGCCTCTCTCTTTCTCTCTCTCTCTTTAAAGTCCAGAGCTGAGATTTATCTGAATGAGACGGCTCTAAGATCTTTCAGATGAAAGTGTGACGCAAAGCCCCTTCTGAAGGCCTCCTGCATTTGACAGATGATGGGCTTGTGTTTGTAAGGTTTGTGTGCCGATGAATGTCAGAGTTTGTCCAGAGTAACATGTTATTTCTTAGAGCTTGCTTTTAATTGAGATCTCACGTGTCATTTGATCATCAGATATACAAGCAAGTACAGAAACAATTGAGACGTTTGTAGATATAAAAGAAAAAGTATAAGTTAAAGAGTTATATAAATCTATGTGGTTAGTATTGTGGCTAATCTGAGCACAGTTTGAGATAGTCTGGATTATGTTAGATTATGGATTGGGATGTGCTGGTATTGAAAATCTGAAAATATTTTTTTTATGGCAGATAAATAGAAGATTATTATCTAAATAAAAACCAAAATCAGACTTTTAAAATCAGAGTTGGACAGTAACTAAGTACATTTACTTGAGTACTGTACTTAAGTACACTTTTTGAGTATCTGTACTTTACTTGAGTCATATTTTTTTTTTCTGTAAACTTATGACTTTAACTTCACTACATTTGAAAGACAAATATTGTACCTTTTACTCCAGTACATTTTAATCAAAGTCCTCGAAGTCGAAAGTCGTTTCTGTCGCAGCTTTGAGAGATGATTGTTTTCTTCTTTAAAGGTGTTTGGGTTTTTGCAGAAAGCCTATCAGGAATCACTCTTGTAGGGTCACGAGAAGTTCAGTTCCCAGCATTTTTTGAACACTGATCAGTTTATAGTAAAATGTAAGAAGACGGATGTCAAAATGTTCATTTTGTCGAGTAAACAAAGTTGATTGTATCTTAAATGAACGTAAACAGTTGGGAGAATATCAGATGTGTACCAGTGTATTGGATCCATGCGTTCGTTCTTAAAGTGACAGCAGATTTGTAAAGAGCTTTGTAACTTCTATACAAGTATTTAAATGAGTTTAAATTAGTCGTATGCTAGCATGTCAGATGGAGCATCACTGACTGACTTAAAACATCATGATGGCATAATGTGCATTTATACAACAATAATAAAATAATGTGTTGACATAAAAAAGGAAATGTGCTTTTGATACTTAAGTACTTTTGAAAACAAATACTTCTGTAAAAATCCTTTTTTAGAACTTTCACTTGCAGCAGAGTAATATTTGACCGGTAGTACTTTTATTTTTACTCAAGTAATGAAGTTGTGTACTTTGTCCACCTCTGCTTAAAATGTTATGCTTTTACAAGATTATAATGTTTATGCTATAACTTGTAGTAAATATTTGACAATGGGCAGTTGAATTATTGGAAAAATTATATACACCAGACATTTTTGCGAACCTACAATTTTAAAATAAAGCTATTACCTACACAGTAATAACATATATAGGTTAATAGTATAAATATAATGCTAAAATAGCACTGTTATGTATATATTTTTCTTTGGAGAAACACTTAAAAAGCTGGAGCTAAAGCAACATATCTCTATTTGATCACCATGTAATCTCACAGCTAAGAGAATTACTGATATGTTAAAAGAGCGACTTATGTTTTGTTTTTTTCTGGAAAATGCTGTTGATGTGAGATCTTTTAGATTGTGAGACCTGATGCTTTGGAGAAAATGATGGTACGCAGTTTGTAAAGGGGATTGCAAAAGGATTCTATTTAATTGTGTGAACATTTAATACATTTACACTCACATGCTGTTTGCAGTTCAGGTTATATGTGTGTGTGTGTGTGTGTGTGTGTGTGGGGGTGTGTGTGTGTGTGTGTGTGTGTGTGTGTGCGTAAAACTGAGTGATGTGGAATTAACTGTAGCCATATACTCTGCGTGTGGCCTTGACCCGTTCACACTCACGTTTGTACTGAGAAATCCACTATTGATCCTCCCGTGAGCCCTTACCAGCGATCAATGGATGCTGACTGTGTATGTATATGTGTGTCTCCACTGGCTAGAGTTGGTTTATCCAGGGAATTGAGTGTCTAATCACTGTCCCTACAGTATATGATGGAATCAGAGAGAGAGAGAGAGAGACGCTTGCCAAGAGTGTTGAGTTATTAATAAAGCCGTCTGTCCCCGTGGAGATGAGACAGCGATGTCATAATGGGTTGTGGTGAGGCAGAGGGCGGCAGTCACAGATGGTCTCGTGGATCATTACGGGCTCTGTGGCGTTCTTCCGAAGGTCGAGTCGCCGTAGCAACGTGGCATTTAATCGCTCGCTTACGCGTTCTGCTGCCTCTTAATGCATGCATGTGCGTGTTTGTGCACGTCAGTGTTAAATAGATGGGAAAGACAGATGGGGAATTGATGCTGAGGTGGCGCGTGCTTAGAAAAAAATGACACAAAACAGCATCAGAGGCAGGTGTTGAGGGGAGGGGGCTTTGAGGTGCTGAGACAAGGTAAAACAAAACACTGTAGAGGAACACGAGGCTGTACTCACACACACTTTGTGATGTTCCTGTGGAGGGATGGCATGCGTTTTCATTTTTGGCTTGAGCCAGTTTCATCCCTGAGGTCTTGTCAACAGTGGTATTCGAATGTGCTGACACGCACATGTTGGAAAGCGCCAGACACTTTATTGTGATGATGTAATGATGGTTATTCTCTGAAAACAGCAGACACCGTACCACACATACTGCAGCCGTTTATCAGGGAACTGCACAGCTGAAGGTCAAGCATGTTTCCGCCACATAACATTCAAAGCTTTAGAGTTCAGACCCTTATCTGAATGTTAAAGACCTCACTGAGTCACTGTTGGAGTTTTAATCAATGTCTGTACGCTTTGAGGTTGTCTATAGTGATCTGTTCCAACAGAAAAGGTATGTAAATAACATTAGCAATTAGCAAACGTGTTTCATGAAATAAAGGCAATTAACCACAACAGTGACTGCTCATTCTGTAAGCAGCTTTGGATAGGGAATTCTTTTTTTTCCTATTCATTTTCTCCATAGTCCAAAAGTGCAAGCCTTGAACTAAACCAGAAGCTTTAAGGTGATTGACAACATTTGATTTTAAACTAGACAAATACAAAACAAATAAAATGTAACTGCAAAGAAAGTTAATGTGATTTTACTTTCAGTACCAGACTATTGCACTATTAGTCACTTAAAATAAGCTAAAGGACAAATACTTCAATATGTTCCTCGCTTACATCCTGTTTAAATAGGAAATTCAACAGTACAACAATTGCATTTCTCCATATGATTTCACAGAGATGAGGTGAGCTATACAATGTATTATTTTATTGGTAATTGGGACATTTTTACTTGACATCTTACACAGTAGAAGATTTATTTGTATTTAACATTTTATTCTTTGGTAAAATAAGAATATATATATATTTTTTATATATATATATATATATATATATTTTTTTTTATTTATTTATTTATTTATTTTTTTTTTTCAGATTCTAATGGGGCTTTCTAATTGCAGACATGTCAAACCTTCAGTGCAGTGGTGGCATTTCCCAAAAACCTAGAGTATGGCATTCTGACTCCTTCTGGCCATAGCCTAAAACAACAACATTGCCAAATAATCACATTATACCTAACACAAAATGTGCACAAAAAGCTCTGTGGCAAGCAGTGGGGCGAGGGACCGCGAAAGCGGGCCGGTGACGAGTGGTAATGAGTACCAGCTGCGCGACACACCGGTCTCGTCTCGCGGCCAAGTGACGGGAGTATAAAAGGAGGAGCGAAGGCAGCGGAAGACGAGAGAGGACCAGGCCTGGACTTTATGTTGAGTTTTGTTATGTGTATGTGGGCAGTCGTCCGTGAGGGGTTGCCCGCAGTTTACTTTCGTTTTGTTTATTTATTTTGTTATTATTATTCCCGCCTCCTTCCTTCCCATCTACGAACTGTATTACAAGCTCTATAAGCCTTCCCCTCCTAACCAAATGCGACACATCTTTTCCAAGTTAATCAGCCGCGCGATTCATGCCGATTCTATTCTATAAATGTCTGCGGCATTCTGGCTGGACCGTCAAAGTATGACGAGTGCAGAGTATATGATTTATTTAATGTAAAAAGAAGTCATTTGAAAACATTTTTGTGACCTTTATAGACAGCCTTACTGAAAGCAGCAATGGATAATTCCCCTTAGATCTTAAAAAAAATGAAAGTAACAACTATGTTCAGACTGTCAACTCAAGATGAGCAAACAAGTTTTTTCTATGAAGAATTTTTTTTTTAGTCACTCAGTTTGCATTTTTAATCATGCTAAAACGGTGTAAGATTTTGATCCATTTCATTAGGAATGCATTCAGTGCGCTTGCAGAGAGAGCCCACCCACACGCTCTTCTGATTGGCTGTGATTTTTGATTGATTGATCTCGGGTTTGCTCGAGTCTGGTTTGCAGCTGAAAACCTTGTCACATCGCGTCTATAGTTAGGACACGGCGTTAGGCTGTTTAAATTTGCTTTTCAAAGCTTAACATAACGAGCAACATCATGAGCTGTTTATATCCCCTGCTGGTCCGAATGCCAGGGTATGAAACCGCCATACGTAAACGCCGCCCCTGCTCACCGGTGCCTTTCTACAACACAAATCAAACAGTATGTGTGTTAGTGACCCCAGCAGTGTCCCATAGAAATTGTGTATTGTTTGAAGCCCATGTTCTCTGCTCTGCTATATTGTTAGAGAGAGAGAGTGTATGTGTTAGCAACAGATTATTCATTTCGTCCTGACAGTCCTGGTGAGAGGAGAGCCTCTGGACACATTTAGACTGATTCTGTACCTTATCACCTTCACACACACACACACAGAGCGCAAAAGACAGAGGAAAAGACAACCACTCTGTCTCTCGGAAGTTGTTGAAGGAGAAAAAAAAGAGAGAGGACATTTTTGAGGAGAAAAAGAGGAACAGGAGGGAGATAAGGATAGCACTGCATTGCAGCATGGGAACCGAAAGAGAAAAGACAATGAAAGGCAAAGTTTTTAATGATGCCCTTGGCACCTTGACTAATATACATCCATAAAAGAAGAGTTGACTTCATCGTTCAAATTCAGTAAGTGTGTTAAAGTTAATGATCTTTCTTTCTTTCTTTCTTTCTTTCTTTCTTTCTTTCTTTCTTTCTTTCTTTCTTTCTTTCTCTCTCTCTCTCTCTCTCTCTCTCTCTCTCTCTCTCTCTCTCTCTCTCTCTCTCTCTCTCTCTCTCTCTCTCTCTCTCTCTCTCTCTCTCTCTCTCTCTCTCTCTCTCTCTCTCTCTCTCTCTCTCTCTCTCTCTCGTCCGGTGCAAGGTATCATTATGTCAGACAGTAATGTCCCACACCTCCACTGAGAGCTGATTATACATCACCTGTTCCACACGCACACACACACACACACACACACACACACACACACACACACACACACACACACACACACACACAGGCCGCTGACAGTGTAAAGGTGTGTTCAGGGGGTTGGAGACCTTGAGAGAGCGAAGCTAATTACTCTCAGTAGTAATTATAACAGCTACAGTCACAATGACCTTCCAGTATGAGGGTGCTCGTGCGTATGCATATGCAGCGTGGCGTGGCTCTGTGAAGCGTTTGCAGTATTCCTGGGAGTATCGACAAGATGCTGACCTGTAGATGTTACTCGGAGGACAGACATGACATGGTCTAAAGCAGGGTTAGGCAGCTCCGATCCTGGAGTGCCGCTGTCCTGTAGAGTTTAGCTCCAACCCTGACATTTTTTTAAATAAATCTCACCTGCCTGTAGCCATAGGGTGCGTCCAAAATAACATACTCTTTTGAGCAGGTACTTATTTTGTAATTATTAAGTAATTACTTCCCGACTGCTAAAAAAATGTTCTGTAGTATGATTGTGGTTAGTATGAATGTAATCCGGACGCAATACATTCGACATGTTGTCTTTATCACGAGACCTACCAGTGTCAGTTATGTCGCTTTACTGCCATCCATAAATCCTCTCCTGTGGCCTCATGGGAGAGTAAAGTGTGGTTGTATATGCACACTTCAGAATCTCGCCGGAAGCAGTAGGTCATCCGGGTACTTTTTGTCTACTCTTTACTGTGCATTCGGACTTCTTTTGTCACATACTGTTTTTCGCTTACTATCTGCTCAATCAGAGAACCATTTAACATATTGTTTCAACTCATTCTAGGGCACCTTTAACATAAATAAATAAATAAATAAATAAATAAATAAATAAATAAATAAATAAATAAATAAATAAATAAATAAATAAATAAATAAATAAATAAATAAATAAATAAATAAATAAATAAATAAATAAACACTTTCTGTAACAAATGTAGCTATTGCTATCTGCTCAATCATAGTATAACTAAAACCTGAAAGCCAGAAACAATAAATAATAATATTTTTAAAAAAAGTGTATTTTCTTTTCTTTTTTTTTGACAATATACAATTTATTTTAATATTACTATTAGATACTATGATAAGGTGGTAAATAAGCTCTACCTGTCATAACATTCCCTTCTCTGCCTTCTCTTCTCTGTTTTTATCATAGTAGAGTCTACACATCGTTCCCAACAAACGCATTGTTTAGCGAAAAACATGTTGAAGATTAGCAGACAGGCAGTTGATTCATTAAATGATAAGCATTTTCCTCACAAAAGCAGTTTATTCCGTGTAGTGAAGCCTCTTCTCCTCTTCTCCAACAGTCTCTGGTCTCCTTTCCTGCGTACTGGCAGCCGCAGCATTAGCATTAGCTGCTACACTTTTTTGGCTAATGGTTGAAGGCTTGTCATCTGTGACGTTGCCTATCCTTGGTATAAAGAGTACTTTTGTTCTTCTAAAGGTGATGAGGAGGGGCTTTATAAGCACCTCCCAGCGAGACACTAAAATATTTTCATTGGTCTACAGCGGCTACTTAATATTTATAATTCTATCTAAAAGAACATTATATGCCATTAGAACATGATTGTCTAATGCTCATCTTTAAAAGCACTAATATTTTAATAAAACAAAACAGAAAAATGAATATCCATTTTTCAAACTGTACAGTAAAATGAAGTCGCCAAATTCATTTGAAGCATTTTGCATTCACATGAATGCAAAATTGTATAAATACTGTAATTTTGATATCAGCCTTTTATCTGTCGCCAGCTTATCGCCTTCAGCCAAAATGTTTGTGTTGGTGCATTACCCACCCATGGTTGGAGATCACGGTTTTAGGTCACACAGCTCTGTGTTGGATTCGTACTAATTACTTTACACAAGACCCATTTATTCTTCCTCTCACAGAGGACACATTAACTTGGGTTGCCCTCACAAGCTGCCCACACTGATAACCTCTACTCGAGATACGGAATTAACACTTGAACAGTGCTCAAGTCAAGTAAAAAAGGGCTGCGGAAAGTAAATAATTGTAAATATCTTGTACTTCAGTGGGGAATTTACAATCAGATGTCTCTCTAGGATGCATGCATGCACTAGAAGACAAGAATTATGCCGAACGTTCCTCACATTTAGCAACAAACATCAAAATGAGGAACGGAATCATGACCAGTTTGCATTTGCAAGAGTGCCATTTGTCACAAATATACAAGTAAATGAACAAATAAACTAATTGGATGGGTGTGCATGGTAAGCAACAATACAGTGGCCCACCATTACATCACCAGAAGCAGCCTGAACCGCAGATACAAGGCAGGATGGATCCATGCTTTCATGTGGTTCATGCCAAATTCTGACGCTACAATCTGAAAGTCACAGCAGAAACCGAGACGCGTCAAACCAGGCAACGTTTTTTTTTTAAACAATTTTCTGTTGTCCAGTTTTGGCGAATCTGCAGCAATTGTGTGATGCTATCATGCCAATGAACCAAAATCTCAGAGGAATGTTTCTAGCACCTTGTTTAATCTATGCCATTAAGGCAAAAAGTGGCTCTAATACGGTACAAGATGTACCTAATGAAGTGGCCAGTGAGTGTATATATTAATAGCTGGTCAATTCTGTGTTCGCTTTCCTTTGCCAGATGTGGAGAACGTTTTGGACCCTCACTGTGCTACACATTTACACAGCAGTTACATTTGCACAACTTGTGTGAACGAAGCCCCATATTAAAGTCACATATCATTGCATGTCTGGGACCACATTTCTCTTTCTAATGAATAATTTGAAACATGATATAGCATTGTTTTGCATATTTCCAGTGGTGTTAAATGTGTCTGAGCTTAGGCAGATGCTTAGTCTGAGAACATTCAACAGCACTGACGACATTACAAATTGCTGTTGTTCAACTGTGCACCGCGCTGGGTCACACCTGACATGCTGCTCGTTTTACACTGTGTTCTTGCCAGGATAACAATCTTTCAATATAGGAGGATTTATGGATTTGCACGCACACACACACACACACACACACACACACACACACACACACACACACACACACACACACACACACACACACACACACACACACACACACACACACACCTGTGGTTGTCCAAGAGGCACACGGAACATAGTGTTTCTCAGAGAGGGTCGACAGAGCATGCCAAATACATTTCACCATTTTCCCCCTCACTCTGTCTCTTTCTTCACCCTTTCCTCTAACGTGACACACACTATACAATTGCTCCATGAGGCAGGATATATACTGTAGCCAGGAGAAAGCATGCTTGATTAGTTAGGGTTAAAGTTTAATGACTGCCTCTTACAGAGGGAACAGCACCACACTGAAACTAATCAAACTGAACATTAGTGATTGTTTACCGAGCCCATAAGAGCAGAGACAGAAAGGGAAAGGACAATGCAAGAAAGTGAAATCAACATAGCAGAGTGAGTTTTGTGTCAAGAAAGGTTCAACTGAAAGCAGCTGAATGTTCTATTTCCATTTGCACATTCGATTTGGTTATCACACATGCATGGCTTTACTTTTCTCTGTCATGTGTTAATTTTTTGATTTGTATGTGATTTTTGGTGCGAGTCCTGAATAAACCTAAGTTAAACAATGTGAAGTTGACCTTTTAGTCACTGTTTTGATTTACTGACACACAGACACACATCGGACTGTACGGGAATCATTACAAATCAGAAATCACTGGTCACAGATCAGGCATTAGAATTAACACAGGTACTCCCATGTTGTCACATTACTGTCTAGTCCATATCGTAAAAGTCTGTGCTAAAATCGTGGACGATTTGCCAAAGAATCCACAGTGAAATGTACCGAATACAAATAAATAAGGATCAAGTGAGACATTCACATTGTTGAAAGTAAATAACCACATTCCAAGCATTAGGATCCTTAAATAAAGGTAATGTTATTTTTAGTCCAGTGATCCTGTATTGCTCTTCTCCTCATGCTGGTGGGCGGGCCAAAGTTCCAATGATGAAGTAGGTGTTGATTTTCTTTTACAGAGGTGATCTTTCACAGATAGATACATTCCACAATGAGTCATTATCTGGGCTTGGTTAAAATAAAAGCTGTTTTTGGACTAACAAGGAAGTTTTCTTATAGTAAGATGACTTCTTATGTCAAAAGTTCAAAGACATTTTTATGTCTTTTATGTCTTTATTATACATTCATATTAACATAGAAAATAGTAAGTTTATAGTATAATAATATTTCACATTACAAGGTTTTTACTAGATTAAATAACTGCAGCCTTAGTGTGAAAGATACTCCTTTTAAACACAAAAATCGTACCAAACACAAACTTTTGGACGGTAGTGTATTAATGTATAGAAAATTAAAGGGTATTAATGGACCATTTAATGCTTACATTCAACTATACATATATATATATATATATATAGAGAGAGAGAGAGAGAGAGAGAGAGAGAGAGAGAGAGAGAGAGAGAGAGAGAGAGAGAGAGAGAGAGAGAGAGAGAGAGAGAGAGAGAGAGAGAGAGAGATACAATATTAGCTCAACATATTTTGTAAATATGTGGTGCAGCATCAGTTACTTTTACAGTGTAGACTTTTGTGCATTATAAAACAATGGCAGGATGTCTTTTGAATACGTTTTTCAGTTGTTTCACAATTTATTATACAATTTATAGACATGCCAATGTCAAAAGTACATTAAAAAATATACTTTTATTTATACACTTGTTATGACTGCTTGTGAGCAAATGTAATTCTAAAATATTGACAATATTTGTATGCTTATCTGATTTATTTACATTCCTGTTTGTGTTTGAAGTTTATCAGGGAATAAGACCAAATAGAGGTTGTGGTGGGGTCAAAGGTGAAAGGGGAAAATCCCATATGCTGTGTGTCTTCCTCTAATCCTTCTCTCCTCCCTCTGAGTCTGTTTGCCTAATCCTTCACTCTGTTCAGGCCTGCTGGATTCTGAATGGGTGATTTTAAAATGTGCAACTGTTCTGTGTAACTGATGGACCGCCACCTTCTGACAGTCTGTCTGCTTGTCACGCTGGTGTGGGATTGTTGTATTAGGAATTCTAAGTTATATGGGCTTATGAAACGGAAAGGATATCGGCTCTAAAATCTGACTGCGATAAGCTATTGTAAACTGCAAATATGCACACCTGTCACGGTACAGTAAATCAGTTGAATTTTGAATGAATGTGGCAAGTCTACATATATAAGATACTAAATTAACCAAACTTTTTGATGTCAAGGCATTAAGGTATAATTTCATGCATTAAGAACCATTTTTACTATCTGAAAAAAAGTATATTGAATTTAAAAAAAAACAACAACAAAAAAAAACAATGCACTCTATATGTCTGAAAGACAACAGCGCTGAGTTGACCCAAAGTTAATGAACGAACCTGAAAGCCTTTCGTGACATTTGAATTCTCTGGTGTAATGCAATCTCATGCAGAATACAGCACAGTGATTGGGGTGAACGAGTTTCTTCTCATTAATAATGCGGTCCGAGACGATTAATAATGAACAAATCTCTCAGAGACCCCGTTATAACAAGTCACATGTGCACGCTTCAAAACACGCAGTACATATTTGATTAAATCGCGCCCTTTGCGATGTGAAAATTGTGCTGTCATTCACTGAAACGCAAATTTAGCTGCAGTCAAGTGACTTCACAACCCACCTTTCCCCACCTGCGACCTAAATTTGAAAAACCTTGCTAAATTATATTTTTAAAAAATGTTTAATATTGATATTAATACGCTTTATTTTACAGTTGAACACTTTGTTCACCAGTTGGACATACAAACATTAGCTAAACCTAAGTAAGGCTATATGTCATGATTTGTAACTCTTCTCAGTAGAATGATGATACTTGCAAACATACCAATCTAGTTTATATGGTTTCTCTCTCATTCAGTCCTTTTCCTTTATGCTTGTCACTGATGTGATTTGCAGAAGCGACGAACCTCAGCAATACAGCATGATTTAAATGTTTCTGTCAACACTAAGCCAAGTTCTGGGAGCACACAAAGCATCTTATGATGACAAATTTTGTAGCATGAAAGAAATCCTCTGGTTCTGCCACCTGACACTAATAAAAATGAATATAAAGTCAGAGAAAGAGACACTTATAAAGTTATAAATCATTATTAGCATTCAAAGATAACACAATTAAACTGAAAAAAGAATGGTGTTTAACAAAAACAAAATGTTATACAGTAGTAGAGTTTACCACACACCCTCTTTCCTGTTCCTGTACGGTACTGTAGAGCTATCAAACAAGGAAAAAAAAAAGGACTGTGATGAGTGTTTGTTAGTGAAATTACCCCATGATTGCTCTATTTCTTACCAAAGCCTTTGGAAGCACGTTAATGAGCTCAGTGCTTATCCACATGACCATCGGGGGACAAATCCAATTTCGCCTGTAAAATAATGACAGCCCCTTCTTGGACATCAAAAGAGACAGGCCAAATTACAGCCAACACTTGATCATCTGCTTCAAAATGACCATGTATTTCTCTAGAGGGAGGCTAAAACCAGCTTTGATAGTTTGCCTCCGGACAAGGAGGAATTTGTGTTAGAGAAGTACAGATGCTGTTAATATGTGGAGAATGCCTGCTTACAAGTAAGGATATCCAGTTGGAACTTGATTAAGGTCAGTGTTTAGGATTTATGGTTTAAATATAAAAATGTTTACTATTATTGAAATTCAAAAGGATTTAGTAAGAGATTTGTGTCTTTGGCATTGCTCAGTGAAACACTGAACATCCAAATACATGTATTAAAAAAAAAAAAAAAAAAAAAAAACGTATAGAGTTAACTATAGAGTTAACTTTTTTTTTTTTAAGAAATTCATAATTTTATTCAGCTAATTGTCGTAAGTGACAGTAAATACATATTTTAAAAGATACATAATATGTTACATGCACTCACCATATTAATAATGCATAATTATTATATTAAATGCAGTAAATTATGCATAATTACATGCAAATAAACCTCAATCAAACCAACCTACCCTAACCCTATAGTAAGTACATGTAGTTATTTAATATTGCTCAGTACTTGAATATATATATATATATATATATATATATATATATATATATATATATATATATATATATATATATATATATATATATATATATAATTGCACTCTAGCAATGACACCTTAAAATAAAGTGTATCCAAGATTTCTCTTTTTCAAATAAATACTGTAATAAATAACTTTATTTGTGAATGTATTTCAAAATCATATTTATGTGTAATGGCTTTCAGCATCATTACACGAGTCTGCAATCTCGCGTTAATCATTCATAATTCATTGAAATATGCTGATTTGCTGCCCAAGAAACATTTCTTATCATTATCTATGTTGAAAACAGTTGTGCTGATTAATATTTTTGTGGAATATTTCAGGATTCTTTTATTAAGAAAGAGAAACACCAATTATGTTTTAAGTTTTCACTATCACTAGTTCAATTAAACGCATCCTTGTTGAAATTTTACCCCAGTTTTTGATCTATTTAGTGGTTTGTTGTGATAGGCTTACTGGAGTCAACCTTATTTATTAAGGTTGCATGTATCAAAACAACAGAAGCAATAACTAGGCCTATTTTATCTTATTTATTACTTTTTTTGTGATGGGGCCAGTACAAATTTTGGCAGGGCAAGTAAAAATGTAAACCACTGACCCGACCAGGCCAGTAGAAAAAATCCTTAGCGTCCTAGCTCTAAAATCCTAGCTCTGATTTAGTAACTCTTGAGTTGCTGCTGACTCTCGGCGGCCATTGACCATAGTCTGGGAAAACAATACTATGGTATTCGATGGCTGCCGAGATCTGCTTGGTTACAAACATTCTTCCAAATATCTTCCTTTGTGTTCAGCAGAACAAAGAAACTCATACAGGTTTGGAACAACCTGACGGTGAGTAAATGATGACAAAATTGTAATTTTTGGCTGAACTGAACTGTGTAAATTCACCTCTTGTGGCTTATTGCATCAATATACAGCGCACAGCATCAAATACGCTTAGACCATCTCATGGCAGAAGAACAAATAAAAGTAATTCCACCCTTTTTGCGAACGTAGGCTTCGGTGATTTCATTTAAAAAGACATAATATCTGTCGGAGGATGCTGTTCACATCAGGAGGTGAAATATGGCCCAAAACTGGGGTGAAGTAGATTATCTCATTAACTTTAACAGGCTAATTTTTTTCTCGCTGGGATCTAATGGAGAGGATTCGGTCAGTAGCTTTTAGAGGAGGCACCTCAGTCCCATAACTGTGTTTGTGAGAGGAGGTGCTGATAGCAAAGAAAGAGAAAGACAGAGGGAGACACATTTGTTGTGGGTTATTAACTTGTGAATGAGAGAAAGTGAATCGCTGTGTTTGTATGGAGCATTACCTCCCAATTATACAGTCTGTGTATGTGATTATATCACAGCTAGAGCTTATGTGATCTGTCTTCAATGCTATCCACCCACCCATCCATCCATCCATTCATCTTTTTAATTGTGAAAGTTACTTTGACAGTAGACTTGCATAGCCAGACCTTCAGACTGACGGCAGAAGGTCTGGACTTTATCGCAGCTTTCATTGGTCGAGGACCACCCAAGAGGACGTTTGACTGGCATGCAATCACAGTCCCTTTTGTTCCGCATCATTTTTATGGGCGTGAAAATGTAACGTCGATGTCCCTGCAATAACAGACCGGAATGAATGTGTAAATTATTCATTCTGGAGCACTGAGTAAGTTTACTGCAACAATGGAGCTGCAAACTTCACATACTTCTTAAAATCAAGCATTTAGTTGATCCTGGTAAGCGCTCATTGTCACCGTTGTAAACGTGCGATGGTGGTCTTCCATGAGGGAGTTTTGCATCACATCATTTGTTTGTTTTGTTAAAGAACGCAACACATCCTGTAGAATTCAGCCAATCAGATGACGACTTCGAAACTCCTGAAGCGTTTCAAGATAAGTGTGGCATATACATCAGACGTACAGCTAACGGTCTGAGGATGAGACTACTTTGACAGTAAATAATTTAGATATTTACTGCAGATATTCAATCGCAAACAGCAAGATACACAATACTGAAGATCTAATCGTCAAGAATATCTTAAACTTAAATGTTTATGCAATGTGTTCTCAGCATGCAAGTGTGTGGGATGTTTCTAGCTCAGCGCCGTACAGTATGTACTGTCACACTATAATTTAAGGAACTAAAAGCTGAGGGCCAGGATAGACTGTCTGAGAGGCCATCTAAGAAAAAACCTGCAAGCAATTTAGTCGCTGTGAGTTCTGTACTTTAAACTTGCCATTTGCCAAACACAGAATAAGACAACCGCTGTTCTGCTTGGAAACCTCGAATCTGACAGAAAGAGTAACCCAAGCACACCTCTTCCCAGACCAAAGGTGTTAATTATGTTTAATTGTAGGATAATTCAGAGTAACTATCTTAAATGGGTAGCACTTGTCAAAGTCGGGTCTCTCTCTCTCTCTCTCTCTCTCTCTCTCTCTCTCTCTCTCTCTCTCTCTCTCTCTCTCTCTCTCTCTCTCTCTCTCTCTCTCTCTCTCTCTCTCTCTCTCTCTCTCTCTCTCTCTCTCTCTCTCTGTGGCCTGGTAAACCCTACATTACGGGGACGTAATGTCACTACAAAGATGGAAATATACAAAATAATTTTAGTTTCTGGGCAAATTTGTTGGTCCCCATAATAAAACAGCTTATAAATCATACAGAATATATATATTTTTTTTTTTGAAAATGTAAAAATGCAGTAAGTTTTTTGTGATGGATAGGTTTAAGTGTAAATTTAGTGTAAAGGAATATAATATACAGTTTGTATAGTATAACAATCGTGTGTGTGTGTGTGTGTGTGTGTGTGTGTGTGTGTGTGTGTGTGTGTGTGTGTGTGTGTGTGTGTGTTTGTGTGTGTGTGTGTGTGTGTGTGTGTGTGTGTGTGTGTGTGTGTGTGTGTGTGTGTGTGTGTGTGTGTGTGTGTGTGTGTGTGTATGTTTGTGTGTGTGTGTGTGTGTGTGTGTGTGTGTGTGTGTGTGTATGTGTGCGTGCGGCGTGTGTGTGTGTGTGTGTGTGTGTGTGTGTGTGTGTGTGTGTGTGTGTGTGTGTGTGTGTGTGTGTGTGTGTGTGTGTATGTGTATTGTCCCTCAGGAGATTTCGGACCATCTAAAAGCAAAGCAGCTGGAGCTCATACTACAGATATACTACAGAACACACATACGCACACACACACACACACATTTGTTTTTGTGACATGGGGACATTCCATTTTCCATTCCACATTTTTGTTTTGTTAATAACAGTTTGACAGAACAATTTATTCAATTTCATTTTTCATTGCTGCATACAAGTGTTATTATTATTATTATTTTTTAAATCCTACAAAAATGGATGGCTACCAGGGGCTGTCAAGCTTCAACAATGGCAAAAACATGCTGTCTTTATGATGTTCGTCAAATTTCTGTCTCGCACGCACATCAAGTAGCCCCTGGCCTGTGTGGTTATGCCATGTGGTCTGAGTCCAGCCAGATAAAGTTCACTTCCACTTGACTTTGCTCCTTCAGATCAAGTTTTAACACAGCCCATCCTCTGTTTACACACACAGCATTTCTCTCAACTTCAATTTGGAGTTGAAGTTTCAATTGGCAGTGTGAATATTGACCTTGAGTCTCTCAACACATATTAAAATCATGCCCTTCTCCGGGTGAGTCTGGGCTAACAGTGATGATTTGCCCATAGGAGACAAGTTGGAAGGAATTTTTTAGCTCTGTCCACGCCAAACTTATGGCTGACTACTTAGCAGCATCTCAATTTAATTACACCGCCCTTTCACGTTTTCCTTTCACACATTCTTTTTGTTCAGCCAGTGCGTTTAATTATCTCTGCTTGATTCCGGTATTATTTTACAAGAATGAAGACTTGACTGTACCCTCAACCTCCTAATATTGCAGTCAATCCAAATGAATGTGCTATATTGGCATGGCACGCTCTCTCTCTCATTTCATCAGCCAGAGTATTCCCTCACTGTCCACCCTCGTTTCCCACATCAAACGTTGTAGTGCCACATTTCTCTCTCTTCACCCTTTAGGTCCAGCTGGCAGCAGCGATCTGTATGCCATATGGGCCACTGCTATATATAGACCTGCACATTCACATCTACTGTAAATCCTCGCGCATCCTATAGGGCTGATGAAGGTCATGATTTTATAAAACGTGAAAAACAAGAAGATGTCCATGGAGGTTAAATCCCAGAGCACGAGAAAGCGATAGAGATTGTTGGATTATCTAACCTTGCTGTGAGTGTGCATCTTGGTCAGTGGACGTGCTGTTAATTCGTAGGATAATATGAAATTGTTTGTACAAGGCTGAGATATGATCAGGCCGCGTTTAAAAAAAGAACAAAAAAAGAGAATTGTTCGTAGGAGAAGAATGTTGTAGTCAAAAGGTTATCTTTGGAGCAAAGTTTTAATTTCCTGTGTCGTCTGCCTGTATGGTCAGGGAATTTCAACCCATTAAAGTAAGGCTGAGCAATATTTTGGAATAAAATGGATATCGTGATATGGTTTAGTGGGATTTATCAAATTTTTATTAAATAAATGTGCCGCAGTTTCAGAGTGAAGCACGGCACTATCCTCTTTTACATGTGTGCATTTCAGTTCATATATTGTCCGCCAAAACCATCAAAATAAAACTTTGAAAATTTAAAAAAAATTAAGATGTAAATTATTATTATTATTATTAATTGCCAGGCTGTTGTTGAAAATAAGAACTTGTTCTTTAGTACAGGGGTTTTCAAACTTTATGATACCAAGGACCCCCAAATATGATGAACCTTCATGGGGGACCCCCTTCCTCTATCCATCTATATATTTTTATGTATGAAAATACATTTAAACTGTTAGATAAACAGTTAGAAATTAACTTTATCCATTTTTGCTTTGTCTTTTAATCCTCTGAAATTTTCTGGGGACCCCATAGAACCTTGTGGCGGACCCCAGTTTGAAAAACCCTGCTTTAGTAACTTGCCTGTTTAAATAAGGGTTAAATAAATAAATTTTATATATATATATATATATATATATATATATATATATATATATATATATATATATATGTGTGTGTGTGTGTGTGTGTGTGTGTGTGTGTGTGTGTGTGTGTGTGTGTGTGTGTGCGTGCGTGCGTGCGTCTTTTTCATGAAATAATCTTTTTAATATTACTTAATAGCATATTATAATATATTTATTATTTACATTTTTTGATCATCACAATAAAAATCATTATTTTATAGTCATTGAATAGGTTGTTGAAACAAAATTTTCATCCAAATTTGTAAAGGTTTCCTAATAAGTTCTGTTCTAAAATACTAATTGCACAAAAAAAAAACAAAGAAAAAAAAATTTGTTTCAGCTTTTTTTTTTTTTTTTTTATAATCCATTTTTGTATGCAAACGGCCCTCTACAAAATCTCCCCAATTATTCTATAATGATTGTTTCCATTTAGAGCTATTC
This sequence comes from Pseudorasbora parva, assembly GCF_024679245.1. Lineage (NCBI taxonomy): Eukaryota > Metazoa > Chordata > Actinopteri > Cypriniformes > Gobionidae > Pseudorasbora > Pseudorasbora parva. The sequence goes on from NC_090176.1 coordinate 30,523,391, forward strand.
AAGTCATCTGGCGAAAATCATGTATTTTATTATTTTGCGACTGCTCTGTGTGACAAACATTTAGTTTCGATCAGTTTGCTTTGCTATAAACAGCATAATGAGTGCTTTCATTCCATAAGGAATGCCAGAGTTCCGTGCAGACAGGCGTGATCGGGTGGGTGAATTTGAAATGGGGCAGTGAAGGGAAACCATCAGAGATTCCATATATACTGATGTTCCACATACCACACAGACACGGGATTCAGTAGGTGGAAAGATCTATTCAAGACACTCATTTTTGTGCAATATTTTTATTTTTTATTTTTTTATGAGACAGTGATGTCCATGTAATCAGTGCTTGGAATTTTTTAAAATTTATTTAGTGATTTTAATATCCATTTATTGCACCAGCATGCTTTTGGTCGAAAAGGGCAACTGTGAACCATTAAAAGAAAAAGAAAGAAAAAAAATCAATATAATCATGCTATTTAGGAGTTCTAGTTTACAGCACATGAACCTAATTCTCCGAATTTGCTTCTTTCTTTTTTTGGTTGATCCGTCTGTGATTTTATTTGATGTATTGATTGATGTATTTATACATATAGATTTTCCCAACAGTGCCATATCTATTTCATTACAGAGTTGTAACGCAGATCCCATTCATCTGTCTGTTATAAGGAACACATTTAATCAGACACAGAAAGAGAAAGAAATGATAGATGTCTTATTATATCTGCTGGTCTATATCGATTATTCTGTCACCATCGTTTGCTCTGGGCATGCACATTGTTAGCATGGATATATGGCAGGGTGGTTTCTTCTCCAAACACACACAGATGATTTGTGGGCCGGATTATGGTATATCTTTAAACTGTTCCCCTGTTGTTCTGTGGTTCGAGGCTCCACACCAACACACACATGGAGTCGGTTTGGAAGGGGAAGCATCCTGTCCACTTTTATGGGTTGACCCAAAGTGTGCCAAAAACACAGACCAGGCCTTCATTCTCCAGATAATGGACAATACTGTCTTAAGTTTATTTTCATGTCCAGACTTTTTCATCAATGTATTCAGGGATTATATAATTCAGTGCAATACCTGCCTTATAACAGTGCAGGAATTTTTACTTAATATTGTAAAAAAAAATAATAAAAAAAAATTAGAGCATATCTTCTGTGAGTTGCACTTTATTATTATAAGAATGTTATACTTATTAATATCATAGATACTTATATCGTTCATCATAAAGTGAAATATTTAAATGTATTGTCTTGTGAAAAAAAAGAAAAAAGAAAATCCATGACATACAATAGCTTGAATGTTATTGTACACCCTTGCTTTATTTAGTATAAGCGTATTCGTGAATATGGAAATTAGCCCCGCCTCCACTCACTCACACCAGTTCAGAATACCCGATCCGCTCAGTCAGCTAAAATCTGTCAAACAGTTAATAATGTGTGTGTTGCTAATGTAAGACACACAATGTTCCCGTTCGCCATCTCAGAATAAGACAGCTGTCTTCCAAAAATCAGCATCCTTCACATAATTTACCCGCAATATTGCTAAATGCACCCAAATTCACTGCAGTTTTAAGGAGAAAACACTCATGACATGAATTTATACATTAGAAACACCACATAGACATATAAACAACATTAAAAACTTGATTTTCACCTCAGGGGTCTTTAAATAAATAAGCTACTTGCACTGTAGCCTATATCATATAAAAGAAAAAAAAAAACTAATTTAATTAATTATGCATAATGGGTTTCAAAGCTATCATATGACTTCAGCATATTCATATTCTCAGAATACTTTAATGGTACTTTGAGAAAGAATAAATCACCATCCCACCAGAGTAGTGCTGGCATTCTGCCTAAGATCTTCAGTTGTATTTCATTTAAAATGTAAAATAATAAAATCATACAGGGTTGAAACAACACGAGGACGGGTAAACGAGGACACAAAAAATATTCTTTTTTGGATGAACTCTTTCTTTAAAGGCTCATTGAGCAGCTCATCTTGGTAGGTGGGCAGCAGCTGGCACACGGGGACAGAGAGCACAGCAGTTGTCTCTGGATCAAACACACTGGGCACAATCAGTCTGAGAGGATCACGTTGCTTCTGCATTCCTCCAACTTTTTGCAGAGGATTTAGAGCACAAAGGCAGATCTCTGTGAACTCTACAAGAAAGAATCCTTCACACACATGTATTTCTGCACAGCAGTTTCTTTTTGTTCTTAAAGGGTTAGTACACTCAACAAGAAAATTCTGTCATTAATCGCTCACCCTCATGTCGTTCCAAACCCCCAAGACCTTCGTTCATTTTCGGAAAACAAATTAAGATATTTTTTTATAATTTTAAGCTCTCTGAGCTCTCAATAGACAGCAATATAATTAACAATTTCAAGGTTCAGAAAGGCAGTAAAAACTTTGTTAAAATAAACCATGTGACTTCAGTGGATTGGAAAAAAACAAACAAAAATAATTACTTTTTTCAACAATTTCATTCTAGTCTGTGTCAGTCTCATGCAGTTTACGATGTAAACATTTGCAATGCTTTATAGTTCTACGGAAGCCGAGGCTGTTCATGTGAGCCCAACACGGAGCTGCACTGTTTACAACGTAACCTGCGTAGGAGACTGACACAGGCTAGAGTGAAACTGTTGAATAAAGTCTTTATTTATGTTCGTTTTTGCGCACAAGAAGTATTCTCATCAATTCATAACATTAAGGTTTAACCACTACAGTCAGATTGACTATTTTAACAATGTATTTCCTACTCTTCACCACATTGAAAGTTGCAATTACATTGCAGTCTAAGGAGCGGTCAGAGAGATCTTAGATTTCATCAAAAATATCTTCACTTGCATTCCAAAGATGGACAGAGATCTTATGGGTTTGGAACAACAATAAAGTACTGACAAATATTAAATTTTGGAGGGAACTATCCATTCTAACCCAAACTGAAACCGCCTAAAAGTTTTTTTTCATTTTTTTTTTCTTTTCTTCAGATTTAGCAAATTCTGGGAACAAGCCACAAATTATTTTGCATTTATCACTGAAGATACAGTTTTTCTTTTTGCATACCAGGCAACACTAAACTCAGGTGGTTCTGAAATGAGATAAATGTTCTAGCTTCAGTATAAAACTAAAAGTGTTATGACAGGCATCCAGTATAGTGTATATTCCATATGGTAAAATGAACACATATGCATTTTTAAATCTAGTATAAAGCTTTTAAATCTAGTATAAAGGGTATACCAATGTTGCCAAAAAATAAGCCTGAATACATTTAAAAATATATATTTTTTAATGATACTGTAACTTAAATATTGTTATTATTTAATATTTGTAATATATTCAGTCAAACCAAAATTTAATCAGACACCAGCTATAATTTACGTGCAGGACACTATTGTTAATTTATGTAAGTGAGGAGAATAATGTAATCTGACATTTATACCCAAAAATTCTTCATACAAAAAAAAGTGTCTGTGAAAAGATTCTTCATACATAATTGGGACCAAAATTATTTAGACATTTTGACCTGACCATGTTTTGCTGAAGTGTTTTTTTCTTTAGTTTCTAATGCAACCTTTTACACCACAGACTGAACAAAATGAAGCATTGCTTGGTCATTGGTTGACCTAAATTGGTATTTTCTAATTCTACCTATCTTAAATTTAACCGCTGACAGCTGACTGGTTGATTGATATCCATTGCACACCTTTCTATCAAAGTTATCGGACATTATCAAGAGCAGAAGAGACTTCTTTCAAATACATGAAAATAATCAGCAAGCATGTATGAAAAGTTTGACGTTTTCTGCAGGGACTAGAGCTTTGTGCATTTCACTGACAACTAAAGTTGATTATCGGAATCTGTTCCTAGTTCAGTGGTTATTATGGGCGGCTTTATCTTGGAACAGCAAATGAAAGCAGTTAGGCTGTGGATGGATGGCTACAAAATGATGTAGTCCTAAATGCAAGCTGAGGTCATAAATCAAATGACATCATGTGCATGTTGGAGACATGAAAACAAAATGCCACGACTGCAAATTATGAGGCTGAACTGCAATTTAATGCATGATTACTAGTGTTGATGCATGGATTTTATATTTGTTCTCTGGGTCAGCGAAATCTGTTTTGCCAGTGTACATTACAACAATTTAAACTGAGGTTCGTCCCATGTAGAACTGAGACGAAACAGGTTTTCCGTTCTCTGTCTGCATCCTCATCTCACAATGAAGACCCACTTGCCTTTCATGGCACAGACATGCTCACACACCTGCTTCACACATATATAATGATCTCTCCCATAAGTGCTCAAGACCAACCATATATGCAGCTGCAAATCTGACAGATGGGAGAACAGGCAAGGATCCAACACATATTGACACACGATAGATTGGATCGCTTCAGGTGTATAGGCCAGAAGAAATTAGACGTTACATTTAAAAAGATGAAAATCTTTGCTTATCGAGTCGGATAGTATTCCCTCATTCTTGTGCCCATCACTCACGTTAACAAATGACTCTGTGTCTAGAGTGAGAGTCGGTCCAGGCAGAGGCATTAATACACTTACTATGGAAGCCCAGAACAGAAATGTGAAGCTGTTTTGTTAATGCATTCATATGAAAAAGTTTGTTTTGAGGTGACAGCAGTTAACCTGTGACTACATCTTTATATGGGCAATACACTTGCCAATGCTATCTTAGTGCCAACCATGCCATTTTGAAACAGACTATTTATTAATTAATTATTTTATTTTATCTTATTATTTTTCCCTCATGAAAATTCCCTTTTTTTGGCCTGGGAGGTAATGCTAATTTCTGAACAGCCTACTGTGTGTCGTGATCTCCTCAGTGCCTTAAAAAAAACTTAAATTTATGGTCTGGGTAGGCAGTCACTTTCCGTCTAATTAAAATAGAGTGCTTGTGTTGAATGGCTTGTTCCATCTCTCTCTCTCACACACACTCACACACACTGAGAGCTGATGTAAACAACCTCAGTAAAGCCATATGATGTCTGGCTTGTACCATACAGTACAGAAGCCTGTATAAATAATGTAAACAATCCCCTGACAGTTCAGTAAAGAACTGGAGAGCTGCTCATGAACTTCAGTCTCATGATATACTGGAGCCATTAACCAGGAGTGTGTTTGAATGGGTGTGTATTGTATGCGTGTGTGATGACGATTAATGGCCAGGGTTTAGGCGATCAGGATCAGGAGGGTTAAAGGTTGCATATCCGAGCCGACTTGCATATATTTTAATGTTTCTGACTCTCCTTGTGTGTCCTGCTCTCCTTATATATCGGTGGCTCCTGAAATCATGCCTCTTGAAATCTGAACCGAGCTGAGTGCAGAAATAAAAATCATAATGGTGATTTGTCAATGAAGTGTGTGTGTGTGTGTGTGTGTGTGTGTGTGTGTGTGTGACTGTGAACCCTAAAGCCGACATCAATCTAGATGAGACAACTCCCATTTGTTTTCATCAGTAGAAATGTGTGTGTGTGTGTGTGTGTGTGTGTGTGTGTGTGTGTGTGTGTGTGTGTGTGTGTGTGTGTGTGTGTGTGTGTGTGTGTGTGTGTGTGTGTGTGTGTGTTTGTGTGTGTGTGCTGACTCAGTCACATCAGCTCCTTTGAGGACCACTGGGCTGTTTACATCACTGTTGTCATGACAACACCTTCCCACTACACACACACACACACACACACACTGGGCCATCAATCATCTCCAGGAAATGAAACTGCGTGCTGATCCCCGCACTATGTCTGACACTAACACACACACACACACACACACACACACACACACACACACACACACACACACACACACACACACACACACACACACACACACACAAGTATACTGTAAAGCATAAATAACATAAAACATTGAAAAAAAATGGAATGGAATGGAAAGGGATATAAAAACACTGCTGTCAAAACCTTTTATCGGTTAGCTGTAAATAACCTTACTAAAATTATATTACATTTTAAGAAGAACATTGTGGCGAGGTGAACGAGCGAGAGACATGGGAGGAGCGAGCGAGACCGGGGACGTGATTGCGAAAAAGCGTCCCCTGCGGGCCACACCGGTCTCAAGTCCTCTCATGTCTCTCACTCGTTCACCTCGCCACAAACATATTTTATTTAAAGTACTGTACAAATTATCTTCCAATTTACAGTGAATATTAATGTATTATTATTCATTATATTTAAAAAGAATACATGTACTTTTACGTATACATTAATAATAATAATAATAATAATAATAATAATAATAATAATAATAACAATATAGTACCAAAATACAGACACCAAAATGTGTTACTTAATTCCTGAAATGTTGTTGTCACTATATAGATAACAATACACACACACACACCTCTAAGTATACATCATCTCAAAAAGCCACGTATCATTGTTTTGCACATCTTTTATTCTTTCTTAACCAATTTCTTTTATTTTTTTATTTTTATTTTTTTACTTATTTATTTATTGGTTAGTTTCTCAGCCCTCTTATGCTGGCACATAGTAACAGGCGAATTCATTTGTTGTTGAAAGTCATTGCTGGTTAAAAATGGAAGTCTCCCTTTTTACATAAAAAAGCGTTTCAAGGGCTTTCATATGAAAATCAGCCCTGTGACAATTCAACAGTCATCTGGAATGTGTCTTACAGGGACAAAAATAATATGACTTTGCCAAGAAATGTGATTAAATCTTATTCAAACTATATTTCAATTTCAAATCACACATTTATTTGAGCAAGTTATATATAAACAGTATTCTTTGTGTGATCATTATAATTCAGAGCAAATACCATTTTTATGAAGGAAGAGAACTGAGAAATGAAGGAATGTAGACTAAACTGGACAGCACATGCTCAGAAAAAATTCAGCATCAACCCGCTTTTAATGTTCAAAATGAACAAAATTTGGCTGTTTAATGTAATTGTTTGCTCTTTTAATTACACTAAACAACTCCTAGCTGTGGTTTTAAGCAATTAATTTCATATCATCATCTTTTCATGTGTATGCGTTATCTTCATAAAAACACACATTTCCTGAGTGAAGCAGCATTTTGAAAGGATACAAGCTGAATCACTGACGCTAATGATTGCTCATTAATCATTGTCTTGATAAAGTTTCTACAAGACAAACTCCTACAGGCTCTGAGAGTGAGTGATGAGAGATGGATTTTTAATGTTTTACCCCAATAGGCCCTATCATACACCCGGCGCAATGCGACGCAGTGGATGTCCAGCACCACATTGTTTAAATAGCAATGCATTCGTGCCCATCTGTTCACACATGGGCGTGCTGTTCTGAAAACGAAGTGTGTTCAGGCGCATTGTAGGGGCATTGCTATTTTGAGGCAATTGATAAATGCCTCAAAAATGACTCATTAAGAGACTAGGTACGACCCTTTTAGACCTACCGCTAACCGTTTTTTTCCCGTCATTAAACTAGCAAAAGTTTGGACACACCCTCAGTCCACTTGCGCCATGCGCATCAGGCCATGCGCTCAGATCTTTAAAATAGGTTCCAATGTGTTAGTTTCACAAAAAATGATAACACAAAAGTTTGCATCATTTTTTTTTAAGTTATGACAACTTCAAGTGGAATTACGTTCAACCAGCTAGATGCATTGAGTTAGAGGTACTTAATAATTTGTAGCATAAACGCAAATATTTAAGTTGATTACTCAACAAATAAGTCTGAAATTCAACTGAAATTGTAGCCCTGGAACCAATTAATCTTATCTTTCAGTTTATTTCCACAGTGATCACAGCACATGCTAGTAGAAAGTCAGATAACACTTGTCATTGCTAGTCAATGTCAGTGCTAGTCACAGTCAATGTAGTGTTTACCTTCACACTCTAACACTCTTCAGCACAATGATAACCATGAAACTTCAACATTACAGATACTCATTTAAATGTCAAACATGGCTTACAAAAATAAAATAAAATGAAATAAAAAAGAACACCTAATTATTCTCCTTATTCAGTCCAGATCCAGGCATGCTGAGAACAAGAAATCTAAAATGAAATTGCACACAATGCTAAATTGATGTAACAATCATCATGTCAACAGAACTCCTCAAAATCGCAAAATAATGTTTAACTTGCAACCATGGATTTATTTAAGTTGTGGTAATCTGTAAAACTAATCCGTAAAATATAATCTTGATTGCAAGTCTCATTGTTGTCAGATTGAATTTGGGTTTGTGTCTGTGTGTGTCAGCGAACAGAAGAGAAGACACGGGAATCACAGTAATGGAAGTTTATTGACAGGAAATTAGAATAGAACTGCACTGTGAGTATCGTAACTCGTCACTCAGGCTGAAACAATTTAATACAGAGGTAAATGGGTTCTTATCTTCCAGATGGAGAATGGCGAAGGAGCAGGATGGGAAAGAAGGATGATGTCTGACCGAAGACTGAAGACAGAAGAGTGGATTGACGCTGGTAAGCACAATGCAATGAGTCGTGATCAACGAGACCAGACAAAGTGCAGAGGCAAAGTGAGGGTTTATAGAGGGTATGCCTGGACATCACTTTGCCGCCGGAACACAGGAAAGCTGCTCCATGACTGGATTTAAAAGGGTAAACTTCAAAAACGTGAGTAAAACAAACTGTTTTAAGTTTAAATTAAAGGTTGGACTTGACATAGTGTTACTTACAAATGCACTGTTCAGATCGGATCGATTGGTTCACAGTAAATGCTGCTCTATCTCTGCAAGCGCTGTGAGATTGTCATTGGCTGAATAGATTAAAATGGTGCATGGTTCGAGTCAAAAATTGCTTATGTGAAAGCTGTCATGCGATGCTCTGTCAGCACTGGGGTACCAAACACGAGACTACCTGGAGGAGGTTGTCTGAGTTCGGTTGCTATCATGCGCCATGTGCACGTTTGTGATGAGATGAACACAAATGCACCAGGGTTCGATAGAATCAAGTCGAGTGTGAAACCAGATCAAAGCTGCAAAAAGCCAAAAGCAAAACATGAAATGAGAAGCATTTACAAACCTATAAACCAACAAAAAAGATCATTTAATCAAGTGTTTAAGGGTGCTTTCACACCAGCACTTTTGGTACGCACCCGGGTTCGATTGACGTCAGAGTTCGTTTCGTTTGGATGATGTGAACGCGGTCTTCCGAACTCGGGTGCGCACCCGTGAACCGTACCCGAGTCTGCTAAAAAAGGTAGTCTGGGGTTTCGTTTCATGTGAACTCCGGTACGGTTCGCTGCTTATGTGAACGCAATCGTACTAAATCGCGGAAGTGAACCGCTATTAATGACATATGAGTTGATAAAAATGTGTGTTTTGTTTGTTTCACTCATTTCCCTAACGACCATCACTGACATACTGCAAGCAGAGAGCTGTAGATCTCATCTCTGCTCGTCTTTAGCCCTCTTTAGAGCATTTGCAGTGCATTGCCAGCAGATATATGCAAGTGCCATTACGTACAGCTTTGGTAACAAAACCAACAGTTAAAAACAAAAATATAAAAGTGACGGGAGCAAAGCTATGCATTTCGCCGCCTTCATGCGCACTGTCGTTACTAAGCAACCGGGCAAGATGCTGCTTTGATTATGCAAACGAACCCCGGTTCGGACCCAAAACATATAATATGAACACACTCCAGTGGGGGCAGGGGGAGGGGGGAGCAATCGAACTCGGGTTCGGTCCAGGCAATCGAACCAAGTGTGAAAGCACCCTGAAATGACTTTGTGATCTGACGTGCTTCACATCACAGAATGAGGCAACAAACGGTACAGCTATAGATTCACGGTGTAAAGAATTTTTCTTTCTGCAAATTGTATAGTTGTATACTGAACTTCAAAAAGTTTCCAACGCAGCCTCTATTCTTTACAAAACATGGATCAAAAGGTGCAGAGAAATCAAAAACCTTGAACAAATATACGACCATGCCAAATCCTGGCCAAATCACAGAGATGCCAATTCACATGGGACTAATATCACAGGACCTCTGTGTTCGGCAAAATATGGGAGGTCATTTGCGGGGGAGTTTACAAATTACAGACATGGCCGATTTTCACAGGATTAAGATCACAGACAACCTCCGCAATTATTACAAATGACCAGAGGTCACCAGGTAATACTAATCCTGTGCGAATAGGGCTTTAGACTAGCAGACATTCAGATGTTGGGTTTCAGTTTGAAAGAATGCTATTACTTTTTCATTGCTTTGTCACTACTTTTTGCAGTTTCCAAGAATGCCATTACAGAATTTCTTTGAATTGCAGTTAAATCTGTCCAATTGATTCACATTCCAACTCATGAAACGAAAGGAACCCAATAATCTTAGCAACATATAGATGTGTGGTTTCATGTTGAACTGTGTCCACACACACACACACACACACACACACACACACACACACACACACACACACACACACACACACACACACACACACAGAGAAAGGAAGGCCCTTCCCATCGTGTTGGGGCCGGTAAGGAAACAGGAGATAAATGTGAAGGGGTTAGATAAACTGAGCTCTGGCACATAGACCAGCCTGAAGAATAATACTCACATAACAATATACCCATCTCATAAATCTATAAAGAATGAGAAAGAGGGTGATAATATCCCAGCAATGGAAGCCCTTGAGAACATTACAGTGACCAGTCATAGAAGCAGGGAATTTGATCCTGTAAAATCTCCCTATTAACTTTATGATTTAGTTCTTTAACATCCTTCAGTTTTTCTCTACGGAAACAGAAATGCTGAGGTAAGTCACCCATTCATCAGACAAACACCTTGTTTTGACAGATACTTTCCTTCCTCCTTCCTAGTGCAGTGCGTGTGCATTTGTAACACTTTTTGTTTTTGGCCTACAACCTTTTGTTTAATATAATATCCTATATCATTGACACATTTCATGTAGTGTAGTGTCATGTAATTTCAGCTGAATGTTCAGAGGATTCATTTCTCTGTTTTACATTGACATTCTTGTTTCATTCTTTTAGTGTGTCATAGAGAAACCAAACCACACAATCATGCAGTGCATTTGGCACTACCATGAATAGGCTAATAGCTCACACAATTTTGAAATTATTTTGCAAAACAATCTGGAAGTTATAATGATTAAATAATGAGGGGATTAATGACAGTAGAAATAACAATGAAAAATTTGTTCAGGATCCATCAAATATGCCAGTATCTGTTTGATGAGTTTACAAAAAATTGTAAAGAATGTCAATAAAATCATGGTATCTTGTTGATATGATATCATAAGATGTTTTCTCATGTGCATTTTAACCTTCAAATGTGTAAACCCCACATAAAATTGGTACATGATTAAATGAATAAATGCATTCAAAAGTTTTTTATATGCATTCAATAAAGTTGCATTCATAAGTCAGTGAGATTTATGTTCACCAAGGCTGCATTTACTTAATCAAAAATAATTTAAAATAACTATTTTAATAACAAAATAATTCAGCTTTGCCATCACAGGAATAGATTTTCAGCATCAATACTCCAGTCTTCAGTCACATCATCCTTCAGAAATCATTCTAATATGATCATTTGATGGTCAAAGGAACAACATTTATTTAAAGTAGAAATCATTTGCAAACTTTTGAACAGTTTTGGGTATATAATATGGATTTAAAAGATTAGTTCACTTCAAAATGAAAATTAGCTCATGATTTACTCTCCCCTCAAGGCATCCTAGGTGTATAGGACTTTTTTCTTTCTAATGAACACAATCGGATTCATAAATATCCTGACACTTCCAAGCTTTAATGGCAGTGATGGGGTCCTTTGAGTTTGAAGCTCAAAAAAGTGCATCCATCCCTTAAACATAATCCACACAGCTCCAGTGGGGTTAATAAAGGCCTTCTGAAGCGAATCGATCGATTTTTGTATTAAGAAAAATGTCCATATTAAAAACTTAAAAATAAAATATCTAGCTCCTGCCAGACTGCCTTCCGTATTCACCTTGCGCTGACTCCCGCAGTTCAAAACACTTATGCTAGGTCTGACGTCATACTAAATAGTAAATTGAATATGGATTGTGTTCATCAGAAAGAAGAAAGTCATATGCACCTATGATGGCTAAAGGTAAGTAAATCATGGGGTAATTTTAATTTAAAAGTCAACTAATCCTTTAATAAATTAACTTTCCCTTTATGTACCAAGGTGGAACGATGCTTTATTTGCCAGAATGTCTTACTTGTTTTGAATTGATTTGAATTGCTGCTGGAATTGGTCCATTCGATTGAAATTCCAACTCGTGAAAGGAAAGAAACCCAATTCACAAATTCTGAACATAGACACGCACACAGATGTGTAATTTTAATATAGCTACGGGCAATCAGGTGTGAGTTTGAATGAAGACAGGTGAAGATGGATACCTGCCTTTCAGCTATCAGTCTGCGGAAGAAGAGAACAGAATGAAATACATTTCCTGTGCAACACTCACTGCTGTACTTCTCTCATCTCACTTCACTTCATTTGAACTTCAATCCTGCTGGTGCAGAACTCATACATTACTGCACCATCACACCCGTTCTGTCTGTTCAATTCAATTCCAATTCAGTCAGTTACTTTATACCAGTCTGGTTATTTTATGGTACTTTTATAATGCTTTATTGTTGCATTTTGTAGCTTCAGTGCACTAGTCACCATCTGTTTTTTTTGTTGTATGGAAAAGAGTAAAATTACATTCTGCAGTATATATTCTTTTACATTGACAACGTGGCATGATATCAAACTCAATGCTTAAAGGGATCCCATGGTGTTGAGACTTGTATGGCTTAATATAACATAAATGATGTCTCTTACTGAATTATGTGGTAGAAAACCCATGAAAGATCTACATTATTTAAAAAATCGATTTTACATTTGGACCATGGGCGGCGCCATTTTGTTTGCGTTCTAGGTTGATGACGTAGAGTGGTTGAACTCCTCAATCAGCTGGCATTACCCGTAGCTATTTTTACCACAACGCAACTCGAAAATTGTTTCAGAGTTAAACAAAACAAATGAATTGCTTTGTAATTGTACTTAAAACACATTCAAACATACATGTGCACACAAACTCACCTACACAAGTCACAAACAGATCGGCGGGCGCGCACACACACACCTCTGACAGACTGCTCTGTCTCAATCGCATGCATCATCACCAAAACATCCTGCCTCTCTTCCTCACGTTACTTTATCCCATCGCCCTACCTAGATATTTCCCTCTGCTGGTCACATTAGGCATTATAGTTAATCTACTATCAACAGTCTATCTAGGGAACAGGATGTGTTGAACAGGATATCAACACAGGGAATAGATTGAGGGTTATGTATGCGCGCACGCAGTGCGTGCGTGTGTGTGTGTGTTCGCGCCGATCTGTTGGGGTGTGTGTGTGTTCGCGCCGATCTGTTGGGGGATGTGTGTGTGTGTGTGTGTGTGTTCGCGCCGATCTGTTGGGGTGTGTGTGAGTCTGTGTGAGAGAGAGAGTTTGTGTGCACATGTATGTTTGAGTGCGTGAAGTCGGACAGCTGTTTGTAAATCGGCTTACACTCGTTATTGCAGTGGAACGTGAGACTGAATGACTGCACTCGAACATGTCCACTATGGTGTCGGACAACACTACAAATGTCCGTCCCTTCAAATAATGCCCTATTTAAGGGTATAGGGTCGATTTCAGATTCAGCCCCTGTCGTGGAGACTGAGCAGCCCAACATCTCGATTGAGACAGAGCCTGTCGTGTGCGCGCCCGCCGATCTGTTTGTGACTTGTGTAGGTGAGTTTGTGTGCACATGTATGTTTGAGTGTGTTTTAAGTATAATTACAAAGCAATTCATTGGTTTTGTTTAACTCTGAAACAATTTTCGAGTTGCGTTGTGGTAAAAATAGCTACGGGTAATGCCAGCTGATTGAGGAGTTCAACCACTCTACGTCATCAACCTAGAACGCAAACAAAATGGCGCCGCCCATGGTCCAAATATAAAATCGATTTTTTAAATAATGTAGATCTTTCATGGGTTTTCTACTACATAATTCAGTAAGAGACATCATTTATGTTATATTAAGCCATACAAGTCTCAACACCATGGGATCCCTTTAAGAATCGAATGTATTTACTCTGATATCAAAGGACTCTTGCGTCTATATAGTCTGATGTTAAAATCCACACTCTCTCTTTCCATTTGTCAAGGCCACTTCTGTCTGCTTTACCATGTGAACATTTGTTCTTTAATAGATTGCCATAGCCCTGAGAGGACAAAGCACACTTTGTAAAAATCTGCCCGTTGTTTTAATGGCACATTTTACTATTAATATGTGTTGGGAGTCTTTATGAATGTATTCTCCACACCTTTTATTGGAACTAATATTACATCATTTCTTAATGGTCCTTCCCAAGGTCACCTCTAAGACGCTTTATGAGCGTAGTAAAAACATGGCTTTAATGAGAATACAGTGTGTGAGAGTGAATGTCTGGAATCTACAGTATCAGCCTTCTAGTGTTCATGTATGTAAGTGTGTATGCGTGAGTACAGCTGTGTGTGGTTGTGTTGTGTGTCCTTGTCCAGTAATGGCTGATGTTACAAAGGACATGTTTTGGAGCTGCTAACTGTTTGTTGCTGATGTTATTGGCCATCAAGAATAAAGCACATGACCATTCAGAACGCTCATTACACTTGCGTCATGCAATTGACAGGCAGTATTTCTCTCTCTCCACAAAACACCGCTACATGACTGACAATAAATTTACTGCTGTTTGCTAATGCACTGTGGTTGACCAGCTTCACCAGCCAGAATTTACTGGTTAACAGCATAGCTATTACATCATGTAGACAATCAACAAATCAGACTGGATCAACATGGAAATTCAGTAGGGTAGGTTTTAGTAAATGTTCAAAAAGTTGTCTTAGATCTAATTTTTACAACAATATTTTTTTTTTGTCTTTAATAGTTTTGTCAAATTGACTTTTTTTCCAAATATGTATGTCAGTGTTTAATCAGCTAAATGATCTGTGTTGAATTAAATATGGCATCTACCCTAAATAAATAAAATCTCTTACTAATACTGCAGATATAAATCAGGCATAACAATATGACACGTGAAGTGAATAACACTGATTATCTCTTTATCATGGCACCTGTTAGTGGGTGGGATATATTAGGCAGCAAGTGAATATTTTGTCCTCAAATGTGATGTGTTAAAAGCAGGAAAAATGGGCAAGTGTAAGGATTTAAGCGAGTTTGACAAGGGCCAAATTTTGATAGTTAGACGCCTGGGTCAGAGCATCTCCAAAACTGCAGCTCTTGTGGGCTGTTGCCATTCTGCAGTGGTCAGTATCTATCAAAAGTGGTCCAAAGAAGGAACAGTGGTGAACCGGTGTCAAGGTCATGGGCGGCCAAGGCTCATTGATGCATGTGGGGAGCGAAGGCTAGCCTGTGTGGTCCGATCAATCAGACAAGTCAATGTAGCTCAAATTGCTCAAGAAGTTAATGATGGTTCTGATAAGGTGTCAGAATACACAGTGCATCACAGTTTGTGTCGTATGCGGCTACATAGCTGCAGACCAGTCAGGGTGCCCATGCTGATCCCTGCCCACCGCCGAAAGCGCCAACAGTGTGTATGTGCGCATCAGAACTGGACCACAGAGCAATGGAAGAAGGTGGCCTGGTCTGATGAATCACATTTTCTTTTACATCACGTGGATGGCAGAGTGTGTGTGTGTCGCTTACTTGGGAAACACGTGGCACCAGGATGCACTATGGAAGAAGGCAAGCCAGCAGACACAGTGTGATGCATTGGTAAATGTTCTGCTGGGAAACATTGGGTCCTGCCATCGATGTGGATGTTCCTGCGACATGTCTAACTAAGCATTGTTGCAGACCATGTGCACCCTCTCATGGAAAATTATAATTTCACCAACAGTAATTCTCGATTGCCTCCACCAAACAATATGAGCTAAGTAAATCAGAACACTGATGCACGTGGGTGAACCGCTAGTGTTTCTTCTGGCTGCATATCTTTTATGGAATCTGCCACTGCAACACACTTCTCCCTGTGTTCGCCGCTGCGCCTTCCCGTCTTAGTGGCAAAGTTCTGGTAAGATCACTGAAGGTTAGGATATTGTTGGTTTATAATGTCATACAGGGTTTTTTCCTGCATAGAGAATTACGAGACAGAAGCCTCCGTCTGGCGACAAAACTCCTGTCATGATAATTAAATAATAAGAAATGTATATCATCACATGATCCTACAGCAATCACTCTTATATTATGATTTGCTGGTACAATGTCATCTAAAGCCATTCCATAGATGAATGGGCAGGACAAGGATATTGTATTAATATTATTTAAATCGGAAATTAATGGAAACTCGTCTTCCCTCCGCTGCTGTCAATCATCATCTCCGTTCAGCATTCAAACTGAGCGTCGCGTTCGTTTACGACAGTCAGCAGGTAAAACTCTCCAAATCATATATTCCCATTATAATACTAAATAGATCTGTAAATAAAGGGCTGTGGATTTGAGTTTATAGCTGTTTCTGAACGATGTTGTAGTCGCTATCGGGTGCTGACAACACAAGGACTATTCATTAAATGCACAATACCTCTCTCTTTTTTGGCCATACATGTGTTTGCATCTCTTGCTTTTCTTGTCCAAAGTTAGATTATTATTATTTTTTCCACACACATCAACTTTGTCTAACATAGTCTTACAGAAAAATAGAGGGGGTGGGGTGTGTTATATTGCATTCATTTACCACAGTGGAACTGAGATAATGCATTTTCTCAGTGGCCACTATACAAACAATTTAATAATATTTATACATAAATACAGTATATTATGTTTCATGCACTGAGGAAAGAGAAAGGGGGGATCTAGGTTAATTGGTCAACTTTTTGCCATTGAGATGACTATGAAAAAGTGTCCTAAATAACCCTATAGAAACATATACTTTACTGTATGTTTTTGAACATTTTCAATATTGATGTCTTTTTCCCTTTTTACATGTAAATCTAAGCTGTTGCATAAATAAATTACTTAGTTAGATAATGCATAAATAACAGAGATAAATGTCAAGAAGAACACCGTCTCCACTTTATATTAGGTGGCCTTAAGTACTATGTACTTACATCAAAAATGAAGTACAATGTACTTACTGTGTTCAAATTGTTTTGCATTCAGCAAAACACTTTTACTGATATTGAGGTGGATACGGGTAGAGTTAGGGACAGGTGTGGTGGTGTGGGTCAGTTTAAGGGTAGAGTTAGGGTCAGGTGTGGTGGTGTGGGTCAGTTAAAGGGTAGAGTTAGGGTCAGGTGTGGTGGTGTGGGTCAGTTTAAGGGTAGAGTTAGGGTCAGGTGTGGTGGTGTGGGTCAGTTAAAGGGTAGAGTTAGGGTCAGGTGTGGTGGTGTGGGTCAGTTTAAGGGTAGAGTTAGGGACAGGTGTGGTGGTGTGGGTCAGTTTAAGGGTAGGGTTAGGTGTAAGGGAAGTGCCAACTGTGTAATTACAAATGTAACTACAGAAATGAATTACAGACGTAATTACATGCAGGCATTTTTTTTAAATTTTAAATGTAAGTACAATGTAAAAAAATGTATGTACACAATAAGTGCATTGTATCAAACAATTTATTTCAATGTTAGTACATAGTAGTTAAGGCCACATAATATAAAGTGTGTCCAGAACACTTATCGGCCTGTCTGTGACGTCACATAGCCCTCTAGATTCCAGTATTAAAATGAATGCTCTCTAAAAACTATCTCTCTTCCTCGTTCTCCTCTAATTATAGGTAAAACTAGACAGGACAGATGAGATTGAGGGGGAAAAGGTCAACATGTGTTGGTTCATCAACAGTATAACAGCACAGTGTTCCAGAACACTGACACCACACGGATGAAGAGTGAAAGAGAGAGAGACAGGTAATCTCTAGCTTGTCTAATCATTCTGCCTGTCAGAGCCTAATTTCCCAGTAACCTCTAAAACCTTTCCTCAACTGCATTAACTCTAGCAATTGTGAAACAACCTGCTCTTATTGTGCCTAACAATGCGGTAAATGAGTTCATTAAGCACCTAAATTACCATCTACAGTTTTTCTTTCTATCATTCCTTCATTTAAGTGAGAGGTAAAACTACATAAATTAAGGCTATGGATCAGAGTGTGTCTTAGGAAAGTGATACAGGGAAATTCAAGGCTTATGTTTCTGAGGTAACACCCAAAATTTTAAATAAACAAGATGAGTGAGTTATGTGTGACTTTGCTCTAGGCGAACACACCCACACACACGCACACACACTCAAGCACACTTTCCCCTTAGCTGCTTTGAGACAAATTACGTTATTTGGCCAACTAGCAAGGTCAATGCACGGTGCTGTTAATATATTAACAGATTTGAATTTCTTTAAGGTCAGCAGCTCACTTTTTACTTTGTGTTTACATGTGTTTGTATCAGAAATTTCCTCAAAGTTTAGATATGGTTCATTTTTTAAAACTTTTTTTTTGTTTGTTGCTTTTTTGATGTGAAACACATTTTTAATGGTTCTTTTTGAAGAGCTCTTCAGTATTGCTTTGGCTTACACACACACACACACACACACGGGAACGGATGGGCAGCAGTATTTTTCATGTCAGCATGGTAATACAGAGGTGTAGTAAAACATTTCCTCTTGTTTGTTGTTCTTTGAACGTTAAAACAGCGCGATCGTTCACTCACACACACACATTGTACAAGAGGAAATGTGCGAAGTTTGTTCAGGGTGCCAAGAGTTTCTCAGCCAAAGAACATCACATGCATACATACATATCATTTTTCAATATTTCCTTTGTTTGACCACTGTGGACCACATTGCCCGCATTTTGACATTTTGTCAAAAATATAATAAGTAAAAAAACATAAATAATTTGCTTCAATTTGAGTTTGTGATTTATTGATAATTTCAGGTAAATTAAAACACAAGAATATTCACAGAAGGCTAGGTGTTACATGTTACATCTTACTGCTTGTGCTAAAGTTATTCCTTAGAGCATTCTCAACCCTGGTCCTCGAGTGCCTCTGTCCTGCAGATTTTAGCTTCAACCCTAATCACACACAACTAAATCAGCTAATTAAACTCTTCAGGATTACTAGACAACTACAGGCAGGTGAGTTTGATTAATTTTGGAGCTAAACTCTGCAGGACAGCGGCCCTCGAGGACCAGGGTTGAGAATCCCTGCCTTAGAGGATTGATTTGAATTTGGCAGACAACATAATATATTTTTAAACAGTAATTGAAAATTGAAAATGAAAATTAAGTCATAAATTACTCACCATGTTTTGTTCCAGGGTGCGCACCAAAAGCGGACCAAAAAAGCATACCGAGACCTCCTTGAACAAACTCTGGAGCGGTTAGTTTGTGGTGAGAGCGTGATCCGACCTCGAATAGAACCAACTGCAAAAGTACTGACCATTTTTGGACTAAACCAGCTGCTATAGCCAGCTGCGTGTGACATTATGGTCATGACATTTGCCTGATAGATCGTTGGCAATATTTTTGGAAGATGAGCTTGTCAGATTTAAGAATAATTAATGCACACCTCCGCTTGAAGTGACCAGCGATGTTGTCTCCATAGTTGCATTTTGGTTCGTTTCAACTGGTTCGGAAAAAAGGATATTTTTTTATTCTGCTCACACTCATCCATATAATGGCAGTAAATAGTGACCAGCATCAAGTTTATTATTATTTTTTTATTGCAAAAGTATCGCAGAATGATTGCATGTGTGTCGTATATTCCACGTTTTCTGGGGGTATGCGGTATGAAGTTTAACGTATTATTTAACAAAATCCTGATCTAGGCCGTTGGTGACCTGCAGCCGTGCTAAACTGCTCACTGCATCATATGTGACCCTGGACCACAAAACCAGTCATAAGTCACATGGGTATATTTGCAGCAATAGTCAACAATACATTGTATGAGTAAAAAAATGATAGATTTTTCTTTTAAGCCAAAAATCATTAGGATATTAAGTAAAGATCATGTTCCATGAAGATATTTTGTTAATTTCCTACTGTAAATATATCAAAAACATTATTAGTAGTAATATGCATTGCTAAGGACTTCATTTAGACAATTTTAATGGTTAATCTCTCAATATTTAGATTATTTTTTTTTTTAGACTCACACTCTAAAAAACAATGGGTTGTTTCAACCCCAAATTAGGTCAAATATGGACAAAGCCAGCCATTGGGTTACTTTTATTACATTTTTTAACCCAACAGCTGTGTTCTTCCATATTTGACCAAACTTTGGGTTGAAACAACCCAGCATTTTTAGAGTGCATTTTCCAGTTTTCAAATAGTTGTATCTTGGCCAAATATTGTCCTAACAAACCATACATCAATGGAAAGCTTATTTATATAAATTCGGCTTTCTGGTGATACATAATCTCAATAAAAAACAAATAAATAAATAAATGTATGACTGGTTTTGTGGTCTAAGTTCACATATAATTAACAACACAAAATATCAGTGTAACTCACTAAGACTGCCAACAGTTTCCTTTCCACATATTATTTTATTTTATCATGTATGTGGTTACTGTAAAACAGTTCAACGAGATTTCACTTATAAAACTGTGAAATGGCTTCAAAACTCTCTGTCCATACTGAAATTTCTGAACTTTTCTCGCAGTTCGTTACACTTGACATGCCTGCATTCTGTTGCCAACAGTAACTGTCACTCATGTTGCCAGATCTCCAAGAAGTTATAACTCCAAACCGGAGAACCTCCAAAAGGGAGCAGGGGCTGCAAGTGAAAAGACTTTCGCTATTGGCTCTTGCTTCATCCAATTGTCATTGACTTACATTTCAAAATAAATGTCCGTAAATTAAACTATCTTTATCAATCTATTATTCTCGCCCAGAAAAAGCACACAAGTTGTGAGAAATAAAGATGACAAAAACACAACATGAAATACAATCCATATATCTTCTTCTCTGAGGAGAATATCCATTGTGTTCATGGTAACAAGAAGTTATTGCATTCTGTTATTCTGACTGTCATCAGACAAATGGACTTCCGGTCCACTATGGTGCTAAAAGAGTCACATGGACACAAATGTGTGTGAGCGGCTTATTTTATTTTCTTATTCTCTTTTGTGGTTCATAAAAGAAGGAAGGCGATACAGCAATATAATAGCAGGGTGAGAAATTTTGGACTTGATTTGGTAACACTTTATTTTAAGGTAATTTCGTTACATGTTACTACTTGTACTCACTCTATAACAGTAATGTATGAGTATTTACAAGTAACTAACCTTAACTCAAACCCTAACTATAACTAGTGTGTAGTTAATTAATATTACTTATTACGGCCCCACTTTATATTAGGTTGCCTTAAGTACTACTTACATCAAAAAAATAAGTACAATGTACTTACTGTGTTCAGGAAAGTGCCAACTGTGTAATTACAAATGTAACTACAGATTTTTTTTTTTTTTTTAAATGTGTGTACAATGTAAAAACATGTATGTACACAATATGTGCATTATCAAATGATTAATGGTCCCTTATTACTTATTTGAGTGATTACAATGTAGCTGGGTCACCTTGAATGAAAGTATGGGGAGAACTATCCCTTTAGCATTGACAATGCATTAATGTTTATTTGTCAAGCATCTTAGTGTTTCTGTGGTTACCCTCTTACCTAAATTTAATGGCTATATGCAATGATATTTCTGTGCTTTGAATTATCTAATTGCACTTATATATATAAAAAAAACAACAACAAAAAAACACTCAGGGTCTATAGAGTCAGATGATTTGGCAAAAAAAAAATTCTGAACTATACTGTCTTGTTGTTGATTATGCTGATATGGAATTTATGTACACACACACACACACACACACACACACACACACACACACACACACACACACACACACACACACACACACACACACACACACACACACACACACACACACACACACACACACAAAGCTGTAGCCTGATGGTCCAGCCTGCTTGTAAACAATGGATATTATCTGCTGTTGACCTTTAAGCTAGTCATGGAGAATTCAGTTTGGCTTTGCATATGTGTGTAACATCAGCTGTTGACAGAAAATGCATAGACTAGTATTACAGATACGCACCATGAATATTCATATTTTTAACAGATGTAAGCTGCAGACAGAAGCTGTCATTGGATAATGTAAAAAGCAGTGTTATCGACTTGTTTTACTTTTTCTTCTCCACAATTTTCAACAATGAGTTCAGCTTAAACTATTTGACGTGCAGACTCAATTTAAAGTTTTTTGTTGAAACCTACTGGGTCTGTTTATAGCTTATAGCCTTTATATATATATATATATATATATATATATATATATATATATATATATATATATATATATATATATATATATATATATATATATATATATATATATATATATATATATATATATATATATTTTTTTTTTTTTTTTATTGTCAGCATGTTTATGAGAGGCCAAATCAGTATAAAATAGGATTTGTTATGTATGTGGTGCTTTTGGCAGTAAAATTTGTTTGCACTCTTTTAGCCTCTCTGCCTTAAATATACAATTGGCAAAAAAAAAAAAAAAAAAAAACGTAAAGTAAATTAAATCCAATAAAATGTAAGCTTTAGCCTCTCTCGAATTTGGCCCCGACTCTCTTCCCTGCTGCCCAGTTACACTAATTAAACAAATAGGAATATTCATAAGAACGCAAATGGACGGCAGAAACACATCTAAATCAACATCTAAATCAATAAACTGCATCCAACTGCTTGCTAAATTATTACCATATTTAGTGAGATTTGGTGTACCAGTCGAATTAAATGCCAGCTCTCTAATGGCACAATTTCAGTAAGGATTTTAAATCCATGCAAAATCAACCAGTAATGTTTTGCCTTCAGGAACAGATGTAGTGCTGAATGCAAATTTTAGGTGCTATACATTTTTTGGTCCTGATGAAATGTTGCAATGATTTTTCCCTTGTAGCAGAGATGTCAGAGATGTCTTGATGTCACAAGCTAATTTGTGTGTGTGGTAAACCCTACATTATGGGGACCAAATGCCTTTAGAATTAAAGTAATACCGGACATTTTTGACCATGGGGATATTTTTAGTTTTGGTCCACAAGAGGAACAGCGCTTAAAATCATACCAAGTGATGATTCTTGAAAATGTAAAAATGCAGAACGTTTTCTGTTTTGTGTATATTCAAAGGGCTTAGGGTTAGAGGATATAAAATGTCATTAGCTCAGTATAGAAACCATTACATCTTTGGATTGTTCTCATGATGATCGGTGTACCAATGTGTGTGCATTTATACCTTACACTGTAAAAAAAAAAATATTTAGAAAAAAGTTACCTGGTTGCCTTAAAATTTTGAGTTCATTGAAATTAAAATTTTGAGTTAATACAATGAACATTTTTTGAGATTCGACAACCTTGTATGAGATTCGACAACCTTGTAAAATATTATTAAAAGTTTCTGTACACATATTAGGTAATTGTGTGTTCTATTTCTAATGACGCAGTGAAACATGCCAAATAGTGCTATTTTCATGATTTATCAAAAAAAAAAAACATTATGTGGTTCAGATACAATAATATTTAGAGTTTCTATTTATTAAACAAATTTCCTTCATTGTATCAACTTACATTTTTAATTTCAATAAACTCAAAATTTTAAGGCAACCAGGTTACTTACTTTTTTAAGTTAAACCAACAAAAAACAACCAAAGTTTTTTACAGTGTACTTTTGGGGGCAAATTTGCAGCAGAAGTGAGCTAAATCTGACAAAAACTCTGAAACCCTCTTTTTGGGTACATCCTATTGGTAAAAAAGCCATACCAAATAAAGTACAAATTTAGGTTTTCTGTTAGAGTGTAGGTTATTAGTGTGTATAACTAGCTGTGCATAAAGTGCAATATAAGTCTATGCATTGTCCCCATTTAGATAGCTAAGTATGTGTGACTGTATGTTTGAAATCATTGATACAATGCACTTATTGTGTACATACAGTCTTGTTCAAAATAATAGCAGTACAATGTGACTAACCAGAATAATCAGGGTTTTTAGTATATTTTTTATTGCTACGTGGCAAACAAGTTACCAGTAGGTTCAGTAGATTGTCAGAAAACAAATGAGACCCAGCATTCATGATATGCACGCTCTTAAGGCTGTGCAATTGGGCAATTCGTTGAAAGGGGTGTGTTCAAAAAAATAGCAGTGTCTACCTTTGACTGTACAAACTCAAAACTATTGTGTACAAACATTTTTTTTTTTCTGGGATTTAGCAATCCTGTGAATCACTAAACTAATATTTAGTTGTATGACCACAGTTTTTTAAAACTGCTTGACATCTGTGTGGCATGGAGTCAACCAACTTGTGGCACCTCTCAGCTGTTATTCCACTCCATGATTCTTTAACAACATTCCACAATTCATTCACATTTCTTGGTTTTGCTTCAGAAACAGCATTTTTGATATCACCCCACAAGTTCTCAATTGGATTAAGGTCTGGAGATTGGGCTGGCCACTCCATAACATTAATTTTGTTGGTTTGGAACCAAGACTTTGCCCGTTTACTAGTGTGTTTTGGGTCATTGTCTTGTTGAAACAACCGTTTCAAGGGCATGTCCTCTTCAGCATAGGGCAACATGACCTCTTCAAGTATTTTAACATATGCAAACTGATCCATGATCCCTGGTATGCGATAAATAGGCCCAACACCATAGTAGGAGAAACATGCCCATATCATGATGCTTGCACCTCCATGCTTCACTGTCTTCACTGTGTACTGTGGCTTGAATTCAGAGTTTGGGGGTCGTCTCACAAACTGCCTGTGGCCCTTGGACCCAAAAAGAACAATTTTACTCTCATCAGTCCACAAAATGTTCCTCCATTTCTCTTTAGGCCAGTTGATGTGTTCTTTGGCAAATTGTAACCTCTTCTGCACATGCCTTTTTTTTAACAGAGGGACTTTGCGGGGGATTCTTGAAAATAGATTAACTTCACACAGACGTTCTAACAGTTCTAACTGTCACAGTACTTACAGGTAACTCCAGACTGTCTTTGATCATCCTGGAGGTGATCATTGGCTGAGCCTTTGCCATTCTGGTTATTCTTCTATCCATTTTGATGGTTGTCTTCCGTTTTCTTCCACGTCTCTCTGGTTTTGCTCTTCATTTTAAGGCATTGGAGATCATTTTAGCTGAACAGCCTATCATTTTTTGCACCTCTTTATAGGTTTTCCCCTCTCTAATCAACTTTTTAATCAAAGTACGCTGTTCTTCTGAACAATGTCTTGAACGACCCATTTTCCTCAGCTTTCAAATGCATGTTCAACAAGTGTTGGCTTCATCCTTAAATAGGGGCCACCTGATTCACACCTGTTTCTTCACAAAATTGATGACCTCAGTGATTGAATGCCACACTGCTATTTTTTTGAACACACCCCTTTCAACTAATTCAACTAATTGCCCAATTGCACAGCCTTAAGAGCGTGCATATCATGAATGCTGGGTCTCATTTGTTTTCTGAGAATCTACTGAACCTACTGGTAACTTGTTTGCCACGTAGCAATAAAAAATATATACGAAAAACCTTGATTATTCTGGTTAGTCACATTGTACTGCTATTATTTTGAACAAGACTGTACATGTTTTTACATTGTAGTAGCATTTAAAAAATACCTGCATGTAATTACATCTGTAATTATTTTATGTAGTTACATTTATAATTACACTATAATTCACTTACACCTAACCCTACCCTTAAACTTACCCATACCACACTTACGACACCTGTCCCTAACTTATCCATATCCCACCTCGATATCAGCAAAAGTGTTTTGCAATACAATGTGAACATATTAAGGAGATTAATTTTTTAAAGGAAGTACATAGTAGTTAAGGCCAACTAATATGAAGTGGGACTGAACATTTTTCAATTTGCAACATCAGTGACACGACACAACCCACAATCAGCTTTCAGCAACGCACAACATCACCCATTCAAAGTAAATAAGAAGCGTTATCGCCAATTCCTTGTGTGAATGCACAGTCAGGTTTGAACCCAATGACCGGAATAAGGTCAAACTTAAACAGGTAGGTTTATTTGCAAATATAGCAGGAACACACACACACACACACAGGAACAATTAAGCAGGTAGTCTATAGCATCAGACGAGGTACTGATGGAGTGTGTGTGTGTGATTCTGGGTGCGTTCCATTCGACCGTAAGTGGACTGCGAAGTGGACTTCACAGGGTGTTCCGCCATCTTAAGTGAGATTCCAATCCAAAGGGAGTGAACATGTTCAGTTTGAAGGGCACTGCGAACGGCATAGGTACAGCGATACATCACTTCACAGGAAGTGTCATTGCGCGTCGTGGCACCTGTCTGAACTAACAATTAAGCAGAGCCGATAGAGGAGTTTTTAAACAGCTCTGCGATGGAAGAGTTTACATATGCATTTGAATATTCATAGTTATTATACAAACTAGAGTATTGATGAATGATTATGGCTGTAACTGTTACATTTGCATATTATATTTTATGAATTTGCAAACAATTTAAAAATGTTAAAGGTGCCCTAGAATGATTTGAAACAATATGTTAAATTGCTCCTGATATCTACATAGAGGTTATGTTGCTTATTTAAGGGGAAAAAATTATCCAGATACAGTTTTACAGGTCCATTTACAACCCTATAAATTGTCCCTTGGATGTAATGCTCTGTTTTTGCCTTATGTGGAAGAGTCATGAATATTAATGTTGAGCTCTGCTCTGATTGGCTTATTTCAGCAGCTCACAGCAGTTCAGTGAAGCGGCTCGTGAGTCCTGACCGTCCTGACACAACACAGACCGACTAAATGAAACTTTAAGCAGAACATCTCAAATGGAGATTGATAAAATGCAGCTTACTTGTTTATTTGGTGTTTTCAGATCATCCACGTGCGAGAAAGAGCTTGCGTTCGTGCGGTTGCCAGATTTCAGTAATTAAATCCCTCAAACAGAGCTTTTCTGTGAAAAAGCTCTGTTTTTGCCTTTGCCTTTCTTTATTGATGTTGCAGGGCATTCCACATGAGCAATTATTGTCAGTGAAGTTCACTTTAGCTGATATAGTGTTGGTTCCAGGTGTGCGTGGTTAGGTGTCAGGGAGGATGATGGGTAATGCAGTCTGTGACAGGTAGTATAGTACAGTAAATATGTTTTATCATTCCACTCATAAATGCAGCTAAACTAGAATTTCCTGCCAAAGTTTTATTGCTGCTGACAATTAAGACTTAATACTGTACAAAATCCATTTCTGAGCATCTATGGCAGCAATTAAGATATAGTGGTGGTGTTCATGCTTATCCCATTAAAAGTGATCCTTCCAAAATGACTATAAAACCGCATTTGACCAATAGATGATTTATGTATAGTATACACTGTCATTCAAAAGTTTGGTGTTAGTATGTACAAATCTTATTTAGTCAGCAGTAATGAATTAAATTGGTCAAAAGTCACAGTAAAGATTTGTAATTTTTACAATAATATACAAAACAACAGTAATGATTTCAAATAAACGGCGTTCTTTTGAAGAATCAAGAAATCTTGAAAAAAAAAATGTTTTCACAGTTTCTACAAAATATTAAGCACAACTTAGTGTCAGCATTGTTATTAGAAATACATGTTTCTTGAGCACTAAATCAGCATTTTAGAAAGATTTCTGGAGTAATGATGCTGAAAATGTATTTTTACCATTTTACCCTCACTGGATTAAATGACATATCAACAGAATTAGTTATTTAAAATTGAAATAATATTTCATAATATGAATGTTTTTTTTTTTTTTTTTTTTTTTTGCTGGACCTGATAACTAATTTCTTTACAGAAAATGTATACACACTTTCAAATGTATTGACAGTACCTTTATCTGCCAGATTTCTATCTTGGGTTAATGTAAATTTGTTTCACAAACCTCTCATTCAATCACCCCAAGGCTATAGATTTAAACATCCAATGTACTTGCACAGAGATCAACCCTTAATAACTACACTGTAAAGCTCCATGCCTAACTGTCTAAAATGTTCATTTATACATTGTGAAATGAGAACAGGCTGCACAGCCTCCAGCTCTGACCTATCTAAGTAGCATGGTTTACTGTAAATGAACTACCACTCTCCACAGCCCTTTACTTTTTGTTTTGGAGGTCAGACTAAGTTTAATATGCTGTTCACCTAAAAATGAAAATTCAGTCATTACAAAATGTACTCACCCTAGTGTTTTTAATGTGAAACACCTTTCTTTTTTTGTACCACAAAGGAACATATTTAAAAATACATAAAAGCTCATGCTCGCTAGCAAATGGCAGTGTACAGAGACCAACTTCAGGCTTTATAAAAGACATTAAACTATCATCAACACTCCAATGACTTGTGATGTATATTTCAAGGGTTCTGGAGGGATGCAAATAAAAAAACAAAATAAAATGTAATTTATTATATAGCAAAATCCTGACCTTAGCATTCATGAGAGCAGTGACAGGCCATGAATCCATGAGATCAGTTTGCAAAACTATAGAAACAGTGATTGGAAATTTGTGGGTACGGTTTATTATTCCATGGAGCTTGACAAACCGAAGGAACAATTTAAGAATCTGTTAGTACGGTTTATAAACTGAGGGGATGAAATGCAAAACTGTGGCCACGGATTTGCGCGCCTTGATTAAAAATATAAAAAAATTCTGATTCTGGGGCTCCATACGGTTTAGATTTTCACTAAATAATCAAAAAGAAATTGTATTATTCTTTCTTTCTTTTTTTTGGGGGGGGGGGGGGGATTTTATGATGGAATATATAATGCAAATCATAAAGTTGTCAAAGTATTATGTAAAATGTTCAAAATGACATTAGAAAGCCATCAGTGCCATCACTCCAGCTTCCCTCTGACTCGACTGGTCGAAAGCAATCCGATTCTTATTGACCCCATGCCAGCTCAACATCACTGTGTGGCCTGACGAGACCGCCGGGAGCATAATGGCTGAACCAGAGACTAATTAAGCTTAATCTAAAGCTTAACCTTCCTGAATGCTTCTGAAGAAAAAAAGAAAAGTAAAAACACAATTATAGAGAAAAAAGGAAAACACATTTGGACCAGGTAGGGGAAAAACATTTCCAACTGACTGTTTCCAACTGATGTTTTGTTGGAAAATCAAAAAAGTAATTGCACAAACAGATTAGAAACTGGACTCAATCAAACCATCTGTTTGTATTTGTATGTGTGAATAACATCTTGAAAGGAAATAGCATGAATCAATTCTTTGTTTCATTTGGAACTCAATATGAGATGAAGCAGATGAAAACACATTTTGCTTGTTATTCGTGTTTTTTTGAGCATTGTGCAGAGTTTAATCACAGTTGACTGTTCTGCCTTGCCACCAAAAACCACTTCCATCCATCCATCCATCCATCCATCCATCCATCCATCCATCCATCCATCCATCCATCCATCCATCCATCCACCCATCCATCCATCTTTAAGGTCAATTTGACCCCATTCAGTTTTTTACATCTGCCAAAACATGAAAGAACTGTTTTCTTTTTTTTCTTTTTCTGATTGAACTCCAGGCTCCTTTAGCTGTATAAAATATAAGCAATATCAAAACATTTCACACATTTGTTTTGTTTGTTTTATTGAGGTTACTACAACATGCTATACTTTTATATATTCAATATAGCATTCAAACAACTTCTCTCTGTTTATAGGGCTTTACCCTAACCGTACATGCAGTATTGCGAGAACCTAAGACATAAACCTTTGTAAAAAAAAAAAATATATATATATATATATATATATATATATATATATATATATATATATATATATATATATATATATATATATATATATATATATATATATATATATATATAAATAATAATACCATATTTGAGGGTAACAGGAGTGTTAAGACTTTGTGTTAAGCTGACAAAGAACATCTGTGCCTGAGCATAACTAACATTTCAAGTTATATTTATCTAGACACTGGCTGTATAGTAGACAAAATATCAGCAGACAGAGTTTAGTGGTGGTTTCCGTGTAGGCCGACATACAGTAACCACAGAAACTCAAGAACACAAATCCTCCTGATGTCAGAGTGATGTGTTTAGGACGGCACTTTACAGGATCAATGGGAAGGTTACACTAACACCTTCATGCCAAAGTCATTATAAAGAAACTATGGGTGCCGTTTCACATTTTGGCTAAGCACATTCTGGTGTAAACTTGATATAAATCCAATATAATCCACTTTAGATCTCAACACTGAAGTGTGCATATCTGTCTGTGTGTGGGGGGAACTGTTGTGATTTATAACCCTTTATGCCAATCTGTACCAGTATGTTATTTTAGGGCTCTAGATAGATCTTTTAACCCTTTCATGCATGGTGTCCACATTTGGGGACAGTTCATTTAACTCCATTTTAAGGTAATTTCTCATAGTTATTTTCTCCAAACCAGTTGAGGGCAGTGTCAGTAGACTGACAGCAGTATTATAACAGTGGCTACTGTCTTGTATTCCAAATATTTATACCTTGATGACATCATTAATCCAAGATGGCTGACAGCGATAGCTATGTGCCAAATGCCCCAGGCATATCTGTGAAAAAGTTTTATACAAGGAGGTCATTGAGCTAAAAAATATATATATTAGTAGATAGATACAGTAAAGTATGATTAATATTTTAGTATTTTATAAACTAAAATTTAGAGTAAAATGTAATTTTTATGCACCAAAAACGTCATGCAACAGTGGAGTCCGATTGCATAAAGTCTGATTTCTACAACCTGCTAGAATATCTGTTCTATTTTTGCAAAAATGTTATGATTTGTCTTATATTGTAATAAATCAGACATTAAACAAATATATCAACATAAATAACCACTAAAAATGGCATATTATGGCATTAAATGGAAACCTTACACATACCGAGACAAATGTGCATTTTGCACAGGTACAGGGACAGCGCAGGTCAAGCACTCAGTCCAGAATAATAGAGAATATCTCAGAGGACAGTGGACGTGACAGGGACAGCAGTGATGAGGAGTATGAGCCAGCAAAGCCCAGATCTAGGTTTCTGCATATATGTAACTACCGTTATAATTCCTACAATATGTGTTTTATTGTTATTATATTATTGATTATTGTTTTTAATAACTGGGCTTATATATATATATATATATATATATATATATATATATATATATATATATATATATATATATATATATATATATATATATATATATATATATATATATATATATATATATATATATATATATTATTGCTTTAAATTAAAAACATAAGTAACCTGGTTGCCTTAAAAGTTTGCGTTTATTGAAATAAATAAAACATTAGTTGATACAATGAAGAAAATTTGTTTAATAAATATAAACTCAAAATATTATTGTATATGAACCACATAAAAAATTGATAAATCATGAAAATAGTAAAATTTGGCATGATTGTGTGTCTTCACAAATAAAACACACAATTACCCAGTATGCTGTATACCAGTATTTGAATATATAAAGGTTGTCGAATCTCAAAAAAAATTTTTTTTAATTAACTACACATTTTAAGTCAACCAGGTAACTTATTTTTGAAATATTTTTTTTACAGTGTATACATTTCAGGTCTTCTGGAGCCAAACATCAGCTCTGGGTAAAGAACAGATCAACATTTAAGTCATACATTTAAACATCTCTTGTTAAAATCATGGAAAATTCCTTTTTTGTTTTGCTGTTATTCTCCAATGTTTTATAGCGTTTGTAAATCTGCAGATTGCAGAGCCAGCAGCAGAATAAAGAACACGGCCATCAGAGCTGGAGTTTGGACCGCCATGAGCAAAGATTCAGTGCACTTAACTTAAAGCTTGCAAAGAGAAACAGAAAATTGTCCTGAGGCACTCTCACTCTCATTTTCTTTCTCCTGATTACACACACAATAGATGTACTGTATGGAGAATCTGCTGAGGTGTTCTGCTAAGAATGTGAGGGTACCGTTACAGAGCGTCTGACGCTTTGACACGCAGCAGTAGAACAGCATATTTACTTTTAAATTGAGTTCAAAGGGATCAAGACAGAACCACCAGGGCTTTATCCTGAGGCTGGAAGGAATTGCTTTGATGGGTTCGAGGGAATGATGATATGCTCTTAAATTTATGTGCGGGCATGTGTGTGGTGCCAAACACACCGGTTAAGGCGGGTGATGTATATCCGGTGTCCATGTCGTGTGATGCGTGTTTGGCAACATGTTTGACTGAATGATAGTCATTGATTTCTTTTTCATGGAAGCTGTCCAGAAAAACAGGTTTCTTCAGAGACTCATTAGGAAAGGATGAGGAGTGACCCATTGCATTTTTATTTTAATCCATGGGAGTGCCACAGCAGTCGTTTCTCATTTGCCACAGTGGGTGGAAACGTGTTTCACAGCTAAGACATTTGGAGCATGTTTTACTACCCTCAGAACAGCTCTGGGTTTTAAAAGACTCCTGTTGGAACAATAGCAGTGGTTAGAGGAGGAACAATGCTCATTAATCAGCACAGTGTGACAGCTATGTTAACACAACAGGGATTATAACTTCAAGGCGGTGTAATTATATAATATGTATAATGTACATTTGGTGTTCTTTAATATTATTTTTATTGATAAATATGCATGCTTATTTGTTGAGGCACTGTGGTAATCAACATTAAAGGTCCCATTCTTCGCGTGTTTTCGAAGCTTTGATTATGTTTACAGTGTGCAATATAACATGAGTTCATGTTTCGCGTGTAAAAAAACAGTGTTTTTCACACAATTTACTTACCTGTACAGCGCTGTTTCTATCGATGATTTCCTTGTTCTATGAAGTCCCTCCTTCAGAAACACGTAACGAGTTCTGATTGGGCCAGCGCTTCCCGTGTTATGATTGGACAGCTGCTTAGCGCACTTTGCCCGGAAAGGTCCCGCCTCTTACCATAACGGGGAGATGTAAGCGCTGAAAGCGCGCTCTTCTCCACGTGGGAGAGCAACGAGACCACGCCCCCTTTTTTTGCGTGTTCTTGTGGGCGGAGGGTTAGTCAACAAACGGTTCTAGTGACGTCATTACATCCCTGCACTTCCTGCTGTAGTCCAAACCGGCCTTTCGCTGTAGGCTTTGAAAGGGAACTTCTGTTAAATAAAATATCTCGCTTGGCATTGAACTTTGAGCTTTATAATTTTACAGGTATTATTTATGCTCTAACAGCAACATTACACACTAACTAAAGTTTGAAAGATGGAATCGCGAAGAATGGGACCTTTAAGTGTTGTTGATCAAAAACCAAACAACTGGACTATTAAAAATTTTCCGGGTTTTCACTGTTGGACGTTAGGGGGCGCTTTTGCGCATCTTTTGAATGACAGTACTGAATCTCCTGATCAAAACACACGCGAGTAAGACGCAGTGAAACGAGCGATCGCATGTAACCCTATGCATATGAAAAATAACGTGATCACCGTCAATAAACAGCGTATGAATCAAAACTGCCTAATGTTAGTGACTGAAATGTGGACCCAGGACGAGCTACATGACTGGCTACATGACAAGCATTAGAGGTGTTGATGGACTTGATCTACTCCATTTGTCTTTGATTATTGCTCTGATTCTGATCTGGAACAAATACGTGATTTTCTCCGCTTTTTGTACCAAATTTAACTTTTTTTTATGAAACCTACCCATATTCAAGTGTTGATAAAAAGGAATACATAAAGCTAGAATAAAACATTTTTTTGTTTAAAAGAAGAGGGTCAGCTCTTTATTTTAATATATTGCATGCTCAGATATTCATTAAAAAAAAATTCTATGGGCTATTAGATTTTTGTGAAAATTGTCAAAAACCCTGGCGGTGGCTGGCAACTTTTTTTAAAAACACTGGCGTGGAAAGAGTTAACTCTCAATACAGAAATACTGCTGTTCAAACGTTCAGTTAATATGCATTCACAGTCTGTTGTACATGATGAATTGTTTATACTTTTGCAACGTGTATTGTTGTCATGGCTTAAAAATTGGAACTGAATCTGAGACTGTATTCATTTATCTCAGTAGCTAGGTAATTGTCTTAATTATCATAACTAGGAAAAAGATGAATAGTGTTAGCAGGTAAGTACGAGCATGCCGTCGAGCAAGAGAAATGAGGTCTTCCTGATGCTGCTAATTGTTGGATTAATAGCAGCTTAATTGTCAATCAAAAAAATAATCAAAACATTCTCCATGCTTAAGGCTATGTATAGAATAATATACAAGCTTATTGTCACCGCCGATTGCAATGACGAGGAAGAAAGGCTCTAATTGCAGCAGTGATATAGTTTAATAAACAATAGACTCAGGAAACATGACACAAACTGGATAACAGCACTAAACGGGATGTCAACGGACAAAGAACTGAAATGAACACAGAAAATCACAGAAACAAACCAATTAACTGCACCGTAAACCCTTAAGCTCAAAATAATTAATGGGTTTGAGTAGAGCCAACTCAAATTATACAAAGTAGTTAAATCAAATGAACTTTTATGAGTATTTAAAACTTTCTTTTTCTTTTGAGTTCAGAAAGACACATTTAAGTAATCTGAATTGTTTAATTGTTTTGAGTTTTATGAGTTTCTTTTAAATTAGACAAACTTTAATAAAATTGAAACTGGGCTGGGATTTCTATTTCCCAGCATGCTTTGCCATGACACAGCATATACTCAAACAGGAGAGTATATGATCAATGTTTAGGTGGAGATTTAGTAGTGTTTAACTCTTTCCCCTCCAGCGTAAAAAAAAAGAGTTGCCAGCCACCGCCAGTGTCAGACACAGACGAGGACACAGAGGGATTAGTGCAAGTGCAAGGTTTATTAACAGAGGTTTCGAACACAGGTGGGTGACACTGACGACGGACGATGAAGGTGAAGACGATGATGGTGGTGAAGACGAAGATGATAATGAAGACGAAGATGGGTACAGATGAGGGCTTCTTGGAAGGACAGGTAGTCAATAGTGGGATCGGTGCAAGACCAGACAATGGTAGTGAAGGTGAGCCGGGTTGATATAGTGGTGACTGGTTATGGTGCCCAGGTGTTCAGAATGATGGTGATGGGGAACGAGTGGGCGTGGCAGTGACTGATGATTGTGAGGGCGTGACAGCCAGGGTTTTTTATTTTTTTTATTAATTGGCCCATATAATATTGTGTTCTATAAATATCTGAGCATATGCAATATATCAAAAGAGCTCTGCTTTAAAAAACAAAAAAAAAATAAGAAAGAAAGATTTTTTTTATAGCTTCATGCATTATAAATATGGGTAAGTTTCATATAAAAAAGTAACATTTTGAACAAAAAGCTGAGAAAATTATGTTTTTGTGAAAGAATACATCCAGCTCAGATTCAGAATTATGATCAAACACATAGTAGATGGAGTTCATCAACACTTCTACTTGCTGGGGAAGCGTTTTCTCACAAATAACAGAAAATTCTGGGTTTGGCAGGGAATGAGTTAATGTTTTGCTATTTTACTTTAGAAGATTTTCTTTTATGCTGGATTTTTGTTGGGGGGTTGGTTTGGTGTGTGGGATTACCATCATGGTAACGAGTGGAGCATGAGCTTAGTTTGAGAACAGATTTACAGTATTTTAAATGTTTTATATTGCTGTACTCATTCAGCTAGTGTTATGCTTCGCTAATGCTATCATTGTGCATATAGCGTGCCTTGTTGGGGTTCGACCCAGGTTCGAATCCACTTGCAGAGCTCTCTCTTCTCTCTTTTCCTATCACATATCACATCAGAAATGCATTTACTTTCAATGTCCAGTACACTCTTGCAAAAGAGATACTTAATTTCATTTTTTCTTATTTTCCTGGTAAAAAAAAGGTTATAATTTACTTTCAATGAAAATTAAGAAAACATTCTAAAATTGGAAATAAAGTGTCTAACAAAATGTTTAATAATAAAAACAGTGTAGGGAGGGCTTTTATTGTCCCATCAAGGCGGTATCCATTTAATACTTTTAATAAATATAATCATTTTGCACTCTGTTATTCCATCATGTTTATGTACAACAACACTGAGGTGCAAATACTATGTATCTGTCAAAGTAAATAGCATCTAATTATAAATAGCATCTAATTACTATTTCCATATATTTTGAACTGCCATTTTTACATGGTGTAATATATCACTATTTTGCCTTAGTTTGTTATTTCTCTTAGTGAATATCATCTACAGCTATTTGCACTTAATGCTAAGAAAATGTTATTTTCACCTAGTGTAAATATAATTTAGTTTTTCACTCAGTGTAAATAGCCACTGCCAATATTTAAATGTATGAATCATCTTACTCAAATATTTGAAATTAAGAGCAATTTAAATGCATGACTACAAAATAAAAATCTGCAAGTTCTGCTTACTAAACTTTACATTTCTTAACTTTCTAAAAAATTATGTTACCGATTGCCTAATTGTTTTTTTTTTTTTTTTCTTTTTTTTTTTTTTTTTTTGAGTGTTGCCAACCTCGGGTTTACAGTGTTAGAGTACTTTTACACAACAATGTACTAAAAACGGCAACATTTCTCTTTAGTGTTTTTCTCGCACAGACGTCAATGTTCTCAAAATGATCACCATCAGATCAGAAAAAAACGTTTAAAAGCATTGTATTATGCTGCCCGGCCAGAAGTTGGCGATGTCACTTTGTAAAGAAACACTACTCGCTAACACACTTATGAATTGAACATGTAATACATATGTGCATGATGTCACTCTTGTTTTGTTGTTTACACAGAAACGATAACGGTTTCTTTTTTTTAAAAGTTGCGTTTTCAGGAAAGCCAAAAAGCATAAAAAGATGAACATCTGGGGCCTATTGCACAAAACTAGGATAAGGGATTGAGCCAGGATGTCTTGGTGATCTTGTCATCTGTATGCAAAATTTTGTACAACACTGTCATGTAAAAGTATCCTGAAGACACACTCACACCAAGAACGATAACGATAAAGAAAGATAACTGTATATTAGTGGATAAATTGAGCCAGGATCACCAAGATATCCTGGCTTAGTATCTTATCCTAATTTTGTGCAATAGGCCCCAGGTGCAAACCTCAGTCAAACTCAAGCAAGTACAAACATAAAAACGAGACCTAACCCTGACAAGTACTTTATACTGCATACTATCTTCTTTAGTAAGTGAAACAGGCATTGTTCTCATAACATTATCACGTGACCTGACTAAGTTTGTGACATTATCTCATTACACTGCATGTTTAATTCAGCATACTACAGTTCCATAGCATATTACAAATAAAAAGGTTGTTCTGCATTTTTATCAAACTTTATGTAAAAATATTGTAGCTTTTAAAAATGAATAAAGAAATAATAATGGTTAGATTTTGTTAAGGATTTTTATTATTATTTATTTTTTTATGTGGCATGCAAGCTGTTTCATTCATTGTGTGACATATCGCAATACAATGTCCTTTGTGTGGCTCCATGTATAATAACTGCCCAGCCTTTGCAATTTACTTGGCTGATATATTCTTCCCAATTTAAAAAACAGATGAAATAATCACAATTGTAATTGACCTCCACTAATGGTTTACACCACTTGCATTGAAAATGACTGGGGATGTTAATAATTTAATCAATTAAGCTTATCGACCGCCAATGAATCAATTTCAACACAAATGCGTTCAGTAATTATCTCGGCAATGGTCCAAAATACTGTCTCTACGCCGTCTGAAGACAGAAGCCACATCCACTACATATGCCTGCACTTTTGGCTTGTAAAATATGGTAATATATTACATTAATAATCTATAGTAAAAAATAAGGCAGATTAGAATATTTTAGGAATTATCTTTAAAATAGCTCTTGTATCGTTTTATTTTTTATTATTTGGTTTCAAGTCTAAAAGCATTTTAAAATGTTGCTATATGCACTTAAGGGTGTACACACAGCTACACACCCACTTACACATACAATCAGAGTCTCTAAATTACAGGGTTCACAGCTTCACATATTGCCTTGATGCAATGATTTCTCGCCCAAATCCCAAAGGATGGCCAAGTTACCCACAATGCACCAAGCATAATATGTAAGTACCCTGCTGTGGTGGTTTAACATTTTTAATGGCCACCATTACTCAACCAACAATTGTGAAAGTAATCCCTTCTAACCCATAAGGACAGTGAGTACAAGACCTAAAATAGACAAATAAAGGGATAAAAATAAATGGAACTGTGGAATGTGGCTGTCTTATTTCCCAACATAATGCAGTGAATATTGCTTTATGAAATGTTTTATCGTACATGACACAGTGCTGGTTTGTCTCATAGGAAACACTTAATTAAAAAAGAAGACAAGGCCATTCAACAGTTTTTTGACTGCATCAAAACACACACACACACGCACACACACAAACACTTAGGCATCAGATAATTTGGCCCAAAAGCTTCTCTAATTATCTCACTATCCACGTCTTCATTCCTTTATTCGTTTTCCGTGTCCCCATTTCTGCATCTTAGAGATTTTTTTATGATTGTGAGGTTCTGGCATTCTCTTGTAAAAGGCTCACCCAGTCAAGGGATAAAAGTTAATGACCAAAACATCTTATTTCCAGAGCCCTTGGTAAGGGTGGCATGCCTTTAAAAGGCACCTCGGCGAGAGAGTCACACATCCAAAACGAAAGAGTCACACATGCAGGGATTATGAAATGGAGGGATAATGAGCCCCACCATTACTGTAAAACTGAGAATGGTTACACCTCGTAAAAACAGACAGAGCGAGAGAATGAGTGGGGACTTGATGAAAAAGAGAATGGGAGTGTGGGAGGGCAGAGGGCGGCTGCGAGATTAGTGCCCATTATTTACTCGTTGTGTCGTCTTGATGGTGAAGTCTGTTTTCCGAGGTTTCTGAGATACATTAGATATGGGAGTTTTGTTTTCTCGGGCAGTCAGGCCCTGTTTGATGAAGGAATTGCCCTTTTTTATACTAAGTCCTTGCACTCTGTATGTTTATTTTTACCACAATTTTACTGTGTGAGATCAAATCAGGTATTGTAATAGAAATGTTGTGTTGTATTCCTGCATGTGTAAATGCTTATTAGATGGCTGTCTAATGAAAAATCAATAGGAAATCCGCAATCGAAGATGTTGGTATCTTTGTGGAGTACATTCATTGAAAAATGTTTATATACGCTTGTCTATATGATAAGCAACTAACAATTTGTTAATTTCTCATCCCGTTTATGTTATGATTGTAATTACTTTGAGTTCGCTCTAAAGAATGAGCATAAATTCCCTCTTTCATCAAGGCTGACACACTCCAGTCTTTTTCACATTAATGCAAGGGCTTTCTCACATTTTTTTATGGCACATTTGCATGTCAATGAGAATGTCAGAATGTGACGCAATTGATGATAAAACGCAGAAACAGTCAATCATGACCAAAGTCTGCGTGTAGATGTATACCGTACTGTCTGACATAAAAGATCGTTGATGTCTGCCTTGGCTTTTACCCAAGATCTCACTTGGGTCATATAACATAATCTGACAAGTAACAATCATAGAGGATAGAACAAAAATTGCACAGAGAGCAATAAACCCTGATAAAGCCCTATAGCCTAGATTTGTTCCAAGGGTGTTCGATACAGTTTATTTTCTTGTTTGATGGATGGATGGATGGATGGATGGATGGATGGATGGATGGATGGATGGATGGATGGATGGATGGATGGATGGATGGATGGATGGATGGATGGATGGATGGATACACAGACAGTTAGACAGGCAAATGGATAGTCTGCATAGTCAGATGAATGGATGGTTGGATGGATAGATGGTAGTGTGTGTATAACTTTAAACACAAAATTAAAAATGTAGGCTACCGCAAATGTAAACTCTGTCATCATGTAGTCATCATCTCCATCACCATCTCATCACCATACTCACCCGACATTCTTTATAAAACCTGATGGATTTTTGTCTCTCTATTTAAAGTCATTAAAGACATTACAGTCTGTATATATATATATATATATATATATATATATATATATATATATATATATATATATATATATATATATATATATATATATATATATATATATATATATATATATATATATATCAATGGGGAAATATTTTGTCATAATAATAATAATAAAATGTAAAAAAAAAAAAAAAACATTTTTGTTGGCTTAAAATATTGGGATACATATCGTGCCGTGAGTTCAGTATTGTAATATTGAATCGTCACACAAGTGTATCGTTACAGCCCTAGGATAGTCTGCATAGTTGTATATATGGATGGATGGATGGATGGATGGATGGATGGATGGATGGATGGATGGATGGATGGATGGATGGATGGATGGATGGATGGATGGATGTCTGCAGCAGATAGTGTTTCTCCGCTGTAGGGGATACTAGCTTTCTGATGCTATCATTATGTGTGATGTGTGTCCTGTTGTGCCGAGGGCTAAAGGTGCAATGAGGCTGTGGAGTGGATGTGGGTAATTGTTCATTACTGGACTCCAGCTCAGCCACTGGCCTTCACAAACAGTGTTTTAGGTGTCTGGAATCTGCTGAGATGTAGCACAGGAAAGGAAAAAAAAAAAACACTGGCTACTACAAACAGCGAATCACTAACAACCTGCACACACCGGAAGGTTTGACCTGCAGGTCTTGCCATAAACGACATCCTTCACATCCTCCTCCTTTAAGCAAAAAATATCATTAGTGGTGTTTGCAAAGGCAAACATCACTATTACTATTGCTCATACTTGGGGTTAGGGGGCTTTCAGGATCATTTAGGAGAAGTGTACTATTATTTTTCTAGACATTCACACGATTTTCTCATGATGGACGATTGAACGAAATCTCATAGACTTGCATTAAAGAATTGGACCGTACAGTATCTGTCCAAATGACTGAATAATCTTGTGTCTGGGCACTTTTGACTTAGAATACCAAGCAGCCTTCAAGCAAAAATCTAGAACCACTAATGCTAAAAATCGAATGCTAGCAACTAAAGCATCACCTTGATTTGGTTTACTTTTTAAAAGATTTGTATTACTTTTAAAAAATCAAGACTTATTTTCTTTATTACAGCAAAGTCATCAACAAACATCTGTGCTCATTTCGGACAGTTAAGTAAAGTACACATCTGTTGGTAACAGGTAATTTGGCTCTGACATTTAGATGTGCTATCTCTCAAAGGCTGACATTAATCCAAATCTGTTCATTATGAAGAGAATTTTGCCTCTTAATGCAATTTAATCTCAGCATGATCACCAGCAGCAAAGCTCTTATGAGAAATCCAGAATGCGAGTAGCTGTAAAGTTGCAAACGAAGACAAATGTTGTTTGTTTACTTTTGGCTTTTATTCAAGCCAGCTGTTGTTTGTTGTCAGTTGTGTTGCTTGCCCAAACTAAATACTAGTTTATTGTGATCTGAGCACAGTGCTACAACTGCAGAACACATGGCTCTGAGGATGATCTATATATTGGGTTCTAATCTATTCTATCTAATCTCTCTCTCTCTCTCTCTCTCTCTCTCTCTCTCTCTCTCTCTCTCTCTCTCTCTCTCTCTCTCTCTCTCTCTCTCTCTCTCTCTCTCTCTCTCTCTCTCTCTTTCACACATATACATATAAAAGGCATTATTTATAACTTATCTAGGCGTCAGCAGCAAACGAAATGTGGGTGGGTCCTTTCCCAGAAAAAAATAACTTGAGTAGGTGCCATTTACATTAGGTACAAATATATCGCCTTGCTTACTAAATGTCTGGTTGGGCCAAACAAGATTACGGAAAACGTAGATTTAATTACTGGTGCAGTAGCATTGGGGTAAGTTATAAGGCATCAAGTTTTGACACAAATAGACCAGAGGTTTGAATCCACCTTTTGCCGAACTCGCTTTACTCCCTTTTCTCATCACAAACAGACCGGAAAGGCATTTATTTTCAATACAAATTAAGAAAATATTATAAATGTGAAAATAAAGCACCTAACGTGTTATATGTATATACGATATTAGGAAGGCACACATATACGATATTAGGAAGGTGGTCATAATGTTATGCCTGACCATCTTCCTAATATTGTGTTGGTCCCCCTTTTCAATGCATAGACTCCATTAGACCCCTGAAGGTATGGTGTGGTATCTGGAACCAAGATGTTAGTAGCAGATTGTTTAAGTCCTATAAATTGCAAGGTGGGGCCTCCATGGATCAGACTTAAAGGAACTGTATGTAGGAAATGTATTTCAATTAATTATAAAACGGCCCCAGATATGTCACTCAGAATTAAGAAATCATGTTAATTTCAAATGCTTATATCACTGACAACAGTAGTCCGGCAAGGATATTATCATTTAAAAGTTGTTGTTGAAGCACTCAACTGATGTTGATGTGGACATGTGTTTTGGCCTGAAGTGCCACCCTCCACCTATCTACCAATCACGAACCAATCAGTAGTGTTTCGGCATACGGGTTGCCAGATCTGGCCTATTTACCACAGCTGCAGCTACAAACGTTCCTGCCGGATCCTGCAGCCTATCTGGCAACCTCGAGTCAGGGGGAGGGGGAGAGGGGATACACCTGCAGTACAAGTTTTGGCCACAATCTTACACACACTTCCTTTAATCAAAGATACTGTAATGACATTTATGAGACATTTTACATTTTTATTTAACAAATGGCCCACAAAAATATCAGTTTCCACAAAAATATTGGGTAGTGCAACAGTATTTCTGTTTACACTATTGGTAATAATCAGAATAATATAATAAATAAAATATTAGAGTGATTTTAAAAGGATCATGTGATTGTGAAGTAATGGCTTTAGATTAATCAGTTTATATGGCTGCTTATAATCTATAGTCTGCTTCATCTATTACACCATCAGATCAGTGGCGGCTACTGGTCTGTCAGAGAGGGGAAGCTCATTTTCGGCCAATTGTCTTATTTATTTAAAAGTAAATTCTGCCCTACGTTCCTTTTCAATAAAATGTTTTTTTATCCTGTGAATGAATGAACGATTTAAACAAATATTAAACTCTGTAAAACTGAAACAAGGAATGTGGTGTATAATTGTGTTAAATGTATGATGAAAATGAAGCAATTTCGCCAAGCAAATATCAAAGAAATAGGTTGTAGCAGTTTTTATTTCGACTGAACTTGAGAAATTCGCGATGGGACTGAGCGCGAATAGCTTCAGTGATTCCTTATAGTACAGAATCGCTGTCAGTCAAAAGGAGATGCAGACCCTCCAATCATCACGCAGAAGCTCGGAGTCCGGGCCAGCCCACTCCCCATTCACTCCCAGAGACGCTGAGCGTCCGTGGGCGGGACATAATCGCAGCGTTTATCCAATGACCGTCTAGTTTCGAAGCGCTGAAAAAAAACGTTCAAAGCAGCCCCATTGAAGTCAATGGACGCTGGGCTTCAATAGGGAAATGCACTGTGACGCTGCGGGAATGTATGAGAAGGAAATCGAGTCAGCCGACCTGCTATATGTAACTGATTCTGAACGAACTCGTATTTGAGATGAACGTTTTCTAATGCATTTTTAGTCAATATAATGTTAATATAATAGTACATATTTGACCATTAATTTTGTGACATTATAAGGGAAGCCGAGCTTCCCTTGCAGTCATAAAAAAAGAAATCGCCACCGCATCAGATGTGAGGGAGGATGTTTCAGCCGGGACTTTTTACTGTGCCGAGCTGAAGTACTCTCAGAAGTGCTATTCCGCCATACATTATAGTTCTCCTTTTTAATCCACTTAGAAAAGTGCCACATTTTATTTTATGTCACCATACTAGGTCGTTCAACTATTCGTGTAACTGTATTTAAATAGGGAAACCGTGGAGGTGTTTGGTCGCTTCTAACTTGATCTCTGTTTGGTACCATAGTGAATGAACTGGGCTTAGTGGGCTAAGCTACATGCTATCAGAACGTGACCGCGCATCAGAGCGAATAAGTGCACGCACTGAAACAAGAGAGGTATGTATCAACTCGTTTTAGTTAAGGGAATAACATAATTTAATATGAAAAAGTGGTGAAGTTTCCTTTTAAAATATGAATGGGCATACAAAAAGGACATTGTACTACACTTTTGGCAGGCTCAGAATGAAGTATTTGATTTAATGTTTCATT
Source organism: Pseudorasbora parva (assembly GCF_024679245.1). NCBI lineage: Eukaryota > Metazoa > Chordata > Actinopteri > Cypriniformes > Gobionidae > Pseudorasbora > Pseudorasbora parva. The sequence continues at coordinate 30,567,601 of NC_090176.1, forward strand.
CTTAGGTTTGTTGGACACCAGTACAATGCAGAATACAGAAATAAATAAATACAATATCATTTGCCCAAAAAATTGAGAAATAGGGTTTCTCGGGACAGCAAAAACGTGCTGGCATAGGCTTGTGGTTTACTTTGCAAGCTCCGCTCTATTCTCTGTCCTGTTATCACTGCAATCAACAGCTCTAACTCAGCCAAAGCCAGACTGAGCCCCTCCAATAACCCTGCTCTTCATTTTCATTTAGAAATATGATAATGCTCTAATAGTGCCATCTGTTTCATATTGCTGAGCTTCTGGTACAGATAATTTAAGTTCTGATGAAGAGTACTAGAGAACAGAATCAGACTGGAGCTTTTAACTAGATGTTAAAAGTTGACTTCGACTTCATATTATACATTTTTTAACTTTAAATATTACATAGCATATATTTATTCATTGAAAAAATGACATACGTAATATTTGTGTTTGATAGTGAAATAATTGTGATGGAAGTTATACTGCATGACTTTGTCAAGGTTAGATTAAATTGAGCTCTCCATCTGCATCCTTTTCTGCTGTAAAACTCTATTACTCTTTATAAATGTTTCAACTCTCATGATCACAAACCTCCAATGGATGGAAAAAAATAAATCATTTTACACAATTTTCCTTTGAATCCTTTGAAACTAAATTGTGCATTTATCTTTAATGTGTTTAATTGTGTTGACCAATATTTTTGGCAGGATATAAGCCCATTTTATGAGTAGAGTAGAATACCGGGACCACACATGTTTCTGAAGGGGGAAAAACAGCAGAAGTTCATTTGAGGTTGGTAAAGTTGGTAAAGTAATAACCTTCCTAACGCCTGTTGTGGCTATGACGCTAGTGACTCTGTACCATTCCTCGGTCCTTCTGAATTCTAACATGTGAATATGCAACCAAATTGTCCATTAATGTGTATAGCAGTGAAACAGGCTCTTATTTTTCAAAGCTGACACATGTTTCTGTGCACACCTCCTAAAACCGTTATTTATTTAGTCACCAAATATGTGCATCAATCAAGTGGATCCCACACAAGACTTCAGTGCCCTGTATCTCAATGCTGAGATAGACAAACACAAATAAACACAACCATCTTCCAGAACGTTCAAGTAGATGCCAAACTTAAAATGAAACACGTTCTTCTCTTTATATATAATGTGTGTTTGTTAGTTTATATTTTAAAGGGGTTCAATGGGAAAAAAATTATAGAGTAACAAAAAAAGAGAGAGCTGGCAATATGAAATATTTTATTTAAGTTTATTGAGGCAAAAGTCATAGTTAATACTGAATATGTGTTCCCCATACTAAAGTGTTACCAACATTTTAATTACAATTTTTTTTGTCCAAATTTGACCCAAACATGGGTCAACAAAAAAAACATTATTTAGAGTTTAAACATTTTGAATAATTTTATAGCAAATTTGGAATCCTTATTAGTGTTTAATATTGATTTTGATTCTTAGATTTTAGCTGTTTTTTCTTTATTATATGAGGCATTTTCCTGTTAAAAATATTTGCTTTGATGTTGCTTATATGTCTGATGAAGCAGTGAAACTATTGAACGAATACATTTTTAGCCTTGATCTTTTTTGTTTTTTGTTTCTTACCTAGACAGATCTGTGTGTGTGCATGTGAATGTGTGTGAATGTGTGTGTACGTGTGTGTGTGTGTGTGTGTGTGTGTGTGTGTGTGTGTGTGTGTGTGTGTGTGTGTGTGTGTGTGTGTGTGTGTGTTAATATGGTAATTGATTTGGCTGTCATGCTGGGTAAAATATACCTGTTCTGGCACTCTGTAATTGGAGTTTAAATGTCCTTCAGCCGATTTTAAAGGAACACACACATACACACACACACACACACACACACACACACACACACACACACACACACACACACACACACACACACACACACACACACACATACTTGTTTTTGTGCATTGTGGGGATCACCTGTCAGAATGCTACATAGTAAGGACCACCCTTTCCTATGATCCTACAGACCTAAAAAAAATTAGTTGACAAAAACTAACAAGGCTGTTTAAAAGTATCACTTCAGATTTTAAATATTTCACTAAAAAAATTATAAACCTGAAACAGTGGTCACTTGTGGGGACATTTCAGGTATTGAGTATATCTGGGGTCCAGCAAACACACAACCAGTCTTTGGTCAGTGTGGGGACCGAACTCACACACCAAACACCAGTCTTTAGTCACTGTGGGGACCGAACTCACACACCAAACGCCAGTCTTTATTTAGTGTGGGGACCGAACTCACACACCAAACGCCAGTCTTTAGTCAGTGTGGGGACCGAACTCACACACCAAACGGCAGTCTTTATTCAGTGTGGGGACCGAACTCACACACCAAACGCCAGTCTTTATTCAGTGTGGGGACCGAACTCACACACCAAACGCCAGTCTTTATTTAGTGTGGGGACCGAACTCACACACCAAACGCCAGTCTTTATTCAGTGTGGGGACCGAACTCACACACCAAACGCCAGTCTTTAGTCACTGTGGGGACCGAACTCACACACCAAACGCCAGTCTTTATTCAGTGTGGGGACCGAACTCACACACCAAACGCCAGTCTTTATTTAGTGTGGGGACCGAACTCACACACCAAACGCCAGTCTTTAGTCACTGTGGGGACCGAACTCACACACCAAACGCCAGTCTTTAGTCACTGTGGGGACCGAACTCACACACCAAACGCCAGTCTTTAGTCAGTGTGGGGACCGAACTCACACACCAAACGCCAGTCTTTAGTCAGTGTGGGGACCGAACTCACACACCAAACGCCAGTCTTTAGTCAGTGTGGGGACCGAACTCACACACCAAACGCCAGTCTTTAGTCAGTGTGGGGACCGAACTCACACACCAAACGCCAGTCTTTAGTCAGTGTGGGGACCGAACTCACACACCAAACACCAGTCTTTAGTCAGTGTGGGGACCGAACTCACACACCAAACGCCAGTCTTTAGTCAGTGTGGGGACCGAACTCACACACCAAACGCCAGTCTTTAGTCAGTGTGGGGACCGAACTCACACACCAAACGCCAGTCTTTAGTCAGTGTGGGGACCGAACTCACACACCAAACGCCAGTCTTTAGTCAGTGTGGGGACCGAACTCACACACCAAACGCCAGTCTTTAGTCAGTGTGGGGACCGAACTCACACACCAAACACCAGTCTTTAGTCAGTGTGGGGACCGAACTCACACACCAAACACCAGTCTTTAGTCAGTGTGGGGACCGAACTCACACACCAAACGCCAGTCTTTAGTCAGTGTGGGGACCGAACTCACACACCAAACGCCAGTCTTTAGTCAGTGTGGGGACCGAACTCACACACCAAACGCCAGTCTTTAGTCAGTGTGGGGACCGAACTCACACACCAAACGCCAGTCTTTATTCAGTGTGGGGACCGAACTCACACACCAAACGCCAGTCTTTAGTCAGTGTGGGGACCGAACTCACACACCAAACGCCAGTCTTTAGTCAGTGTGGGGACCGAACTCACACACCAAACGCCAGTCTTTATTCAGTGTGGGGACCGAACTCACACACCAAACGCCAGTCTTTAGTCAGTGTGGGGACCGAACTCACACACCAAACGCCAGTCTTTATTCAGTGTGGGGACCGAACTCACACACCAAACGCCAGTCTTTAGTCAGTGTGGGGACCGAACTCACACACCAAACGCCAGTCTTTAGTCAGTGTGGGGACCGAACTCACACACCAAACGCCAGTCTTTAGTCAGTGTGGGGACCGAACTCACACACCAAACGCCAGTCTTTAGTCAGTGTGGGGACCGAACTCACACACCAAACGCCAGTCTTTAGTCAGTGTGGGGACCGAACTCACACACCAAACGCCAGTCTTTAGTCAGTGTGGGGACCGAACTCACACAACAAACGCCAGTCTTTAGTCAGTGTGGGGACCGAACTCACACACCAAACGCCAGTCTTTAGTCACTGTGGGGACCGAACTCACACACCAAACGCCAGTCTTTAGTCAGTGTGGGGACCGAACTCACACACCAAACGCCAGTCTTTAGTCAGTGTGGGGACCGAACTCACACACCAAACGCCAGTCTTTAGTCAGTGTGGGGACCGAACTCACACACCAAACGCCAGTCTTTAGTCAGTGTGGGGACCGAACTCACACACCAAACGCCAGTCTTTAGTCAGTGTGGGGACCGAACTCACACACCAAACGCCAGTCTTTAGTCAGTGTGGGGACCGAACTCACACACCAAACGCCAGTCTTTATTCAGTGTGGGGACCGAACTCACACACCAAACGCCAGTCTTTACTCAGTGTGGGGACCGAACTCACACACCAAACGCCAGTCTTTACTCAGTGTGGGGACCGAACTCACACACCAAACGCCAGTCTTTATTCAGTGTGGGGACCGAACTCACACACCAAACGCCAGTCTTTAGTCAGTGTGGGGACCGAACTCACACACCAAACGCCAGTCTTTACTCACTGTGGGGACCGAACTCACACACCAAACGCCAGTCTTTATTCAGTGTGGGGACCGAACTCACACACCAAACGCCAGTCTTTATTCAGTGTGGGGACCGAACTCACACACCAAATGCCAGTCTTTATTCAGTGTGGGGACCGAACTCACACACCAAACGCCAGTCTTTATTCAGTGTGGGGACCGAACTCACACACCAAACGCCAGTCTTTAGTCAGTGTGGGGACCGAACTCACACACCAAACGCCAGTCTTTAGTCAGTGTGGGGACCGACCTCACACACCAAACGCCAGTCTTTATTCAGTGTGGGGACCGAACTCACACACCAAACGCCAGTCTTTAGTCAGTGTGGGGACCGACCTCACACACCAAACGCCAGTCTTTATTCAGTGTGGGGACCGAACTCACACACCAAACGCCAGTCTTTAGTCAGTGTGGGGACCGAACTCACACACCAAACGCCAGTCTTTAGTCAGTGTGGGGACCGAACTCACACACCAAACGCCAGTCTTTATTCAGTGTGGGGACCGAACTCACACACCAAACGCCAGTCTTTAGTCAGTGTGGGGACCGAACTCACACACCAAACACCAGTCTTTATTCAGTGTGGGGACCGAACTCACACACCAAACGCCAGTCTTTATTCAGTGTGGGGACCGAACTCACACACAAAAGACAATCTGCAGTACTTTAGACAAAACAGGAGCTCTAATTTGCTCCATGCTTTAATTGATTTTGTAGATGTTTGTTTTATATGTAGAAACAACATTGTTAGTACTTTTTAAGGTTGAGTAAAAAAATGTGTAATACAGTATATGACATTTTCAAAATAACATCAGTACGTCACCATAGCCAAGTCAAGAAACATTAGCTTAAAACATTTTAATGAAGATTTTCACAGTAAACACTATACGAGTTTAAAAAAAATTATGAATTACTAAAACCCTTCATGACCAACACTGCATTCTCAAGTAACTTTAGCATTAAAGTCTACCATGCCTGCGTTTATAGAAGAAAAAAAATTATACATTTGAAGCAGATAAGGATTATACAATAATATGGAACTGATGGTCTGTTTAGTTATAACCATGTGACTATGGACGCTTGTTTTAAAGCTATAAAAGCTTGTTTCTACCAATGAACAATTTAATCTGCCAGTGTGCCAATTAATGTGTCAGATCTTTTCTGTTTAGAGCGGAGATTTTTTATGTAAAATTTAAGTGTGGACCACTCTCTATTTTTAAGTGCAAGTTCCGCCTCTTTACACCTCATGCAGTCCGCCTTTCCTGGAATTTTGCGGTTGTTAATAAACCTCATCATATACTTCTCCACAGCCTGTATGTCATGTTTGTTTGAGGCCGTCTTCTTAACGTAACCTGTGGGAGGAACACATTAGCATTTTACTCATGAGAAGCACTTGCATCAACAATGCATCAACCAGTGGTTTTATTTCACCGAGTGGTACAGTTCAGTACAGTACGTTTCGGGTAACCCTGATCAGGCGTGTGTTTTCACTGCCAATAGTACCCTTACTTGGTAGGCGGGGTGTATGCTGGAAAGCACGACATAGGCACAACTCTGCCTCTTTTTTGTTAATGTCAGTGTTAATGAACAATAATATCCATTATAAAAGGTATAAGTACAAAGTATAAGAGTCTTGTATAAGAAGAAATAAATAAAGCAATCAAAGATTTCAGTCAAAGTATGCTACAAAATCAGCGCTGTGCTATCATAAAATTCAAAATAAATATATTAAGTTAAACATCATTTGTGCTCAGTCAAAACGTCATAACCAGGATGTTAAAGGGTTAGTTCACCCAAAAATGAAATGTCATTAACTCCTCTCCCTAATGTTGTTCCACACCCGTAAGACCTCTGTTTATCTTCACACACAGTTTAAGATATTTTATATTTAGTCCGAGAGCGTATGCAAGTGTATGCACACTATACTGTCCATGTCCAGAAAGGGAATAAAAACATCACAGTAGTCCATATGAGACATCAGTGGGTTAATTAGAGTCTCTTGAAGCATCCAAAATACATTTGGGTCCAAAAATAACAAAAACTACGACTTTATTCAGCATAAATAAAAATATCACTGCTGCTTTGAGTACTGAATTTTTTGATTCTGTTCACAGCTTAACTGGCAAAATCTGTAACATTTCTTCTTTACCTTTTGGTGAAGCATTAAAGCTCATGCCACTATCTGATGTGTAACTCTGATGTGTCAGGAATGTACTCTTCCTCACTGACAGATAACTCATCTTCACTCGATCCATCTGAGTACTCAGCAATCTTCTCTCTAGCCTTGAAAGACAATGACCATTCAGTTAATTTTATCCTCTATCATAGGCTATTCTCTATTCTATTCTATTCTATTCTGTTCTGTTCTGTTCTGTTCTGTTCTATTCTATTCTATTCTATTCTATTCTATTCTATTCAAGCTATTCAAGTAATTAACACTTACTCTGGTATTTTTCGCTCTTTTGGATGTTGTGGTACAAGCGGAATGTTGTTCACTAATTGCAAATGGTGCACGATTCCTTCTGATGTCATTTTGAATGTCTGTATGGTCATCTTTTCTGTTTACACTGGAATTTTCAAAGAGATCATCCGAATCATCACAAATCACGGATCTCTAAAAACAAAAACATCACAATGACAAGTTTTAAATGATCTAAAAAATGTATGTTTCTCATATAATGAAAAAGAACTGTTGCCTTTTTTACACTTTAAAATGAATGTGTAAAATCTGTATCTATTAAGTCAACATTTGTTAAACGCTCTATCCATGTCTATCAATTTAAAGGGATAATTCCCTCAAAAATGAAAATTCTATCATTAACAATACTCATCCTCATGTTGTTCCAAACCCATATTCATCTTCAGAAAACAGATTGAAATAATGTTGATGAAATCTGAACTTTTGCCTGTCATTCTAACTCCAGATGGAGAGAAAGAAAGCACTTGGATATCACCAAAAATATCTTGTGGCCAAGAATGTCTTATGGGTGTGAAACGACATGAGGGTAATCAATTAATTAAAATTTAAATTTTTGGGTGAACTATCCCTTTAACAAAACAGGTCATGAACCATTACCAAACAATATTAAAAACAAACAATATAATTACCAAGCACCTTAAGACTATTCTAGTGAAATTAGAAATTATACACCTCTGACTATAACTTAATATTGCAATGAAATTGTATTAGACAATTGTAGATTGTACATCAGAATTATACAGTTAGTTATTAATTGGATTTTTAGCTGTGTTGTATTTTATGCACAATAAACGACTGGAGAATTCCCATGTCACTAGATGAATTTTAATTAAGACCAATCAAAATAAACCGCATATGTACGAAATTGTTGAATTATTCACAATAGTAACTTGCATTTAAAAAACATATTTTAAGGTGGTCCAAAATACTTTTATTTGTCCTTCGTACTTCACATTATTCAGCTAAAAATAATGCAATTTCGGTATGAGAAGATAAAAACAAATGGAAGTAAATAAAATAAAATAAAAATACCTTTTTATAAGAAGTCATATTTTTAGAACACACGCCATCGTCGCTGTCTGAGTAATCAACCAAAGGCTGTTAAGAACAAAAAAGAAATAAAAATATGAAAATGAAGGGGAAAAGAAAATCTCTGTCAGACAGAGACACTGAGGCACAGACAGAAAAAGAGGCACAGACAGATAAAGAGGCACAGACAGATATAGAGGCACAGACAGAGACAGACAGAAAAAGAGGCACAGACAGAAAAAGAGGCACAGACAGATATAGAGGCATAGACAGATATAGAGGCACAGACAGAGACAGACAGAAAAAGAGGCACAGACAGAAAAAGAGGCACAGACAGAGAAAGAGGCACAGACAGATATAGAGGCACAGACAGAAAGAGAGGCACAGACAGAGACAGACAGAAAAAGAGGCACAGACAGAAAAAGAGGCACAGACAGATATAGAGGCATAGACAGATATAGAGGCACAGACAGATAAAGAGGCACAGGCAGATAAAGAGGCACAGACAGATATAGAGGCATAGACAGATATAGAGGCACAGACAGATAAAGAGGCACAGGCAGATAAAGAGGCACAGACAGATATAGAGGCATAGACAGATATAGAGGCACAGACAGATATAGAGGCACAGACAGATATAGAGGCACAGACAGATAAAGAGGCACAGGCAGATAAAGAGGCACAGACAGATAAAGGAGCGCAGACAGAGACAGACAGATAAAGAGGCACAGACAGAGACAGACAGATAAAGAGGCACAGACACAGACAGACAGATATAGAGGCACAGACAGATAAAGAGGCACAGACAGATACAGAGGCACAGACAGATACAGAGGCACAGACAGATACAGACGCACAGACAGATATAGAGGCACAGACAGATACAGAGGCACGGACAGATACAGAAGCACAGACAGATAAAGAGGCACAGACAGATACAGAGGCACAGACAGATACAGAGGCACAGACAGATATAGAGGCACAGACAGATAAAGAGGCACAGACAGATATAGAGGCACGGACAGATACAGAGGCACAGACAGATAAAGAGGCACAGACAGATATAGAGGCACAGACAGATATAGAGGCACAGACAGAGACAGACATATAAAGAGGCACAGACAGATATAGAGGCACAGACAGATAATAAATACACATACCTCAACTGTGATTCGTGAAGTGCTTGCAGTAGTTACAGAATCCTCAGAGCAGTTCTCTATGGCTGTCATGTTGTCATCATCCTTGCATGGAGGCTGTAATAAAGTTATATAAAAAATAGTTACAAGTCTTTACTTATTAGACAAGGTCCCCACCATGTTAAACCTGTGAAGTGTGTGTACCAAAGGGTTTGAATGGCTTTCCTAAAACTACAGGTCCCCACAATGCACATTACACTGGAAACAGTGTGTAAGACTCTCTTATGTAAAAAACAAATATAAGAAATGAATAGACAGACAGATAAAGAGGCACAGACAGATACAGAGGCACAGACAGAGACAGACAGATACAGAGGCACAGACAGATAAAGAGGCCCAGACAGATATAGAGGCACAGACAGAGACAGACAGATAAAGAGGCACAGACAGAGACAGACAGATACAGAGGCACAGACAGATACAGAGGCACAGACAGAGACAGACAGATAAAGAGGCACAGACAGATATAGAGGCACAGACAGATATAGAGGCACAGACAGATACAGAGGCACAGACAGATACAGAGGCACAGACAGATATAGAGGCACAGAAAGATAAAGAGGCACAGACAGATATAGAGGCGCAGACAGATAAAGAGGCACAGACAGATAAAGAGGCACAGACAGATATAGATGCACAGACAGATATAGAGACACAGACAGATAAAGAAGCACAGACAGATATAGAGGCACAGACAGATAAAGAGGCACAGACAGATATAGAGGCACAGACAGATAAAGAGGCACAGACAGATAAAGAGGCACAGACAGATAAAGAGGCACAGACAGAGACAGACAGAAAGAGGCACAGACAGATAAAGAGGCACAGACAGATAAAGAGGCACAGACAGAGACACAGACAGAGACAGACAGAAAGAAAGAGGCACAGACAGAGACAGACAGATAAAGAGGCACAGACAGAGACAGACAGATAAAGAGGCACAGACAGAGACAGACAGATAAAGAGGCACAGACAGATATAGAGGCACAGACAGATATAGAGGCACAGACAGATACAGAGGCACAGACAGATACAGAGGCACAGACAGATACAGAGACACAGACAGATATAGAGGCACAGAAAGATATAGAGGCGCAGACAGATATAGAGGCGCAGACAGATAAAGAGGCACAGACAGATATAGAGGCACAGACAGATATGGAGGCACAGACAGATATAGAGGCACAGACAGATATAGAGGCACAGACAGATAAAGAGGCACAGACAGATATAGAGGCACAGACAGATAAAGAGGCACAGACAGATAAAGAGGCACAGACAGATAAAGAGGCACAGACAGATAAAGAGGCACAGACAGAGACAGACAGAAAGAGGCACAGACAGATAAAGAGGCACAGACAGATAAAGAGGCACAGACAGAGACACAGACAGAGACAGACAGAAAGAAAGAGGCACAGACAGAGACAGACAGATAAAGAGGCACAGACAGAGACAGACAGATAAAGAGGCACAGACAGAGACAGACAGATAAAGAGGCACATACAGAGACAGACAGATAAAGAGGCACAGACAGAGACAGACAGATAAAGAGGCACAGACAGATATAGAGGCACAGACAGATAAAGAGGCACAGACAGACAAAGAGGCACAGACAGATAAAGAGGCAAAGACAGATAATAAATACACATACCTCAACTGTGATTCGTGAAGTGCTTGCAGTAGTTACAGAATCCTCAGAGCAGTTCTCTATGGCTGTCATGTTGTCATCATCCTTGCATGGAGGCTGTAATAGTTATATAAAAAATAGTTACAAGTCTTTACTTATTAGACAAGGTCCCCACCATGCCAAACCTGTGAAGTGTGTGTACCAAAGGGTTTGAATGGCTTTCCTAAAACTACTGGTCCCCACAATGCACATTACACTGGAAACAGTGTGTTAGACTCTCTTATGTCAAAACCAAATATAAGAAATTAATAGACAGACAGATTAAGAGGCACAGACAGAGACAGACAGATAAAGAGGCACAGACAGATACAGAGGCAGACAGATAAAGAGGCACAGACAGATAAAGAGGCACAGACAGATAAAGAGGCACAGACAGATACAGAGGCACTGACAGATAAAGAGGCACAGACAGATACAGAGGCACAGACAGATAAAGAGGCACAGACAGATACAGAGGCACAGACAGATACAGAGGCAGACAGATACAGAGGCACAGACAGATACAGAGACAGACAGATAAAGACAGCTATAGAGGCACAGACAGATAGAGAGGCACAGACAGATATAGAGGCACAGACAGATAAAGAGGCACAGACAGATACAGAGGCACGGACAGATACAGAGGCACAGACAGATAAAGAGGCACAGACAGATAAAGAGGCACAGACAGATAAAGAGGCACGGACAGATACAGAGGCACGGACAGATACAGAGGCACGGACAGATACAGAGGCACGGACAGATAAAGAGGCACAGACATATAAAGAGGCACAGACAGATATAGAGGCACAGACAGAGACAGACAGATAAAGAGGCACAGACAGATAAAGAGGCACAGACAGAGACAGACAGATAAAGAGGCACAGACCGAGACAGACAGATAAAGAGGCACAGACGGATAAAGAGGCAAAGAAAGATAATAAATACACATACCTCAACTGTGATTCGTGAAGTGCTTGCAGTAGTTACAGAATCCTCAGAGCAGTTCTCTATGGCTGTCATGTTGTCATTATCCTTGCATGGAGGCTGTAATAAAGTTATATAAAAAATAGTTACAAGTCTTTACTTATTAGACAAGGTCCCCACCATGCCAAACCTGTGAAGTGTGTGTACCAAAGGGTTTGAATGGCTTTCCTAAAACTACAGGTCCCCACAATGCACATTACACTGGAAACAGTGTGTAAGACTCTCTTATGTAAAAACCAAATATAAGAAATGAATAGACAGACAGATAAAGAGGCACAGACAGATACAGAAGCACAGACAGATACAGAGGCACAGACAGATAAAGAGGCACAGACAGATACAGAGGCACAGACAGATACAGAGGCACAGACAGATATAGAGGCACAGACAGATAAAGAGGCACAGACAGATACAGAGGCACAGACAGATACAGAGGCACAGACAGATACAGAGGCACAGACAGATACAGAGGCACAGACAGATACAGAGGCACAGACAGATACAGAGGCACAGACAGATAGAGGCACAGACAGATACAGAGGCACAGACAAATACAGAGACAGACAGATAAAGAGGCACAGACAGAGACAGACAGATAAAGAGGCACAGACAGAGACAGACAGATAAAGAGGCACAGACAGATATAGAGGCACAGACAGAGACAGACATATAAAGAGGCACAGACAGATATAGAGGCACAGACAGATAATAAATACACATACCTCAACTGTGATTCGTGAAGTGCTTGCAGTAGTTACAGAATCCTCAGAGCAGTTCTCTATGGCTGTCATGTTGTCATCATCCTTGCATGGAGGCTGTAATAAAGTTATATAAAAAATAGTTACAAGTCTTTACTTATTAGACAAGGTCCCCACCATGTTAAACCTGTGAAGTGTGTGTACCAAAGGGTTTGAATGGCTTTCCTAAAACTACAGGTCCCCACAATGCACATTACACTGGAAACAGTGTGTAAGACTCTCTTATGTAAAAAACAAATATAAGAAATGAATAGACAGACAGATAAAGAGGCACAGACAGAGACAGACAGATAAAGAGGCACAGACAGATACAGAAGCACAGACAGATATAGAGGCACAGACAGATAAAGAGGCACAGACAGATACAGAGGCACAGACAGATAAAGAGGCACAGACAGATATAGAGGCACAGACAGATAAAGAGGCACAGACAGATAAAGAGGCACAGACAGATACAGAGGCACAGACAGATACAGAGGCACTGACAGATAAAGAGGCACAGACAGATAAAGAGGCACAGACAGATAAAGAGGCACAGACAGATACAGAGGCACAGACAGACAGATAAAGAGGCACAGACAGAGACAGACATATAAAGAGGCACAGACAGATAAAGAGGCACAGACAGAGACAGACAGATAAAGAGGCACAGACAGATAATAAATACACATACCTCAACTGTGATTCGTGAAGTGCTTGCAGTAGTTACAGAATCCTCAGAGCAGTTCTCTATGGCTGTCATGTTGTCATCATCCTTGCATGGAGGCTGTAATAAAGTTATATAAAAAATAGTTACAAGTCTTTACTTATTAGACAAGGTCCCCACCATGTTAAACCTGTGAAGTGTGTGTACCAAAGGGTTTGAATGGCTTTCCTAAAACTACAGGTCCCCACAATGCACATTACACTGGAAACAGTGTGTAAGACTCTCTTATGTAAAAAACAAATATAAGAAATGAATAGACAGACAGATAAAGAGGCACAGACAGATACAGAGGCACAGACAGAGACAGACAGATACAGAGGCACAGACAGATAAAGAGGCCCAGACAGATATAGAGGCACAGACAGAGACAGACAGATAAAGAGGCACAGACAGAGACAGACAGATACAGAGGCACAGACAGATACAGAGGCACAGACAGAGACAGACAGATAAAGAGGCACAGACAGATATAGAGGCCCAGACAGATATAGAGGCACAGACAGATAAAGAGGCCCAGACAGATATAGAGGCACAGACAGAGACAGACAGATAAAGAGGCACAGACAGAGACAGACAGATACAGAGGCACAGACAGATACAGAGGCACAGACAGAGACAGACAGATAAAGAGGCACAGACAGATAAAGAGGCCCAGACAGATATAGAGGCACAGACAGAGACAGACAGATAAAGAGGCACAGACAGAGACAGACAGATACAGAGGCACAGACAGATACAGAGGCACAGACAGAGACAGACAGATAAAGAGGCACAGACAGATATAGAGGCACAGACAGATACAGAGGCACAGACAGATACAGAGGCACAGACAGATATAGAGGCACAGAAAGATAAAGAGGCACAGACAGATATAGAGGCGCAGACAGATAAAGAGGCACAGACAGATATAGATGCACAGACAGATATAGAGACACAGACAGATAAAGAAGCACAGACAGATATAGAGGCACAGACAGATAAAGAGGCACAGACAGATAAAGAGGCACAGACAGATACAGAGGCACAGACAGATACAGAGGCACAGACAGATACAGACGCACAGACAGATATAGAGGCACAGACAGATATAGAGGCACAGACAGATATAGAAGCACAGACAGATACAGAGGCACAGATAGATACAGAGGCACGGACAGATACAGAAGCACAGACAGATAAAGAGGCACAGACAGATACAGAGGCACAGACAGATACAGAGGCACAGACAGATATAGAGGCACAGACAGATAAAGAGGCGCAGACAGATATAGAGGCACGGACAGATACAGAGGCACAGACAGATAAAGAGGCACAGACAGATATAGAGGCACAGACAGATATAGAGGCACAGACAGAGACAGACATATAAAGAGGCACAGACAGATATAGAGGCACAGACAGATAATAAATACACATACCTCAACTGTGATTCGTGAAGTGCTTGCAGTAGTTACAGAATCCTCAGAGCAGTTCTCTATGGCTGTCATGTTGTCATCATCCTTGCATGGAGGCTGTAATAAAGTTATATAAAAAATAGTTACAAGTCTTTACTTATTAGACAAGGTCCCCACCATGTTAAACCTGTGAAGTGTGTGTACCAAAGGGTTTGAATGGCTTTCCTAAAACTACAGGTCCCCACAATGCACATTACACTGGAAACAGTGTGTAAGACTCTCTTATGTAAAAACCAAATATAAGAAATGAATAGACAGACAGATAAAGAGGCACAGACAGAGACAGACAGATAAAGAGGCACAGACAGATACAGAAGCACAGACAGATATAGAGGCACAGACAGATAAAGAGGCACAGACAGATACAGAGGCACAGACAGATAAAGAGGCACAGACAGATATAGAGGCACAGACAGATAAAGAGGCACAGACAGATAAAGAGGCACAGACAGATACAGAGGCACAGACAGATAAAGAGGCACTGACAGATAAAGAGGCACAGACAGATAAAGAGGCACAGACAGATAAAGAGGCACAGACAGATACAGAGGCACAGACAGACAGATAAAGAGGCACAGACAGAGACAGACATATAAAGAGGCACAGACAGATAAAGAGGCACAGACAGAGACAGACAGATAAAGAGGCACAGACAGATAAAGAGGCACAGACACAGACAGACAGATAAAGAGGCACAGACAGATAATAAATACACATACCTCAGCTGTGAATCGTGAAGTGCTTGCAGTAGTTACAGAATCCTCAGAGCAGTTCTCTATGGCTGTCATGTTGTCATCATCCTTGCATGGAGGCTGTAATAAAGTTATATAAAAAATAGTTACAAGTCTTTACTTATTAGACAAGGTCCCCACCATGCCAAACCTGTGAAGTGTGTGTACCAAAGGGTTTGAATGGCTTACATAAGGGGCGTCATGATTCCATGATTACATTAAGGAGTACTCGATTTAAAAAAATGTATGATTACTTGTTTAACTGTTGATTAACTGGCAAAATACCCAAAGTGGTGCATTCTATGGATGAGAATCCATGAAACGCATTAAACCGCTTTTCTACGGCTGCACTATGCATTTAAACCATTTTAAACTCTTACTTTAGCAAAGTGCTATTGTGAATTCACTAAGTCTGCTATTCCATTAAATAAAAGATAAATTAAATTAAACATACACTAACACAGGACAATATATTATCTTACTAAATATTCTGTTCATTGAAGTTTGCATGTTTTGATGGCCTCATATTCTTGTTCAAGAAGTGACAGTAGCCATAGCAATTCTGTTGTACAGAAATGGCCAAATGTTAATGATCAAGTGAACATTTGAATTAATTGTTGTTTAGTCAGTATTTTTTAAATATTACATATTTTGACATTTTTGTTTAATACAACCATACAACTTGAACAATAATTTCAAACTTGAAAACCATAAAACAATGCTTTGATACTTGATTTGAACCAAAATTATTATTGCTTCATTGCTATTATATATGTATTTTAAGCAATTTTATAGGCTTTTATTCCCTTACATACATTTATCACCACAACAAAAAAAAAAAAAAACAACAACAAAAAAAAAAAAAAAAATATATATATATATATATATATATATATATATATATATATATATATATATATATATATATATATATATATATATATATATATATATATATATATATATATATATATATAAAATTTATGACGTTTCTATGCGGGTATGGCATTGTTAACAGGTGATGCAATGACACCACTACAATGGCTAAAATTTCTTATTTGAATTAGAATTTCTTTGGTTTCAAACATAGTTGGAAACATTTGGCATAATGTATGGAGGTCAACAAAAATATAGAGCATTGTTCTAGTTGTTTATTTATACTTTATCCATTTCCTCTATTGTACAAATTATAAAAGTTGTTAAATTTTGCCAAACCTTTCTCCAAGGCCAGTGACTTCCTCCATAGTCATATGCGAGTTCCTCTCCAGGAATGATATCTCTTGCAGCGAATAGGCACAAACAGGGTTTTCCCTCAATGATAATCCTTTTCATTGTACAATTTGGGTTTATGTGATCATCATTTATAAGGCGGCCAAGGGAGCCATCCTCATGAGTAGCATCAATGCTTCAGGAAACAAAAAATAATCATTTTGTCTAATAAACCACAGCAAGACAAATTTGAATGTGAACAAAATGAAATTAACTTTTTTACTGTAAATTTAAAAGTGTATTCATTAAACAAACAAAAAACCCTACCTCCACTTCTTGTTCTGCCAGATGAAGTCAAACATAACAAAAGTGACACGATTGGCCTCTCTTCTTTGTTCAGCTTCAATTAAGGTGATCGTTTCTCCCCTATATTCGACAACAAAATCTCCTTTAATAAAAGGAATTAAGGCAAACACTCCAAAACCTGAAAAAAGGGAGGAGTGGGAGAGAGACAACTGTTAATCCAATTCCTTGCAGACATGTAACTAATACATTTATGATAAGTAAAATGTAAACAACTTTTATGCTTTGTAATAGTTTAACCAATGTATTCAACATTCTTTCACAACGCATGCTTATTTCTTTCATTAATTTACAGATAACGTTACTATCACAAAGAGCAATTTAAACTGCTGAAACAAACAATATTCTTTATATTTCAATGGACCCAAATTCCATAAAATAATCATGGTTACTTATTTAGTATTTTTAAACCACTTAAATCATAGTTAAAACATATGTTATTAACTTCATATTTAACACTCATGTTACCAATAAGAAACGAGTCCTGCTAGCAATACTAGGCTCTGCTATATCATCATGGTAACAAAAATAAGAAATAGCAGATTCATAATTAATTGGTGGAAGATGTCCTATTCATGACCATGATATATATATATATTTCCCGGGCCATGTTGGGAGCGCCGTACTTCTAATCACAATCCAGTCACAACAACAAAGTTCTTTACAAACCTAACAGTTACCTTTATAATCGTTCATGTGTTTGGCCTCCAGTGCGTCGGTCTTGTCGATGCAACGGAGAACACGATCTTCCGCTTCTTTTAATGGTTTTACTCTTCTCGGTCTCATTTCAGCAGGCCGTCTCTCGTCGTTCCTCTGGTTCCAGTGATTCAGCGATGTCACGCGGTCTCACAATCTCCCAACACGCCGCAGTTTATAACACTTACAATACGCAGTAACATGCACATGTGATCACTTCAAATTGTATAACGATGTGAAGTTTTAATTTATCAATAGTTCATTCGACACATTCAATATTATGATTCTGATAAAAAAAAAAACGTTAACGTTAATTAATCTCATTAGAAAACTCCATCACATCAACATTCTTAAAAATAATTCGAATTTGTGATGTTTATTTATTTAGTTATGTAATATAATATTTACAAGTAGGTTAATTACCTGTAAGAATGTACTTTCCCCGTTGGCAGACACTGTTTAAAGAGTTTTTTGTCGTTTAATTAAGCGATTCGCGCATGAGAAGTTGAAAAAATGTGTACCTTCATGTATTACGTCATATCGGTGTGTATAGGTGCAGTTCCGCGACCAGGCTACAGAGGCGCTGTAGAGCCGTGCAGCCACACACACTCATACACAAAAGTCCGGTTTTTGTTCATGGAGGGGATCATTAAAAAAAACTGCAGTAGGCATATCAGCACCGCCTCCTGAGCCGATTACAAGCAAAACATTGTGGGGACCGGCGATTTGGTCCCCACTATGTTTTTGGTCCCCACTATGTGAGTGTGCAAACGTGTTGAGGACCCCACTATGTAATAAAAACAAACACACACACACACACACACACACACACACACACACACACACACACACACACACACACACACACACACACACACACGCGTGCACATGCACACACACACACACATTCTGATCCAGCTGCTGCCCACCCGTAACTTACTTGCTTCTTATGATCTCAATTGTAAAAACTGCACTAGTTGGAGGGACATCAAAGAAATGTCCCATCATGGCTGTTAAACCTCTCTGTCAGCACACCCTGAGGACTGTGTGTCCATTTCTGATGCTTCTCCACACATTATTTGATCGTTTATATCTTGGCGACATTGTCTTCCAAGGCTGTGTACAAGCCTTTATAGGAAAATATGGTCTCATTTGCCCAAGGGTGAACGGAAGAGGAATGTAAGGGGGAAACGATCTGTTTACAGATGGTGCAGACACATTTATCTCACTAAATGAGAATAGACTTCTGATGTTTTTATGTAAGGCTAATTATGATTACCACAGACTACCCAAAACCTCTAAACCTATAAAAGAATAAAGTAGCTTTACTATTCCTTTAACTGATTTTAGCAAATTGGCCTTATTTAAACGGTTAATTTCACTGAGTTTTCAGAGGGAAAAAAAGTCAACAAAATAGAAATTCACATATTCATATTGTTCACAATGTGAAGATACATTCTACGTTCACAGAGTAGATAAAAAAAGTAAATGATTAGTTAAATGCTAATATTTACTGTTTTAAATTAAATTTGAGTTAGTGTTTTCTTATTTTATTTAGTACTAATTTAGCTTGAAGTTTAATGTGTGACCATAATTTTATGAATGGACACAGACACCTTTCAGGAAATGTTTCATATTGAAGAATCAACTAAACGTCAGCAAATACAACAACACTGAGGGCACAGTTTTAACAATCTGAGTGCATGGCGCAGGTGCACTTAGTCTGAATCTATTGCTAGTTTAAAGGTGTCATGAACTGGCTTTTTAAAAAAATGTATACTGTTGTCTGAGGTCAACTAATGACGGTTGTGTGTTTTTTACATTCAACTAATTGTAACTAATGAGTAACAGGCTATTTTCTACACTGGTTTTGAGGCTGTCTTCTGAACGCTGGGTTTTGATGGGCGTGCCACACACTGGAGACTTGGAAGTAAACGCCCTCGGCTAGGATTGGATAAGATTTGCGTATTTAATGAGCTTCAGCTCCGCTGTGATATCTTTGACTCTGTCAGTTCACATGGGGGAGAGATTATTTTGAAAGCAACTGCAATGATTCTCTTGACCACAGGGCTCGTAAACGTCTTTATCAAGCAAACACAATGATTTAATTCTCATCCACCCGCAATTGATTGGAATATAATTTTTGTATTACATGGCCAGCATGATCAGTCGATATAAGCGCAAACACACACACACACACACACGCACGCACGCACGCACGCACGCACGCACACACACACACACACACACACACACACACACACACACACACACACATACATGTTGGTCTATGTGGTTTACAGGGACTTTCCATAGTGGTAATGATTTTTATACTGTACAAACTGTATTTTCTATCCCCTTACACTGCCCCTTTTTATTTTTTTGTTGAAAAAAAAAACAGTCAGCGTCAGGCGCATGATCCAAAAGGTCTCATCTCCCATTCCCTTTAAAAGCTAGTTGCGCATGCAGCACAGATTCAGTATTTACATGGTGGAATTTGTGAGCAGAAAGACTGAACGCTTCTGCAGAGAGGAATCTTTTTATTTTTAATATTTAAAAATGTTTGTGTGCTGATGCGAGTCCCTGTGCGTGTAATAAGCAGTGTAAGCACGTTGTGAAACCATTCATAGGCACATATTACTAATGCACCTTTAAATAACTTTTTTAAAAAACGCGCTATTGACTTTAGACCAGGTTTTTGTTGGTCAGTGGTCATTTTAGGTTGCCTCAAA
The DNA here is from genome assembly GCF_024679245.1 of Pseudorasbora parva. NCBI lineage: Eukaryota > Metazoa > Chordata > Actinopteri > Cypriniformes > Gobionidae > Pseudorasbora > Pseudorasbora parva. The sequence continues at coordinate 30,588,140 of NC_090176.1, forward strand.
ATAGACCAGTACGGCCATGGGTGAACAGATGGGCATGAGTGCATTCGCTATTTAAAGGGGTGATGAATTGAGATTGCAGACATATTGAGATTAAAGCACAGTGCTGTGCCTTTTATATTGGAGCTGACAGGAATGGTGCAGCACACTTATGTGAGTAAAACATGCTTTTTATATGCGATAGTATTGCATTGTTACAGATCGTATTGATCATGTGACCATGGCGTGTCTAAAAGAACATACCAGCACGCTCTCACAGGCTGAAATATTTGTTGGTTCATTGTGATTGGGTTTCAGACTCCCAGGGCTCGCAAAGCCCAACGTCCCAGGGCTATGTGTTTTCCAGACGGGCTATACAAAAATGTAAGCTTGTCGACAGGCTGGTGAATCTTAAAGGGTTACCGGCCACTTTCAAAACAAACATTAAATATGCAAATCTAATAAATGCCGTGGGCATTTATTACCAACTCTCCAGTGTGGCAAGGCCATCAAAACCCAGCGTTTTGGAGAGAGCCTCAAACGCCTGTGTAGAAAATATCCTATTACTTATTAGTTATGATGTTTTGGAATGTAAAAACCATGTGAACATCATAAGTTGACCTCAGACAACAGAATACAAAAATAAAAAAATATAGATCATGACACCTTTAAACAACTGGACGTGAAACCGTTAGGTTGAAACTAGCAAAAAAATTGTATTGCGCCAGGTGTATGATAGGGCCCTATGCAGTGTTTAGTCTGAAATCTGTCTAGTTAATGAAATAATATAAAGTGATGCTTTTATCTTTGATTTATAGATTTGTTCATTTGCATACTTCATTTATTTTTCTCTACTTTTACTTTCTGCAGGCCTACTGTAGATCATAGGCCCTTTCAAAGCAACAAAAAGTGTCTGAGCGGATGAGAGAAATGGTTATGTGTTAAACTAAGTCTCTGTCGGCGAGGAGAGGGCCGTGTCTGAAGATGAGACCTCCCTTATTTATTTTCTGCACCTCCCTTTGATCTCGCTATCTGTCTCCTTCACACCATCTGATTCCTCTCACCTTCAACATGCTGAACACGACCACTATCATCTCCCCATCTCACGCTTTCTAATTCAGTTTAAACGCACGCACACAAACACATCAAAAGGTGTTGATTAAACACGTCTCAATTTGGAGTTCATTGCAGTCTCTTTTAATTGAAAATCCTATGCAGGATTCAACCTGTTCATGAAAAGATGCTCTACATACAGGAATCTATTAACACCCCTGACGGCCTTTTGGGATTTCAGGTTTTTTAGCTCCGCAGCAGCATGTTATTGCTCAGAGTCACAACTGCAATGTTACTTGCTTTCACAGCGTCCTTTGTTGGAAATTATGCAGAAAAGAATATATAATGTGTGTATATATATATATATATATATATATATATATATATATATATATATATATATATATATATATATATATATATATATATATATATATATATATATATATATATATATATATATATATATATATATATATATGAAAAAGTGCCTCTCTAGTTTAAAAGGCTTATGTTATGCTCATCAGACGTTGCATAAGCTTTTTGCAGCAAGAGGCACTTTCAACACTTTTCCAAAAAGGCGATCGGCCCAAACTTACTTTATAAAGTTTTAAATATGGATATTTTTTTACACAAATGCACCGATTCACTTCAGAAGGCATTTGTTAACCCCCCAGAGCCGTGTGGAGCATGTTATTTGATGGACAGATGCACTTTTATGAATGAATGATGAAGTATTATAATTTTATGACTTCAAAAACAGAGCAACAATTACTGCCATTATAAAGCTTGGATTAGCCAGGACTTTTTTTAATATTACTCAGATTTTATTTTTCTGAAAGAAGAATGTCATCTATACCAAGGATGACTTGATGGATGAGTAAGTTATTTTTTGGGGAACTATCCCTTTAAAAAAAAAAAAAAAAAAAAAAATATATATATATATAGGGACATTTTATGTAATTTAATCTCATGAACATATACAATGTTCAATATATATATGTATATACATTTTTGTCCCATTGTATATGTTCATGAGATTAAATGACAATTTCGCACTGAGAGATAGGTTTGCTTTGGTTGTGTGTGTTGCAATTTCGTGTTTAAAGAGAAACTGCAGTCTTTTAAAAGGGATTTTAGTCCCATTCTAATATTTGCAAAAATGTTTTTTTTGTTTTTTTTTTTTTTAGTAGTTGATTGTGTGGTAATGGCATGGCAGTATGTGTTTTAGTAGCCCTGAATAGCTTTCATGCCAGTATTGTGACTGTATGTGAGAATGGCTTTGCTGTAGTTGTGAGTGTTGGGTGGATGCACACTGTGTGTTTAGTCTGTAGGGCTCAGAGTTATGTGCTCTCCTGTAGAGAACCAACTAAAAGTGAATCTTTCACTTTGTGCTTTGACCGCTATCGCATCAAATCAACCTCAGATTCTAACTCAATCCAGACCTCTTTATTATCTCTCTCTCTCTCTCTCTCTCTCTCTCTCTCTCTCTCTCTCTCTCTCTCTCTCTCTCTCTCTCTCTCTCTCTCTCTCTCTCTCTCTCTCTCTCTCTCTCTCTCTCTTCCATTAAGACACTAAATTCTTCCCAAATGCTGGTTTGAATTACTTTTGTTAATTCCCTTTTTCTCTGAAGGGGACAGTTATAACGCAGGTCATGCCTGTTTAGGGAGGGTCCAAATGGGAAACTGATACAAAAACGGGGGCTGTGAGACCGCTGCAAAACAAATAAGGGTGGATTCAGATTGGTTGGCGCCAGAGGAAGTCGGACCTCTAGGCACTTCCTAGTGGCTAGGAACCAGCACTGGCAGCCATCTTGGCTCAGAGGCTGGTAGTTTCCTCTGGCTTGGAGAGAGATGCCTGCATGCTGCTGCACCGCAGATCAGTCCCGCTGATTTAGAGGTATCTCATGTAATACAGGGTCTTACCAAAGCCATCCATTCTGCTCTGGGGTCATGTGTATGTGTGTGTGGCTTTGTTTAGAAGAGATGGAAAGAGAGATCAATCAAAATGAGGCTTATGTATCACAGAAATCCGACATACACACATTGGATGTTTTACCGTTAGTGATCTTTTGATATTAAGTTTCCTCATTAAATACTATATTGGACTAGTGTAAGTAATGCACTATATATTGTACTTTTTCTGGGTAAAATGTTATTAGAGTACAGCCCCAAGTCATTCAGAGTTTATGGTGTTACTAGTGCTGGGTCTGTCATTTTCATAAAGAACCCTGTTATAAGGAAAATCGTTAGTAATTTCATCATTTGTCATTTTGAAGTAGTGAATCATATATTTTTAAATGTAATAAGTTACCAGAGCCTGTCCAGTCTTCAATATATTCTGTTCTAACCACTGATCTTTCATCTGATTCGACTTTAATTCATTCTCCAGTATTATTCTTGTTCCGCACACAAAGACTTTTGAGCGAAATGCCGTCATTTCCTGGACTGGCTAATCTTGAGCTTTAAGTAATGATTCATGGTTTAAAATATAGCTATTAGATCTGAACTAGGCTTAATATGTGTCTGGGAAACTTTGACCCATGGGTAAAATGATGGCAGGGAAGGAGTCGGATCTCTGGAATCACTGAGATCAAACTTTATAGTGTAACCTGTCGGGATCTTTATCTTCTTGAAATATCTTTAACAAATTGATAACATTTCCATATTTTAATAGATAAAGTTTTAGCTAACATTAATTGCTATGCCACCTGTTGTGCTCATATTAGGGACCATCTGTTTGATTTCTTAAAACTGCAAATGTCATAATGGTTTCAGTGAAGATGTGGCAAGTCAATAATTTAGTAAAGTTTTTGTCTGTACAATGAAGGTCATAGGCTTCTAAAATCTCACTGGACCGCTTAATTATCATATATAGATCATGTGGCAACTTTATGTGGCAACATGTGGCAAGTTCATGTTGCAAATTCCTGGTAATGATGTCAATAATCCACAATCCAAGCTCTGCATATATGAATCATAGACTTGTTTGAACATATTTATCCAGTTCCAAGAAAATATTAAATTGTGTCATATCCAGGTGCGAGGCCACAAAAGGGCCAAAGTCGTATTAGTTCATCCAGATTACCCAATCAAAGAATCCGGAATGCTGCTGTGCAAAAATGTGGTAAGTCCAAAATTAAAGGCACAGTATGCAAGTTTTGCCGCTAGAGGTCGCTTATGCAAAACGTAGCTTGATGAAGCCGTGAATCTTGTGAAATCTTGAATCTTGAAAGCCGTGGGATCTTGGGAGTTATCTTGATTCCAGTCATGACTCTTCACCTCCACAGCCAATAGAAAGGATTCCGACAGACTTGGGAATGTATTTAAGTTTTATTAACTTGGTGGTATGAAACAGGATGTGCTGAGAGCACTTGGGAGCGAATGCTAATGAGAGAGACCTGGGCGAAACACTAGTGTCTGAGCTATTATTATGCTTATGCTGCAAGGCCATTTCCACTTTTTTCATTGTAGTGCTGTTTTACATGGTTCAAACAATTATAATGCATTTGAGTGTGTTGAAAGTTATGTTATAATATTAATCTGTGTTTGCTCGGTGGCTGGTATGAGAGATTTGTTGCACTTTGCAGTAATCTAGATCAATATTAGAATATCATATTAATAAAAAACAGGATGATTAAATGAAAATTGCTAAATGACATGGTATAATGGGGAAAGCTCTCTCTGATTATGCTATGTTATAGTCGAAAAATAGTAAATGTATAAATGTATATCCAAACATTTGCTTGCCTGTCTAATCAAATACACATTGTATTAAAGCGTCTTTGGTGTATCCATGGTTACTAATGAAATCAAGGGTAGCACGGATATGATGCATTGACAGGCGACAGCAAGACATGATCCATAACACTGCTTAAAATGGCTGATATAGTTGGAATAGTGTAAGTACACAGGTCAACAAAATATATAACATTGCTCTAGTGGTTTTTAGATATTTTAATCTAAAACTCTCACATATTGTGCCTTTAATACTTAATAATACTTAAGTTGATCACTATATAGTTAAACTATATGTAGATCAATTTCAAATAAATTCTGAAACCATCAAAGATTTCTGACATTTGAACAGTAGTTTAAAGGTCCTATGGCATGGATTTTTAAAAATTATTTTATAATGTTTCCTGAGGTGAACTTATATTGTTAGTATGCTTTTTTCATCAAAAAATGTCATAATTTTGAAATAAAAGGCTTTTTTTTTTTTTTTTTTTTTACTGATATTAGCCCTCTGGCTGGAATGCTCGAATGCTTGGCTCCAGCCAAGGGGCGTGTCTGCTGTAAGACATCAGTAAAAACATTCACTCTTGTGATTGGCTGACGTCTTTGCATTTGAAGACGGCCAGCGGCGGGACTGACGGTATTAAATGATTGAGAAAGAAAGTCTGTGTGAACTTGAATGATTAGCTACACATCAGAACTCACTGATCCCAGATCAGGTATTAATGAACACTGTTACTCACTGTTTGTGGCGGTGCTGTCGAATCCATATGGTAAAGCCTTTGCTGACATCACGACTGATAAACTGAATTAATTCTCTTCTAATTCTCTGGGTGGGCAAAGCAGAGCAAGGGGAGGAAACCTTTCCTGGTGTGACGTCACAACAGGAGAATTCAAGATCAGCTCATCCGGGCTGACGTTTTATCAAAGGTAGAGAAAGACAGCTAAAACTTGGTTTACATTGATCAAAATTTCTAGCCACTTGGGGACAATATTCAGGTTAGGGGAACTCATATTAATTTTGAAAAACCTCATAAAATTAAAATTTCATGCCATGGGACCTTTAATAATTATTGCATTCCTGTATACTGCATTTAATTCCATAAAATCACTTTTCTTTGTAAATTACATTTTAAATTAACTTATAACTTGTATAAGTCATGACATGCTGCCTACTCCGTTGTTCAGGTGTAATAGTTAATAGCCCAGTGAAGCCAGTGAGTCTTGACCACTGTCTCAAAGACATTTTAGTGAATATAGTAAACATCTTTCTCTCAATAATATGCAAGTCATGAAGGACTCAAGAAACATGTATAATGTACTCACTCGTTGTCTAAAAATTCTAACATTAAGGAATACTTTAACTTTCAACTTTCTTGCAATCTGCTTTGTGACGCACAGCCTGACGTTCTGCTGGTCTCAGCATTATTTGCTCTTTTGTCTTTTAATCTTCTCAAAACCCCCACTGACAGGAAAACACACATCTCTGGCTCTTTCTAATTCCCTTGCTGGCATTCATGTGTACACACACACACACACACACACACACACACACACACACACACACACACACACACACACACACACACACACACACACACACACACACACACACACTTTAATTCTTTCTAATTAATAAACAATTTGTCTGAGAGAAAGCACTCATATGGGAAACAATTACTCCACAGAAATAGCTGTCAAGCACAGAACTATTTTCAAAAAATGTTCTCACCTACTTCAGAGGCTGAGCCGTGAGTGTTGAGTCTCCACGGTACATTCAGTGAATTCGTTATACATCATTAACAAACCTCTTTACTCTGACTTAACGGCAGGACAGGTGCTTATCGGAGACAATTTGGCTCTGCATCTATGCAAGCGTGTCGGTTGCGTTCGCCTTCCTTTTATTAGCATCATCTCGGGTGATGACGGGGCGCCATATGCTCATGGCGTTCAAGTTGTAACTGAGTGATTCATTTTAAAACACGACTTTTCCATGTCTGCTTGCTTCCTCCTTTCTTTTCCTAGTTCCTCCTCTTCTTTCTTAGCAATATCTGTCCTACGGGGGTGGATGCGAACGGTTATTCATGGAGCAGAACACCGTTAAATTGGTTTGTAAATAATGCAATAAGCAAGATTGCTCTCTTTCCTCCTCAAAATGATGGCGAGACGACGGAGAGAATGAGAGATTTGAGGAGAAACCTCCTTTCAGGTGTAGGCAGCACCTGTATTCATTTGGAGATTTTGCTGAGGTAGATGGGTGATTTATCTGTAATCTACTGCACCGACGACCCTTTAGGAGCGAACGAGAGAGAGTTATTGAAGGAGCGGTGGGAGGAATGGGCTGATAGATGGACAGATTGAAAGGGAGAGAGTGGGAAGAGAGAGAGGGGGAGGACAGATGTTTATTTACGATGCTTATCTGTGCATTCCTGCGGTGAAATGCTAGGAACAGGGCTGTAAGAGATTGCATCACGACTCACACATACAACCTGAACATCACACACAACCCGATTATATACAGTGGCATACAGTTCAATGAATCGGACCAAGCATCTGCAAACAAATGATAAATGACAATTACTTTTTTTTCAAAAAAGATTTTATCTAAACCAGTTTTTTTTCCCAGTGAATTTTCATTTTCAGCTGGTGTCCTAGCCGTGTAAACAAATGGCCATGAACATGATCCACTAACATTTAACAACCTGTAATAAATAACTAGGTATACAAATACACACACACACACACACACACACTTCTTTGAACATTTTATGTCTAAATAACAGTATTTTTTGATTATTTAAAAACATATTTTTGAGACTTTGTTAGTGTACACTCACCTAAAGGATCATTAGGAGGATTATTATCTAATCAACTGATCACATGGCTGTTGCTTCAATGAATTTAGGGGTGTGGTCCTGGTCAAGACAATCTCCTGAACTCCAAACTGAATGTCAGAATGGGAAAGAAAGGTGATTTAAGCAATTTTGAGCGTGGCATGGTTGTGTGCCAGACACCAATTACTGGGATTTTCACGTGCAACCATTTCTAGGGTTTACAAAGAATGGAATGAAAAGGGAAAAACATCCAGCACAACATCATGCGGCAGTCCTTTGGGGCGAAAATGCCTTGTTGATGCTAGAGGTCAGAGGAGAAAGGGCTGACTGATTCAAGCTGATAGAAGAGCAACTTTGACTGAAATAACCACTCGTTACAACCGAGGTATGCAGCAAAGCAATTGTGAAGCCACAACACGCACAACCTTGAGGCGGATGGACTACAACAGCAGAAGACCCCACAGGTTACCACTCATCTCCACTACTAATAGGAAAAAGAGGCTGCAATTTGCACAAGCTCACCAAAATTGGACAAATGAAGACTGGAAAAATGTTGCCTGGTCTGATGAGTCTCAATTTCGAGACATTCAGATGGTAGAGTCAGAATTTGGTGTAAACAGAATGAGAACATCGATCCATCATGCTTTGTTACCACTGTGCAGGCTGGTGGTGGTGGTGTAATGGTGTGGGGGATGTTTTCTTGGCACACTTTAGGCCCCTTAGTGCCAATTGGACATTGTTTAAATGCCACGGTCTACCAGAGCATTGTTTCTGACCATGTCCTTCCCTTTATGACCACCATGTAGCCATCCTCTGATGGCTACTTCCAGCAGGATAATGCACCATGTCACAAAGCTCAAATCATTTCAAATTGGTTTCTTGAACATGACAATGAGTTCACTGTATTAAAATGGCCCAAACAGTTATCAGATCTAAACCCAATAGAGCATCATTGGGATGTGGTGGAACGGGAGCTTCGTGCCCTGGATGTGCATCCCACAAATCTCCATCAACTGCAAGATGCTATCCTATCAATATGGGCCAACATTTCTAAAGAAGGCTTTCAGCACCTTGCTGAATCACTGCCACATAGATTTAAAGCAGTTCTGAAGGCGAAAGGGGGTCAAACACAGTATTAGTATGGTGTTCCTAATAATCTTTTAGATGAGTGTATTTGTGCCATTGTTCTGTCAAATAAATGCCACTTGATTTGATATGATCTAATGCAGTGATATTACTTTGTTGTGTGTGTTCTGATAATCTTTGATCAACAGTTTTGACCGTACCTAATATTAGTTTTCACACTCCATTTGTAGGCCCACATACACCTACAGTAGAATTAATATGCAGCATGTTCAGCCTAATTTCATACGTATCTTTATATTTTCAGAAATGTAGTGTTAGGTTTTTAGTGTCGGAGAAATTTATATTTTTATTCAGCATTTATTCAGCATGGCCACAAAAAATGGCAGCAAAGACATTTAGAATGTTACAAAAGATTTCTATTTCAAATAAATGCTGTTTAGAACTTTTTATTTCTCACAGGATACTGAAAAATTATTTCACACTGTTCCATGATTTCCACAAACATATTAAGAACCTTCCCAGCTGTTTTTAACATTGACTGGATAATGTTGAAAATTCAGCTTTGCCATCACATAAATGTTACATTTTAAAATACATATGAAACTGAATTTTAAATTATTATTTTCTCTCTTTTTTTATTAAATAAATGCAGCCTTGATAAGCTTAAGAGATTATTTCAAAAGCATTAAAAATCGAATTGACCTCAAACTTTTGAGCGGTAGTGTACCTGTTCGAAAAACAAATGTCCATTTTATTACATGGGAGGTTGTGTTCACTGAAACATTTCCGTCATTTACCAGATTTTGAAGACATTGAAAAGGATTTCTGTTATTTATTTTCTTTAGAAAACCTTTAGTGGAGACTGTAAATTGAATATAGTGAAGTGATTTGATATATAAGCAGTTAATGTTGATTAATCAGGTGAGCAAAACTCAAGAGTGAAATGTCTTTTTTTATAGAGCAAGTGCAGAATAAAATAAAAAAGCCAACAAGCACTAAGCTTTAAAGACTCTGTCTGTCAAACTTGATTTATATGTTTTTTTTCAGTGTAACCACATTAAATACTTATCATAGCTGAGTGCGAATGACAAAACCAAATTTGTATTTTAAAACTCTTTTAAATGTGCTCAGAATCCACCCCAAATCTCCTCTGAATGTATTTTTAGTTATTTGATCACTGTCCGTCGAATTTATACCCGTTTTAATAATGTGCTCGCATGTTAATGTGTTTTGCTTCTGAAGGGCCCTGTACCTCACGTCTCATCTCCTCTGGAATGTTTTCAAGTTCTTCTCTGTTTGCTCAGACATATTCTCCAGGTTTAATCATGAGCGACTCCCTCCTGTTTGACCCGGGCGGCAGGCAGTAAGTGGAAGTTTCAGGGTCAAACAGATTAACATTTTATTAAGCGATAGCAAGGAAAGCTATTTATTTCGTTTCACCCCTCTGCCCCACTTGAACTGTTTTTAAAATGATTTGTTTATATGACGCAACCTAGGTTTGCTTTGTTCAGCATTCTCGCATTCTTGTCCTTGGCGTATCCTGACAGAGGCGGAGGGAGGGCAGGGTTGGGAGTGCAGTTCTCCAGGGGAAGCTCCTCCAGGTGGCCCCGTTCTCATGCGCACCCTCGCTGGGGCTGGTGCTTAATCAAGCCCCAGGTTTTGATCCCAGAGGGCCTGACTCGTCTGCTCTACACCATCTGTACAGAAGAGCAGCTAATAAAGTGTCCGTCCTCCCATCTTCAGTGCTCTATAGTTCCCTCAGTACTGAAACAGGACCGTTAACGTTAATTTATACCACTTTTGTTTCTGTTGAACAATAACATTGGCGCTGTCAGCTGGTGATGTTTTTGTGTTGAGAAAAAAAAAAAAACATTAAGAATGATTTCTTGGCAAAGCCCTGGACAGCATACATGCTTTAGTCTTTCATTAACACAAAGGGAGCATATCATGGAAAACCTGAATTTGTATTCTTGTTTAAAAAAAGTGTATGATATACTACAACATTTGCATTTTAATCCCTTTTTAGCAACTCAGATGAGAATATTTTGACTAATTTCACATGTGAAGAGGGTTGCCAATCACAACAAATGAAATGAAATGAAATAAACGATTATGGGAATAATTCAATTTAATTGGAATGTTCCTTTAAAGGCACAATATGTAATATCTTTGGATTAAATATCCAAAAACCACTAGAACAATTATTATTTGACAAAATTATTTGTTGACTTGTGTACTTACATTATCCCAAATATTTCCAAGAAGGTTTAAATCCTGAGAAATAAGCAATTTTAACCAGGACACCTGGCCATCACAATGACACGCATTATCCCCTTTTTTCTGGTTTTATTTTCCATGGACACACCAAAGACGCTTTAATATATTATTTGTTTTATTAGACAGGTGAACGACTGTTTGGATATACTCACAGACAGAAAACTAACCATTGTTATATAGCTCAACACAGTCTTATTGTTTAATCTCGTTTTCTTGATTTAGCACGAGTACCAGGTTAACATACCTAATATTTGATCTAATTTATTGTAGTCTTATAGTAGCCACACAGAGTAGCACTATAACATAACTTTCAACACACTCAAGTGTATTTAAAATGATAGAACAGTGATGCGTTACTCCACATACAGATGACCGGAAGAAGCAGAAGTAGCGACTGTGGCATAATAAAAACTCCCCGAAATAAAGGCGCCATCAAGCTTCTCCATTGTTTCAAATAAACGATCACTAGTGCCGAAAAAATTACATATTGTGGCTTTAATCATGTCATAGCCTTGTATAACCCCATAATATTATAGCAGAGACTAATAATATAGCAGAGACTAATAATGATACTTGTGTGTTTTTTTTGTGTTATGTGTGAGACTGGTGACTATGAACTGTTGTCAAATGGAAATGGTCTGTGTAAAGATTCTTCAAAATTACTCTTTGCATTCCAAAGAAAGTCTCACATTTACTTTCTTCCATACTTTAACTTCTGACTTTTGCGGCAAACGTTTCATCACTTTTTACCCGTAATCCCTCTGTTTCACTGACTTTCCATTTGTAGCCTCGTCTTTAATGAAAAATCAGTAGGGGAGCACAAAATAAATGGACACATGAGCAGAGAGCGAGGGATGAGGTATGAGGTATGAAGAAAAAAGAAGAATGGATAGTGGCAGCTGGCAAGTGATATGTCTAAAGCCCAGGATTTAACAGTGAGTGGAAAAGAGGAATTCTATTGGACCAACCTGTGGATTGAGTGTCAGTTAATGCCATTCCTTAAAGCCTGTCAACAGAGAGAGAGAGAGAGAGAGAGAGAGAGAGAGAGAGAGAGAGAGAGAGAGAGAGAGAGAGAGAGAGAGAAATGAATGAATGAGAAACAGGGGAGTGGTGGATGAGTGGATGAGATTTTGCGGTATGGCGAAATTGAAAATGTGTGGGAGAGCGCGAGAGAGGGAGGGAAGGACTGATGGATAAAGCAGGAGTTGAGTAATGAGGACTGTTGTTTGTCAAAGGTTTTTTTCCATTACCTTGTTTCTCAACGTGGCAAATGCGAGCAACGACCCACATTGACCTTTGACCTCTGATAGGGATTAGCAACGCGAGCGCAGAACTGACCACATCTCACGCCATAGAGTGAGAAATGAGATATCCTGTTAAAGTGTGTGTGTGTGTGTGTGTGTGTGTGTGTGTGTGTGTGTGTGTGTGTGTGTGTGTGTGTGTGTGTGTGTGTGTGTGTGTGTGTGTGTGTGTGTGTGTGTGTGTGTGTGTGTGTGTGTGTGTGTGTGTGTCCGTGTCCATGCTCAGACCTATCTGTCAGCTCATTGGAGTTTGTTTGTCCCATTCTTAGAAAGGAAGCTCTTGGTCTTGACTAAATAAACAAAAGGAAGCTCTTACACAAGGGAAACACAGTGCTTACCTTCTTAGAGTGGTGCTTTAAAGGCAAAAAACATCAGAGATGGAGAGACACACTAGTCTGTGTGGTGTGGATAACTTTTACACACATCAAGTTTACAGCCACACCTCTCATACCACACGCTTACTGACCAGAAACACCAGTCTCCCCCATCGACACACGTGATCTTTTTATGACCTCCACAAGCCAGACTGAAACATAAGAATGGAAGATCATAAGTGGCTGATTTGGAAGATTCTACATTATTATGTATTTAGGAACAATGCAACATTAGGGATTTTTGTTGTTGTTAAATAATAATTTACTACTTAGATAATTGTTAAGATAGTAGTGGTGTCTGCACTGTACTTTTCATCTGTCCATCAAATAACATGCTTTACATGGCTCTAGGGGTTAACAAATGCCTTCTGAAGCAAATCAATGTGTTTGTGTAGGAAAAATATCTATATTTAAAACTTTTTAAAGTAAAGTTCCGGCCGATCGCCTTCCATGGAAAAGTGTTGAAAGTGCCTTCTCAGAGTTCAAGATGTGTACGCAACCATAACTGGTCACGTAAGCCTTTTGAACTGCAGAGGCACTTTCAACTCTTTTTCCATAATCTGAATACAGAAGGTGATCGGCCGAAACTTTATAAAGTTTTAAATATGGATATTTTTCTTACACAAACACATTGATTAATTTCAGAATGCATTTTTTAACCTCCCGGAGCTGTGTGGAGCATGTTATTTGAAAGACAGATGTATTTTTATGGACTTTAAAAAAACAGAGCAACAATCACTGCCATTATAAAGCTTGGATTAGCCAAGACTTTTAAAATATAACTCGAAGAATGTCATATATACCTAGGATTGCTTGAGTAAATCATGGGCTAATTTTCATTTTTGGGTGAACTTACCTTTAATGCTTGCGTTGTGTGTTCGCCTGTCTGCCTGTATTTAATTTTCTTGTGTAGATTATTAAAGACATAATAAAACTACTCTTCTTCTTCATCGTGTGTTCTACTACCAGTCGTGACAATTTACATTCAAATATTTCTTACAGGGGTACTTCAGCGCCGGAAAGATGAATGTGTATTTAAACTGGGTCATTTATGTACACTGTAAAAAGTGAACCTGGGTGAAAGTTGAATTACTACAACTATTTGAGTCTATTTACTTGGTATTTCTGCTTTCCTAATTGTAATGGATTATTGTACACTTTTTCAACTTAAACACATAGAAATTCAGATAGATTCAAAATCTCACTTTCACTCAAAGTATAATTGTACACTCTTTCAACTTGAACGCATAGAAATTCAGATAGATTCAAAATGTCACTTTCACCCAAAGTAAGATTTCCCTTTAAGGACACCCGCGTCAGACGTTTTTTTCTGACGTCATGACGCACGAGCCTGTCTGAAAATTGGAAAATGTTCTGTTCGGCCGCCATTTTTTTCCCTCTCGGGACTCGGATGAAAAAGGTAGGTTGGAAGTTTGTTTTAATTACTATACTCGAAAATGTACCTTGTGGACGTGTGTTTTAGTTGTTTATGAGTTAATTGATGTTGTCTGTGAACATAAATTCTAATGAAATCTAAATTAACCGAACTTTTGAACGTACGTTTGCGATATAGCGTTTCTGAGTATGTTCTATGTAACAATATGTTGTAACTTAAGTTACTCGTTTGTCTTATATAAATGTGTTCCGTTTGGATCTTGGGAGTATGTGTATGAAATATATATTTTTTAATTGATGCCTCCTTAACCGTCTGTGCCGCGCGAGAAAAAGTTAACGTTAAGTTAGTGGAAATGCTGTGGGCAGGAAGTGCTCGCGGAGCGGGACAAAATGCTCGAATTTGAATTCCTGCAGTATAATATTGAGTTTGCTTTTAAAGTAATGTTTGTCTGTTCTTTTATCTGTCTTTGAAACGTCACTTTTTCGGGCAAAATTATGATGTGAAGTCGGACATCCGTTTGTGACACCGGCTGTAAGTTAACTTACACTCGTTATTGCGGTGGAATTAAATGAGTGCACTCAGTCAGTAACTTCCACTATGCTTTCGGACACCACTACAAAGGACTGTCATTTCAAATAATGCCCTATTTGAGGGTATAGGAGGCGATTTCTGATTCAGCCTGTGATGAACGTCATTGTGCCTAACACTAGCGCCGTTCATTTGCCTACCTCATGGTGTTACACCCAGACAAATTTTCAGGGTTTTTTAGTAGAAATATTAGTATTTCCACATCTAATTAATTAACTTCCTTGACCTGTAGCAAACCATTTTTTCACTTACAAACTACAATTGTTGACAATTACTTTTTCTCCTCTTAGGACCGAAAGTCTTAATGTTTGACAACTGATGACACTTTGCTATAATATTATATGGTAAGTAATTTATCATTTCTTATATAGTTGATGATATGAATTACTAATGTTGAAAATGTATGAGTAAATTCCATCTTGTGTTATCTAACATTATTGACTATTGACAGGTGTGTGTAGAGGTGTCTGTTAACTTGCTGAAAGCTTAAGCAGCCACAGACTTTAAACTTTTAACAGAGGCTGAAAAAAAAGGAAAAATTAAAAGGTTGTCAAGAACAAAATGTCTCTTTCGTTTGCTTACAGATAGCAGGAGGTAGTGATGCAGGAGGCCAGTGTCAGGGATTTCAAGGCGAGGTGGCCTGTGCTTTTCAGACATTTCAAGGTATTGAAAAAATAATTTAAAGTTCTGGTTTTACTGGCTAAATATCTTTTATGAATTGATATAATCAGTTTGACTGTTGTTGACTGTTTTTTTTTTTTTCTTTCTTTCTGATTTTAGATCAATTCAGAGTTCTATAGGCTTATGGCTGTTCCACTGGAAGACACGTTCCTGGCCCAGTTGGACGTGTACATGAATCAACTAATCAGAGTAATCCATTCAAAGGGAGGAGCAACCCGTGAGAAGACTGCTGCAATTTTTAAAATCTTGTATCAGGTACGTCTGTGTGTTACATTAATATCAACTGCACAATCTTATTTTATTCTCAGTAACATTTAATTGCTAAATACTTGTTTATAGCATAGAAATTTGAAATGTCATCACCACACAAACAAAATGGACAATTTAAAAGGGATAGTTCAGTCATAAAATAAAAAATGCTGTTAATTTACCCACCCTCAGCCTATCCAAAATATGTAGGTGACTTTTTTCTTTCTTTCAGTAGAACAGTAAATATGTTGTTGTTGTTGTTTTTTAGCTGAAACTGTGGTCCATGTTGATATAATGCAAGTCAAAAAGAATTGTAAAAAAAAAAATGCATACAGGCAAACCAAAAATAATACCTGTGGGTCCTGGCGATTCTTTGAGGTTTTATAAAGCAAAATGATCGGCCTATGCAGGAAACTGAATCTATTATTACCTGTAATCAACAGCCTCAGCAAACAGTCCTAAGTACGTTCATGGCAATGTTGCATGTTAATAATGCTCACTTTCTTACATAGACTGATCGTTTCACTTTATAAGACTCGATGTGATGTCAGTAGCCCCGGGTATTTTTTTTTTTTTGTCTGCATGTTTTTTTGTTTTGTTTTTTTTCCACATGTTTTTTTGTTTTGTTTTTACTCTCAAAGTGACGGTAGCCATTGACTTGCATTTATATGAATCACAGAGGAATGCGGTTTCAGCTAAAACAATCTTTACTGATATACTGAAGAAAAAAGGTCACCTTTTATGCATCTTGGATGGCCTGTAAATTTAACAAAACTATCCCTTTAATCAAGAATGATTAAATGTATTAGGGTATAAAGCTAATAAATGATTTGTTGACGCATGTTTTATTATCGAACTAAATTATAAATGCCAGCAATGACTGATTCAGATGCATTTTTAAAGAGTACACTTTAGAATTAATTTCTTGATAATTTACTCACTCCCATGTCATCCAAGATCTTTATGTCTTTGTAACTTCAGCCGAAAGGAAATTAAGGTTTTTTTTTTAAAAGCATGACAAATTTTTCTCAATATAGTGGACTTCACTGGGATCAACAGGTTGACGATCCAAACTGCAGTGTCAGTGCAGCTTCAAATGGCTCCCAGACAAGGAATAAGGGTCTTATCTAACGAAACAATCTGTCTTTGAAAAAAATTTGCGATGTTTGACCCTCTTTTTTTAGGTGACAGGGGATTTGACTTAGTCTTTGCACTACCGTTTCGCAAACACTGGATCGGTACTTCCACCTATGTCACGCATGACCTTTACAGCGCTATAACATAATGTGAGAAGACACAGAGCTAGTGCAAAACAAGCATTTGTGGTTAAAACGTATAACGATGGTTTGGCTCAATTAGACCTTAGCTGAAACTGCAATTTTGACCTTTAACCCATTGGTAACCATTGAAGTCCACTATATTGAGAAAAATCCTGGAATGTTTTCCTCAAAAACCTTAATTTCTTTTCGACAAAAAAAAAAAAGACATGAACATCTTGGGGTGACTAAATTATCAGGAAATTGATTTCTGAAGTGAACTAAATATTTTTTTAATATTTTATTTTAATAAAATAATGACTTTATTCAACAGTTTCTTTTCTTTTTTGCAGTCTCCTATGCTGTTCATGTAGTAAACTCAGCACAGAGGTTCTGGATTCCATGTCAGAACGCCGGCTCATCCTTTTCCTGGGGGGAAATCAAGACCTTATCAAGGAATACATTGTGAGTTGAAAGGCCACATTCTATTTTGATTTATTTTTCAGAAAATGTTACATTTGTGGTAGCAAAATGTTTTTTTTTAATGTTTTTTAATTTATTTTTATGTGCACTACTTTAGGATAACCTACGAGATGATTGCGAGGGTGAGCTTATATTCACGGCATTCCAGAAAGTGCTCTTACAGCTTCATTAGCACAAGATGTCAAGTAGTCTTTTCAGTAGACTACAGTGAACTTGAAGTAATGTTTGAATGTGCTTATGTCTAGTCTGTGTTTGAAAGAATATCTCTAGTTTAGTTTAATTTGTTTTCTTATGTTTGTAAGATTATCCATTTGTTTCATATGTTTGTCTAGTATCTAGTTGTATGTTTGAATCTGTAGTTGATTGGTGAAAGGGTAATCACCCATTGCTGTTAAACATTTTCCATGATCTGTTTATTTTTTAATTAGATTTTTTAACATGGTTTAGAGCATTGCCTGTAAGCTATTCTAAAGCACTTATCACAATACACTTGGTAGAAATGGTTCCATAGAATATATTAAAGGGATATAGTTCATCCAAAAATGGTTCATGTTTTTCCAAACATGTATGAGTTTCTTTCTTCTGCTGAACACAAAATATGTGTTTAAGAATGTTGGTAACCAGACAGTTGACGGTATCCATTGACTTCCAGAGTATTTTTTTTTCCCTGCTATGGAGGTCAATGGGTACCGTCAACTGTCTGGTTACCAACATTCTTCAACACATCATCCTGTGTTCAGCAGAAGGAAGAAACAAATACAGGTTTGAAACAACTTGAACCATTTTTTGGTGAACTATCCCTTTTGTGAAGTATCCCTTTTTATTTATGTGGCTAATTTATTCGCATAACCACTGTTTATATTTATTTTTATAGATAGATTAGTGGCTCAGTTTTTAGCTTAATCCTGAAAGGCAATGACAACTTTTCAAAAAGACTGGAATGAAATGGATGTTAAGTGTGTCAGGAAGTTTCATTTGCACAACAAATATGAACAGTTTGTAATGATTTCTCAAAGTTTGTAAAAAGGGAAATTAAATTTAATAAAATGAATTGTTAATAAATATTTCTAAAGCTATTTGAGTCTTGTGTGATTGAAATTAAGTTGATAGAATGTAGTTATTTAAGTTGAGAAAACTTACTTTTTTTAAGGGTTACCAATTGAAGTATTTTTTTTAAGTTGATCCAACTGTAGGAAAAACTAAAACATTTAAGTTGGAATGGAATGAAATTCAGTTAGACTAATGTAAATAATAGGGTTGAATGAACTCAATTAATATAAGTGTGATTGATAAAATGTAATAATTTAAGTTGAGAGAACTTAACATGTTTAGGTGTTACCAATTGAAGTAATTTTTTAAAGTTTATCCAACTGTAGGAAAAACTAAAACATTTAAGTTGGAATGGAATGAAATTCAGTTGGACCAATGTAAATGATAGGGTTGAATGAACTCAATTAATATAAGTGTGATTGATAAAATGGGATAATTTAAGTTGAGAGAACTTAACATGTTTAGGTGTTACCAATTGAAGTAATTTTTTAAAGTTTATCCAACTGTAGGAAAAACTAAAACATTTAAGTTGGAATGGAATGAAATTCAGTTGGACCAATGTAAATGATAGGGTTGAATGAACTCAATTAATATAAGTGTGATTGATAAAATGTTATAATTTAAGTTGAGAGAACTTAACGTGTTTAGGTGTTACCAATTGAAGTATTTTTTTTAAAGTTTATCCAACTGTAGGAAAAACTAAAACATTTAAGTTGGAATGGAATGAAATTCAGTTGGACCAATGTAAATGATAGGGTTGAATGAACTCAATTAATATAAGTGTGATTGATAAAATGTTATAATTTAAGTTGAGAGAACTTAACGTGTTTAGGTGTTACCAATTGAAGTATTTTTTTAAAGTTTATCCAACTGTAGGAAAAACTAAAACATTTAAGTTGGAATGGAATGAAATTCAGTTGGACCAATGTAAATGATAGGGTTGAATGAACTCAATTAATATAAGTGTGATTGATAAAATGGGATAATTTAAGTTGAGAGAACTTACCGTGTTTAGGTGTTACCAATTGAAGTAATTTTTTTAAGTTGATCCAACTGTGGGAAAACCCAATACATTTAAGTAGGAATGAAATGAAATTAAGTTGAATGAACTCAATTTTCTCAATTAACTCAATGAACTCAATTAATATAAGTGTGATTGACCCATTGAATGTAAGTTGATAAAACGTAATTATTTAAGTTGAGAGAACTTAACATGTTTAGGTGTTACCAATTGAAATAATTTTTTTAAGTTGATCCAACTGTTCACTTTTTACAGTGTAGTAGAACTGCTTTCTAGACTGAGAAAAGCCAGAAAATGTATTTTTGGCTCAAGTGGATGAAAGACAACAACTCCCAGAATGCACTTCCCAAAAGTCACTCCCAAAGCCACCGCTACTGGATCACTGGGTCACTTGCCCATACCGTTCTGTTAATTTTCATAATAATAAAATAAATTAGTTCAGTTAGAGAACAGACACTAAACTGAACGCGTCCTTTCAATATGACGTGAGTTAGCCGAGCAAAGTGTCCCGGCACGAATGCAGCAGGAGTCAGATTTCATTCATCACGAGAGCAAAGAGCTGAGCTGAGGAAACGTTAATTAAGTGTGGGTGCGGCATACATTAACGGCGCGTGTCCACTCTTTGGAAGCTTAACTTTCATATTCATTTTAAAAGTTGAAACAAAATTTGCTCTGCACCGCTCTGTTTACATGAATGCCCGCAGCTGCCCAAGCTGAGCCTTGTGAGTGCGATCCCACCTCCCATAGCCTAGAAATCTAGACGCACGGCAGCAAATCTAATCTGCCCGTGAGTGCCGTCTAGCAACTCTCAATACCCTTCTGAGCTGTAAACGCCAAACTCTTGCCGGGCCAATCACATTGTGTATGGAGTCGGTGGGCGGGGCCATAATGACGACGGCCGAGTTGCGCTTGCGTGGTTCTAGTAAACACAGAAACTGGCGAACGGCAGTCTTTCGAATCAGCTTTGACCGCGACTCTGGAAGACTTGGAGTTAAGCTTTTCTCTAAGAAAAGAACAAAGGACGGCACTGAAGTCATTCTTAAAAAGGGAAGATGTGTTTGGAGTTTTGCCGACCGGATACAGCGAATATTTAATCTTCACATATTTACTAGCTTCAACTAGCTCCACTTCACCTTCATTGCTCTGGTTGGTTGTAGTGCTATCCTATTGCGTGCAGAGGGGGTTTGCAAGACAACCGTTTATCCCGGCACTTTAGATTGAGCCCTGTCAATGGTGAGTTTCCAGACCAAACATTTTGATGTGGGTCTGGCTTGTCAGGCTAATGGCTAAAGTATTTGGTCAAAAACAAAAGTTAATCAAAAGTTAAACTTTTTTTATATACACTTTGATGGCAATGACGGTGGTCAAACATTTTCTGTAAGTCGTCACAAGTTGCTGTTGCTACACACTGTTGCTGGTTGTTTGGCCCATTCCTCCATGCAGATCTCCTCTAGAGTAGTGATATTTTGGGGCTCTCGCTAAGCAACATAGATTTTCTACTCCCTCCAAAGATTTTCTATGCGGTTAAGATCTGGAGCCTCCGGGACCTTGAAATGTTTTTTTAAAAAGCCACTCCGTTGCCCAGGCAGTGTGTTTGGGATCATTGTCATGCTGAAAGACCCAGCCATGTTTCATCTTCAGTGCCCTTGGAAGGAGGTTTTTACTCAAAATCTCATTAAACATGGCCCCATTCATTCTTTCCTTTACACAGATTAGTCACCCTGGTCCCTTTGCAGAAAAAACACCCCAAAGCATGATGTTTCCACCCCCATGCTTCACATTAGGTATGGTGCAACTCAGCATTCTTTCTCCACCAAACACAACAAGTTGATTTTTTTACCAAAAAGTTCTATTTTGGTTTCATCTGACCACATGACATTCTTCCAATCCTCTTCTGGGTCATCCAAATGCTCTTTAACAAACTTAAGACATGTACATGTACTGGCTTAAGCAGGGGCACACATCTGGCACTGCAGGATTTGAGTCCCTGGCAGCGTAGTGTATTACAGATGATAGCCTTCGTTACTTTGGTCCCACTCTTTGCAGGTCATTCACTAGGTCTTTTATACTATATGATAACGAGTTCAAACAGGTGACATTAATAAAGGTAACGAGTGGAGGAAAGAGGAGCCTCTTAAAGAAGTTACAGGTCTGTGAGAGACAGAAATATTGCTTTTTTGTAGGTAAGCAAATACTTATTTTCCACCATAATTTGCAAATAAATTCTTTAAAAAATCAGACAATGTGATTTTCAGTTTTTTTTTCTCATTCTCTCTCATAGATGAAGTGTACATATGATGAAAATTACAGGCCTCTCTCATCTTTTTAAGTGGAAGAACTTGCACAATTAGTGGCTGACTAAATATTTTTTTGCCCCACTGTACATGCATCTGGCAGATGCTCTTTTTTTATTAACATCTTGAATAATCTTTTTCCACTTACCTCGTCACAATAATGAGATGATACCTTATGATGCTTTAAAATACTGCCTACTAGGCAGCTGACTGGGTTTCAGAACAGAGCAAATGTTTTTTCACTCTTTTTTTGCAGTGAAGAAAAAAGCTGCTCCCCCTTATCACCACTCGGACATCCCATAACACGACTACGTTGCCTGAGGCCATGTTGTGGTGTCGATCACTGTTGGGTCAGTGTGGTCAGAGCCAGCTGAAACTACCTCTGTCTTTTAAATCTGTAAACACATTTCACTGAAGTCACCTACAGCTTGAGGAACTGACTGAAGTCTCTCAACAAACACGAACACAATAAGGTTGGCTACACAAGAAATGTGAGTAGGAAAGAAAAATGATCTCTGTACTTAGAAATAATTTTCTTACCAAGGCAAATAACCAAATACAGCGCAGTCTAGAAGATAAGAGACCACTAGGGATTTTTATTTTCTTCTTTTCTTATTTAATGCATTTTATATTATATAAATTGTTATACAGTTGTTTTATCAGACAAACAAGTTAAAATGTTTCGATGAAAAATGAAATTCCAGAATTTGTTATAACATATCTTTGGTTTATTTCCCTTCCCAAAAACTAAATGTTTTGTTTATTTCCAGGTTTACATGAGATTTTATGTTCTAAGACTATATATTAAGGCCATCATCTCCTGCTTTGTGGCATTTTTTGGACAATGGAATGCGGTTTAGCATGATCTGTCCCTCTTCCTGTCCTCTGCCACCTAGTAACATTACCATGCAATATAAATTAACTAACTTTTTTATAAAGCCAAAGTTCTTCAACATTTCCTGCTCCAACTTCCTGTTTCAGTTGGAGATATGTCAACATAGGTCAGGTCAAATCATTTCATGGATTTATGAAATGTTAAAAGGTGAATTTAACAGCTTGGCCAGTCTCATATTCGGCAGAGCTTCTTTTAAAATGGGTTATTTGACCCAAGAGTCAGAGTTTCATTTCAACCAAAACCCATGGCACAAAGGAAGAGCATCAGCTTTTCTGCCTCATCCCCTGAAAGCAGGCCACTCTAAAAACTATCAGAGTGAGTTTCTAGCCGACAGTAAACAAGCACAAATAAAGGGCTGAGATTGAGTCTTGAGAGGGCTTTTTGTTATCTGTAGTGTTGTGGAGCGGTGCTGGCAGTCCTCCCGGTGACTACCCAATAGCACTTTCCTTTTCTTATATTTCATACCATTTTTGGAGAGGACAACAGGCAGAGTGTATAGTCTGATCCACAGTAGACCATCCATACCATAAATGTCATTGTGCGTGTCTGTGTGTGTGTGTGTGTGTGTGTGTGTGTGTGTGTGTGTGTGTGTGTGTGTGTGTGTGTGTGGAGTCTTCAAATCCCACGTTCCTTTCCTCTTATTGTGTTATTGCAGGCTGCTGATGCAGAACCAGCTGTATTTATTTTCTTTGGCGGATTGAGTTGAAGGGGGCGTAACTGAGACTGATCTCTGGTCAGTCTGAAATCACCATCTCCATCTTCACTACATGTGACATTTCACAATGCGAGATGTGGAAAAACTGTGCGAGGAGGCAAACCGTTTTACAAGAACCGTCAAACGAACATGATGAGAATAAATAGAGAGTGGCTGAAGGAAGCTGGCATAATGTGCACAAAGGAAGATGATGGGTAATTTCCTCTAGAAAAACATGCCGCTGTCATTACAAAAAAAAGGAGGGAAAAATGTCATAAACAGCTAATTTAATTGTGAGAATCGGATATGAGCTCTCTTTCATTTGTCTGGTGCTGTGTGACGATGGCCTGATATGAAGTGCGGCGTTGTTCGGTTATTTAGAAAGATCAAGAACAAACAGAAGCATTTTTTTTTCTTTTATCACATGGAGAGGCTTTTAGTAGCTTGCCTGCATTTCCGTTCTCCTTCTCTTGCTCTTTCCTTTTCTCCCTGACTCTCCATGCCCCCGCTTCCCTCTCTCCCACGGTAGCATTCACCCGGGTAATCATGGGTAATCTTCACCAACCCTGCCCTTTTTATCTCCTGTCATTTTCTCTGATAGTGACTTTTTCCTCCTTCCTTTCAACCTCCTGCATGCAGTTGGGATTGAGGCTTGATAGAAATGAAATGATGAAGAAATGAAATGAAATAGGATTGCCAAACAAGCCATGGGCCGGAGTTACGCATTGATGCCCTATGTGCATTTATTTCTATTCGTTTCCATGAGTCCTGAATTCATCAAAGCAACCCACTCAGATTCGATGATGGCTAATGTACTTATGCATTACGGTTTGCATACTTTGCAATATCATTGATGATGGATGGATAAATGATGAATAGAATGATGGGTTGTTAAACTAAGAAGACCTTTATGATCTTTTTGTATTTGGTCCCATCCATCTTTTAAACCGAGATTAGGCCTAAATTGCTCTGTGAAAATAACCCCTCTACATATCTTCAGAAACATCAGAATGAAAATTACGATTATGATCATAACTCTGCTTACCCACACAGTCAGTAGGGCCAGGAATGTTATTTCCCCTCAAATATAGACACCAGTATTTAACCCTCCTACACTGAGCCGTGTTGCTTGTAATTACGCTGCTAGACAGTGAGAGGTTGTCCATTTCCTGTGCCCCACTGATTGGGGAATAGAAGGACGGACACATGTGGCTGCCGCTAGACCTTTATTACCATTCGATTCCAGCAGGAGGAAGGAAGTTTCTGCAAAATGACAGACACCACCTACCTAACCTGTGTGTGTGTGTCCAAGACATTGAAAGTTTGTGTAAAGCTTGGCTTTGTAGAAATAATTTGTTCTGTAGACTTTATATTGAAAAGGACGTGTCAAATTGACACAGTTCCAAGATATATTTGCTTAGCTTGATAGAATACTTAAGTGAGGGGAAAGAAAAGATAAGGGTATAGGTCTTTATTCTATGTTAGCACCCTAAGATATACACACAGCTCATTTTGAAGAGGGGTGCTATAGGTCCTTTTTTTTTCTTTCAAAGGAAGGCTTAATCACAAAGTGAAATAAATATTTCATGGGATAGCCAGCCAATATGGATTGTTGCTTATGCCTTTGAAAGAAAGAAAATAATAGGTGATTGTTTGAAGATTTTGTTTTTATTATTATTATTATTATTATTATTATTATTATTATTATTATTATTATTTAATTATTTTTTAAGTATGTTACAAGTAAATTCACTTTGTGAGATTTAGGCCTTAGATTAAGCCAGTATTAGGCCTTAATTTTCTTAATAGCTTTCATAAATATGTCTTTAAATGGTGTGCATCTTGATACAAAACAATTGCACTGAGGTATTTTAAGATATGGGTTATGTCACAATGTTAAAATAATCAATCAGTCTCAATTGTGTTATTTTTGGTTTCCACCAAAATATTAAGCAGCACAACTGTTTTCAACAATGATAATAATGACAGATGTTTCTTGAGCACCAAATCAGCATATTAGAATGGTTTCTGAAGGATCACGTGACACTGAAGACTGAAGTAATGATGCTGAAAATTCAGCTTTGCCAACACAGGAGTAAATTACATTGTAAAATATATATAATTATACTGTTTTTAACATGTTTTGATCAAATAAATTAAGTCTTGGTCTCCTTCCAAACATATTTAAAAATCAACATATTAAAATATCGTACTTTTGAACATATTGTATTTCGAATAATCCTGCACCTTAAAGGCACAGTGTGTCTTTTTTGCCGATAGAGGTCACTAATTCAAAACAAAGTCGTAGCTTGATGACACCTTTATTTCACAGAATCATGGGGGTTGTTTTTGTTTTCTTCATCTCTCTGGCCATGGGAAAAATAATCCAACAGGCAAAAATCATATTTTCGAGTCATGGACTCCACCAGACCCCTTAAGGTGTGCTGTGCTATCTGGCACCAAGATGTTAGCAGCAGATCATTTAAGTTATGTAAGTCCAGTGAGTCCACCATGGATCAGACTTGTTTTTTTCAGTACATCCCAGAGATGCTCAATTTGACTGGAATATGGGGAATTTCGAGACAAAGTCAACTGCTCAAACCCGTTGTGCTCCTCAAACCATTCCTGAACCATTTTTGCTCTGTGACAGGGCACATTATCCTGCTGAAAAAGGCCACAGCTTCCAGGAAATACCTGGTTTTCATGAAAGTTTGTACATGGTCTAAAACAATGCTTAGGTAGGTGGTATGAGTGAAAGTAACAGTGTATCCTGATGCCATGTGTTCCCCAGGTAAGCAGCACACTCGCACTCGGCCGTCCACATAAAAGAAAAGAAAGTCTGATTCATCAGACCAGAACACCTTATTCCATTGCTTCATGGTCCAATTTTTACGCTCACATGGCCACTCTTGGTTCTTTTTATGGTAGACAGGGCTTAGCATATGCACCCTGACTGCTCTGCAGCTCCATATGCTACAACCTATCAGAACCAGCATTAACTTTTTGAGCAATTATTTGACCTAGTAGCTTGTCTGTTTGATTGGACCACATGGGCCAGAATTCACTTCCCACGTGCATCAATGAGCCATGGCCCTGTCACTGGTTCACCACTGTTCCTTCCTTGGACCACTTTTGATAGATACTTACCACTGCAGACCGGGAACACCCCACAAGAGCTGCAGTTTTGGAGATGCTTTGACCCAGTCACCTAGTCATCACAATTTGGCCCTTGTCAAACTGGCAAAAATCCTTATGCTAGCCCATTTGTCTTACTTCTAACACATCAACTTTGAGGAAAAAGTATGTCCTAAAATATCCCACCCATTAACAGGTACCATGATAAAGAGATAATCAGTGTTATTCATTTCTCCTGTCATAATGTTATGCCTGATCGGTGTGCATATAACAATGATTAGTATTCCGTCGAATAATGTATCCAAACAGTTGCTCATCTGTCGCTGATTGCTCACATGATATATTAAAGCATCTTTGGTGTTTGCATGGCTCAAAATAAAAACGGAAACTGAGGGTAACGCTGAGGGTAACGAGACAAATCCTTGTCTCTGGATTTAAACATTCTTGGAAACATTTGGGATAATGTACACATGTCAACAACATATATAACATTGTTCTAGTGGTTTTTGGATATTTTAATCCAACAATCTTACATATTGTGCTTTTAATGGTGAAAACTAAATTGGCAAACAAAACTGACTTTGATTGCTTTGTCAGTCATTAGATTATTGTTGCTTTATGTGTTGTTCACACAGCCATTTTTTTATCTAAGCAGGGTGTTTCTTGGGCCAGAATAAGCTACAAATTGGACCATGCCAATAGTCAAAAGTCTGGCTGCGCTAGACTAACTGCCATCTGACCCTTCATCCTGAGCCTCAGCGAGACTCCTGTGTTCATTGCTTGTGGAGGATTTGCTTCCCAGTGGCTGGTAAACAGGCAATCGATCAGAGTGGCTTGCATACAAACAAACCTGAATGCGGGCTCACACCTCGCTATAGGGAAGGGAGAAAGATTGGTCGTAATTGGTGGGTGGGAAGAGTTTATGTACGAGAGTGAAATGTATGCGAGTGAGAGAGGAAATTTGGAGGTAAATGCGGAGGTTATTGAAGGGTCACATCCCATTCCTAGCACGACTCCCTGCTTTTGTGTTTGCGTGTTTATGCATTTATAGGAGCACAAGTTTGATGCAAGGTTTCTTGATGATGACTTTGTGCTTGCTTGTGTAAGTGATGGGAAGATTTGTTTTTGTGAATCGGTTATTTCAAAAAGATCTTTACATTATCTAAAATCTTCAAATTAAGTCATACGTAGGCATATTTCAGTATCTTTATTCTTTTTGCCCAGTGATCTTTTATTATTACATGGCTCTGTGAAATACTTGATTCTGATTGTTTGCATATCAAGCATTTCAGTGGTATGTTATTCCCAGATAACAACAACGGCAAAATTGCTCATCCAGGTACTCATCCAGGTACATCCAGCTCATCCAGCTCATCCAGGTACTACGAGTTATCTTGACCGGTAATGTGTCACTCCGCTGTCATCAACTGTCTGGTGCCATCGTATGACTGAAAAACTTAACACACCGTGGGTTACAATGGAAGAAGACTTCAAGGTGTTTTACTCATGATTTACTCACCCTCGAGTCATCCTATGTGTATATGGCATTCTTCTTTCAGACGAATACAATCAGAGTTATATTTAAAAAGTCCTGGCTAATCCAAGATTTTTAATGACAGTAGATGCATCTGTCCGTCAAATAACATGCTCCACACGGCTCCGAGGATTTAATTAAGGGATTTCGTCCGATCGCATTCCGTATTCAACTTATGGGAAAAGTGTTGAAAGTGCCTCTGCAGTTCAAAAGGCCATCCATATCTTGAATTGCGAGAAGGCACTTTCAACTCTTTGTCTACGGAAGTCCATTCGCCTGAGCGTTAAGCTTTAAATATGGACATTTTTCTTACATAAACTCAGCGATTCGCTTCAGAAGCCCCCAGAGCCATGTGGAGTACAATATTTGACAGACATATGCAGTTTTTATGGACTTCAAAAACAGAGTTAGAACTACTGCTAAAGCTAAAAGAAGAATGTCATATACACCTAGGATGACTTGAGGGTGAGTGAATCATGGACTAATTTTAATTTATGGGTGAACTATGCCTTTCAGTATTAATTTCAACATATATAGTAAAAAAAAAAAAAAAAAAAAAAAAAAACTATTCTTTTCAGCAATAGATAAAGGCTTAAAGCAGTTTGGAACTGTGGGGACTTTTCTTCGCGGAAGATTTGCGTAAGAGCTAACAAAATATTTAAACTCAAGACAATATTTTGTGTCTAATTTACTTGAGACAAATAAATGTTAGCTGTGTAATAAGCGGGATAATGTACTCCGCTTAGAGTCAGGGTCCTGATCACTCTGTCTGGGTTTATTCTACGATAACAACCGGCTGGGTGTACATTGTCCCTTACTTAATAAGGCTGTTTGTATTTATTTTTAGGCTGTTATTTTCATTGTAGCCTATCAGTTTGTTGCATCATGATTAATACATTTTCAGTTAATATAAACCCCTAATATAATATAATGCTGTGTGTGTGTGTGTGTGTGTGTGTGTGTGTGTGTGTGTGTGTGTGTGTGTGTGTGTGTGTGTGTGTGTGTGTGTGTGTGTGTGTGTGTGTGCGTGTGTGTGTGTGTGTGTGTGTGTGTGTGTGTGTGGCCTTGTTTAAATTACATTGTGGGGACCAATTGTCCCCAAGGATAGTAAAACCTGAGATCACCTACATTGTGGGGACCAGGTGTCCCCACTTTTCAAAATGCTTATAAATCATACAGGATGAGTTCTTTTGAGAAAGTAAAAATGCAATCCGAGGGGCGGGATAAATGGTTGTCTTTTAAACTTTCTCTGCATGGCGTGCACGCAATTGGATAGCGCTACAACCAACCAGAGCAACGAAGGTGAAGTGGAGCTAGTTGACAGATTAAACTTTCGCCGTATCCGGTTGGCAAAACTCATAACACATCTTTCCTTTTTAAGAATGACTTCAGTGCCGTTCTTTGTTCTTTTCTCAGAGAAAAGCTTAACTCCAAATCTTCCAGAGTCGCGGTCAAAGCTGATTCGAAAGACCGCCGTTCGCCAGCTTCTGTGTTTACTAGTAACATGCAAGCACAACTCTGCTGTCATTATGTTAAGCCCCGCCCACCGACTCTATACACGATGTGATTGGCCTGACCAGAGTTTGGTTTTTACAGCTCAGACGTGGATTGAGAGTTGCTAGATGATACTCGAGGCAGATTAGATTTGCTGCCGCTAGGGTGTTTCTAGATTTCTAGGCTAAAAAGCCTTGTCTTTGCTGGGAATATTTTAGTGTGTATAGGGCATTTCAGAATGTTTATAAACATTCGGCACCAAGATACTTCCATGTGGCAGAACGCGGGCGGCTTCTACTGACCAACTGAAGAGATCAGCCGGCTACTGTAAACAGTTACACAGTTAAGAACATTGTTGTTGATTAAAGTTGAAACTATGACGAAACGTGCTGTGTTTGGGGTTGCGCCGTCAGATATTCAGCAAAAGGTGTAGGATTTTATCGATTTCATTCAGAAAGAAGTAAATATATCCAGCAAAACCCGTGGGTGAGGAGGCTAAAGCAAGTGGATGTCGTCAAAAGTGGCGCTACAGAGGAGTATTCTCAAAACGGTCCATCTACAAAATCATAGCAGAGCATAATTATCTTCAGCTGGGGAAATTTGAGACTAATATTAGTAAACTTTTGATCTCTTTTAAAGATCGAACTCGTTGCCAGTCACTGCCTGGAGTAAAAGTGTCATGTAGGCTACTGATCGAATGTCAATGGAAGAAATAGGAAACGCAAAACATAGTAGAAGGCTGATGGATGATTGATGCGTGTACCACTCTGGCTTCTTCATCACCGCGAGTTTAGCTTGAGTGAATGCCTAACGTTAGCCGAGTAGCGCTAGTCTACAGCAGGCTATCCTTTTGACCATCAGAAGCTCACGTCTGTGCCATCTGATCCGACTCAGACCAACAGAAAATGATCATAGCCTTTTTTTAGTTAGATAACAGGGAAATAGACCATCTACGATAGCCTAACATAAGTCAAACAGCAACATTCACTAAAAAAACTACTCAATGGTAGGCTGAGGCTCATTTAAAAATTATGGTAGTAGACTAGCGCTACATCTACTGGAGCAAGGTTAGGCATTTCATGTATTCCTAAATTAGTTAATCAGTCCCTCAATAATCATGTTAACTGTCTGAAGCTCAAGCAATTTACTAGTGTTGCCATAGGAAAGCTTCGGCTTTTGCCACCCAGACGAACATCATGGAATTGTCATATACTATATATATATATATATATATATATATATATATATATATATATATATATATATATATATATAATGCAGAATGTTTTCTCCAATGCTTATGCTTAGGAGATAGTATATAGAGAGAGAGAGAGAGAGAGAGAGAGAGAGAGAGAGAGAGAGAGAGAGAGAGAGAGAGAGAGAGAGAGAGAGAGAGAGAGAGAGAGAGAGAGAGAGAGAGAGAGAGAGAGAGAGAGAGAGAGAGAGAGAGAGAGAGAGAGCAGTCTTTATCCTTCAAAGAAAATGTTTACCTCAACATTTCTCAGTGTCCAAGGCTGGCATGGTTCTCTCAACAGATTTCCGATCAATAATTATGTTTGTGAACATCACACAATATCTCTCAAATACATCAAAGTCAGTGAGAATATGTGGTTTCCCTTTCTACTCTTTCTTTTTCTCATTCTCTTTTTCTCTCTCTTTTCTTCTTCCATGACTCATTTTAGCCAGGATCGATTTTCCTGCAGGCCATAATCAGTGCAGGCCTTTCATGTCAGCCCTTTGTGACATTAGGGGAAGGTGCCTGGACCGCTTGAAGGACCCCATGTGTTTTCAGAACAGGGTTGTCCCTACAGTGATTGTGCGCTCTTTACCCTCAGGGTGTGGCCTCATGTGTCTGTGCCACATTTTAGGCTTAAACACTGATAATTTAAGAGTGTACTGTTGAAAAGTACTGTTGAAAAGATATAATATAAAATAAAACAAAATACATAGATATTTATTTAGAATAGTCAATGTATAGATTGCATAATATTGTTGCTGTTTTACTAAAGCTTTTTGAGTGTTGAAGTGATGTTTCTTCAGGACTCATTTTATGTATTACTGCTAACAGAACAACATTTATTTTTATAAATCAGATAACAACACGAAAATTTATTAGGATTGGTTGTCATAATTTGAAAGCCTTCTGATTGGCCTTTCCATCTGTGCATCAGAGATTTCTTTGATTGGTTACAATTCTCAACTGCTTGACGCAACAGAACTCGACCTAAATACAATGATGGAATGGACCCGTTTTCAAATTAGTTATGATTTGTTAAAGCGGAGTACCTTTGAGAACATCTCAGTAAGTTGTTTATAGTTTGGGTTTGAGTGCTAATGTGTGTTCTTAGTTTCAATTTCACTGCTTCTGTGGCACGTAGCAAAGGAAGTGTGTTTTGTTTTTGTCTGACTGCTGGTTTGAACTGATTGCTGTAGACAAACATCGCTAATGTGCTTATTGCTTTTTCAAGTTTACAAATGTTTCCTAGTATTTGTTTAAATCCTTCTTTTCCTGCTCTGTACCCATCACCCCATGCCACACAAATGTTAATACACGGTTTCCATCTCCCCGTGCTTCCCCGAACCCTCACGGGAATAATCCCAGCAGTTCAGAGGTCAGTCGGGCAGAGAGTCCCCTGGCAAGTTCATATTTCGCGTTCCTAAAGCACATAATATCTCTCATTACACTTTTCGGTGCGAAGGTCATTTAGGCCCAGGCTTAAATTGAGAAGTGACAACCTACATAAGAACCCAAAGGGGGAGAAGACTCCACTTAGCCCAGGATCAGAGCCATTCCTTGGGTTAGCGAGCTGACCCGTGTGCCCCGTCTGGACTAGCTGTAATTATATTAGCACAGGCGCTAGGAGCGTTAGCTTAAGCTCAGATGGTCTCCCAGACTTTGGCTTTTCATCACCAGCTGATATGAGGGGCCCTGTATTTGAGGTTATTATGGAAAGCCCCTATCATCAAATCTATTTGTAGGACAAGGTCCCGCCACATCACGACGAGATCAAGGGATTAAGATCGTCGTCTCCTTCACGCTCTCTCACGTTTTCTCTTCATATGGCAGTTTTGTGACGGGGATAGGGGATGATTGGCAGCTGTTGCCCACCCGGGATTTGGCAAACAAAATGTGTGGTCAGTTCTCATACATAGTGGTTGCCTATAACATGATCTTGGCCCTGACGCCCTTACAAAAAGTACTGCAGTTTTAGAAAGGTGCACCGTGTATATATACATACTAATCATAGATATATTCAAGGTTTAGGTTATGTATGATTTGCATTTTAATATATATTCATATATATATATATATATATATATATATATATATATATATATATATATATATATATATATATATATATATAATTATATTTTATTTTATTACAGCTTTATTTTAGTTAATAAAAACTACTTTTTTTCTTTTTAATTTAAAATAAAAACACTGATTAGAAAAACAAAAAGAAAATAATTTGCCAAGTCACAAGAAGATCCATTTCGTTCAACAACACAATGGTACTTCCTTGGTCATATCTAATACAGTGTTCAAAAAGCCATGGTAGCAATGGCTTTTTGCTAGTGTAGCCTGGATCAGAAATCACTGTGGTTATATGTGAAATGTATACATTCAGATTAACTCAATGATGTTATAGTGCTCTTTTGCTTGTTTAGTCATGTGGTTGTGTTTGGTTAAATGACCAGAGGCATGCTTCATGACCTCTGGGTATCTCTAGAGCCAACTGATTTGACCTCTGACCTCTGCTGGTGAGAGAGTGAGTCCTATTCTCTAAAATGTTTCACATCATAATGGACCAATCAGTGACGGACCCCCCAAGCAGGTTTATAATACCTGGAGAAGGCTATCCGGTAGCATTTCTACTTGGTCAGCTGGTGGAAGACGGCCAGAATCACAGTTTTACTCATGGATGCTCAGTTCTAAGGGAACTCATTTAATGTAAACCAAGGGCAATGTAAGTCTCTTTGGATAAAACACCTGCCAAATGCAGTAGCTATATGTATGATTTTTTTATTATTGTTTTAATCACATTTGTATTGCCAGTGTGTAAACAGCTAGTAATGAAACCCGACTTCCTAGGTTGTCTATGAAAGCCTGTAGACAGATATTTATGTGCACGTTTTTGCCGGGGAAATCAAAAGGATGTAACGTATGCAGGGCCGTACCCACCATTGAGGTGGGTACGGCCCACCTCAATTTTAATGACATATAAAATTAGTGCTTACAACACTGTAAAATAAAATTCAGGTTTTCTAGTGACTGATCACATCAACAATTTTCAGTTGGCCAAATTGTATTTCTGTAAAATGGATGCAATTTAATTAACAGAAATTCAGTTTGGCTAACTGAAAAATTTAGATGTGATCAGTAACTAGAAAATGTTCAATTGGAGACATTTTTTTTTTTACAGTGAACGTTCAAACATGAAACGTATCCACATCGATATGATCAGATGTTTTCTTAACTGCTGCTTTCTCACCGTTGTCATTTTTGTGTGTTTATGATGTTATTGAAAGGTGTGCGGCATCTGGATTTTCATAGTATATCACAGTAAAGTTATTTCCAACTTATTTGTACTTCTACGTGATTAAAAAAAAAAAAAAAAAAAAAAAAAAAAAGTGTTGCCATGAGTGTATCGTAGCCTTGAATCACATTTAGTCTCTTGTTCATTATAAGTTACTGACTGTTCACTTCACTTAACGGCCACTGCTTTCATATGGGTTATGAGTAGATCCCAGAAACTCTTGTTACTAGCATAGAAAAAATGTTTTTTGTAGTTACGACATCTACCAGGAGAAGCTAATATGGCTATGCTAACCATGACCTCTTAAACCCTTTATTTCTTTATTTCTCTTTCATTACTTTCTTTGTGTGTTCAGATATTTCCATCATTTTTCCACTCACATAGTTTCATAAATTACTTTGTTTTAATCAGCTGTCAATCATCCTGATTTTCTATTTTCTTGTGTTTCTCTCTCTCTCTCTCTCTCTCTCTCTCTCTCTCTCTCTCTCTCTCTCTCTCTCTCTCTCTCTCTCTCTCTCTCTCTCTCTCTCTCTCTCTCTCTCTCTCTCTCTCTCTCTCTCTCTCTCTATCCATTCCTCTTCCTCTGTTTTAACTGCATGTTGAAGACATAACTAGAGGCTGTGGATCAGAAATATCTCCAGTGAATATAACATGGCGTGGCTTGAGAGTTTAATCACGCTCTACTATCTGTACGTGGCAGTTGGTGGCGTGCTACATTAGCGTGTTCCCAGAGGATGTGATCGAAATGGAGCTCTCCTGCCAGCTAATTACACAGCTTCTGCAAATTACAGCGACCTTCGTCAACCCCACAATAGAGGTATGATAGCGAGGAATGTGTGTTTCATATATATATATATATATATATATATATATATATATATATATATATATATATATATATATATATATATATATATATATATATATATATATATAAATGTTGTATCTGCACATGAAAAGATGTAAACTATCTACATTGATTACTCAGAACAGGCAAAGTGCTTCAAATGGTTGTGTGCGCGCGCGTGCGGCCTGGTAAACCCTACATTATGGGGACAAAATGTCTCCACAAAAATGGAAATAATCCGTGTCCTTGTGGGGACATGTTTTGGTAAGTTTGGAAAGTTTCTTATAAATCACATTGTGTGATGTTTTCTGAAAATTAAAATATTTATTTATAATTTCTTTTTTAATCCGCTATTGCTTTATTGAAAATGAACAAGTGCACCGTTATTGGTTGCATAGTGACATATATGTTCAAGTAAGCTAGATATGCCAGATATGTACGATTCTGCGCAATAAGCTGTATTTAATATATCATGATGTCTCACAAGTTGAGTATTTATGCCAAATATGTGCAGGATTTGGCTTACAACTTCTCTAGCAAAGTGAGTACACATAATAACACAAGGTCAAAACTGACTGGTATTTCTATGATTGGGGACATTTGGTTCCCATAACATAAAGAATACCAGGACCACACACACACATACAGACTCATTCAGTGGATATTAACGACACAAGCAAAAGCAATGTTAATGTGTTATTGGTGAAGCCATGCACTGTTAATCTGATGCCGTAAAAGCTCGAAGCACACGTGCACTTATGTACAATTATTCTGCTAACATGCTGCATTGGTTTAATAAATTAGCTGCTCTTTGTAGCAGCAGTGATATTTTGGGGAGCACTTTAACATATTTATGGGCATAATCACAATAAAGCCATTACAGGAGGATGCTGGATGAATGTGGTTTGTTAGACATACAGCAGATTTTATTAAATCAAACAGACTACAGTTTTGTGTGGCTAAATCTCAACCAATCACATTAGACTGCTTAAAGATTACCTCCTAAAGCATTACAGCTAGCAAGACTCTTACTGCGTTTTAAATAGCATACTATATAGTAGACACTACACTTGGTTTGAAATGTACTTTGCGACCGAAAAAGTATGTTCTATAGCAGGGGTGCAACCCTGCTCCTGGAGGGCTACCATCCCACAGATTTTAGTTCCCTTCTCCAACACACCTGTCTGAAATTATCAAGCTGCCCTGAACACCATGGCTGCGTCCGAAACCTGTCTGAAAAGGGCAGGAAGGCATCAGGCAACGTCTAAATCTAATGTTTGCTTCACTTCCTGTCTCCTGAGAGACCTTCATCTGATCGAGTTTTAAAGGCAGCATACATGTATCCTTCATTGCCTTTGATATCTCCACAATCCTGTGCTTTCCATTCATTGACAGTTGAGCTGGGGAAAAAAGATGGTGTCCGAAAGTTGCGTTTGCTGGTCAGTTTGTGTAAAAATGTATCCACTTATTGAGCTGTTTAAACTATTTCTGATTAAATTGAAAGTTTCTTAGAAAGGCCGCATTGTCTAGATGATTTAAAATGCTAGTAGAGTAACAATAGGATACTCCAAGTACCATACAAAACTAAATAGTGTGTCTAATGACAAAGGTTAATATTATTTTGTATTACAAAATACAACCGTAGATACTTTGCTTACAGATCGTTCACGCGATCCTTCTAGCAAACGTCACCTTTTCCACCATATAAGTTAAAACGGTTAATCAATGGAGATTGATAAAATGCAGCTTACTTGTTTATTGGTGTTTTCAGATCGTCCGTGCGTGAGAGAGAGCTCACGTGCATATGGTTGCCAGATTGGACATGTTTAGGGAAAAAACGGAGTGTATACAGGTTTCTTTTCACAGAAAAGCTCTGTTTGGGGGATTTGATTAACGTAGACTAACCATGTTCCGTACACTTTTAGCCATACACCGTGCGCCCGCGGCCAATCCTCCTTTGTTGAGAGCCAGACAAGCATGTTTGTGTGATTATTCCCTGGGTGAATACCCATTGCTCAGTCCACACGTTGATTGATGTCTTTTGGACCAATAGTATTTGAGAAATGTGGGGATAAGTGTTCCGTACAGAGCACATCACTTCAGTTCAACAGCGAAAATGGACATTTATCTGATCAATTGTGAGCTGTTTGTTTATTTTAACTGTAGAAAACATAATTTAAATGAATAATAAAGGTGAATACCTTGTTAGGTTAAAATGTAAGTTAATTTTGCAGGTTCAATAAGCGGACCATGCATTGTTTCGTGATATTAATTATGGCATGTGAGTTAAGCATGGATCATGTGAAACATCGCAGAATAAGATTACCATACATTTCTAAAGACAAAGAAATGCAAACAATTTGCATTGATTTAAAAAAATGTAACGATAAACCAATGTGTAAACTTCAAAACTCTGCCTGTCTCAGCCTGAGTGGCGCCAAGCGGTCCTCGCCCGCAAATGACGTTTAAAAATTCCTATTTCAAAGCATTTATTCAACAAGAGGTCATATATTTAACAATGTGTGATAACATAATATTCATTTTATAAAGACTGTAATACTGGGAGAAGCATAAATTAAATCAAAATGTAAATTTTCGCTGCTCTAGTTATCTCCTCACACGAGCTGCAGTCTGACGTGCAGCTTCCCCACCGTCCAGTTTCAAGCGCAGTGGGCGCACCTAGCAAATTTACTGAAATCTCACTGGAACAAACGGCAGTGAGGTCTCTGGCTTGATCGGGTGTGAAAGAGGGAGAAATGATGAAGACCCAGATATATAGTTTATGTATGACCAGTAAGTATTTACTCAGCAATCGGCCGTAAAAGTTAATTTGTACGGAACATCGTTGTGTATGGAACATGGTTAGTCTACGTTACTGAAATCTGGCAACCGCACGACCGTGAGCTCTCTTTGAGATGTTTTGCTTGGTTTCATTTAGTCGGTCTGTGTTGTGTCAGGACGGTCAGGAATCACGAGCCGCTTCACTGAACTGCTGTGAGCTGCTGAAATAAGCCAATCAGAGCAGAGCTCAACATTAATATTCATGACTCTTCCACATAAGGCAAAAACAGAGCATTACATCCAAGGGACAATTTATAGGGTTGTAAATGGACCTGTAAAACTGTATCTGGACATTTTTTTCTCTTAAATAAGCCACATACCCTCTATATAGATATCAGAGAACAATTTAATATATTGTTTCAAATCATTCTAGGGCACCTTTAAATTCAGATGCACTAAATTTGCCATGTTGTCACTGTCATGTGACCTACAGGTGATGTCAGTTGTGTTGCTTCACTGCCATTCACAAATGATCTCCCATAGCCTCATGGATATGTGTCCAGTGAATGTGCAAAATGGCAAAAGCTCATCTGATTACCTGGGTTAATTCTGGTTTCAGAATATTCTGATTTCAGACATATACTACTTGGTTAACATAGTGTTTTTTTTATTTTTGTTTGTTTGTTTTGCCTATAGTAAACAGCATGGAAGTAGGCATATTAAGAATTAGGGTCTGTATCTGATGTGTCTAATGTCCAATGTGTTGTCCAATATCTGTTTTAAAATGGTATAGTATCTGAGATACTATACAAGTCTGAAATACTCTACAAGTATTTCAAGTGTGTACTTAGTCTGGTAGATTCTCAAAGTGCAGTTCTTCGCATGCTATTCATGCAAATATTGCCCATAATTCCTGGTACTACAAATGAGGAGAGGTGTATCTGGAGCTGTTCCAGAAGCAAAGTTGCCAGATCAGTTTGTAAATTAAATTAACATATTACATATAACACACACACACACACACACACACACACACACACACACACACACACACACACACACACACATGTTGGTCTATGTGGTTTACAGGGACTCTCCATAGGCGTAATGGTTTTTATACTGTACAAACCGTATTTTCTATCCCCTTACACTGCCCCTGCCCCTAAACCTACCCATCACAGGAAACATTCTGCATTTTTACTTTCTCAAAAAAACATCATTTAGTATGTTTTTAAGGCCATTTGAATTATGAGGACATTTGATATGTCCTCATAAACCACATTTATAGTGTAATACCAGTGTAATACCCATGTAGTTATACAAATTTGTGTCCTCATAAACCACATAAACAGGCTCACACACACACACACACACACACACACACACACACACATATATATATATATATATATATATATATATATATATATATATATATATATATACACACACACACACACACACTTTTATGTTAATGGTTTATGGTTTATGGTTTTGTAATTCCAACATTGATAATAGACCAGCCGCATTTTATTATTATTATTATTTTTACTTTAATTGTATGGGCAAAAACAGTCTTCAAACCTATCTTCTTAAGTAAATGACAGATTTTTTTAATGAGGGGTCCCCCTAAATGTCATTCTGAAGAATCCCATCTCCCTGTTGCTTATTCCACATGCAAGTAAAAAATAAACTCATAAGGCCCACAAAAAAAATGGAATATTGTCAAGAGAAATTTGTTTTTAGGAATGACATGATTTATCTAACATTTATAAGTGGATCTCATTTGAAAAAGTATTGTATATTAAACAATGTATGACCCTGTATAAAGCCTATAGCAATCGAGTGATATAAGTCGCTTTGCCTTGTGAATATGACAAGCCTTTTTTTTCTTGCAACTCACATGTTCCCTGATTCCTATTCCTCTGATACACTGACTTTTCAAACATCAGATGACCCAGTAGCACTGATATAAACATGCTGGAGTCAGATGAGACACACAGTGAGACACCAATGCTGTTGCTTTCTGCTCGTCAGAGAATAAAATGCTCTACTTGGAGCATCACACATCTCATGATTTATTCACAACATTCTGTGGCCCATCTGACTCTTTGGAACGGTGGACACACACACACACACACACACACACACACACACACACACACACACACACACACACACACACACACACACACACACACACACACACACACACACACACACACACACACACACACAGTGTCTCTACGCAAGAAGTGCATATCTTGATGTTGTCGTTGTTATTTAACATTAAAGTAAAGTGTGCAGTTGTGTTACAGATGTCAGTTCAGAGACATGCTGTCCCCATTTACTCCCCTTGTTTACACGTTTAAGTACACTAGCAATGGAAATTTTGATCTTGACATGAATCGAAGTGCTAACACTCTTGTGTGTGTTTATTTGTATAACTGACGTCAAACCCCACGGTGGTTGAATTTTGGCCATTTCTAATGGTTGTTTACACAAACAGATGGTCTGTATCTCCTTGATTGACACACCATCTGCAAAAAAGTTACCATGGAAACTGATTTACAACCATAATTTCCAGCAAATTACCTCACCTTCTTCTTACCTGTCAGACCAGGTAGGTGGGTATATAGTAGGTACAGAAAGTATTCAGACCCCCTGAAATGTTTCACTCTTTGTTATATTGCAGCTCTCTCTCATTAATCTCATATAAATCTCATTAATGTACATACAGCACCCTATATTAACAGAAAAACACAGAATTGTTGACATTTTTTGCATATGTATTAAAAAAAAGAAAAACTGAAATATCACATGAGTCCTAAGTATTCAGACCCTTTGCTGTGACACTCATATATTTAACTCAGGTGCTGTCCATTTCTTCTGATCATCCTTGAGATGGTTCTACACCTTTATTTGAGTCCAGCTGTTTTGATTACTGATAATGGACTTTATTAGGAAAGCCACACACGTGTCTATATAAGACCTTACAGCTCACAGTGCATGTAAGAGCAAATGAGAATCATGAGGTAAAAGAAACTGCCTGAAGAGCTCAGAGACAGAATTGTGGAAAGGCACAGATCTGGCCAAGGTTACAAAACAATTTCTGCTGCACTTAAGGTTCCTAAGAGAAAAGTGGCCTCCATAATCCTTAAATGGAAGACGTTTGGAGCGATCAGAACCCTTCCTAGAGCTGGCCGGCCGGGCAAACTGAGCTATCGGGGGAGAAGAGCCTTGGTGAGAAAGTTAAATAAGAACCCAAAGATCCCAAAGTGGCCTGACAGAAGCCTCTCCTCATTGCAAGACACATGAAAATTTTCCAAGCTGGTGAGAAATATGATTCTCTGGTCTGATAAGACCAATATAGAACTTTTTGGCCTTAATTCTAAATGGTATGTGTGGAGAAAAATATCACCTGTCCAATACAGTCCCAGCAGTGAAGCATAGGGGTGGCAGCATCATGCTGTGGGGTTGTTTTTCAGCTGCAGGGACAGGACGACTGGTTACAATCGAGGGAAATATGAATGCGGCCAAGTACAGGGACATCCTGGACGAAAACCTTCTCCAGAGTGCTCAAGACCTCAAACTGGGCCGAATGTTCACCTTCTAACAAGACAATGACCCTAAGCACACAGCTAAAATAACGAAGGAGTGGCTTCACAACAACTCTTTTACTGTTCTTCAATGGCCCAGCCAGAGCCCTGACTTAAACCCAATTGAGCTTCTCTGGAGAGACCTGAAAATGGCTGTACACCAACGTTTACCATCCAACTGGACATAACTGGAGAGGATCTGCAAGGAGGAATGGCAGAGGATCCCTAAATCCAGGTGTGAAAAACTTGTTGCATTTTTCCCAATAAGACTCATGGCTGTATTAGATCAAAAGAGTGCTTCTACTAAATACCGAACAAAGGGTCTGAATACTTAGGACCATGTGATATTTCAGTTTTTCTTTTGTAATAAATCAGCAAAAATCTCAACAGTTTTGTTTTTCTGTCAACAAGGGGTGCTGTGTGTAAATTACTGAGAACAAAAAATACTTAAATGATTTTAGCAAATGGCTGCAGTATAACAAAGAATGACAAATTTAAGGGGGTCTGAATACTTTCCATATCCACTGGAATTAAACACATTTTTACATTTTTAAACACCAAATATGCATGCACACACACACACACACACTCACACACACACACACACACACGCACGCACGCACGCACACACACACACACACACACACACACACACACACACACACACACACACACACACACACACACACACACACACACACACACACACACACACACACACACACACACACACACACACCTGTTACTGCACATCAGTTCAGTTCTGTATTAATGAGGCAAGTTTCCATGGCTGGCTTGCATCTGTAAACAGCCTATAGTTAATCTAACAAACTATATAATAAATGCAAGTTGTTGTGTTATATGACTATTTCTTGTGTTACCGGGTTTTGATCATTTAAATACAGTGCAGGGAGCCTTAGACAGAGATAAATTGAGTCTAAATTTGGTTCCCTAATGCTTTTATGTACTTTAAGTTTGATTTAACACAGCATTGCCTAAAAATGCAAAACCTCCAGTTTTCCTCTTACCACCTGTTGGGAGAGACAGAGATTCATCCACTCCGACTATAGCAGTTCTGTTGAGACTCCAATTACACTTGTCAGTGGTGTAAGTGTATATGTGTATGGATGGCTGCTTCTAACACATGCTGCCTTTATGACTTATACAGAAACACTTTGTGTGATTAAGGATCCCTGTTTTTCTCTTTCTCGCTGCCTATCTTTCTCTCTGTGTGTGTCTGCAAGTGAGAAAGGCCACAGTGTCTCCCAGCGCCTCGGGCTACTTTGATAGACAGATGGACAGTCCGTGAGAGACAGACTTCCCTTTCAACCAATGAGAAAACAGGACCCCTGCTGTCGGCATGGTGACAGTTGCCATGAGTGATTGCATCCGGACCTACAGTTGATGGTTTGGGGGTTCGACCTGTGTCTCTTTAGAGGTGAAGGGTGGAGAGGGCAGTAGTGGCTTCAATCCCCTTAACGTTTCCATCAGGCCACATTTGCCGTTGTGTTCTCTCATCCATATGGCTCAAAGATGCCCGTCAGGGCCATGACAACCCCATGCTGAGGGGTCTGCACGAATTTAACCCAAAAATCTGGGTTTATATTTAGACAGAAACAAAAATTATACGAGTTTGCTGGTCTTCAGCCCCTCGTGGCTCACTGGCACAGTGTGTTGGAGTTGTGCACTAGTCAGAAATCAACAGGCTAAATGTTGCATGTTAAATTACATTTAATGAAAGAGAGAAATACTTTATGCAAAAAAAAAAAAAAAAAAAAATAACAACTAGCCCAACTGACTGATGTTAAAATTGTTTTTTTCAAATCTTGAAAATACAGTATGATGTGGCATGTCTATTGTTTATTGGTCACTGTATATGGTCACTACTGTATATTGGTCAACTCTCTCAGTGGAAATGTGGGTCGGTCAGGGAAAAGATCACAATTTCCTGATCAGCATCATCTAGGTAGAAATACAGCTCCTGGTCACTCCATTAACCCTTAAATGCATACTTATACACATGCTTGGGTCTTTAGTGACCCGGTATGTCATTCAATACCCTCCTTCTCATGAATTGTTTTAAGTTAGACATCATTCTTCATAATATTCCACAGTTACTTCATTATACACAATATAACAGGAAGAAA
Organism: Pseudorasbora parva; assembly: GCF_024679245.1. Lineage (NCBI taxonomy): Eukaryota > Metazoa > Chordata > Actinopteri > Cypriniformes > Gobionidae > Pseudorasbora > Pseudorasbora parva. The sequence goes on from NC_090176.1 coordinate 30,631,460, forward strand.
AAAATATATATTTAAAAAAAAATACCTGTTTACCCATTCATTTGTTATAAATAAATAAAAAATGCATAGGGTCTCTAATGGCCCAAGGTATGTAATAGTGTATGTTTTTTTTTCTTCTTTTTTTTTTTTCTCTGTGCAACAATAATTTAATCTTTGATGACTGAATAAGTGCAATTCACCTTTATTTCTCAAGGTGGCAATGTTTGATACACGATAATAATGTGACGCTTCACTTCAATAGGAACAATCAATCAATTCAGCAATAGGAAAAATCATCAGCAAAACTCGAAATGGCTCAGCGATTTACTGCAGAGAAAGTGCTGTTAACAATCAGATATTAGTGTCACTGTCACTTGATGATGAATCTGGTAAAGAAGCTGTCGGCGATCAAAATATTGATTGTGAAGATGTTGAGAATGATAGATTTGAGAATGTGGTTGAGATTGTGAATATGAGCCAGATGCTGAACGTACTGGGAATTGAGCTTGGATGAGGACAGTGAAGATGTCATAGAACATCTGCTCAAATCGAACTCTTCCAAGCCCCAAAAGGTTACAAAATATGCTTTATTTTATTTTTCTGTAATTACTCTAATATCAGGAGAGTTTTATATCATTGCAACAGGTAGAGGTCCATCCATGTTAGATATAGACTTGGTAGCTAAAGACCCGAATATGTAATAAGGATTGTTGAAATATGCATGCATTTAAGGGTTAATTATGCACATCCAGTCCTTTCAGCCTATACCCTCAAGAAGACAAGTGTGTGTGAGAGGACCTTTCCACCTTATATTTATTATAGTCTGCACCAATGTTAAATTGTGATGATCTTCACAGATGCTGGTTAACAGTACTTCTGCGGTATAGAGGTGCTATATTCCATGGTAAAATTTTATGTTCCTCTGTTGTCATATGATATCTGGAGAAAAAATAAGTTCCTTTGGGACTACTGTCACTGAGACAGTACCTTCTAAATGTATTAATATGCACTCTTTAAGGATATATAAGGTAACTTTCAGGGTTTTGGTCTGGTTTCCTTTTTTCCCCTTCTTTTTCTTCAGAGATTGAGACAAATTTCTATCTTCTTTGATGGTGGTTCTTCTGACTTAAAGTCACAAAAGATCAGTTCATATTTGCTGGTTGGAAAATAATTTCACAATATAAGAGCAGATCGGATTGTGTTGATTTTATGTACATGGATTTACTATGGTTTACACCTTATATATTAACTATATTACTTGAAATACATTAGTCTGGAATTAATTACATTGATCAAATGTGATAGTAAAGGCATGTTACAAAAGATTTCAAATGCTGTCCTTTTGAACTTTATATTCAAAGCATTCTGAAAAATATGAAACTGTTTTCAACATAATAATAATCATAAATGTTTCTTGAGTAGTAAATCAGCATTTTAGAAGAATGATTTCTGAAGGATAGTGTGAGACTGAAGACTGAACAACATTACCGTATTTTTGATCATATAAATGATTTGACTTTTTTTCTTTTTCTATAGTTGGAAACTATTTTCTTTCAAACAAAACTTTATACATTTGTTATTGCTTGGTTTCACATAGTTGTCCATAGTTTTTATGGAAACTTGACATTTTTAGTTATATGTGACTAAATGTCACAATGTCACGTGCTCTTATTATTTACATGCATTTTTGTGAGATTGGACTCTGGAGCATATGAAACTAACTCTAGCGACTAACCAAATAATCAAACTCTCCAAACCCAGTTAGGGCTCCTCTAATGTTAGAAAAATAGCACAGTTGACATATGGTCTCTTCATAAAACACTGCCGATCAACGTTGATTACAGTCCACATTTGGGGTCTCATCTCTGACTTCTATGAATCCTTTGTGCTTCTTCGCATGTTTTCTCAAATTATAGTGAAGGAGCTGGTTTCATCAATAGCGGTAGGACACAATGAGGCTATTATCTCATGTCTTGTGCGCTAACCTGTAATATCTGTGCGATGAACACGGCTATTAACTTCAGATGAAACCCCATGGGACATTCCAGTGTATGTGTGTTTGCGCCGATGATTGATGATGCTGTTTTGAAGAAGTGAAAATGGACGTCGTTCCCCTCAGATGCATACCAGAGGGGATAAAGAGCGCCATTGTGGGGCCTAATCCACTCTGCAGGGCTTTTCACTGTGTGTGTGTGTGTGTGTGTGTGTGTGTGTGTGTGTGTGTGTGTGCGTGTGTGTGTGTGTGTGTGTGCGTGTGTGTGTGTGTGTGTGTGTGTGTGTGTGTGTGTGTGTGTGTGTGTGTGTGTGTGTGTGTGTGTGTGTGTGTGTGTGTGTGTGTGTGTGTGTGTGTGTGTGCATGTGTGGTGGTAGTTTAGAGCATCTGCCAGTCATTTTTTGCCGTTATGTCAGTCAGGTTTGTGCGAGCGAGCTGCTAAAAGCTTCTCTAGGCTCCCAGCGGTACGCGTCTGTATAGATTCCGTCTCCATCCAGCCGCCGAGGAGACAAACTCCAGCAGGGCTGATGAGTGACGAAGAAGAAGCTTCTTTCTCTCCATCTTCCTCTCCGTCTTTCTCCCCCTCTCATGTTCAACTGTCTTCTCTTTCGTTCTCTCTGGGTATTCGGTTCATCTATTCATCACTCGTTTCTATATCCAGGCTTTTCCATTCTCAGGACTTATCCATTTGTATCTCTCTCTTTGAATGGAGGGTAACATGAGGAGGTGAAAGTGGTCCTCCGAACTGATGCATTGTGGGGGTTCTATTGTGCTCTGAGCAGGAGGGAGTGAGAGAAAGGGAAAGAGGGATTGAGAAAGAGAGAAACAGAGCGAGGGAGCTAAGGTGACTCGCTGGCCTAGCACGCTCGATAAAACGGGTCAGCTCACCTTACTGCTGCTGAATGAGACCTGTGTGCGTGTGTGTGTGTGTGTGTATGGTTGATCACGAGAGTAGACTACAGACGGGATAGAAAAATAAGATGGATAGATAGAGCTGTGAAGAAAAAGAGAGGCAAGATAAGCCATAAGATTGTAGGTAGAAAAACAAGCAATTAATGAAAATAATGAAGAAAATTATGAGCAAAAGGGCTAATAGCTAAAAACACTGTATTACAAAATCTAGATTGACTGTCGGTCGTCAAAGGGAAGCATCCTAATCATCATGAAACTGCATAATTGACCGATTTGGAGCCTACACTCTTAGAAGAAAATGTTCTATAGAACCTTAAAAGTTTCGGCGCTACGTATTTGGAATCCCTAAAATGTTCTATATAGAACCCTTTATAAAGGGGTGGTTCCATGTGTTTTTTTTTCTAAGCTTGGTTGTGTTTATGGGTTATATGTCTTAATACTTTTTCTTCTATTTAACCTTTATTTCACACCACTGTCTCCACTGTCCTTTGAAAAACTCGTTTGCTTCCCAATTCTATGAAGCCCATCTCTCTGAAAAACGCAATGGTCTTAGATTGGTTAGATGGCCAAATGTAGTTTCATGTATTTTTATTGGCTGAAGTGCCAAGCACAGGTTGTCTGGAAACGCCACACCCCTTACCATTACGGGCAGAAGTCACATCTGTAGTGACTAACAAGGGTTTAGGATGTCACCAACCCCGGAAGAAGCTTGTTGTAGTCCAAACCGGCCGTTTTTGTAGGCAATAAACTGCCATAACTTAGACAATATCTCCTTTTGCATTGAACTTTCAGCACTGTAACTTTGCAGATACTGTTTATGCTCAAGCAGCAACATTACACACTAACTTTAGGGTTCATTGTAACCAGAAAAAAAAAAAGGTTCTATATGGAATAGACTTTGTTTCGTCCTTTCCGGATTAAATATTTCATATTATTGACAAACATTTCACTCCATTATTCAGTGTATTCAAATGCATTTATGAATGCATGTGAATGATCACATAATTCAAGATATGGGGTTAGAAAATGTATAAATGTATCTAATTTTATGTAGTTAGTCAATATCACACAAAGAGTGCCGTTTTAGTTTTTGTCCTCCAAAAATTAGTGATATTAAGTTACTACAACTGTTTAATAAACAATAATTTAATTGCAACTAGAAAATGTTGCAGAATAATGTAACATATGAATGAATAATAGCCTAAAGAACCTTTGTGACTTCGTGTCTTTCTTGTCATTATAGAACTTTTTTTATCATAAAAGGTTCTTTGGAGTTGAGTAAAGAACCCTATGGTTCTATATAGAACCCCAATGAGTGTACATAGGCAGCAACTCACACTAGCAAACAGACACTTGATCACAATCGTTTTAATAGAGTGAGATTTTAGCATGTTGCGCTAACTCTGTGATAAAGTAATAAGCATAAAATATATAGCACACATAAATATTGAGTAAAATAATGAATTTTATTTACATGACTGTTTTTAATTGCCATTTTTAATAATACAACTAAGCAATCACTACTTATATGTTAGCATAGGTACACAAAGCTAGTGAGATTTTTGTGAAAAAAGGAATGGCTTAAGGGTGTTGTTAGGCACAACCCCAAGTGGAGTTCACATACAGTAGCATACCGTGCCTTATGCTAACGTATAAGTTGTAATGAATGAATAGATTTTGGAGCATAGCAAATGTACACTCACCTAAATGATTATTAGGAACACCATACTAATACTGTGTTTGACCCCCTTTCGCCTTCAGAATTGCCTTTTCAGAATTCTACTTGGCATTGATTCAACAAGGTGCTGAAAGGATTCTTTAGAAATGTTAGGTAAAATGTTGCAGTTGATGGAGATTTGTGGGATGCACATCCAGGGCACGAAGCTCTCGTTCCACCACATCCCAAAGATGCTCTATTGGGTTGAGATCTGGTGATTGTGGGGGCCATTTTAGTACAGTGAACTCATTGTCATGTTCAAGAAACCAATTTGAAATGATTTGAGCTTTGTGACATGGTGCATTATCCTGCTGGAAGTAGCCATCAGAGGATGGGTACATGGTGGTCATAAAGGGATGGACATGGTCAGAAACAATGCTGAGGTAGGCCTCGGCATTTAAACAATGCCCAATTGGCACTAAGGGGCCAAATTCTGACTTTACCATCTGAATGTCTCAACAGAAATCAAGACTCATTAGACCAGGCAATATTTTCAGTCTCGAACTGTCCAATTTTGGTGAGCTTATGCAAATTGCAAATTGTTTTTCCCTTTTCACATCATTTTTTTGTAAATCCTAGAAATGGTTGTGTGTGAAAATCCCAGTAACTGAGCAGATTGTGAAATACTCAGACTGGCCCGTCTGGCACCAACATACCATTCTCAAAATTGCTTAAATCACCTTTCTTTTCCATTCTGACATTCAGTTTTGAGTTCAGGAGTTTGTCTTGACCAGGACCACACTTCTAAATGCATTGAAGCAACTGCCATGTGATTGGTTGATTAGATAATTGCATTAATGAGAAATTGAACAGGTGTTCCTAATAATCCTTTGAGTGTATATGTATTTGTATATATGTGTGTATATACACACACTATATTGCTAAAAGTTTTGAGACATCTGTGTTGACATCCACATGAACTTTAATGACATCCCGTTGTCAATCCTTAGGTTTTAATATGGAGTTGGCCAACCCTTTGCAGCTCTAACATCTTTATCTTCTGGTAAGGCTTTAGGGGTGTGTTTATAGGAATTTTTGACCATTCTTCTAGAAGCACATTTGACACTGATGTTGGAGACGGCCTGGCTTGCAGTCTCCACTCTAGTTCATCCCAAATGTGTTCTATCAGGTTGAGGTCAGGATTCTGTGCAGGCCAGTCAAGTTCCTTCACACCAAAACTCGCTCATCCATGTCTTTAGGGACCTTGCTTTGTGCATTGGCGCACAGTCATGTTGGAACAGGAAGAGGTCATCCCCAAACTGTTCCCAAAAAGTTGGGAGCATGACATTTTCAAAAATAGTCAAATTTTTTACTATGATATTTATTTATTACTCTCCTTCCTGCTGTGCTGTTGGTCTCCCTTTTACTAGTTACTATTGCACAGCACTTTGGTCAGTCTTGTGTTTTAATTTTGCTCTATGTATAAAATAAAAAAAAGTCTCGGTATGCTGAAGCATTAAAAGTTACTTTCACTGGAACTAAGGGGCCAAGCCCAACTTTCCTTAATTTAATCCTCTTCTTGTTCTTCTTTCTCACAATAAAATATTCAAGTAATGTAATGTTAAACCTTAAATGTAATGTTAATCCTTTTTTGTTGCATGCCTATTGATGATATTTGATGCTTTATGTTTTTCCTGAGTTGTGAGCAGACTCAGGTACGTGACTATATTATTAAAGAAAATACTGTATTGTCCTGTAAAATTGAACAGTAGCTTGCCATTATTAATTTGCTCGCCAACCCCTGAAAAACAACCCCACACCATACCCCTCCACCAAACTTTACACTTGGCACAATGCTGTCAGGCAAGGACCATTTTCATTGCAACTGGCAAACCCAGACTCATCCATTGGATTGTCAGACAGAGAGAAGCATGATTCGTCACTCCAGAGAAAACGTCTCCACTTCTCTAAAGTCCAGTGTCGGCATGCTTTACACAACTGCATCTAATGCTTTGCATTACACTTGGTGATGTAAGTCTGCTTGATGATGACAGGATTTTCCTTGGGCTGGACAATCCCTTTAAGTATCTTTAACAAGATCTCAGGAAATAAAACAATGTTTTGATGCAAATTATTCTGTGGTTGCACTACAAAATAGTGCAATGAAATTAATTTAGAAAACATAACACAGAAGATTTGGTCAAGTCAGGTCAACTTTATTTATATATAGTGCTTTGTATAATACAGATTCAACCAGCTTCTGCAGTCAAATCAATAATGTTGCTGAATATTAAATGTCCCTATCTAAGCAAGCCAGAGGCGACATTGGCAAGGAACCCAAACTCCATCAGGTGACAGAAATGGAGAAAAAAACATTTTGGGAGAAACCAGGCTCAGTCAGTGTGCCAGTTCTCCTCTGGCCAAAATGTGGTCTAGAAATGAAGAGTTCGGTTGCAAAACGCGATAAACGCCATTTTTTGACATTTAGATTTTATTATTGGAAATCACTGTTTAGATGTACCTTAATCTATGTGTGAATTGCTGCCATTAATAAGGTTTAAAAATGTACATTTTAAGCCTCCTAGAAAATGTATTTTTTCACAAAACACGATATCCGCCAGGCCAGTTTCTTTACAAAGTGCGATAAAGAACGTTTAGGATACTGCGAGCTCAGTATGTCACGCGAGGAGAGAGTCACCGCCGGTGAAGTGCTCCGAGTTTGCTCAGTGATTTAACGATAATAGCAAAACAAAAAACATATTTTTAAAAAGAGAATTTAATAGGCTAACTAAAAAAGGTTTACCATTTAATTGTTTATACTGTAGGCGAGCTGTCACGTAGGCTACGTCACTGATCAACAGCTGTCTGTCAGTCAGAGAATCAAAGCTTCAAAGTCAAGGTTAACGTTATGGATTTCGATGACGGTTTGGAGCCGGTCAGGAAGGCATCTAAAGAAAATCATCAAAGGGAGAAGACCAAACGGGCAAGGCATTCAGGTGAGCGAAAACATCCAAAGATTTATTTTGGTCATCGTGCGACTGCGAGTAACGTTGGTCTGTGTCATGCGCGCACGCACGCACACACACACACACACACACACACACACACACACACACACACACACACACACACACACACACACACACACACACACACACACACACACACACACACAAACACACACACACACACACACACACACACACACACACACACACACACACACACACACACACACACACACACACACACACACACACACACACACACACACACACACACACACACAAGCTTTTCTTAATGGTATTACAGTAGAATAATATAGCCTATGGTTGATATATAGCGTTTTGCAAAAAAAAATAACTATTGCAAAATAACATTGCACACTATCTTGAACACATTTTGTTTTCTCTTCTAAAACTGTAGAGGAGACACATGTGAGATTGTCGATTTTCTCAGGAGAAACACCAGAAAAGTGTTGTGCTTTCATCTCCATTTAAACCTGCGGTGTAGGAAAAACTTGAATTGAGATTAAAAATATATAATTTGGGATTATTTAATTATGTTCATAATACATATATGTACAGATACATCCAAGCAATTTATTCAAATAAATCATCTCATTCTTATATACAGCATATTTTAAACACCAACTTAAAAGACTCAACAGGATGTGTTACACTTGTTAATTAAAAATGTTTTAATAATTATTTCAACTGCAAATAGTTTCAAGTGCAAAATGCTGCCGTTGAAATATATTTTCCGCTGCCTTTTTTTGAGCACAAATTGTCTGAAATATTTGTGTCTGATCTGTCGTTCTTTCCAAATGCCACAGACAGCCTCAAATGACATGTAACTGCACAAACGCACACAGGCGAAAAGTTTTCCCTCCAGTTGTCCGACCTGCTGTCTCTGCTGTCATTTCTAAAAGTCAATCGCTCCATTTCAGCATTCTAAATGTGCCTTTCATGAATATTGCACACGGAAGTCAATTAAGAGTGAATTATTAATTTGCTAAGTGTCAATATTTAGTAAACAATGATACTGTTGCTGCCGCAAGGAGCTCCCAGTGCAACTCTCTGTCTCTAAATGACTGAGATAGAGAACACACACACACACACACACACACACACACACACACACACACACACACACACACACACGTGTTTTCATGTTTTATGGAGACTTTTCATATAAAACATCACTTAGTATTAGTCATAAGCTGTTTTACTTATGGGGACCAAAATATTTCCCCACAAGGATTCTGGATATTGTCATCTTTGTGGGGACTCTCCTTAGGCGTAATGATTTTGATACTGTATCTTGTATCCCCCTACATTAAACCTACCCATCACAGAAAAAAAAAAAAAAAAATCTGCATTTTTACATTTTCAAAAAACAACATTTTTGTAGGGACCGCTGACTGGTCCCCACAGGTGATTTCAGGTTTTACTATCCTAACCAAATGTCCCCACAACGTAATATAATCCTGTACACACACACACACACACACACACACACACACACACACACACACACACACACACACACACACACACTCGAAGCAGCAGCGTCTCTTGAGGGGTTTAAGCAGGTGGTATACGCTCACAGCAGGAGCGCAGCGAGATGTTTCTAAAGGTGAGTGATGTAGACAAGGGTAAGCGAAGTCTAGACTGAACTCCAAGAGCATTATAAACACAGAAGAGGGAGTTTTGTGCCGTTTTCAGTTTTTATGAAAGGCCTGTTATATCTGCCAGCTCACCTTTTGTGTCGACTTCAACACAATGTTCTAGGACATGATTTCTTCATCTGAACAGCAACAGAAATGTGAGTTATTCAGGAGGGGTGTGTGCGCTACTGTATATAAAAGTATTATTAGAAAACTCTATATACAAATATATACATTTTATATATCTAGAACTCTTTAAGTACTTTGTCTATGTCTGTTTCCTAATAAATTATTACGGTATTTATTGAGTAGCATACCATGTTTTTTATGGATACGGTCAGTCACTGGTTTCCCACTTATTTCATATCAATAGTTTTTTTTCTTAAATAATATTGTTCAAATCAAATTAAAATCAGGGTTGCTGTTATTATAAAAATAAAAAAAAGCAAAAAAAAATTTTTTTTTTTGAAACATTTGGTTACTAGATGAAAAACTTAAACAATAAAAACCTAAAACTGATTAAACCTAAAAAAGTGTTAAAAAACAAAAAAACAAATGACAAAAGCAAATGACAAAATTACTAAAAATTAAACTAAAAAAAAATGAAAAGTGAAAAGTTTAAAAATAATGCTAATATAACAGATTCATATTTATTATTATTATTATTATTATTATTATTATTATTATTATTATTATTATTATTATTGTTATTATTATCATTATTATTATCATTATTATTATCATTATTATTATCATTGTTATTATTTGTGGGCAATCATAATAAATAAGGGGAATACTTACAGTGCATTTTTATAATGGAACATGCACATTTTGGACAATAACTATATTAGCTTCCACACTAATGGACGATTTTGTTCTGTTTATTCTAAGCACGCACGTGTCTGTCACTTTAAATGCTCGTTACAGCAGGATGGATTCTGATTGGCTGCTTTTTATCGTTCATCAGCTGTAAAAATGTGTCCTGAAAGGGATTCTAACGATATCGTTTCTCTGTGCCACAATCTTTATAGCTGTGGTGTGAACTCTGCTATTCTTTAATATTAAGAACGTTTTTTAGTACTATATCTTTATGGTTTTTTTATGTTTGTATAACAAATTTGCAAGCGCATTCTAGAGTTTGACTTCCATGTAAATTGGGAACTTTAAATCCTGCAGCTGCCATATTGAGCATTACTATTTCTCCCATTCATTTTTTTCATTTTCATTTTTCACCCCCCCCCCCCCCCCCCCCCCCACACACACACACACACTCGTGCTCGAGGTGCATGAAAAGCCATAATCATAGATGTCACACCCACACGCACACAAGGCTAAAGATTATGCATCTCTTTTGGGAATATTATAATGCTGGTAATAACACAGACAATGATGATGATAATTTTACAATGTCAGTCACTTTTTTGACAGGACTGGATGAATATGGGGAGTTTATGTTCTACGAAAGTTCTGAAAGAGTTGGAAAAGGAAGTGCAATTTGTGTGGAAAGTATAAGCTTTGAAGTTTATGCTTTTTAAAAAAGGTAGACAGCCAGAGGCGCAAGAGAGGAGGAGAGGGAGGAAGGTTTGTGAATCTCTTCTCTCTGGATCTTGCTGTGAGGTCCCTCTGAGAAGTCTTGATGATACTTAATGGTGATTGGAGCCAGAGATAAAACGCTACACACACACACACACACACACACACACACACACACAAGCAGGGCTCCTGAATTCTGGAGCCAAAAGCTTCAAGTCACAGTTCACCAGCACTATAATCTAACCCATTTCAATGCGTGTTTTAGCAACTGTGACATATTGAGAGTGCTGTGAGTTAGTCATGCTGTCTAAGCCGCCAATCATTCTGATCTGAGCCAATCACAATCAAATACAGTGTTTTTTGGCCTGAGACTTAGTTTCTATCTGCAAAATTTAAGCTGTTTCGCACAATTAGATCGCAGGTATGGGAATGTTAAACACGCATTGGCCAATCGCGGCACCAGGAACAGAAGCCTATACATTTACAACGATGCGATAAAAATGTCTAGTCTTTCCATTTAGCTGGAAAAAAAATAGCCATTATCGGCGTTGGAGAAATGGATAGTAGCAACGACTGTGAGGTGAAAAAAAGAGGAAATAAAGGCTGTTTATATCAGCCGTCTGCAATCGAGTCGGCCCTTTCAGGAAGTTTTCCAGGTGGTTTGAAAGACTAGAAGAACTAAGCAGAGCTCTAACCTGGAGCGATAGCATTCGAAAGAAGCACTTTCACTCACCGGTTTCAGCTTGCGGTGTGTGGAGATTTGACTGAGAGATATGCAGAGAACAAATCTGCCTTTTAGTGGACTGGAGGGGAAGGGAAGGGGATTTCGAGACATGCTTGGATAAGAAAAGGTTGTGATATGCGACAGTGAGTTTTTGGCTGCGTGAGCTGCGTGCTCTTGATGGTTGTAAAGTAAGTTTGATTTACAAGCCCGATATACAAAATATGTACTTCACCAAACACATGTTTGTTTCATTAAATCAATGAGGACATTGCATTGACTTACATTGATTTTATTTCAGGTTAATAGTATTTTCTATAGCCTAACTCAACCGCCACCCTCAAAGAAACATGCAAAACACTAGATATTTATAGGCCTTTTTAACTAGTGAGGAGCAGTAAAGTATCTAGTCTAACTAGTTGTTGGTCATATTTCACTATATAAGTAAGGATATTAGGCAAGTATAACATTCTTTTTCAAGTATAACATTCAATTCCAGAAAGCAGGTTATGTTACATACATGGGTATGTTTAGGAGTAAATAAATGGATAACTTTTGGTTCCAAAAACAGAGGTAACTTTGATGGTATGTAAATAGCCATAGCCATAGCAACTCACTCTCTGAACATAACCTGCTATTATATCATGTTCACTGTCATGTTTCCTGGTTTGTAATGTGATTTCATTAGCTGTGTCTCATTTCGGAAGGCTGTGTCCTCCGGAGGTCGCATTTGAAGAGTTTTTGTTGTAGGTGGCTATTGTAGGTGGCTATTGTAGATGGCTATAAAATTTTTTAAAAAATGTGTACTGTGCTAATTAATTGAGACTTCTTACAGCTCTTACAGGTTGTTGGTCTTGTTTGTTTCGTTGCTTCTATTGCTCTCCCCTTTTTTGTAAGTCGCTTTGGATAAAAGCATCTGCTAAATGATTAAATGTAAATGTAAAGGGTGCATACGTCATAAGGTAGTCTCGTTTAAAAAAAGTGAGTAGGACACTTCAAATGTGTCCTTCTTTACAGGAATTCGGAGTGTGCATGAGTTGTAGTCTTCACGGCTGGAGATAATTCTTTGCGCCTCTGTTAACAGCCGTCATATTTTTTTTATATATTATATGAAAAAACGGCACCACCGTCAGATATACATGAAAGCGTTGGTGTGGTGTTTAAATGTAAGTAGTTCAAGCTTTTTTTTTCTTTTTTTTTAAAGCTCTATTACCTCAAACAGATAGTTGTGGTAAACAGGATTACAACTGTTTAGTGCATTTTAAACGTTTAGAACAGTACATTGCTGTCAAGACAAGAAACATGTCATAGTCATTTTCAAGTTATAAATAATTTTCATTCATATAACTGGCTTGAGAGCGCAACGAGGCTGAACTGTTGCCATTGCAACGAGATACTTCCTGCCTGTGTGTCCTACGAAGGACGTCTTGTTTAATTCTGATTGAGGACACTACGTATACTGCATCCTACACAGGATGTGTCCTCCGGAGGACGCAGCCTTCGAAATGTAACGAAATGAGACACAGCTATTGTACCCTCATCTGCTCCATTGTCATGCGATTCCCTAAACTCTTGTGTCATGATGTCATTGGTTGATTTATTTTTGTGAGTTCTGTCATTGGTTCATTGTTTTGATTGTTCACATGTGTGTCTTGTTAGTTATTAGTCTGTGAATATGCTTTCTAGAATCGTCCCCTACATGTGGGCATTTTTGTCAAAAAAAACAAAAACGGTTTAATATGTTTTATTTAAGACATTTAGTTTACAGAATACAAAAAGTGTCCTCATAAATCATGTTTATGTTGTAATACCCGTGTCATTATACACATTTGTTCTCATAATCCATAAAAGAAAACACACAAACACACACAAAATTGTCTCAGAAGAACGTAACACATGATCTCATATGTTTCTCTCTCTCTTCTCTTGCTCAACATAAAATCATTTGTTTTTGTAAGTCACAAACCACAAACATGTGTTAGTGATGTTATTTGAGTTATGATGTATACAATGCAATGGGATAAATGTGTCCAATAGTCAGGTTTTAGCAGTAAAAATCCCATTAATTTGCTTATTAATATAGAATAAATTATCTTCAAGCCAAAAATTGTAAGCCTCAAAGATATTAGTCAATGGGATATGCATGTGTTAAACCCATCATTCAACATAACATCAACCTTAAATGTATTTAATAAGCAAGTTTAAGGTGATGAACTACACTAGTCATAATCCTAAGAGAAAGGTCAAACAATCAGAAATGTGTGGTAAACAAACAAATGAGCTTAAGAACTTACTCAATTTATGTCAAATGTTTTGTGTCAACTTAACAATCAAAGTTGGTCTGTGCTTTCATCAAATGTATAGGTTCTATGAACTCAAAATGAATAATGAACATTTAAACTTCATTTAAAAATGTATGAACGGTAGTGTAGCTGTATTGTTAAGAGATTGAAATCACTATTTTAGAAAATATATTATGAAATATTCTGTTACAGATATCAAATTACTCATGCTGTGATTTGAGATTTTGCTGCACACAGTCTCATCGCCTCATTAATATAATACAATTACAATAAAAATGTACAGCCCCTTAAGGCTGAAGGGATCCAGCTTTTTGGCTCTAAAATTGAGTATTCTTGCCGTAGCATATTATTTTTACTTTAATGATATTTGCACAGACCCCATGTCTCGACAATCATCTCTCTTTCTCTCATTCTCTACCCACCACCTCTCCCTCCTAAGGCCAATTAGTCAACTTAAAATGTCTCCATTTCTCATTTTAGTGTGCAGTGATCAGGATAATAAGAATTAATAAGCCATTCACATCGCGCTCAATAGAGAATGTACACCTCTTATCCAGCGAGAGCTCGCTGCTGAGATCCGCACCAGAGATCAACACAATGCTTGTCTCGTTAAAGGGGTCAAGAGTGTACACACATACACACACGCTAATTTGTCCACAATTTACATAGTCATTATGCAGCTGATATCTCCCAGTTGATTGTTGCTTACCATTATGTTTATTTACATTTTCTGTCTTCATGGCTTCTGGGAATCTACGACATGTTGACTGCTTTGAAAGGCTTTGTCTTCCATTCTGATTGATCCTGAAATTTGGTCAGTGCTTTTCTTAATAACTGGAAAAGGGCATGGAATGATTTTTTTTTATTTATTGGTCAGTGTTTGAATAAATAGCAGCTTTTGTTTTGGCATAATCTTGGATTTTGAGGCAAGGAACAGTTTGAAATGGCATTCATCTTCTCAATAGTTATTTTAAAACAATATATTTCATAGAATAATGTTAGTTTATATTTGTAATTATATTTCACAATAGTACTGTGTTTTTGATCCTGATTATAAGAGACATCTCACTGACCCCAAACTTTTGAATGGTAAAGTAAATGTAATGTATAAATAGAATGTCCAATATATATATTTGGTTTTATGAAATGTGGGGACATTCTACAGGCATAATGGTTTTTATACCGTACAAACAGTATTTTCTATCCCCCTACACTGCCCCTGCCCCTAAACCTACCCATCACAGGAAACATTTCGCATTTTTACTTTCTGAAAAAAAAAAAAAAAAAAAAAAAAATACTCATGCTGTATGATTTATAAGCATTTTGAAAAATGGGGACATGGGTCTATGACATATTCCTCCTATGTCCTAGTTCACCCTCTCCTCGTAAGTCATACCCATGTCATTATACTTGTGTCCGGATATTGCACACACACACACACACACACACACACACACACATGGGCCATATATATATATATATATATATATATATATATATATATATATATATATATATATATATATATATATATATATATATATATATATATATATATATATAGCTTACACAAAGTAAAATGGCTCGAATAGCCATGAACAAGTTGAACTTACATGCGATTATGCTCTAGGAACAGAGCATAATCATGTATATGTATATATAATGTATATATATATATATATATATATATATATATATATATATATATATATATATATATATATATATATATATGTATATATATGTATATATATGTATATATATATATATATATATATATATATATATATATATATATATATATATATATATATATATATATATATATATATATGGGCCAGGCCTTTAAGTGTCAAATTGTGCAATAGAATTGGACAATGTACGCAAAATTAAAATCAGTTGCAAAAGGTTTGTTAAATGAATCAAACACAGAAAATAAATCTGATGGAGGTTTCAAATAGCACATGAACAAAATTTTCAATACATCACCCTGAAGTCAGGATTGCCGAGCCCTGGCAGTCAACTTTTATGTTCACTGATGGTCGTGCAGCACTATGTTACAGCTGAAGTGCATCTCTTTCCTCTTGAGCTTTTGATGAAACATCCTCTTCATTTCTCTTCTCTATTTTGCTCGAGTGTGAAAGTTGTGAGCTCGCCTCTAGTCTGATAAAAATAACATCCACACAAGCCTGAAGAAGCTCGACCATCTGTTGCTGTGATCTCAGTCTTCCTTTCTCACAGTCCTTCCTCTCTTTTTGTCTCTCTTTCTCTCTGTCTCTCTCTTCTTCTATTCTCTCTTTCTGACTGACAGCAATTCACAATAGCAAAAACACATTTTCAGTTAAATTGTATTGATTGATTGGTGCTAATTCATTTTGTATACAATGGATGGTTCTGGTTTTAGATGCTGTTTGGTTAATACACTCTTCCAGTTATGCTAAAATTTGCTTGTATACAACACAAAGCAACTTGCGTTTAAAGGTCCCATGGCATGGATTTTTATTATTTTATAATGTTTCCAGAGGTGTACTTATATTGTTAGTATGGTATTTACATAAAAAATGTCATAATTTAGAAATAAAAGGCATTTTTTCTATACTCATATTAGCCCTCTGGCTGGAATGCTTTGTTTCAAGGGGCGTGTCTGTTGTGAGTCTTCAGTGAAAACACCCACTGTTGTGATTGGCTGACATATTTGCATTTGAAATGAGATTATGCGTGGAGGGGGCGTGGTTTAGTCAGGCGTGAGCAGCAGCAGCAGCACTAACAGCCAGTCGGGACGAGTTACGGAGAATGACGGAGCTGGGGAAAGATTGCTGAGGAAGTGTTATTGTACCGAGTGGTTGAGAGCGCAAGTTTATTGTGTTTGTATCTGCGAGCTCTAAATAAATATGAGTGGATTTTGCAACGTTATTTCTCTCACAAAATGCTTTCACCACAGCTAATAGCAAACACACAACATTATTAAAGTACGAGCTTTTGTTGAGCATATAGAGCAGCGTCTTTCAAACGGCAGTTTGGGCAAGTGTGCACTGCAGATATATGTGTGACTGACAGATGCGAACATTATAAAGAGTGTTCTTTGAACGCTCTCTGTAGTTTAATCATTTAAATAACAGATTTGTTTCATGGTGCTAACAGAAACATCGTGAAGTTGATCGTTTTAGTCACTGGCTTGATTCACTAAGGCATCAAGACGGCCAGCTGCAGGACTGACGGTATTAAATGATGTAGAAAGAAAGTCTGTGTGAACTTGAATGATTAGCTACACATCAGAACTCACTGATCCCAGATCAGGCATTAATGAACACTGTTACTCACTGTTTGTGGCGGTGCTGTTGAATCCATATGGTAAAGCCTGTGCTGACGTTGCGACTGATAAACCGAATCCATTCTCTACTAATTCTCTGGGTGGGCAAAGCAGAGGAAGTGGAGGAAACCTTTCCGGTATGACGTCACAACAGGAGAATTCACGATCAGCTCGTCTGGGCTCTCATGTTCTCAAAGGCAGAGAAAGACAGCCAGTCATGCCATGGGACCTTTAAAATAATTTGCACTGTTAGGCAGCAAGTGAACATTTTCAGTGAACAAGTCAATGTCTTATAAGCAGCTAAAATGGGCAAGCATAAGGATTTGAGCAAGTTTGACTAGGGCCAAATTGTGATAGCTTAACATTTCAGAGCATCTCCAAAACTGCAGGTCTTGTCTGGTCAGTATCTATCAAAAGTGATCCAAGGAAAGAATAGTGATGAACCGGTGACAGGGTCATGGGTGGCCAAGGCTCACTGATGCATGTGGGGAGTGAAGACCGGCCCATGCTGACCCATGTCCACCACCGAAAGTGTCAACAGTTGGCATGCGAGTATCAGAACTGGACCACAGAGCAACGGAAGAAGGTGGCCTGGTCTGATTAATATTTTTTTCTTTAACATCACATGGATGGCCAGGTGCGTGTACGTTAAAAGCGCTATATAAATGCAGTCCATTTACGTCTCTTACTTGGGGAACACATGACACCAGGATGCACTAAGTCATGTCAGCAGAGGCAGTGTGATGCTTTGGGGAATGTTCTGCTGGGAAACTTTGTGTCCTACCATCCATGTGGATGTTACTTTGCCTCCAAATTCCCCAATCAAGCATCTATGGGATGTGCTAACAAACAATTCAGATCCATGGGGGCCCCACCTCGCAACTTACAGGACTTAAAGGATCTGCTGCTAACATACCAGATACCAACAGGTGCTCTAACAGGTCAGGTCAGTTTTGGCAGCAAAATGGGGACCAACACAATATGCATCATAATGGTATGCCTGATCGGTGAATAGCTCTTATGATTATTCCTACGACCATGTTATGTAAAAGTCGGAGTGCCATGAAACACAGAAAGCACTGGCATCTAGTCAGTTGTACTTCACAAAAATGAAGCCCTCTCTAATGAAGCCCTCTCAAAACAAGGGTTTGTTTAAAAATACACCAGGCCTGATGTTTATTTCCTGATGTCTTTTCTGAGTTGTTTTTTTACCCATGGTATATTTAGCAGACACTATTGTCCAGAGCCACATACAGAAAACGCTCTAGTTTTCAGCAGTGAGTTTGGTAGTTGTAGTAAGCATAGCTGTACTAAGAGCGGCCAGTATGATAGCTTCACCTCTTCCAAGCGTGCACACATGCTGTCGTGTAGGACGCTGGGAGGAATGCATCTGTCAGCATTAACAGGATCACAGACAGCCTGGAGGAGGATGCAGGAGAAGAGAGAGTGTTTATTTCCTCCATGTTGCCATGCACACAAGCTCCATGACGACGGGAGTGGGCGGCTCGCTAGCTGCTGGCCGCGAGACTCTCAGACTGCAGCATCTTCTCTTCTGACATCTACCCTGATCCCTCTTTTTCTGCTCTTTTTTCTCTCTCTCTTATCTCTCTGTGCCGTGTGCCATCAGTTCTCTTTCTAGCCTCCTTCTCTTCTCTGAAAACTCTGTGTGTGTGTGTGTATGTGTGTGTGTGTGTGTGTGTGTGTGTGTGTGTGTGTGTGTGTGTGTGTGTGTGTGTGTGTGTGTGTGTGTGTGTGTGTGTGTGTGCGTGTGTGTGTGTGTGTGTGTGTGCGTGTGTGTGTGTGTGTGTGTGTGTGTGTGTGTGCGACCTGGTAATCCCTACGTTATGGGGACAAAATGTCCCCACAAAGATGGCAATATCCGAAATCCTTGTCCTTGTGGGGATATTTTTAGGTCCCCATGAGGAAAACATCTTATAAATCACACAGAAGGAGTTTTTTTGAGAAAGTAAAAATGCAGAATGTCTCCTGTGATGGGTAGGTTTAGGGGCAGGGGCAGTGTCGGGGGATAGGATGTCCAGTTTGTACAGTATGATATCCATTACGCCTATGGAAAGTCCCCATAAAACATGGAAACACGACATGTGCGTGCGTGTGTGTGTGTGTGTTTGTGTGTGTGTGTGGAATTTACATATGATGGCGTATCATATATATATATATTAGCTAAAGCTACATTGATTTTAACATTATTAAATTGTTATATTCAGTGTTATATTTGTCATGTTTTAAATCCAAAGACGATAAGGCAGGGTAAGAGTTAAAAAATAATTACAAGGTTTATTAACAAAAGCGAATCACTCGAGGCAGAGTGCACAGTGAACCCCAACACTATACCAGACCAAGACAGAAAGGAATTGAGGAACTGAAATAGTCTATAGGTGTGTTCAACATCATCGGATCCGATCGGCGAGAGCAGCCACGTGCAGGCAGGGAGGAGCCGCAAACGGAGACGTGAAGTCGGACACTTTTTGCTTTCTGCACATTTTATCACAGCTGAAATGTAATAAATGCAATATTTGTCAAATACACAGATGTTTCAGAAGACATTTTCATTCAATACTTTATGTACTGCTTAATAGAGCATCTGTTTGTATAAGTTCAACATATAAACCTACACTATCAAGTGGGGTCTACAGTTTTAATCAGTTTTAGTTTCATTAACATTACAATATAACATTGTGACTACATGAAAATAGGTTTTACTGTTCTGCACTGCCTCAAGTCGGACAAAATTTATAACCAGCATATACTGCTTCGAATCAGCCGCCGATTGGTCTGCGCATCACTGCACATCAAACTCAATAATGAACAGCTGTGATAAATAAATGAATATCAAAGGTAACAGATGAATGATGGGAAAACTAGAACAAAGGAAACAGAAAACAGATGATAAACAATCAAAAGTCAATGGAAGATAAATTAACTGAACATAATCCTGACAATAATACATGAAGGGATGTGCACCCAAGAACTAGGATTCTGTCATAATTTACTCACCATTCCGAATCAAATTATTTATTTATTTTTTATTATTTTTTTTTGCTCAGGTTCTGGCAAAATCTAGCTTTTGAGAGTATGCACACTTTTAGGATGAAAACTATGAAAATCTTTATAAATGAGGCCCCTGGTGACAGGAGGATTGAGGATTGTGACAGTATTCATATTGCTCAATGTTTTGATCTGATTTGAGAAAAAGGCTTGAAGGCTTCATCTGTTTATCAATCAAGTTTGTGTGTCTCTTCAAGAGTCAGAATACCACTTGAGACCTGTAGCTTGACTTCACAACTTTTATGTCCTTGAGACAATTTTCAAAAAAAAAAAAAAAAAAAAAAAAAACATTTTCCAAAGAAGAAAGAAAGTCATACAAGTTTGAAGTGACACAAGTGTGAGTAAATATGATAAGAAGAGAATATAAGAAACAGGAACTATTCATTTTAAGATGTTAGGAAACTGCAAAAGACACTCAAAAAGATACAAATATAAATAACCAGTTTGGTTAATCTAGTTTTTTTTCCCTCCCCCACAGTTGCCAAGGTGATTTTGTTGTGACTGCACGCCACGGGCCCAAAGCCAAAAATTATCAGTGTCTGATGAATGACGCAGGGCTGCAGGTCAGGAGCTCAGTTTTGGGAGAGGATTGCAAAGATCTGCAGGCCGCTGATATGGGAAAACCCCTGTGTAAACACACACACACACATACACACACATACACACACACTTCTAACCCAATCAGCTACACTTTGAAATCTGTCTGAATGCCACCTGTGTTGCTAAGAGCAAGTTTCTGATTGGATGTGGGTGTGCAAAGACAAACCCTGATAATAACATTAGCTCAAAAACACATCTGTCGTGTGGCATTTAACATCCCCCATCAGCCCTCGTTGAATTAGAAAAGCGCGATCCTGAGTAGATCCACTACTGTACATTAACTTTAAGTCAATCACGCTATTACAAGAGATTCAAAATACTCCCCGAAGCACAAAAATGCAGTCACGACGGGTGACAGATGTTTTTTTTCTGCCCAGAATAATTGAACTAGAATTGAAATCAAGTCTCAATCAAATATTCATTACCGCTGCTCACTACTGCTTGGAGACATGTTTTAAACGCACACACGGGACCCGCCAGTGACAATCAAACTAAGCCAAAGTGTCAAACTCCATTAGGCACTGTGCCACTGGCAAACGAAAACTCTCACATAATGAATATAAATAGCAGAATTAATAAATAATAGCCAACTTATATCAGTATGTAATTAACCATGCTAAAATATATACTTCTCTGAAACTTTAACTATTAAAGCTCCAATAACTCTTCTAAAGGTTAACTATTTGAGGTGGTTGATATTCATTATCAACACAGAATTTTCTGGGCTTCTGTGTTTTCACTGTTATATGCTAGGGGGTGTACTGAATCTCCTGATCAAAACACATGCGAAGAAGATACAGAAACAAGCAATGTAAAATAATGTGATGATCAGCATTAAACAGCATTTAAATCAAAACTGGCTAATGTTACTGTAGGAAATGTCAACCCAGGATGAGCTACAGGACTGTGTAGTCAATATGGCTGTTGATGGATTCGATTTACTCGATTCCCGATCTAGATGTAGTCTTGATTTTCTCAGCTTTTTGCTCAAAATGTTGCTTTTTAATGAAACTTAACAGCAGAGGGTCTGCTCTTTCTTTTGACATATTGAATGTCCAGCTATACAACACAATATTCAGGGGGCTATGATATTTCTGATAAAATGATCAAACATGTTGGCTGTGGCTGGCAGCTAAAAAAAAATAACTCTGGCGGGGAAAGAGTTAATGTCAAAAAGTAGAACTTAAGTTGTAAAAGTAGAATCTAAATTATGATTTAAAACACACTTAAAGTTTAATGATTTTTTTTTTAAATACATCATTCTTAAAATGGTCAGAATGGTGCTCTCATAAAAAAATGCAACATATTATCAAATTATGTTCTCAAATGATCATGTACTGATGATGATAATGATGGTGATTACTTATCGTAATGAATAAGCACTGATCTTCATCATCATCATAATTATAATCTTTTTTTAATGGATGAAGTAGTTCTCCAGCTCACACTGAGCATCAGGACTTTTTATGTAAAAATAACCCACTGCGTGAGTAATAACTTAAAGAATGTTTCAAATGAACACATTTTAATAATCAAAATACGCTTCATTTGCTTGAACCATTCCAGCACTTCATCTTGATTATAGGGTTTTTGAGATAAATGAGATGAAAACATGTAAAGAACAAAATCTACATATTATAACTGACAACTCGGACATAAATTTAGACATTTCCCATAAAACATGCAGATAGCTCATAAAAAAAACAAAAAATAAAAAACATCTAAAATGTTTTTGTAGAAACCTAGCTGTTAAACATTCATATTCAAATAGTTATGTCATGTGACAGAATTAGTGTTTTTTTGCATGTAAACTACTGCGACATCACACTCTGCTCAACATATGTGTTAGTGTGTCTTATGTCTTATTCAGCTGACCTGTGGACCAAACAGATGTTCTCAAGTCATTTGCATAACATGTAAGAACATGCATGCCTCTTTTTTAATTAGTCTGTTGCTATAGCAAATTTATAGCAGACTCTTGACATCGGTATTTTAGATAAAAAAAAACACCACATAAGAACTGAGGATGCATAATTTAACCAGCGATAATTGTCTTATTCAGAATTTGGCACATAACTCAGATTAATCTTTTTTGCTTGATGCTAGTAATATGAATTTTTCTTCATCGCAAGCTCACACATCAAGGCAGACATGGATGTGAGAGAAGGCGCAGGCTGCAAGTTACTCTGTCCTCCCTATCATTGATTTCACTTCCTTTTTTTCATTTGTCCTCACAGCCATTATTACTTTTTATAGCTGTTTTTATGGCCCGCCGAAGACCGCTGACCGCGCCGACACCCATCAGACCTCTTGCATCTCTCTGTCTCTCACGATGAATAGAGTTAGGCCCCTCTGACTAATGAAATATTAAATGCTGGTATCCGTGTCACTGAGAAATACGCTTAGGAGTGTTTATCCAACTTTTAAACAAACAAAAATGCTCTATTTCCTCTTTCAACCAACTGCTACCAGTTCCTCAACACCAAGCAGCTTCCAAGATGAAGCTCTGTGCCACATTTGAAGAGCATTAATGAGCTGGAGATCTCTGTATCGTGTGTTATTAATAGATCAGCAGCAGGGATCGTCCCGTCCACACTCACTCACTGACGCTCTCCATCAGATGAACCGTGTTTCGTTGTTCTGAAACATTCATAAATGTGCAATGCCGGAGGCCGCCTCAGCAGAAAGTGATGACAAGCCACGGCGGGAAGTGATGACACGTTACATGTGCCTGCTAGCGATGGCCGCGCAACCATTAGGTGATAGCATTTTACTCAGAGAGGCATTAATAATAATCTATGTCTATGAGAGATATATTCATATATCTCATTCTTTCTTAGCCCTAATGTGCCCATTACTTAAGTTACCTGCCACTTTACACAAACTTTACACATGGTATGACAATTATTTTTCTTTTCTTTTTTAATAAATAGTCCATGACAGGAGGTGGCTTTAGAAAATGTTGATTGTTTAGCTCAGGAATCAAACTGTGCAGTCTAAATTTTGCAGTCTAAATACGATTCATAATCCTGATTTGTGTGTGTTTTTGTTTCTCTCTCTCTCTTTTTTTCTCTCTCTCTCTCTCTCTCTAAAGAAATAAATGTAGGGTAACGAATTTAAATGGTTGAGCTTAAAGAATGTGGCCAATATTGCAATAAAAAAAAACTGATAAAACATAAGGAGATTATTTACTTAATTTATTTATGTAATGTGATTACTTACATCACCACGCTTATGTTGTATGTGAAAGGGTCCAAATTATGTTACTAGTTTGGGATTTTAAGATATGACAAACCACTGCTTTAAGGGGGATAGAGACATTGAGACAATTTTTTTAATTATAAATTATAATAATCTAATAGAGTTGACAAAGACATATAAATTGTTCTCCTAATTAAAAATTATAATAATAATAAATAAAAAAAAGAAACAAGCTGTTAGCACTTACATTTATAATTTTTTTCTATTCATTTGACATATTCAAATGTGTTAAAGAAAGATTTCACAGGTCTCAATATTCTTTTTTTGACTCTAACTCTGAGTATATTTTTCTTTCTCTTTGTCTTCTTTTATACGTCTACATGTACAAAATCTCATTTTGAATCCTTTTTGTTACCGGCGCTCCATAAAATCCTTCTTGATTAAACCCTCTGTAAAGGAATTTTCTGCTTTCTCAATAACAGTACATTTGTTGTGTAATGTTAACACATAAAATAATTTGTGTGTGTGTGTGTGTGTGTGTGTGTGTGTGTGTGTGTGTGTGTGTGTGTGTGTGTGTGTGTGTGTGTCATTCAGGCATAACATTATTCTTAGCCCTTTTGCTGCCAAAACAACCCTGACCCATATGTACTCCTCTAGACTCCTGAAAGTGTGTTGTGGTATCTGGCACCAATAGGTTAGCAGCAGTCCCTTTAAGTCCTGTAAGTGGCAAAGTGGGGCCTCCATGGATCGGACTTGTTTGTTCAGTAAATCCCACAGATGCTCAATTGGATTGATATCTGGTAAATTTGGAGGCAAAATCAACACCTCAAACTCATTGTTGTGCTCCTTAAACCACAGACAGGCATACTGTCAAATATGTTTAATATTATTATTGTTATTATTTTGTTCTATTGAAATTTAATTTGAATGTGTCCTATCTATTGAAAGTCTAGGCAATCTAAATTTTCTTCTGAAGAGATCAGTTTATATGATAAAGCTTTTAAGCATTTTTATCATATTTAAACATTGAGCAATTAACATACAATTATCTCAAAAATTTACCAACTCAATATGTATTTTTTCAATGGCTTTTTTTTTTGTTTTTTGTTAAAAATTACTTTGTTTGTCAATAGCTTACACAAAAAGCTTGATTTCAAATGATAAATTGAATTTAAAAAGACAAGTAAACAGTATGTGACAACACATCGGTGCGATGACGACATCACCGGAGCACCATTACAGTGGTGCTTCAGTCTGTGTTAAATGTTACGTGTAGGCTGTCTAATGTTATTGTTTAAGCTTTTGTTTTATTGCTAAAGCTTCGTTATACTACCTTGAGTGTTTGTATGGACATTGGCAATCTCTCAGGACTCGTGTTCATGGACATCATGTGAGTTTAATTTCCTTTCCTTCATTATGGTTAACTGTGTTCTGTTATCTAAAGTGGTTTGATGAAGTACAATAAGCACAATGAGTCTTATAGGGTTTATAATGTTTATTGGTCATTTAATATAACATAAGATGCAGCGTTTTACTGTTGTGGTGTTCAGCACTTACCTGTTGTATCCGCTGTGTC
The DNA here is from genome assembly GCF_024679245.1 of Pseudorasbora parva. Lineage (NCBI taxonomy): Eukaryota > Metazoa > Chordata > Actinopteri > Cypriniformes > Gobionidae > Pseudorasbora > Pseudorasbora parva. The sequence continues at coordinate 30,656,980 of NC_090176.1, forward strand.
TGGCTCGTTCGTTCCGGAAGCGCGCGTAACCCAGAACGCGCTTATGAGTGGCATATACCATTTTACATAACCAGGGGGGTTATGCACATGTTGAACTTTTGATGTTTATTAGTTTCATGAATGTTGGTGGTTTGTGATATATTATGCTTGGTTTATACTGTGTTCAGTGTGTTTATTTGAGTATGAAAAGAAGTTACTGAAATGTCAGTGTTAAAATGAGCTGTTTTGTCATAGGTTACCCTGCTAAAATGGTTTTCCTCATAGTTGTTTGGCGGGAAAAGTTACTATTTAACCAGCGTGTTTGATGTCGGGAGGTTGTTGGTAGTCTGCTCTGTTCCTAGAGCATAATCGCATGTAAGTTCAACTAATGTTCTTGGCTGTTCTGGCCATTTTCCTTTGTGTAAGCTATATATATATATATATATATATATATATATATATATATATATATATATATATATATATATATATATATATATATATATATATATATATATGGTAGGAAACAGGTGAGATAGGTAGGATAGGTAAGAAACTGAATAAAAAACAAAGTTATAAAATTTAAAATAACATTGGGTAAACTACATTGTAATAAAAATAATAATAGATGAACCCATTAAAGTTACACAATTAATCAGTCAAGAGCCATAAGTGATTGTTTGTCTTTTTGTAGTTTGAATAACATTTAAAGTCCCTGTAAAGGCAATTCTCTGAAAAAAATTCTAAACACATTATAAATGTTAGAAATGTATTGCTAAAACACATTGCAAAGACTGAGAACTGTGGCGTTAGACTGTTAAACAGTTTTTCACCATTGCTCTGCACTGGATTTTCTAGGCGGCGCTCGATGATGCACTGGAGCCTCTTATCCTGGCCCCGCCCCAACTGTCCACGATGCACTGTTGCCACTGAGGCTCAGAACGAGCACATTCGCATCAGTTTGCCACTCAATCGTGAGTAATATTAGTTACTGTAGCTTAGAGTTTGCTAGCTAGCTATGCCTTCGTCGTGGAAATGCGTTACCTGGATGTAGTCACTTACAAAACAGATCGGTGTCCTTATTTAAATATCTGAAAAATGATCATTTCAAGAAGAGGTGGATTCATTTTATGAAGAGCCACTTTGATGGAGAGCCGAGGATCACCAACAACAACCTCTGTACCAATGAGTGTAAGTTTCCTTGTGTGCTTATGTTATAATTACATCAGGTAACGTTATTTTAGTCCACAGTTACTAAATCATGCAACCCTCTAACATGATGTTTTGTTTTGTTTATAAAAGTTACATCAATAAGATTCCTTAGACAAGTGATTTCAACTATTATATCTTTAAACCTGTATATATTATATCTGTAATATCTGTATAATATCTTTTAGTTTGATATGTGACTATAAAGTGGGAAAATACACTTTATTCTATGTTATTTATTGCTAGCCTAACTTTTAGGCTACGTTTATGCTAGTTACATAACTAGTTAAATTGCATAAAACGGAGAGGAAAAAAGCACAGACCATTCTGTTGCAGATCGAGGGGGATGATGTTGGTTATCGGATATGTCAATGTCCTTTAACGCCGGTTTCACACTGCACGCGCAAGCAGTGCATTGGCAGGGCAGGAGCAGTGTGTATGGAGAGCGGGAGCCACGACCTGTTGTGCATTCACACCGGCAGCGTTCATCTCGCGCAGATGAACCGCAGCTCGTTCTCCTCCGACACTGTCATTCTCGTGCTTTGGGAAGCACATATGCTGTAAATGCGACCGTTTTCCCTTCTGTCCCAAAAGCACATGCATAATGTTGTATAGGTAGTTTAGATGATAAAAGTAACCTTAATAGGCCTCTGGGATTGATAATTTGTGTGCTTATTAACGGTGAGTATTATTAGTAAACGGTGTGAACTGTGAATGCTCTAATCTGTTAACATGGGTGCCGGAAAAAAAACATGTGCTAACGCGTGCACTGTAAAACCGGCCTTAGTTTGTTTTTGACTCTGGAGCATAGAGCGTAAAAAAATACTGGAGGTTCAAATGTATGGCATTTGAGTGAGGCGGCTGTAGCTTTCCCGCGAGTGGTGGTGGTTTCGGCGCAGCCAGCGGACATGCCCCCAGCGTTTGAGAGCAGAGAATACTGCTCATTTTTCCAAGATTTTGATCTCTTTTATTTTATTTACTTGGTGACTTTTATTATCATTCAAATTTGGCTGGGTGACTAATAACATATTTTTCTGTGGTGTGACAAACTCAGATCACATACTTAATTTTGACTTTACAGGGTCTTTGACAACATAGAGAGTGGCACATTTATCCGGTTACTGTCCCTTTAAGACCTGACACATGCATGAATCCAAAATACTGTCCCTGTTACAATCTTCCTGAACTGTTTACAACTGGGTTTATGTTAATGGTCACCAAGATGGGCATTGTGACATTATTTTTGAGTGTATTTGACCATTAATAACCTTTGTCTGAGTGTGAAATTTGCAGGAATGAGTAGAATTTTGTGCAATCCTGCCCGAAATTCAGCCTATTTAACCGGAGTGAATGAGTGGGTGCGGGTGCGTGTCAACTGGCTGTCGGTCGGAGAGGATAGAAAGAAAGCGCAGCTGGTATCAGTGTATCGATACTGTAGAAATAAGTGGTATCATTTCAGATAGTTCAGTATTGATTAGGGGTGTAACGATACACCTTATGCCACATTTCGTTTCACATCATGGTTTTGGAGCCACTGTTCTGTTTGGTTCACTGTGGATGCAAGGCATTTACATTTACATTACATTTAATCATTTAGCAGACGCTTTTATCCAAAGCGACTTACAAAAAAGGGGAGAGTAATAGAAGCAACGGAACAGACAAGGCCAAAAACCTGTAAGAGCTGTAAGAAATCTCAATTAATTAGCACAATACACTTTTCTTTTTTTTTTTTTTTTTTTAAAAGACAGACATCTACAACAAAAACTCACGTCCGCACAGTGCCGAACACTGGATTTTGATAGCTAAGATAGCTACAACCCATTAGGACTAAGGCTGTTGCCCCAGCTGTTGTCGTTAATGCAGATTCAGTGGCCCAATGGGTTGGTTTTGTATTCTAGCTAAACGCGCAGCAATAGCCATCTACAACAAAAACTCACGTACGCAATATACAGAACACTGGATTCTGATAGTTATGATTACTATGTAACATACCCGCCTGAAGGCGCAAATCCGGATGAGAGACGTAGATATGATCCCGGAGTGTACGCTTTTGGTCGTTGCTGTGGTGATCAGTAAGTGCTATTCTGTATTGGTCAAGTGCAAATGGAAAAGATGTGTCTTAAGATGTTTTTTAAGAATGGCTACAGACTCGGCAGCACGAATTGAGATCGGCAGGTCATTCCACCAGGTAGGAACGGTCCAGGAAAATGTCCGTGAGAGCGATTTCATGCCTCTTTGGGATGGAACCACGAGGCGCCGCTCGTTCGCAGAACGCAAGCTTCTGGAGGGTGTGTAAGTCTGAGCAAGTGAATTTAGGTATATTGGTGCCGAGCCAGAGGTTGTTTTGTAGGCGATAACTAGTGCCTTGAATTTGATGCGAGCAGCCATTGGCAACCAGTGCAGTTTGATGAAGAGAGGCGTAACATGCGCTCTCTTCGGCTCATTAAAGACCACTCTCGCCGCTGCATTCTGGATCAGCTGCAAGGGTTTGATAGTGCATGCTGGAAGCCCAGCCAGAAGAGCATTACAATAATCCAGTCTGGAGAGAACAAGAGCTTGAACCAGGAGTTGTGCAGCCTGTTCTGATAGGAAGGGTCTAATCTTTCTAATGTTGTATAAAGCAAATCTGCAGGACCGGGCTGTTGCAGTAATGTGGTCAGTGAAGTTTAACTGGTCATCAATCACAACTCCAAGGTTTCTTGCTGTCCTTGATGGAGTTATGGTCGATGAACCAAGCTGAATGGAGAAATTTTGATGAAGTGCTGGGTTGTTTGAGAAAACAAGTAATTCTGTCTTTGCAAGATTGAGTTTAAGATGATGCTCTTTCATCCAGTCAGAAATGTCTGTCAGACAGGCAGCGATACGAACACTGACTGTAGGATCATCTGGTTGAAATGAGAAGTAGAGTTGAGTGTCATCCGCATAGCAGTGATAGGAGAAGCCGTGTTTCTGAATGACAGAACCTAATGATGACATGTAGATGGAGAAGAGAAGTGGTCCAAGGACTGAGCCCTGGGGAACCCCAGTAGCTAGATTATAAGACTTAGACACTTCACCTCTCCATGACACCCTGTAGGACCTACCAGAGAGGTAAGACCTGAACCACTGGAGAGCAGATCCTGAGATCCCCGTCCTCTTAAGTGTTGACAGGAGGATCTGGTGGTTAACTGTGTCAAAAGCAGCAGACAGATCCAGCAGAATGAGCACTGAGGATTTGGAAGCTGCTTTTGCCAGTCTCAGTGCCTCAGTTACCGAGAGCAAGGCCGTCTCAGTCGAATGGCCGCTTTTGAAGCCGGATTGGTTGTTGTCTAGGAGGTTGTCCCTTTCAAGAAACATAGAGAGTTGATTGAACACAACTCGCTCAAGGGTCTTTGCAATGAAAGGCAGAAGGGATACCGGTCGGTAGTTTTCTAAAAGTGCTGGATTCAGAGAGGGTTTCTTAAGCAGTGGGGTTACCCGAGCCTGCTTAAATGCTGTGGGAAAGGTTCCCGTGTGAAGAGAAGTGTTGACAATGTGAGTGAGTGCAGGAGTGATTGAAGAAGAAATAGCCTGAAGGAGGTGAGTGGGAATAGGATCAAGTGGACAGGTAGTAGGGTGATTGGAAAGGATGAGTTTAGAAATATCTGCCTCGGAGAGTGGAGAGAAGGATGGAAGCGTGTTCGTGTTAGTTGTTGAGATGTGCGTGTCAGTTAGTGATGAGGAGAACTGTTTGCTAATGAGAGCTGTTTTGTTGGTGAAAAATGATGCAAAGTCATCAGCTGTAAGAGTTGATGAAGGAGGGGGAGGAGGTGGACAAAGGAGAGAGGAGAATGTTTTAAAGAGTTGGCGAGAGTCAGAGCAATTGTTGATTTTGTTGTGGTAGTATGTTGTTTTAGCAGTGGAGACATTTGTAGAGAAAGAAGAGAGAAGAGACTGATAAAAGGCAAGGTCAGTATTGTTTTTAGATTTATGCCATTTCCTCTCTGCCGCCCTGAGTCCAGAGCGATGTTCACGGAGAACTTCAGACAGCCAGGGGGCAGATGGGGTGGGGCGGGCTGGTCTGGATGAAAGGGGGCAAAAACTGTCTAAGGAGGATGTTAGAGTGGAGCAAAGAGTGTCAGTAGCACTGTTAGTGTCCAGTGCTGAGAACTGAGCAGGTGGAGGGAGTGAAGATGAAACCATAGTGGATAGGCGAGAGGGAGAGAGTGAGCGTAGATTACGCCGAAAGGTAATCTGTGTAGGAGTATGTTTTGTATCAGGAGTCAGTATGAGGTTAAGAGTGATGAGAAAGTGGTCTGAGGTGTGTAATGGAGTAACTAAAGTGTTGTCTGTGGAGCAGTTGCGTGTGTAGACCAGGTCTAATTGGTTACCTGATCTGTGAGTAGCCGTAGTAGATACTAACTTAAGGTCAAATGAAGTCAGTAGAGTGCTGAAGTCTGCAGCTAGGTGTTTATCAAGATGGATGTTGAAGTCGCCAAGCAGAATCAGTGGAGTGCCATCCTCAGGGAAGCTAGAAAGTAACACATCCAACTCCTCCACAAAGTTACCGAGGTGACCTGGAGGACGATAGACCACTACCACATGGATTTTAACAGGGTGAGTAATAGTGATTGAGTGCGATTCAAATGAATTGGCCGGTAGAGACGGTAATGGATCAAATTTCCAATCATTTGAGATAAGCAAACCAGTACCCCCACCCCTCCCAATAGGCCGAGGAGTGTGTGAAAAAGTATAATTGCTTGAGAGGGCTGCAGGAGTGGCAGTGTCCTCTGGTTTGATCCAGGTCTCAGTTAGGGCCACGAGGCTAAGCTGAGAATGAGTCCCAATAGATGAAATAAAGTCTGCTTTGTTTACAGCCGACTGGCAATTCCAGAGACCAATTGGAATAAAGAGTAAAGTAGCAGAGGATGTTAGGATATAGCGCAAATTATTAGGATTACGGCGTCTCGTGCGTACAGAGCGTGATTTACGAGTGCTAGTAGTTATAGTTGAGATTTGAAAGCACATGGTGAAAAGGCCAGATAGGAATTAGAGCCGAACACAAATAATGAAAAGGAAGATGATACTCAAGTGCCTTGCCGGGGTCCTTGCTCGGGAGGAGTTGCACAGGGAAGAGTTGAAGTCTTTACACTCGTCGGTCTTCACACAAGGAGGGCTTCACACTGCCGCTTCCGCTGCCGCGGACTATCACGCTATTTATACTCACTTGAGTATCGTTATTGAAAGCAGCTGGGAACGCCCCCAACAAACTCGCTTCCAACGTGGCAATGACCAAACAAATGCTAACTCAACAAATGCTAACTCCCACACACACCCAGAGAATATACCAAAACTAATAATACACACCTCAGCACTACACAGACACACTTATCCAACAACAAATGAACAAACAATCAAATGAGAAAAGTTACAAACACTTACAGAGTAGTTGTCTATCAGTCAATTGAATTGCTTCTCTCTAGCCAAAATGTTTCAAACACACAAGGCTTTTAATACCTCGCTGGCCACGCCCCCAACAAACTCGCTTCCAACGTGGCAATGACCAAACAAATGCTAACTCAACAAATGCTAACTCCCACACACACCCAGAGAATATACCAAAACTAATAATACACACCTCAGCACTACACAGACACACTTATCCAACAACAAATGAACAAACAATCAAATGAGAAAAGTTACAAACACTTACAGAGTAGTTGTCTATCAGTCAATTGAATTGCTTCTCTCTAGCCAAAATGTTTCAAACACACAAGGCTTTTAATACCTCGCTGGCCACGCCCTCAACAAACTCGCTTCCAACGTGGCAATGACCAAACAAATGCTAACTCAACAAATGCTAACTCCCACACACACCCAGAGAATATACCAAAACTAATAATACACACCTCAGCACTACACAGACACACTTATCCAACAACAAATGAACAAACAATCAAATGAGAAAAGTTACAAACACTTACAGAGTAGTTGTCTATCAGTCAATTGAATTGCTTCTCTCTAGCCAAAATGTTTCAAACACACAAGGCTTTTAATACCTCGCTGGCCACGCCCTCAACAAACTCGCTTCCAACGTGGCAATGACCAAACAAATGCTAACTCAACAAATGCTAACTCCCACACACACCCAGAGAATATACCAAAACTAATAATACACACCTCAGCACTACACAGACACACTTATCCAACAACAAATGAACAAACAATCAAATGAGAAAAGTTACAAACACTTACAGAGTAGTTGTCTATCAGTCAATTGAATTGCTTCTCTCTAGCCAGCAGTGATTACATTAGATTCACTTAATAACAACAGCAATAATTTATTTTATTATATTTTTCTTTATTAACTTTATAGGTTGGCTTCAAGTTTTCATAAGGGATTTGTTTGTATTTTGTAGTTTGAATAACATTAACAAGTCAGAAAAAATCTACTAATTTTACCATTTACCATAATGTAAAAAACAAGCATATTTATTTCATAAAAATTGATGACACATGTAAATATCCCACTTGAGCCTACTCAGACACACACTGATGAATAAATAGGTCTAAAAGTTAAAGCTTTAAAGCTATTAAGTAGCCACCACATTAATGAAAAATATACAAAATGAAGTGAAAATAAAGTGGCATTTTTTGGCAGTTCATGATGTATGCGAATACACAATACATCATAAACTGTTAATTAATCATACCTGATGAACAGAATCACACCTGCATGCCTTCCTAGCTAACACACATCGAACCAGTAACATGATTTATAGGTACTTTACTTTTATTTTGTGGCATAAGGTGAAGTGAAGGCTGGGCCATGTTCGGTTCGGCATGAGTGTATTGCGTTTCGAACCGTGGGTGATGTATTGCGGCTTTTCGGTTCGGTTTGAAAATTATTACACCCCTAGTATTGTCTAGCCATCACAATTTGACCCTTGCCAAAATGTTCACTTGCTGCCTAATATTTCCCTCTCACTGTTCTGATGAAGATATAATCAGTGTTATTCACTTTGCCTGTCCTCTGCCATTGTACCACAACCGCTAAAGATAATGTTTGATTTATATAGGACATGGAACATTCCTATAATTAGAATTATTTCTATGCTTCTTAAATTATGAGAAAGTATTTTGTTTTACACTCACATCACACACAAGTTACAAATGATAATTTTCATCTCATAATTATGCACAGCAGCACAAGGAAAGGCTGATTTGGGTCAGTGTCCCAGTGCCTGAACCTTTCTGATCTGAAACGTTGTCATGGGAACACAAGGGGTTGTGATCACAGTTTCTTGCTAAAAAGTCCAGAGAGAGAGAGAAAGAAAGAGAGAAATAAATCAAGAAAACCAGGTCCTCCAGCATACCCATGAATACACCTATCTGGGACTAATACAGAGTTCAACAGGAAACTTCAATCTGGCTGTGAATGAGCTGAAAGCAAAAGCAACGAGGGTCTTCTACATGATTAAAAATACAATTCCAATTCAAACCTGCTAAAAATCCCAAAAGCAATAACCGAACCAATTCCAATATATGGCAGCGAGATATGGGGACCCCTCAAAACACAAATGTTCAAAATGGGGAAAAAAAATATTTTAAATCCCAGCATACCAAATTTTGTAAAAGTATCCTAAAAGTAAACAGAGCGACGCCAAACAACTCATGCAGAGCCATATTAGGACAATAGCCCTTATTAATAAGCATCCAAAAGAGAACTCTACAATTCTACCAGCATCTGAAGCGCAGCGACCCGTGCTCTTATACCAGGACGAAGCCCTGCGGTGTCAGGAGCAGAACCAGCACAGCACAATCTGGCCCAACCAAATTATACAACAACAAAAACAACATTGCATTACCTATTGGAAAGAAGCCACTAAAGATTCAACTCTATAAACACCTGAAAGTAGACTGTAAACCAGCACATTACCTGAGCTGTGTGAAAGAGTAAATTGAGAAAGACCCTAACCAAATACAGGCTGAGTGTCCACAGTCTGGCCATAGAGAGAGAGGACAGCACAGACAGAGATGGCAGCCGCGAGAACAGATACTGTGTTCCCTGTGTTCTAAGAGAGAGGTGGAGACAGAGGAACACTTCCTGTTATACTATCACAACATCATATCAGACTGTCACTAAATTCCAACAGGGGTGGTAAGTAATCAAGTAAAAATACTTTTACTTAAGTATTTTTTTCGGGGATCTGTACTTTACTTGAGTATATTTTCTTTGCATCTACTTTTACTCTTACTCCACTACAATATTAAAGGCAAAGTTTACTTTTTACTCCAATACATTTCCCCATGCCCGCTCCAAGTATTAAGTATTTATTACACTTGATTTCCAAACCGGTCTGGTCGGTCATGGATGATCCAGTCGGGTATAGACTTGGAAAAGCTGACAAGTCAGGTTTGCCACACTAACGTTAGCTCAGTGTTTCCCCAACTTTTTTATTTTGCGGCACACAATTTACTATGAAAACATCGGTAACATTTTACAATACAGGTGCACTATTATAATTCATGCCTAACTAATGCACAGATAATCATGAGTTAATGTATTACAAATGAAGAACTAAACCATTTATTAATGATTACTGCATCAGCAACTAATGAACATTCTCTATGATTAATAGATTAAGTAATATATGAATTGCTAATAATTAAATATGACATCATTAATTCCCTAATAACATATTACATTAACTAATGTAAATTCATGTATTCAAAGCCATGCATTCTGACTCTCAGTTGTCTGTTTAATTCATCATTAATCATAACAATTGGCAAAATTATATTATGACTTTACTTGTTGAGGCACATGACTATTAACTAATTGTTATGTAATATGTCATTGTGGTTTTGGCTTTTGAATTAATTTTGAATTAGTTAATAGTATCTCATCTGTTTGATGGAGCTAATGTTATGGAACATGTCTATTTTAAGTTTAACCCCTATACTGCGTTAAGGTGCTCCATTGTCTCCTATTAATTGCAAATCTAACAAATTCTTAATCGCAGTATCTAATCTTATAATTTGTTCAATTAAAGCATTGCATATCAGTCCCAAAATATTTTATCTGCTTAATTATTGATATTTACAGTTAATTTGAATATTTACTTTTTACTTTTGGTACTTGAGTACGTTTTAAATCTGATACTTTTGTACTTTTACTCAAGTGATGTTTGAATGGAGGGCTTTCTACTTTTACTGGAGTATTTTTTTATTTATGTATATATACTTTCACTCGAGTATAACTTTTGAGTACTTTTACCACCTCTGAATTCCAACAACTAGAACCAAATTTTATGGCATTGCCAAATTCAGAAAAATTTATTAATATTCTGTGAGAAAAAAATTAGCTTGATTGCAGCCACAGCAAAATATGTGAAAGCGTGCCACAAACTAAGAGAGTCAGCCAGTGGACACAACTAAAGTCAGAAATATTCTTATCTGAGAGTGTACAAATGTGCGAAGCTTTTTGTCATTATTATTTAAAGGGGTCATAAAATGGTACATGCACTTTTACAAGTTGATTGTACAGAAATGTGTGTTGGCAGTGCCTGTACACAACCATCCTATAACGATACAAATCAATCCAGTGTTTTTTTTTTTTTTTATCTCCATATGTTTTCCCCTGTCTCAAATCAAGCTGTTCGGATGCCCCTCCCACGATGGTTGATTGACAGCTGGATTTCAACACAGACCCGCCCTGAGCGAGCTCATCACAGTCCGCCATTTTTGATACGCTGGAGAATGGCGTCTAAGCGACTGTGGTGTTCTGTTCTTGGGTGTAATAACGGACACAGCAGTCAATTTGATGTTCCTCAATCCGAACCACTGAAGACGCAGTGGCTGAGTTTTCAAAGGGAATATTACCCCCGATCAACGTCAATGCTTTCATGTTTGAGCAAATCATTTCTCACCAGACTGCTTTATAAACAAGGGTCAGTATAAAGCAGGTTTTGCTAAGAAGCTGCTCCTGAAAAAAAAAGGATTGGTACCAACTATTTTTGTCCCTGCAAGAATTAATCTTTGCAAATCTCTTGGACACTTCAAAATGAATGCAGCTGCAAAGTTTACAGGATAAGTTATATCACGGCATGCCTTCTATATATGACGTTCTCGATATAATTCATAATCAGGATCAAACGGACCTGATTACAGTCAAACAGTCAAAAGGTCCTCGACCAGTGAAAGCTGTGATAGAGTCCAGACCTTCTGCCATCCGTCTGAAGGACTAGCTACGCAAGACTACTGTCATTCTTAACCTGTGGCTGGTCATACAAACAGCTTAGCCTAGTCTTAGAAGTTTGTCATCAAAATGCTTTCTTCAAGACTGGTCTTAACTTTTTAATGTCAGTTAATAAAATGGTAGATCGGTCTACTTTGATTTTGAAAAGTTCTTAAGGCACAGTCTCAACATACAGTGGCTAAGGTTACGCAACTGGCCCCTGTATTTCTTTCTTCCTGGGAACAAATACTAAGAAAAACATGACGGTGTAAATATTCGGAAACATGAAACATTTGAGTTACTTGTGGGTGAATAAATTATGACATGAAGTGGTGAAAGAAATAATGCATGTACAATAGAAATCAGAGCAGTTAGTCACAAATAAATGCAACTAACGCTTGTTTGGGTAAATATTTGTCTATTTTTTAGAGGAGTAATTTGATTTAGAGGATAATTGTTAGCTCAGCAGACACGCCACATGGGAATCATGGGAAAAGAATGTCGAGGGCTCTCTGTTCCCAACGCTGATCATATCAAGGCACAGGAAATGGCATTCTGGGTAAAAGCCAATGCCAGGGGGACAGAGAAGGACAGTGTGTTTGTGTGTGTGGTACTGTGAGTCAGTGGCACCAGACAGTGATGTTGTTTTGGGACAGATACCGCTGAACAAGAGGTGATTTGACGAGGTGATGTCTCGAGAGAGATTAATGGATAGGGCAGTAACACAAAATGCCGTGTGTGTGTGTGTGTGTGTGTGTTTTGGCTGGCCTTGAGTCATTTTCCACACAGGACCTGAACGTCTTATACCTTCACATTTTTTGTTCTTTGAAGGCACTTTCACACAATAATGATCCTAACATTTTGCATAGAGTTAAGGACCATGTGTGTGTGAGCTTTGGACTTACACTTTCCATTAAGCTGCTTTAATTTTCACCTCATCAAACAAAAACTCGATTTATAGAAAGTACAGATGGCAGAAGCAAAGCGCAGCTGTATTCCTTTGTTTCTGATCTCTTCAATCTAACCGTATTTGCTGCTCAATTTGTGGCACTGGATTCATATTCTGCTTTCAATTTACCATACACACCTGCCCCCACTCCTCACACACCAGACTTTGATTTTTTATGGATATACAGTAACATTTGCTGTTGCATATCCATTGTATAAAATATAGCGCATGGCATTTATAAGATAATTATTCTGCATTCCGTCCAAGCAGGTCTAATACCTGGAGAAGAGATCTGTTAGCCCTTAGCAATGGCGGTTACTTGTCTGGTTCAGGACTCTCCTAAAGCATGTGCTTTGAAATCTGCTGTCTTTGATCATGGGACCACAGAACTTTTGAGCCAATTACCTAGGGCTGGTTACATCTTCTGTGCATAAGTTCTAACCATAGTTATGGTGTCTAAAAATGGTACAAATTTACTATTTATGCAGTACGACATATTTGCATGTTATATACACTGTAAACACTTTATGCCACAATGTGTGTGTGTGTGCGCACACACACACACACACACACACACACACACACACACACACACACACACACACACACACACACACATTGGTCAATGTGGTTTACAGGGACTCTCCATAGGCGTAATGGTTTTTATACTGTACAAACCGTATTTTCTATCCCCCTACACTGCCCCAGCCCCTAAACCTACCCATCACAGGAAATATTCTGCATTTTTACTTTCTCAAAAAAACATAATTTAGTATGTTTTAAGGCCATTTGAATTATGAGGACATTTGATATGTCCTCATAAACCACACTTATAGTGTAATACCAGTGTAATACCCATGTAGTTATACAAATTTGTGTCCTCATAAATCACATAAACAGGCTCACACACACACACACATATTGTGGCATAAAGCTGGCACTCGTCACTCGCCACTGGCCCTCTCTCTACTGGTCCCTCGCCTTGCTGCTCGCCACAGTAACTATTTGAGCAAGTTTGACTGGCTAAATTGTGATGGCTCTTGTGGGGGTTTCCTGCTCTGCAGTGGTCAGTATCTTTGAAGAGTGGTTCAAGGAAGGAACAATGGTAAACTGGCGACAGGGTCATGGGCAGCCAAGGCTCATTGTTGCATGTTGGGAACAAAGGCTGGCCCGTGTGGTCCAATCAAACAGATGAGCTACTGTAGGTCAAATTGCTCAAGAATTTAATGCTGGTTCTGATAGAAAGGTGTCAGAACACACAGTGCATCACAGTTGGTTGCGTATGGGGCTGCATAGCTGCAGACCAGTCAGGGTTCCCATGCTGACCCCTGTCCACTGCCCAAAGTGCATGTAAACCTAATAACTAGACAACGGAGCAATGGAAGAAGGTGGCTTGGTCTGATGAATCACGTTTTCTTTTACATCACATGGATGGCCGAGTGTGTATGTGACTCTTATCTGGGGAACACATGGCACCAGGATGTACAATGTGAAGGCAAATCAGTGGAGGTTGTGGAGGCAGTGCGATTCTTTGGGTAATGTTTTGCTGGGAAACTTTGGGTCCTGCCATCCATATGGATGTTACTTTGGTCTGTCATATGTGCTGAACAAACAAGTTCGATCCTTGGAGGCATCATCTTGTAACTTACAGGACTTAAAGGATCTGCTGCTAACATATTGGTGCCAGATACCACAGCACACCTTAAGGGGTCTAGTAAAGTCCATGCCTCGACAGGTCAGGGCTGTTTTAGCAGCAAAAGGGGGACCAACACAAAATAGTATTGTCAATTTACAATAGTCATAATGCTATGCCTGAACATTTTTGAATGGTTGCCAATGAACAAAACTGGTGTATTAGGTCCAGATTATGCTAATCAGCCAAATCATGGATGACATCAGCAGTATATATCTTTGTCAAAGGTTGTATGTAAAACTGAGATGTACAATCAGATCTCCAGCGTCTTACGATGATTCACTCTGGTCTAATCCTAGGGTGACATTTTTCTGCTGCTTATATAGAGTCTGATTCATATCTTACAGCTTTGGCTTTCTGTTCAAAACTAAAATCAATAGGATCCCTGTAGAGCCCACATACATAGAGAGATCAGAAAGAAGGACACACTCGCATTAAACACACACTTAAGATGGACACATCAAATATAATCATATGTGAAAGAAACATCAAATTCAAGTGCAAAGTGAGATAAAGACTTTTAATCTTGAACAGATCAATGGACAAGATAGACAGAAATGGAAGAATATGAGCGCTTTTGTGTCCGAATCCACAGCAGGCATTGTTCTCCAGGAAGCCATAGCTAGGTTAGCAGTACAACATGCTAATTAATACACACACACACACACACACACACACACACACACACACACACACACACACACACACACACACACACACACACACACACACTTTGATATTTTACTGTAGCTTCCCAATTTGATGTTGTATCTTCCCATTTGGCCGTTTATGTGGTAAAGCACTATGAGAATGTTATTTTTGTTTTTTGTTCTTTTAGAAGTGTACATTTGATGGTGTGATGTTTATTTAGTGTCAGCTAGTTCTAGATTTACCTCAGAAAATCTTCCCTGTGACATTACAATATCACTGATTGGCATATTAATTTACCATGGTATTAATATAGCTTCAGTGTATACAGTATATCTACTTTTTGATACTATGTTTTAGTGTAGCCACCATGATATACAGTGGTCTCTAAAAGTGATGACATTGAACATCTTAAAAATATATATATTTCCATGGTGTCATCAAGCACCATGCACGGGACAGGTACAGTAAATTTAAAAACTGGTACATGTGTCACCTCCATCTCAGATCAAAAGTATTCTGGCATACACTTCCTGTGACATTAGTGAGCATGATCTTCGGGCCTCCACAGCCCAGGGTCACTCGTTGTTTTTTGACATAACACAGTTACACACAAAACCGCTTGTGTTGGATGGCCGAGATGTGCTTCTACACTGAGTGATGCTCTGTATGCTCACGAGTTATACAAATATACTCAAGTTTCAACACATCTGTACATACAGCACACACAGATAAATATGTCCAAAATAAAGACATAGACGCAGTCTGAAAATAAACGTGAGAGGAAGAGGAGGTGTGAGTATATATAGAGAGAGAGACCGATGAGCTGATGGGGCAGATCTCAGAGAGCTGTGAGCTGTTTATTATTGCAGGCTTCTAAAACAATCCCATCCTGCCAGGAATGCACCCTGCCGGAATTTAGGCAGCGTCTGGATTGCTGGACAGCGCTCATACATACAAACATGCACTCAGAAAAAGACACGACTGAATATGAAGAGAGGCAATTTCTTGTCCATGTGTGCCTGTGCTTTTAACACCGAAATATTGTGTCCAAACAGGACTGTGTCCTCAATATGAATAGGATTTTTTCATTGTCCGGCATGTCAAAACTCCCTCACCCTTGTCCAATTCTTGACAACAAAACAATTTTTGCTTCATTTTTACACTAGTATTTTCAGTTCTGTCACATTCCTTTGCATCTATATTAGTGTGTCTGTATAAAAGTTTTGGCTTTATAAAACCTCTAGGACTTTAACCAAAATGGGACCTTAAATTGCAGCATTGCATTTGCCAAACGTATGCTGTACAGATCTGAGGCTGTAAAACTCTTTTGGGCCAGTGCGGTTTGAACATTCAGTTTGTTTGCATATAATATCAGGTACTGAATTTAAGCTTAAGGGGAAAGTCTCTGGTTGAGCATATTGACCTCATATAGAGATAGATAGATAGATAGATAGATAGATAGATAGATAGATAGATAGATAGATAGATAGATAGATAGATAGATAGATAGATAGATAGATAGATAGATAGATAGATAGATAGATAGATAGATAGATAGATAGATAGATAGATAGATAGATAGATAGATAGATAGATAGATAGATAGATAGATAGATAGATAGATAGATAGATAGATGTATATATATTAATTACCATTACTGTAAACTGGTTAAGTTGAAGTTGTTGCCATAAAACATGCTTTTTTGCAAAGAGTTTTGAGCGGAATTCATGCATTTGCCTTTGACTTTGCCAAAGCATCCATTTACAGTTTTGTACTGTAAACTCTGTAGTTTGCCTTTTATTTATTAATTCTTTTCCATCTATTTTTTGGGTTATGGAAGAGCTTAGCGCAGTGAAATGTGTTATTGGCAGTCAGTATTAATGGATGTGGATTAAAGGGCTCTAATTCTCATAACCCTGCTCCTAATGGATTGGAGCGGTGGGTTCAGCCATTAAACTCTCTGACGAGACTTTTACTGCCACTCTCAAACTCTCAACCCCTGAGTTCCTTCACCGGCAAGGTTATACCTGTATTATCCCTGCCAACACTCGTTGGTGAGTGCGTTCTGCAAAACACATACTTGATGTCCCAAGGGCTCCACAATGACTTAAAGGCACACTAAGTCATTTTTGTTTGTTTTGCTGGCTGATACAATTAAATGTGATCTTGAATTATACTGACCATTATACTGACCTTGTTGCTGTGGATCCAACATTGGTTAGGCCTACTGTTAATTAAATTCCCTATTGGTCATATCTTAAATCCATATGTCATGGGTTACATTTAACATTTTTGTATCTTCTCCAGTTTTGTCAGAAGCCATGTGCCATATTATATCTCAGTTACCTCTAACTATTACGAACAAATAATAAACCTGGTTAAATCTACACTCAGTCGTACATTATGTGTTCTTTTATTATTGCTCTGAGTAAATCTTGTTTAGTGTATGGATAAGGGTTTTATATACATTTTAATATTTATCTTTCTTAGTAAACTTTTTGCTGCCATGTAGCTCTGAATGAATTTGATTTTGTTGCAGAATGTTAGAAAGAGCAGAATATGAGATTTCTTGTTTCTTCTTTTCTTCTGCATTTCTTAGAAAGATAAATTGCTTATTATTAAAGTGTGTTTTTGAGAAAAAAAAGAAAGAAAATATATTAGCCCTACATATAGTTGAGAGAGAGAGAGAGAGAGAGAGAGAGAGAGAGAGAAGAAAGAGATTATATATATTTAAAATATATATTTTGCTACTCTTCAGAACATAAACATACAATATATTGCCAAATGTATTGGACCACCCCTCCATATCATTGAATTCAAGTGTTCCAATCAATACAATTGGGAACAACAGCAACTTTTCCACGAGAGGTAGGCCACGTAAATTCACAGAGTGGGATCAGCGCATGCTGAGGTGCATAGTGCAAAGATGTCTCCAACTTTCTGCAGAGTCAATAGCTACATACCTCCAAACTTTGTGTGGCCTTTAGATTGGCTCAAGAAAAGTGAGTTAGAGAGCTTCATGGAATGGGTTTGCATGTCCGAGCAGCTGCATACACGGCTTGCATCATCAAGTGCAATGCAAAGCGTCGTGAGTAGGGTGTAAAGCATGCCACCACTGGACTCTAGAGCAGTGAAGACGTCTTTTCTGGAGTGACCCTTCTAGCAACCTGATGGAAGAGTCTGGTTTTGGCGGTTGCCAGGAGTGTGGTACTTGCATTGTGCCAAGTGTAAAGCTTGGTGGAGTGGGGATTATGGTTTTTAGTATTTGGACTTGGCCCCTTAATTCCAGTGAAAGGAACTTTTAATGCTTCAGCATGCCAAGACATTTTGAACAATATCATATAACTTTGTGGAAACAGTTGGAATGGCCTGCACAGAGTCCTGACCTCAATCCAATAGAACACCTTTGGGATGAATTAGAGCGGAGACTGTGAGCCAGGCCGTCTCGTTCATCATCAGTCCCTGACACACTCCTAAACCTTGTGGAAAGCCTTGTGGGCCATGGACTAAGAATAGGGTGTCATGTCATCAAAGTTCATGTGCAGGTAAAACATCCCAAAACATTTGGCAATAGTGTTATACATTTTATATTGTACACACTACACTGTACATATACACACAAAAACAGGAAAAAATACCTATTATTTACTATAATTTACAGTCAAAACAATAAAAGGACATGGAAGATGTGTCATAGAAGCATGACACATCACATATGATTATATTTTAACGGTGCACTATGCAACTTTCCGTCCCCTGGAGGGCGCCTATTCAAAACAAATGTGTAGTTTGATGACGCAAAGTCTTGGGACTTCACCCCACAGCCGGTGGAAAATAGGAAACTGACCCGCTCTTCCGGTTATGATTATGAAGGAATGCAGCTCTGTCTATCATATTAGATACATTTAAGTGTGTTGAAAATTATGTTATGACGTTACTCTCTGCGTTCACTTGTTCACACTGCTAAGAGTAAAGCGCTCCTGCCAAATAAAACCCGAAACCGAGGGTAGCGCAGATATGATGCAATTGACAGGCGACTTCCTTAAACGCTATGCTGAAACATCCCGGTCCTTAGTTAAAATAGCAATTTTCTCACAATTTACAAATAGTTGGAAACATTTTTATGATATTGTAGGTACTCAACTGAACAAAATATATAACGCCGGCCTAGTGGTTTTTGGATATTTTACTGCAAAAATACTACATAGCACCTTTAAGGTTTTTTTTTTTTTTTTTTTTACAATGTGGTAATGATGTTTTTAAAAAGAGTAAATATCTCATGATAATTCAAAATAATTACAAATACATTAATAGACAAAGTAAAATACTCTGAAAAATAGATCAAGCAGACAGATAGTTATGAGACATTTATAGACATTTTTCGTTTTGAGAATTTGGGGGAAATATGTATTTTTATGGTTGTTTGATTTTAAAGTGAAATGTGACCTGGACATGTTTTAGTGAGATTCACCCCACACAGATCAAACTGAAGCCTGTTTCCTTTGTATCCTTCCTTTGAAGAGGCTCATTTTTGGCAAGGCGCTGGGACCAGGTCAAAGGTACACACAGCAGTCATGCAAAAACTGAAACAAATGAGAAAAAAAAGACAACATCAAACCAATTCAGAAAAGTCCAACAGCACAACACCAGGGCATTCTTATCCTGTGAGCTCAACCTGGACCTGCTGTCAGACAGAAAGCAAGAAAATCTGAAGAAAATGAGAAAGCTTTCTTTTCCTTTTAGCTGTAATGATGATTTTGAAAAACAGACCTTGGAATAGGCGCCTGAAGCCCCAGGTCAAATATGTTCATTGTGTGTAAAGTCTAGTGGTGCCTCTGAAGACTTTAGTGGGTAATTCCTCCACTCAGAATTGTCAAAATATTCCCCTCCTTTCCATTCTGTCTGCCGGTTTTCAGTTCAGTCGGGCCACAGACATGCTTCAGCTCGTTTATTTCATTGAGCGGCACTTTAATCGTTCCGCACCACAGTACTGTACCATGGTATTGCCACAGTTTTCTTCAGAGTTTCCAGAGTTGAATTCAACAGTGAATAAATCACTGGATGCTTTTAAATTACAGTCAGCAAGAGCAGCAGTAACAAACAAACAAATCATTTTGAAACTTATTTCTCTGACCTTTCAAGATCAGATCTGAAAAATATTCACTGTTATTTACATTTTCATCCATGCAGCAATCTGTGAGTCAACATCATCTCTGGGCGCTTTGTAATCAGACTCTCAATCTCCATTTTTGACGGGCTTTGTGTATAATTCATACACTTCACCCAGCTGAATGTTTCCCCCTCCCCTCTCATGTGTGTGTCTTTTCACTCTTTCACCTCTCCTTCCTTTTATTGTCATTTATGTTGGGTTTCTTGTGTATTCAAATTCGAGCTATTCCAGCTCTCGTCTAATTTCAGTTTTGACGGACGGGTTCATTTCTGCCCATCAATCATGTGAGCGGCTCCCTCTGTCTGACCAAACACGTCACTGGTAAATGAACAGCCTGATATCATCTGCTCTCTCCCTCTCTTTCTCCGTTTCTTTCAGTCTGTCAAAGACTTTGGCTGCATGGCTTCAGTCTGGGCTGGAGGAGGGAATTGATCAGGAATGGGGGAACTGTCAGGGTGTTACCGCAGGGAAGAGCTCTGACGGTGAGTTAGCTCTTTCCCCAGGGCTGGCCGTCTGGATGGTGCTACATATCAAGGGCAACAAAGGAAAAACAGAAACCTCAAAGAAGAGAGAGAGAAACAGAAAAACAAAGATGTGAACACTTAAAGAGTGACTTATAAAATAAAATAAAAGGTTACATTTTTGAAAGACGTTTCTTATGCTCATCAGTGCTATATTTGTTTGATAAAAATACAGTAAAAATATGATTAAAAAAATAAGATATTTGATTTCTATTGTAATGTGATGACAAAGTTGAACTTTTAGCATCATTATTCCAGTCTTCAGTGTAACATGATCCTTTAGAAATCATTCTAAAATGATTTGATACTCAAGAAACACTTTGTTACCAACATGAGAACACATGTGCTGCTAAAAATGTTTATTAAACTGTTATAAATGTAATTACTTAAGCTAAATGAACATTTAAGTGATTTACTAATTTTCCCAACTGTTTTTTTTTTTTTCATTCTTCATTCCTGAAAATATAATATAGAGACCAATTTATATTTATATTGGCATTTCAAATCATGTATACTCACTATTCGGTTGAACTAGTTACATGTAATGGCATTAAATAATTGTATTATAAAATAAATGTATATGTATACATACATAGGCCTACATACATACATATATATATATATATATATATATATATATATATATATATATATATATATATATATATATATATATATATATATATATATATATATATATATATATATATATATATATATATATATACTTATATTTGCTGGGTTGTCTGTTTTGATCTGCCATTTAATAAGGTGATGCTATTCTAATGCTTTCGATTGGTTCTCTTGTTTTAATTTGAAGCACACCGCGTCTGCCAATTACATCAATCCACATTGCCGCTGAAAGCTTTTGGCTACAACCTGTCTTAGAGTTTCCACAATGGCGAGAGATAAAAATGCGTTCCAGTGCTG
This sequence comes from Pseudorasbora parva, assembly GCF_024679245.1. NCBI lineage: Eukaryota > Metazoa > Chordata > Actinopteri > Cypriniformes > Gobionidae > Pseudorasbora > Pseudorasbora parva. Next base: position 30,678,281 of record NC_090176.1, read on the forward strand.
GAAATGTAAAAATAATTTAACCCATAAATCTGTATTTAACCTCAGAATGATCTCAAAGTAAAAAAAGGTGCTAAAGTCTAATTTTGTGGGGGCTGTGCTTTTAAGATTTTAATTATTATAATATGTATTCAAGTTATGAATGAATTTGAAAGTCTGACCGTAATCAGTGTTGAGTACGACTTTAAGGTTAAGTCTGCCTGGTTTAAAAGTTGAAAATGATTAACAGTTGAAAACATTTGTGAGAAATTTAGAAAAGTAATCAAATGTAATCAGTTACATTACTTTAATGAAATAGTTACACTACTTATTACATTTTAAATAGGATAGCTTCAAAAAGTAAACCTTCCCAACACTGTGTATACCTGATTTAGATGTGTTTGTGTGGAAGTGTTTTCTATCTCTGTGACAGCCACACAGCCACAAAAATGAGGTGGACGAGTGGTTCTTGTGTTTGTCACTTAAATTGTGTGAAATCTTCTTTTGTTGCTCTCCTTTTGCTCATTTAAGCACAGATGTCAAATGTCACGAGCAAAGCCAGTGGCAGGCTTTTCAACAATGTGAACTTTAAACAAAATAACTCAAGTCATTCTTTGAGGTTTTCCTATGAAAGGCCTGTTCTTTTGGTTTTTTCACCAAAAAAAGGCATGCGCTCCTTGGTCTGCACAGTAAAAATGTGTTCTTCTGTGTTTGCAGTGTCAAATTTTGCCAAGGACCAGACTAAAAGTTTTTGATTTGAAAAGCAGATATTTTTTTTGAAAAGTGAGATTTACAAAAAGTGAAACCTTTAAAACTAATTTAAACCATTCTTAAGGCAGTTTATTGTGGACTGAGTCACGTCAAGCATTCCTAGTAAGCGCAAGAGTATGTCCTGATGTAGAAATGGAGGTTGTATTTATTGTTTCTGGAATTAGGCCCTTTTCTGCCCGCCGTTCATCCATTAGCATTGTTTGCGTTTGTCATAAATCTGTTTACAAGTCCAGTGGCCACTTTAGGGGAATTAGCTTGACTTTATTAGCCAGCAGGACAAGTAAGTGCAATATGGTTTTATTCAGAGCGGGAGAGAGAAACAGAAAGGAGAGGAAGCGCAGAAAGGCTTTTAGGGAGACAGATCAGAATTTTAGTGGGTCTTGAACGCACAATGTGAGCCAATGGCTTTGGCAAGCGCTCGGTGTGCCGCCATCTCTATTTACATGCACTCGTCAAAGGGCACTCTGAAAAATGAGCTTGCAGGATGGAGATTTTTATTTGCATGGGCCAGCAATATTCTGCCTTTTCTCCTCCTTTCTCACCCTTTCTTTACTCTCTCCTGAGAAAACTCACTTATTTATAAGGTGACAGTAGCAGCAAACAAACTCTTGAAATGAAGGTTGGAAACTTGAGGTCGCTGCTGATTGACGGGTAATTTTTGGAGGGATGGGGGGGGGGTGTTTATGGATGGGGTTGTTTGTGGCTTTTTGGAAGCTGCCTCCATTTCGACTCTTGCACTCCGATCACTTTCCTTCCCTCATTCCTGGAGACTGATAAAGATTGATTGATGACATGAGAGAGAGAGATTTTAGAGCCTGTGTGTATGAGCGCTGAACGGGCACATTAACATGAAGACAATCTCAAAAGCACATCATTGTGTCATTGCCTGTGTAAGCACCTCTTTCTTTCTCATTGTCTTCAGTTTTCTCCATGGTAATTCAGTTGAGATCTCCCATTAATGGTGTCCCAGATTAAGGCAGGTAAATTCATTATCACACACAAAGGACTTCTCCAACACCTCGTCTATTATAAGCGATTGTTCTTTGGACACTCCGGAAGCATAATTATGAAATATCCAGGGAAATGTTGATAGACTTCTCCTCAAGATATTATCTGTGATGTCCACTCGCTGAAGTCGCCACTAATTAATAAAGAAAGGCTTTTGTTGGAACTAATGGTTAAGATTGTGAAGGCAGCAAACTGGCACAGTCTACCAAAGGCCTACTTTATTTGGACTTTACAAAATTGTTACACCAGTGTGGTCTAGACACCCGAATTTGATCTTTAAAATGCCAAGAGTTCAAAGTTCTAGAACAAGAAAACAAAGTTTATCAAAATATATGCCCATTTAATCAGTTAAAATGTATATCAAGTAAATGACAGGAATCCCCCTCACTGAAAATGTTATAATATTAACAATAATAATGGGATTTATCTATCTACAAATTGACTTTTCATTTAGTTTTTTATGCCTTTGCTGTTCAAGCCAGGCAGCCAACATCCAGTTTTATTCCATTATGGAAATATAAAGTTTTTTGCAGCAGATACAAATACAGATAACAGCATTTTTCTTTTGCGCTGATATACAAGTGCTTCAGTTGGGGGTCTGCAGAAGGACAAGTGTAGCTTGTTATTCACTAAATAATACATCCTTGCTTGTGTGTCCTGCATTGAGGAATTGTGGGTTTGAGTAGCTCATGCTCATAGGCGAATATCTACAACTCCAGACGCTTTCACAGCATGTGGGTGAGACCAACGGCAGCAGATGTCTTTAAATGAGTGAGGTGTTTGCTTCTTCATATCCTTTTCTTCTTTTTCCTCAGTCACTTGGGCTTTCTCTAGGCACTAGGCAGGCTCTGGATTTATGCAAGTTGACAATAGGCGGCTTTGCAGGGCTGTTTTTTATTGATTTTCATTACCGACCTCTCCAGTGCCACATGAGATCAACTCTAATGACATCAGCTTTCATCAACACTGTACTAAAGAGTGTGTGTGTGTGTGTGTGTGTGTGTGTGTGTGTGTGTGTGTGTGTGTGTGTGTGTGTGTGTGTGTGTGTGTGTGTGTGTGTGTGTGTGTGTGTGTGTGTGTGTGTGTGTGTGTGTGTGTTTCTTGTGTTTTCTTTATCTTGGTCAATTTTTTTATTTCTTTTTTTCCCTTTCAAATATTAAAGGGAAAGGTCATGCAAAAATAAGCTTTTTTGTCATCATTCACTCACACCCACACCCCAAATGACTATCTTTTTTTTCTGTGGAAACCGAAGGGAAACGTGAGCTCAATATCCAAACAGCTCTTTTTCATACAATGCAAGTGAATTGGTATGAGAAAAAAATAAAAATAAAATAAGGGGAGAAAAACACCATTACAGAATCATAAAAGTAGTCCATGCCACTCATGCACTATATCTAAAGCAATCTGAAGTCGCACAATAGCTTTGTGTGAGGAACTGAAGTTGTTTTTCATTAAAAAATGCATTGAAAGTCTTTCTTTATACAGTTGTGGTCTCCATTCACCGTCATTGTATGGAAAATAATGGTTCAGGAATTCTTTAATAAATATCTTCTTGTGTGTTCAGTGGCAGAAATAAAGTTTAAACAGGTTTGAGACTAGAGGATGAGTACAATTTTTACAATCTTTTTAAACAGAAATAAAAATCACTATAATAATCTATATTATTGTGCATTATATTTGTATTGCATGTGACTCATGTGAACTTTATGAGTTCATATAAAAGATGAGCAGGACAAAAATGCAGGAACAGATGCACAATTAATCCTAACAGTAAAGATCTCCCCTGCCTCGTCTGCGTGAACTCTTCTCTATCACATGACTGTTGGAATGAACAGATGAACTTACATGGAGGAAAAGATGAAAAGACACTCAAGAGCAGAATGAATGGGAATCATAAATATATCTGTCCTGCCATTCCAGCTTGACTCCACTGCTGTATATTTTCACCCTCTCAGAGTTGAATAGCTTTAAAATAATATTTGAAGCTGATGTGATCTGTATCACTTTACAACAAGTTTCCACAAGGAATGGTGCTGATATAAGAGAAACGATAAAAGTTTATAGACGTGGATCTCTTTTTCATGAGGATCGGATACGAACGAGACCTGTGGGAAATAGTAAAAAGACCTGGTGTGGCTGATCCAAGAGCTGCTGTAATAAAATAAGACATCATATTGATATAATATGGCCAGTTTGGTCTGGTGTGTCAGAGGGGAGATGGAGAAATAGAAAGTCTGGTGTTCACTAGATGTGTGAAAGACGTTGTAAGATGATGTATTGGTTTCAGATTTTGTGTTTTTGCCTTTTCTTTTTTAAAGGGAACATGACACACCAGTCTCATGTTAATCTTGAGTACCTATAGTAGTACTGCATCCTTTATATCTCAATAGAGTCTTTTTTTAATCATATTTATAAAAGATAGATACGCTGTACTGATTATTTCCGAAAACAGCAGAGCGTGTGCAGGCGTGCAGTGGGTGGAGCTAGAGAGCCAAGATATGCCATTATCTTTGGATCATTTTTGATTCACCTTGTTGTTTACATGATATGCACTTACGCACTGACTGCCAACTCAGACATTTGATGCAGTTTCACTCAACGTCTGTAGTTTCCATTTGGGACAGGGAGCCAACAGTTGTAGAACTCAGTTGATGCTCCAAAAAAAAAAATACTGCATCCACTGTTTCCTTAACACTGAGTTATTTGGGAAGCTGAACAAGGTTATCTTTCCCTCACAACCAAAAACACACATTTTCAGAGACATTTTTGAGTTTGTGGTCTAAAAATTACAGCGCTGCTGACGGCTCCCGTAACCAAACAAAGCTTGTTGATGGGCATGCTCTCTCTCTCTGGGGTGCATTTCCTGAACAACGACGCGACTCAATGCTTAACTACCATAGTATAATGTATCGTTGAAAAAATCAGCTCGCTTGTCGTGACTGTTTCCCAAAACTGTACTGTCGCAAATCTGTCGTTCATCCACGTTGGTTAATGATGTCACATGATGTCATTTTTTGCTATAAATTATGGACAAGTAGCCTAGAAATCTAGACGCTGGCGAACGGCGGTCTTTCGAATCAGCTTTAACTCTGGAAGACTTGGAGTTAAGCTTTTCTCTGAGAAAAGAACAAAGAACGGCACTGAAGTCATTCTTAAAAAGGGAAGATGTGTTATGAGTTTTGCCGACCGGATACGGCAAAAGTTTAATCTATCAACTAGCTCCGCTTCACCATCGTTGCTCTGGTTGGTTGTAGCGCTATCCAATTGCGTGCAGAGGGAGTTTGATAGACAACCGTTTATCCCGCCCCTCGCATTGAGCCCTGTCAATGGTGAGTTTCCAGACCAAACATCTTGTCAGGCTAATGGACAAGGCATCTGAGGACTAAAACTTATTTTCTCAGTTATTTAGCTTTTTTCCAGATTCAATCATGGGCTCGTTCTTACGTTGTAGAGCACATACTCACATGCACACTCTTAAAAAAAAAGGTGCTTCAAATCTCTTGACAAACTAAAAGACTATTTTTGTGGCTGTGTGGCTGTCACAGAGATAGAAAACACTTCCACACAAACACACTTAAATCAGGTATACACCGTGTTGGGAAGGTTTACTTTTTGAAGCTATCCTATTTAAAATGTAATAATTAGCTATTGTAACTATTTCATTAAAGTAATGTAACTGATTACAAAAAACTAAAAATGACATTTGTACGTATCCAAAATAAAATATATAGATTGTAGTTAATAGCTTGCTTATTTTGCTCAAGATAAGGATTTATTAAATGTGCACTATGTAGGATTTTTGCAGTAAAATATCCAAAAAGCACCAGGCCAGTGTTATATATTTTGTTCAGTTAAGTTCTTACAATATCCCAAATGTTTCCAACTATTTGTAAATTGTGAGAAAATTGCTATTTTAACCAAAGAGCCGGGACATCTGAGGGAGTCGCCTGTCAATTGCATCATATCTGCTTTACCCTCGGTTTCCAGTTTTATTCGCTTTACTCTTAGCAGTGTGAACAAGTGTCACAGCAGCCGCCGAGCGAACGCACAGAGTAAAGCCATAACATAATTTTAAACACACTAAAAAATATCTAATATGATAAAACAGAGCAGTGTTACCTCATACTCATAACAGCAAAAGCGGAAATGGTGCCGGCGACTGTGTCCCATCATAATAAAATTCCCTCTGCCCGTGAGGTGTGTGTTTGCGTAACAATCGCTCCAGCGGCCTTGCTCAGCTCCCTCATCACTTGGTTCACACTACAGTAATGTTAATAACCACATCCATGAACATGACTACCCAATATGTCCTATCCCAATTCTTTTCCACTGGCTGTGAGGTGAAAACCGCATCTCCCAAGATTCTGAGATTTTATACCTTTTTTTGAATAGGCGTCCTTTAGCGGACGGACAAGTTACATAGTGTAATTTTAGGTCCACGTGTCATGCAAATAAGAAACTATGCTTCTAATCACTGTTCAAGAGCTGTCATTGCAACATTCATCTCTGCGATGATGTGCTAATTTCGTTGGTTGTTGATAATGACGGAACATGCGACCATAATTGGCTATTGATGCTTTTGTCACATCTGTCTTGTCCTATGCGGCACATGTGGGGGTTTTGTCATGTTTTGATGTCATGTCATGTCTCTGGTCCCTCGTCACCCCGCCCTTATTGTCATCTCATCATTGGTTTATTTGCCTCACCTGTTCTCCCTCATTTCCTGCTTGATTTGTCACCCTTTATTATCTCATTGTGTCTTCAGTCCCATGCAGGTTCATTGTCATGGTATGTCCATTTTTCCTATCGCTATGTGACATCTTTTGGGAAACACACCCCTGGTTGATGTGCACATGAGCGCATCCAGGAGAAGTGCCCATACAAGCAGTTCCTCCCCTTTATGACATCACACTTATTGTCTTACTTATGACATCTACTTATGACATCATACTTATTAGAATCCTGAAGGAGTGTATTTGGCACAGAAATACTCTTACTGTATTTATTTATTTATTTATTTATTTATTTATTTATTTGGGCCAAATTTAGTATGAGAACTCTTTAACAGTTTAAATACGTCAGAATGCAAGACCCCTTTTTAAATATATGAAAATGAATTAATGTTTGTTTGTTTTTTCTGAACTTTTTCCTTTATACAGAATTTGTTGGAAATTAGGTGAGTAGCCTGTGAGACTTGTTTTTAAATGTTTGATCAAAATTCCCTCCAAATCAGAAACATTTCAAACATGGACAAAAGATGCCAGAGACAAATGGTTAATTATGGGACTGACCCCAGATTTTTTAGTGGTAGTTAAATGCAAGCATATGCCATCATAAATACCAGGGGGATATGGCAACCAGCGGCCATAATACCAGCAGCCACATCCCCCTGTAGCCCAAGACTGGTTTCCCACTGAAGCTAAGCAGGGTTGAGCATGGCAAGTACCTGGATGGGAGACCAAAATGGGTAGCTGCTTATAGAGGTGTTAGTGAGGTCAGCAGGGGGCGCTCACCCTGTGGTCTGTGTGGGTCCTAACACCCCAGTATAGGGATTGGGACAATATACTGTCAAAGAGCACCGTCCTTTGAATGAGACGTTAAACCGTGGTCCTGACTCTCTTTGGTCATTAATAATCCCAGGATATTTTTTGATAAAGAGTAGGGGTGTAACCCTGGCATCCTGGCCAAATTTGCCCATTGGCTGCTGTCCATCATGGCATCTTCCTCTCCTGATTGGCTTCATCACTCTGTCTCCTCTCCACCAATCAGCATGGTGTGTGTTGAGCGTTCTGGCGTAATATGGCTGCCGTCGCATTATCCAGGTGGATGCTGCACATTGGTGGTGGTTGAGGAGATTCCCCCTTCAATGTAAAACACTTTGAGTACCCAGAAAAAGTGCTATATAAATTTAACACATTATTATTATTATTATTATTATTATTATTATTATTATTATTATTATTATTATTATTATTATTATTATTATTAAATAATCTATAGCTGAAATTGGTCAGAAGTACTGTGCTTTTATATTGAAAAATAATTACACCTGTTTCTTAGCAACCACAGCTCAAATCTATCCCATAATTCATATTATTAAAATTCAGCCATGGAAATAACTACAAGTTAAAAACTTTAAAAGCAAAGTTTTATTACAGAAAAAAAAGAAAGAAAATGAAAGGAAAGGAAAAGACCAACCTAAACCAAAAAGTTTTACTCTTTAGATCCTTGCAGCAGGCCTGAGATTATAAGTCCAAGACCTAAACACAAATCACAGTAATACAAAGACCTCAACCCTGCAGCCTAAGCCTCTCCAAACCTGGTGTCAGCATATTTGAAGTGGATCATCTGTGAAAGAACTGTTCAAACTCTCGCTAGGCTGTGGTGAAAACAGTGGGCTGTATTTCTTTAAAAGACTATCATCCTGTCTTCCTGTCCATCACTTCATGGCCAAAGTGTAATCAAAGCTCGGAGCGCACGACTAATGCTTTCTTAATGAGTGCTAAACAAACCGGCGCCCCCTCTTGCTGTCTTTCTCTCACTATCCGTCTTTTTCTATCTCTCTCGCTCTCTCTCTCTCTCTCAGGAGAAATGTCATTATCTATTTGATTAAGAAGGAAATTGTGCTTATATCAATGTGATGCAGATGTTATTGAGAATTCAGCTCATTCATTTAAAGGACAAAATCTGTACCCCACCTAAGACTCTAAGTGAGACATGCTCATAACACAACAAATCAATGCATGGTGCTTAACTCAACCTCACAAAATGATCTTCATGTCTGCCAGTAATCTCCCTATAAAGATATGAAGTATGTGTTTGTTTGTTTGTTTTTCTTGACCATGATGAATGATAACTGAGAGCTGTTTTGTATGTCTACCAGCAGGTCTCTCCACAAGCTTTGTGGCTTTGATTTGATCTTGTGTTTGTTTGGCTTCTGTGTACACAAAGGGCCTTTTTTGGTTTGCGTTTATTTATGTTAGTAAACCTCTGTTTGCTCAGGTTCACCCAGCTGTGTTAAATGCATGTCCACCGTATGTGCATGTGGTTTGGTGGTTTTCATGGTCATGACAAAGACTAAATAAAGGACTGAAAGAGACAGAGGGAGAGAGAATTACTGCATCTTCGTGGAAAGCTGTCCTGTGCTTCCTGAATGAATCTAAACACTAGATGATTGGTCTTTGGTCTTGTATTCATTTGTATACTGAATTTGTTATCATTTATATAGATTCAAAGCCAAAATCTGAACTAACCTAAACCGTTAACACCACGGTATTGTTCCCCTGCAAACACTATAATTTTTTGTATTAATATTTATTTCTTGTTCTCTCTCTTTTCATTCTCCACCATCTGTATATTTAGAAATAATTCAAATATGCACGCTTTTTAAATCCAGGTCAGTGTTTGTATTCACTGTCATCTGGAAGTTTGAACGGGAAAAGTCAAGCATCTTAAATAGCTACAGTTTAGTCAATATGCACATTTCCTAAACGACCGTAGGGACTGTCGTTTCATTAGAAGTGCAGAAAATATTGACCGCAAAGTAGACATGTCGACACAGGCGGCGTCCCCTATAGGGAATTTCAGTGTTTGGAAGTCTGGTGAGGTCTAGTGATTTATAAAGACGAATGTTACAGCAATAGTTCTCCCAGAAATTACAATTCTGTCATTAATCACTCTCATGTCATTCCAAACCTGTGTGACTTTCTTTCTTGGTCATTGGTACCCATCCACTTTCATAGTACAAAAAAGAGCAGCAGGTTTTGAACGGCATGAGGGTGAGCAAATAAAGACAAAATTTCCATTTTTGGGTGAACTATCCTTTTAACCCTAACCTATCTTTTTTTCCCTTTCTCTCTCTTTCTTCCTGGATCATAAATAAATAGATAGAATGAGAAGCAGACGTGCTGCCTGGTGTACTCTAGATGACACCTCCTTCGGCAGAGCCCTACTGTGACGGCCTACAAAGGCCAGCCAGACTTTGTTTTCTTAAGCACGGCATTGCCCTTCGAAATTCGTGATAAGCTCGCAAAATGAGGGATTGGAGATTGAAAGAGAGAGACCACTCTTGAGCACTTGAAATAAATGTGTTTGTGTGACAAAGAGTAAATGTGTATAAATTAAAGGTGCAGTGTGTAGTATTTATACCTATCAAAATAGAGGCTATATTGATAGAAATGCAATATAATACACATAACACAATGCTTTCAGTGGTGTATAAAGACATTACATAATGAACCGTTGTTTTTATTACCTTAGAATGAGCCATTTCTATCTACATACTCCTCGGTTCCCCTTACAGTGAAGTCAACATTTTGCGCCGTCATATTTCTACAGTAGCTCTAAACCGACAAACTGCTCTACAGAACGCTAACTACTTTCTGCTGTCTCCGATGCTGGTGTGTGTGTATGTATGTATATGGCATATATGCTGTATATTTAAGAGCCAAATGCAGGTGACATTTGAATTTAGTGAATAAGTAATTGAAAGATAGCAAGAAACGTAGGTGTTTTTATCTGATGTAATTTGCGAGAAGGAAATCAAAGACATTGAAGCGCTCTAATGTGACCGTCTGGTAATGATGGAAGTGTTTGTGTTTACATAAGCACACAGTTATCATCCTCTGATCTTTATAGTCATAAAACTCTCTCCAAGCCTGTTAAATGAGATGCTGGGTACTTTCTTCATGGAAAATGTACAATTATAAGTTTACTTATCTAGATTTTAAAAAAAAATCTTTATTGGAATGGATAACATGTGGACTAAAACTTGCATTGAGTCACCAAAATAAGTATAAGAGAAGTAGTGTTCTGTTTCTGTGCTACTTCTGTTTCATTGCGAGTTTAACAATTAAACAAATGCAATTATTGTAAGAGCCTGGCTCCATCATCATTATCTCTTAAATAATAAAACTCTCTCTTTCTTTGCTCACCCCCCCCCCCTCTCTCTCCTGCTGTTTGATCAGTCTAGAGGTGGTTATTCACTGTTGAGTTTGAGACCCAGCAGGCTGTTCCTCTGCTAGCCCAGGTCACCTGCTCCCTGCCTGGCCAGTGTAACTCCATCCGTCCCCTCTCCTGTTTCCTCTGGGGTGGAGGTGCATGTTCAGATGGGGGACGCCCAAGGAAGGCTCATAAAGAATGACTGTTCTTCAGGCTGGGTTGGCAGTGGAGATGTGGAAGAGTTTGACAGGTTGATCGTTCTGCAGGAAGAATCAGCACGGAGACTGACAGAGAGCAGTAAATCATCTAGAAAGTGTTGGATTCAAAGACAGCATTTTGGGTGAAACTAGCTTGTGGCGGTCGGTATTGATTAAACAGTTTGTCTGTATGGTCAGCTTTGAGACGAATGGACAGGATATGGTTGGAAACGTGGAAAGCAGCATATCTTTATGAGTTTCACTTTATTTTGATAGTCCCTTTAACACATTCTGATGACTATATGTAACATTGCACCTACATGTCTAATACATGTGGGTGTGTATATATATATATATATATATATATATATATATATATATATATATATATATATATATATATATATATATATATATATATATATATATATATATATATATATATATATAGATATATATATAGATAGATAGATAGATGTACTGTCAGAAGCAAAACTCTGTAGTGTAGAAGATCTATTCCACAAAGACCAATATATTAAAATATTGTCATATATTTTACCATGTTATATTCTTCAGAGAGTTGTCATGACGATAGAAATATTGCATTGTGTTATCGAGCTTTCATTGATTTCAGATTTACCCACCTCTAAATGTTTTATTAGACAAAACAAACTGCGGTAGGCTGTTTTACATGTGGTCAGTCTTTTCCTGTCTATCTGGGTGGCTTTTGGCCCTAATCTGCTGTAAAGTGGAACAGACTTTGTCTCGATTGTCAGAAGTCTGTCTATGCAAGACTATCATCAGATCTGATGCTGATGTCATAGCTGCTGTCGGCCAGAGTTCACAGACAGCTCTGTTGCCAGATTGATGCTGTCGTTTTGGTATTCTCTGGGTCATGAGCCTTGCACGGCACCTCAAGCTCCAGCTTTGCTTGTCTTTGAAACTTTCTCTACCTCTTGTTTTAAAAATGTCTTGCCTCACTATGTCCTCTATTTCTCTCGCTCACTGAAATGAGTCACAAATTCATTCAGAATCTCTTTTTCTTTCAGATGTTCCATTTTTAGCTCACTTTTGGTGCATAGCGGGCAAAACTTTTAACTTCATTGCTGGACCGCAGAGACAATGCGAAAGCATTTCCATGGAGATGCTAAAGACTAGAGGCATTGCCGCTATTCTGTCCAGCTGTGCCGCTTCCTTCAAAGCCAGATGAGCATGGAATTATAGAACCTTGCCGACACCACCCTTCTTCCTCCCACCTGTCTATCTCTCTTTCTCGCTTGGTTTCTCACTTTTTTCCATTTTACATCATAATGAGACTGTTTCAAAATGCAAACAACTTACACTGATGAGGAAAAAAAGTAGTAAAAATGGAGAAAAACCGGCTGCGAAGACAGAGAAAAGAAAATGATAAAGACAGCTTGAATTTTGGGTAGCGCTGTTTTAATTAACATACCTTTTTATCACACTCGAACCTTGAAGTGCTACTGGGTTGGAATAATGAGGGCTTAAAATACAATTACAGGCAGCTGGAAAAAAGACATAATGGTCACATTGAAAAAGATTTCTATTAAAGAGCTGAACAAGTCAAAAGAAAAACCTCTTAAGGAAACTTAAAAATGAGAACCTCATTTCCTCAAGCTCACTATTAGCTCTGGTAGTTTGACTTTCCAAATTGATATGCCGTTATTTTATTAAAAAAACAAAACATACTATATTAAAACCTACTATATTATATATAATGTACTCTCTCTCTCTCTCTCTCTCTCTCTCTCTCTCTCTCTCTCTCTCTCTCTCTCTCTCTCTCTCTCTCTCTCTCTCTCTCTCTATATATATATATATATATATATATATATATATATATATATATATATATATATATATATATATAGCATACCACAAAAAGGACCGTTAATGTACTTACACTGTAATCAGAATCATAGGAAACCGTATATCACATGAAAGTTTAATGTTGGTTAATATTGGTTTAATACAGCTGGATGAAAGCAAGACACATGCTGATTGACAACAGCAAAGTGTTTAGACTGCCCGGTTTAAACATTTTAAAATGACAGAAATCCAGAAAGATTGAAAGACTAGATTTCCCAAAATAACACTGTTTCCATCAGCACCATTACTAACATTCATGCACCATGTGACTGCCCGTTAACAGGGCTGTGGCACCCCAGAGATTTGTGGTGCAGTATAGGCCACTATTTCTCACCCCGTTTCCTGTTCTCAAATAGGTAAAGGCTCAACGAACATGGTATGCAGTCCTCTTTGATATTCCGTTAAGATTTGTGTAATTGATATTGACTGGAATTTATTCCCACAGTCCAAATGACTGACATTAGCAAATGGTAAAATGATTAAGTTTGGGCCTGGTTATTTATATAATATTCAGTGTTAATGAGTAAGTGGGGTAATGAATTATATTTCTTGACAACCTCTAATCTTTTGAATTGCTCAGTCTCCTAGTTGATTTAATATATTTGATTTCTATGACTGTGCGGGTCGGAACGGAGGTTAACTGGATTGATCCAACATTTTTTCATTATGTCGCTGACAGAGGAACTGATTGTTTTGTAAATGTGATTGATAGATGAGGAGTGAAGATTGCTCCGCCCACAGCCTCATGACTAACAGTTTCCAGTAATGTTTTTGAAGTGTTTTCTCCAAATACTTATTTTTAACTTGACAGTCACATTTAGTTGTGGAAATTAATTAATTTATTGATTCTTTTCCTTTTGAGACCTTGCACTGAAGTCTTCAAATATGTTCAACATTTTCAAAGCATAAAAAATGTTTCTAAGCATGCCAGGAAATACCACTTGTGGTTTCTTTTTGAGTGTAAATCTTAAAGTTTTATTGACAAATTTCTCAAAATGTGATGCCAGGTTAATCAGCATCATTATTGTTCTTATCTTTTTTTTAAATTAATATTTATTGCATGCTGGATTTGTTTCTGCCTGTTTATAACTTTTCCAGCCTTTGATGATTTTACCTCCTTGTTTCCATCAATGATAATTGTGGCAGGTAAATAGCATTACATTTTGTAAATAAGGGACATCCAATAATAATCGTAATTCACTTACAGAAGAACTGTGTTTGCTCTAAAAACAACATTGTCTTTATTTAAATACTCACAATGAAATACTGTACTGCAACTCTGTCTGGATTGCAGATGCCTAATGAGTAAGATTTATATGCAAGGAACATGCTTTTAATTTTCAATATATATTATTTATGTTATCTATATAATTGTTCAATCATTCAATGGCCAGGATTATTATTATTCCACTTATACTACTGTATGGTTACCACACCTCAAAAAATTGTTCTTATTTCAAGACATTTGTAAGGTCTTTGTCCTTAAAACACTTGTGTGTATGACTAATTGCTTATGCATTTAATACCAAGTCTCTATTGCTTATTCAAAAATGTTATTTTAGAGCTAGAGAGAGAGAGAGAGAGAGAGAGAGAGAGAGAGAGAGAGACAGAGAAAGAAAGAGAGTACTGTATATGTGAATTACCTGAGTCTATGTGTCTCTCAACAGTGTTCAGCTGCAGCATCTCTACTAAGAGCGAAACTAAGCAAAACTTTATAAACTCCAAGAACAGTGCCAATATTACCGTGTTAGTGAGACATGTCATGTAGTTTTTAAGTTGTTAAACTAGTCTACTGATAAAATCGTGAGAGCAGCATTGTCTGTATGGCCATTTGTTTTCCTGAAAATAATTGGACACCTTAGAATGTTTGTTAATACACTATATTGCCAAAAGTATTGGGACACCCCTCCAAATAATTTATTTCAGGTGTTCCAATCACTTCTATGGCCAAAATGTGTATAAAATCAACCCGATCACACATAAATGTGTATAAATAGTACGAGTGTGCAATGTCGTGGAATGTATATGCCAAAACTCATTTTGGCGTGCATATGATACGCAGTTTTTCCGCGTGCATATGATACGCACTTTATGGCGTATATATGACATGCTCTCTTGGGTAGGTTTAGGGTAGTGGGGTGGGGGGTTCGTATGTATAATACGCATAAAGTGCGTATCATATGCACATGAAAAACAGCGTATCATATGCATGCCAAAATGAGTTTTGGCGTATACATTCCACGTCATTGCACACTCGTACTATTTATACTCATTTTTCGTGAGATCAGGCTGATAAAATAGTTAGTAACAAACAAATTGGAAGAAATTGGGAACAACAGCAACTCGACCACAAAGTCGTAAGCAACATAAAATCAAGGAGCGTGGTCAGCGCACAGTGCACAGAAATCAGCAACATTTTGTCATTAGCTACAGACCTTTAAACTTCATGTGGCCTTCAGATTAGCTCAAGAACAGTGCATAGAGGACTTCCAAAAACAAAGCGTTCAGTGCAGAGCTTCGGATGCAGTGGTGTAAAGCATGCCATCACTGGACTCTAGAGCAGTGGAGACGTGCTCTCTGGAGTGACAAATGATGCTTCCCTGTCTGGCAATCTAATGGATAATTCCTTGTACTTGTCTGACTGCATTGTGTAAAGTGTTAAGTTTGGTGGAGGGAGGATTGGGGTGTGGGGTTGTTTTCAGGGGTTGGGCTTGGCCCCTTAATTCCAGTGAAATGAATGTTTAATGTTTCAGCATACCAAGACATTTTGGACAATGTCATGCTCCCAATTTTGTGGAAACAGGATGGCCCCTTCCTGTTCCAACATGACTGCGCACCAGGGGACAATGCAAGGTCCATAAAGACACGGAGGAGTGAGTTGAAGGTGTGGAGAAACTTGATCCGACATAACACCTTTGGGATGAATTAGAGCTGAGACTGCAAGCCAGGCCTTCTCATCCAACATCACCTAACCTCACAAATGAGCTTCTAAAAGAATGGTCAAAAATCCTCATTAACACACTCCTAGACCTTGTGGAAAGTCTTCCCAGAAGAGTTGAAGCTGTTTTAACTGCAAAGGGCGGGCCAACTCCATATTAAAGTTTAAGTTCCAAAACTTTTGGCAATAAACTCATTTTTGGGGTCAGTAAAATGTATTTGATGCAAAGGCAAGAATGGACATGCAAAGTAGTAAAAAAAATGTTGATCTGGGAATTTGTGTAAGTAAGAGGGGGCATGTGTAAATATGTGCCAAATAGAGACCAAAGAATGTTCATGGGGATTAATTGTATGTCTCACACAGGGAAAAAGTGGATATTTGTGGAATGTTTGCATATTTTATGCAAACAAATTGCTAATCACTTTCCAATATACTTGAGTTTTCTAACTCTTTTCCTTTGACTTAAAATAATTTGGACTCTTGGGTTCAAAAATATTTTAAAAAAGAAAACAGGGATATGCCTGGAGTTTAATGTTTTGTCTTTAATGCCGGTTGACAACAGCTTTGTTGTGCTAGAGCACTGGTAGATGTAACTGAAGTGACTGTGGACATGTGGTCGATAGCTTCAGTGAGGTTTTTTGTTGGAAGAAAAAGAAAAGGAATTCCAGCACTCACCAAAGAAATAAACTTTTCTGTCATCCCATATGTGTTTGCATCTTATGTGAATAGTGTATTGAGACCTCGTCGTACAATCAGGTGCAGTGTTGTGGATCTCCAGGTTGGATTGAATTACATTTTGTAATTCTGCTTTACCTGAATGGGCAAATGGTCTGTTAAATGGTGTCTAACACATTAGCTTAACAGCACATGTGGCCTCTTTTTCGATTATTCCCTTCATCTCCCTCCCTCAGGAAGCCGGTCAGACCAGACCAAAAATAGTAAGGGTGTTTCTTCAACAAACTTTGACATGGATAGAGAGCAGATATCCACCTGAATATCTTTGATGAGGAGCACATATGCACACATGCAATTAAACTAAAACAGAAAAAATAAGCACTTCAAAGAAGCTTGAGTTATTCACATTTGACCAGGAAACATCGATATACACCCTCTCGCACTGAAATCCACTCTTTGAGGCATTTTTATGCTCTTCTTATGCTGTATTAGAAGTAAACAGCCGGTTAATCATGCGTTAAATAAAGCTCACCATGTCCAATGACTAAAAGTGTGTAAAATCTCACTTAGTGAATCTCTTCATTATGGAGATTTGATTAGCTTCGGCTGTGCGCTAACCGTGAGTTGCAGGTGTATTTTGTTTACAGACAATAGCTCTTTTACACAGCCTAGTGAGCTGCCTCGCTGAAGACGGTCTACACTGACAGATGTCGTCTATGAATTAAAAGCAAACTAAACTGCAAAGTCGCATAACTTCAACTTCACAACTGTCAATGTCCAGACAACTATTGCAGTCTTTATTTAAAAAGCATTTTCCTTGAACATTTGAGTTAGAATAGTTTGTTAGAGTGCGTAGAATTATAAAGAATTAAAATAATTTTGTTTGTAAGAATTATAAACCCAATGGGGTATTGCTGATGTACTTCATGTTGTAAAATAAAATGTGAAAATATCTATATCTTATTTTAAAAACAAACTGACTTCGGGACAATGAATTACATGTTTTTGGGTTTTGGCTAACAAACATTTGTAATCACTGCTGAACTCTATAGAATGAAAGGTTCAACTCACAGCTTAAAACAACAACAAAAAAAAAAACCTTTTGTTAGGATGATACTCCATCCCAGATGTATTCACATTAATCCTTTTTATCTTCAAAAATGTATGTGGAAAATATAAATATTTATTTATAAAGCTAAATGTAAATATTTTTTTACATTAAATGAAGGTCTATAAACTAAAATGAATGAAATATGTAAGTATATGATTCAGTACATTTTAAAGGCTTTAGATTGTAATCATCATGTCAAAGTAAATAGCATTAACCCTTAAATGCATACATTGGGTATACCTTTAGTGACCAAGACGTCATTCACAGCCCTCCTCCTTATTTTTATTTTATTTTTTAAAGTTAGAAATCAACCTGTTGGCTGTGTTTTATGTGTGTTTATTCCTGCTTGCTTGCATGTACCTACATAAGGTTGTGTGTTGTCGCTTTTTATGCTTATATTATGGAAATGGGGATTGTTACTGTTATTGTGCTTATGTTTTGCTGTTCTCAGAAGGACAACAATTTTTATTGTGACTTTACTCCCAAAAAAAAAATTAACAGATTATAATGATGTAAAACACTTACCTGAATGATAAAAGCCGACAGTTATTTGAGTCTCTTTGGCACTGATAAGAAAAAAAGTGAGTATATCGCGCCTGGGGTTAAGCCAGTACATGTCCAGGCTCGTCTGAATTTTTCAGAGAGCATTTGGATGATCCAGAAGAGATTTGGGAGAATGTTATATGGTGAGTTGAAACCAAAATATAATTTTTTGGTAAAGACTCAACTTGTCGCGTTTGGAGGAGAAAGAATACCTACTGTGAAGTATAGGGTGGAAACATCATGCTTTGGTTATTCATGCTGTTTTTCTGGACCAGGATGACTGATCCGTTTAAAGAAAAGAATGAATGGGGCCATGTATCATGAGATTTCTGAGTAAAAACCTCAAAAGGGCAAGGGCATTGAAGATGAAACATGGCTGGATCTTTCAGCGTGACAATGATCCCAAACAAACTACCCGGGAAATGAAGGAGTGGCTTCGTAAAAAGCATTTCAAGTTTCTGGAGTCTCCAGATCTCAACACCATAGAAAATCTTTGGAGGGAGTTGAAAATCCATGTTGCTCAACGACAGCCCCAAAACATCACTGATCTAAAGGAGATCTGCATGGTGGAATGGGCCAAACTACCAGCAACAGTGTGAAAAAACCTTGTGGCGACTTACAGAAAATGTTTGGCCTCTGTCATATATATATATATATGATCCTGTTCTTTTTTCCTTTAACTCTCACCATGTTATTGTGAAAGTCTAAAATCGACAAAATGTAAACTGTCTATTTACGAGTCGTCTCTCTCCATGTCTCTTCCTCTTCCACATCCCTCCGTCCTCATCTTTTTGAGCGGGGGCAGATGGAGCGAGTGCAGCTTCATTTAATGGTCAGTTTAGCTAAAGCGTTAATGGTCGCTGAGAGAGTGACAGGGAGCTAATGAGCGCTTCATTTGGCCAATCAGATCTATTTCTGCCGTGCATAATAAGCGTCTCACCACCGGTTGCTGTGGCAGCATCGCCAAGGTAATTGCACCTTTCAAACATGCTGGGATAGATTCAAAGGAGAGAGAGAGAGAGAGAGAGAGAGAGAGAGAGAGAGAGAGAGAGAGAGAGAGAGAGAGAGAGAGAGAGAGAGAGAGAGAGAGAGAGAGAGAGAGAGAGAGAGAGAGAGAGAGAGAGAGAGAGAGAGAGAGAGAGAGAGAGAGAGAGAGACACACACACTTTTGGGGTGTTTTGGAGGAGCGGATCAGGAAATATTTTCCTCCACCTGCATGACCTGGCCTTGCAATGTTCTGCACAAGACATGGCTCAAAATCCCTCTGGCCGCTGTGCAGTACTTCTATCTGTCATCTCCAAGACGAACTGATGCTGTTTTGGCAGCAAAAGGAGGCCCTGCACCATATTAATAAATTATTGTGGTCTAAAACCACTCCGTAGAACATTCTTCGTGGCATGGGAAGTTCGTAGGTCAGTGTTTCAAAAGTACGGTACCAAACAAAATGTTGCTATAGCAGCCTAATATTAATGCTAAAATGTCTATGCACTTGGCGATTGTGTGTGTGTTTGTGTGTGTGTGTGTGCTTGTGTGTGTGTGTGCGTGTGCGTGCGTGTGTGTGTGTGTGTGTGTGTGTGTTTTAATAGTCTGTTGTATTTCATCATGAAAATCCTCCCAACCTTCCCCGATTGCACCAGCCCTGCTGATTCTGTCAAATCTAAAACCTGAAAATCTTGGTTAAATTTCCAGCAGCAGTCATTATCCTCAAGCTTTTAGCAACCACACATGCGCTTGTGTTCCATTTTCTTTTGCTAATGCACCATCTCCAAGCATTTTCAATGCAGACACGTTATTATTTCCCTCCATTACATGCGTAAGATTACAGGGGTGCATGCGCGTGTGTGCGAGCGCTCCGGGGCACGTCATGACTTCACAGACATCCCACAGATGTCTAATTACTGTACAATCATAGCAGTGGGGGACATTTCGTTTTCTCCTTCCTCTGTTATTGTCTGTTTCTTTCCCTCCGTTGATTAAATCTCTCTGTTCTTTCTCACCAGTACCGCCGATGTGCATGTTGTAAAAGCAAGGTGCTGTACTGCTTAGTTAAAGTCAGAGAAAGAAACGCTAAACACGGCAGCCCGGCGGTTTTCCGCACGCTACCCTGATCCTGTAATTGGCCGATATGTGTTTAAGAGTGGCCACCCAAGTTACATACATATAGTACATTGGCTTCTACAGATCTGGAGCCTGATTTGAACATTTTTAAAGCACGCACCGGTTTAGTGAAGGTCTCCCAAATGCAATTATGCTTTACATGTTCCTGAAGGAGGCAGAAGGATTTAGAGTAATTAAAGGAATAATTGTTATGAAATTGCTCCAAATAAATCCAAATAACAGGGAGAAGGTCAAAACCACAGGGCAAACAATCCAGATAGCAACAGAATCCAAGACACAGGAAAATCTAGTGCAAAATCAAAACACTGCTTGATGAAGCTTTAAAGCTTTACAAATCTTCTGTTTCGAATCGATTGGTTCTGAGCATGTATCAAATTGCCACAGTCACGTGACAGTAAACTAGGTTTCGTTACGTCATCCCGGTTTCTAAACGTTTCGAAACACTTTGAAATGTCAATGGTTGAAAAAATCAAATGTCAATGATCTCTGTGAACCCATGTGCAGTTACTGAGAAACATTGAAGCACTGTGGGTTTTACCCTATGGTTTTACCTGATCTCTGATCAGTTTTATACATTTGTAGAAGTTTTAATTGGACATTAGTATAATTCAAATAAATAAGTAAGGGATAATGCACCACCCGGTTGTTATCGCAGAATAAACCCCGACAGAGTGATCAGGTCTTGCATCACTCTGAAGGGGTTTATTCTGCGATAAAAACCGGCTGGGTGTACATTATCCCGCTTATTACACGGCTACTAGTCTCAAATAAATAATTATTAGACACAAAATATTGTCTCGAGATAAAATATTTTATTAGCTCTTACACAAAGCTTCCGCGAAGGAAAACAGTTCCAACCTGCTTTAAGCCTTTATCTATTGCTGAAGATTTGCCATATGCCCTTGCTAAATGTTGAAAATGAATGCTGAAAGGGTTAGTTCACCCAAAAATGAAACCAAGCCTATGATTTACTCACCCTCAAGTTATCGTAGGTGTATATGACATTCTTCTTTCAGACAAATACAATCTGAGTTTTATTTAAAAAGTCCAGGCTAACGTTAATCCAAGCAGTAGTTATAGTTGTGTTTGAAGTCCATAAAAAATGCAGCTGTCCGTCAAATAACGTGCTCCACACGGCTCCGATGGGTTAATAGAGCCTTCTGATTCGAATCGATGCGTTTGTGTAAGAAAAAGATCTATATTAAAAACGTTATAAAGGAAACCTGCCTTGATGTCTTCCATTGTAACCCACGACTGTTTAAGCCACAAGATGGCGCCAGCGTTAAGCATAGAAGTAGTACCGGTCAAGATAACTCATAGTACCCGTATGAGCGGGTGTTATCTGGAAATAACATACCGCTGGAATGCGCGATTGACCAGTCAGAATCAAGTATTTCACAGAGCCGTGTAATAATAGTACTTAATAGTCTCGAATTGGCCTGTTTTTATGAGCCATCCATGGAACAAACAAAACAAACTCTAACAATTTATAAAATAACAGACACTTACTTAATTTTATTTATTTATGAATAGTTTATTGCATTTGAAAGATTTTACTTTCAATAAAACATTTACAACCAATTTGTAAAAGGTGATTTTATGCATGTTTGGCATCGGTTTGGCATGGGTTACGTCTCTACAGTCGCCGTAGAGATGTGTGTTGAATTGTTTTGTAGCTTCGACACAATTGTTTCAGTGTTTCACAAAGCCTCGGTCTGCCCATGACGAGGGGAATGTTCTGTTGTAGCTAACATGAAAGTGACTTAAACTGTAATCTATCAACTGGTCACTAGGAACAGGCTCCAGAAGAGAGCAGAATCCCATGTTAAAATGCACAACTTTACAGCAGAAAAAAACACACACAAAAAAAAACATGTTTACAGCCTGATACAAATTGTGGTTTTGGTCTACATAGTTATTTTTTCCCTTCATGACAACTGTGAGGGTGGTGAATTTTTTATTGACATTATATATATCCTTAAAGTGTTGCATAATTAAGGGCGTGGCCACTTTGACTGACATGTGGATTGCCATTTATCCGCTGTCTATAAGTCATCACATCGCCTCAGCTCCGCCCAAGTCCCGCCTCTTTGCCTATTTTCAGTTATCCAGGCTGGCGATGATGTGCTGCCAAGATGGCACCGACCAGCTTGTCTCTACTTTAAGCTTCGGTCTGCCCATCAGTACCTGTCGACAATCCATCGTGCAGTGTAAACACAGCAGTGACTGAATGCTACCCCCAGATATACCTCAGAGCTCATTTTCCCACAAATTCCCAAGATACAGCCATGCAGTGTGAAAAGAGCAGTGCAACAACAAGTTTAAACATCATGCCGTCTGAGCTCAGCATAAACAAGACTTTGCAACAAGTGACTAAATAAACAGGGTTATATAGACAGAGTTGACAAGGCTAATGACACACAGGTGGGAGTGAGCATTCTAGGCAATGGGATATGGGAAGTGTAGTTCATAATCGGAAAGTCAAGTAAATGGGAGGAGTGCCCTCTATTGGAAATAGGGCACCCCAGTGGGCACCAACAGCAGTGTGTACATATGAAAAGTCTCCATAAAATATGGAAACCCAACTTATTTATATAATTTATACTCCCAGTGAAGTATGAAGCAAACATTTTGAACACATTTCAGATAATTCTGTTTGACATTAGGGGAATAAATATTTTAAAACAGAAAGCAATTATTTTAAGTTGTAATATATATTTGTTTTCACAGTATTTTTGATACTTTTGATTTTGAACAGTGTACACACAAACACAATAAAGTACATACTGATCTGTAATGCATAGTCTGGCACAGACTTTGATGGTTATGACCAAACGCATTAGTAGAAATGTCTAATCCACAAATATAAATGTTTCTATAAATATAAATACTACGCACACACACACATATTTGAGAAAAGAGTCTCTAGGGTCACCTCAGTCTGGTCGAAAAGGTCAAGTGTCTGTTCTTGTGACGTGAGGAATCCTGAATGCAGATTAGTGTGTGTGATTTTGTAACGAGTCACTGTGTATGTGTCTGAAGGGTGAGTATGTCTGTCTTTATGTGTGTGTTCAATCTAAATTCTTTGGCAGTCTGAAAAGATAAAGACGGCTAGGTCGACACACAGACTTCCAGACAAACAGCTGATCTGGACTGTTCGCAAGAGAAATTAGCTGAGCAATCATAGATGATTAATGATGTCTATCGTTATGAGATTTTACAGGGGTCATATCGTAATTCTTTATTTTTTTATTTGTTCCTCCCTGTGAGGTTCACTTATCATGTTAGTCAAGGCTCTTCGCACCAAAAATGCCGTAATTCTCTCTCTCTCTCTCTCTCTCTCTCTCTCTCTCTCTCTCTCTCTCTCTCTCTCTCTCTCTCTCTCTCTCTCTCTCTCTCTCTCTCTCTCTCTCTCTCTCTCTCTCTCTCTCTCTCTCTCTCTCTCTCTCTCTCTCTCTCTCTCTCTATAGCAGACAGCGGCCTGTAGCAACAGTTGCAGTCAATGTTGTAAGGGTTTTGGTTCTCTGCCTATTTAAACAAGACAGAGAGCAGTGAGTGATTAACCAGATCAGGCGACTGTTGATGCAGTCAAAGAGCCAAGTCAGAGAGCTCACACACACACACACACACACACACACACACACACACACACACACACACACACACACACACACACACACACACACACACACACACACACACACACACACACACACACACACACACACACACACACACACACACACACACACACACACACAAATACATACACAGAAAATCTCAGTTAATTTGCGCAAAATGAAATGGCCTTTTTGGCTTTGCTGAATCTCATTTAATGTGTGTATTTACTCGGCTATATATGTTTACAAAATTGTTAACTAAACATGACAAAACATCCCTTTAGGGATGTACTCAAAAGTAAAAATTATTTTTCTCAAAAGATTTTAAAAAAAAAAGTAAATGTGTCCTTTTAGACATAAGGTTTAGTTTACTCTGTAGTTGATAGCTTCATATACAATCAATTTGAAATCTAATATCTGTATTAAATGTGAGTTCCCTCGGATTGTATAAATGCATCCAGTGTCATTTTACAGTAGAAATGAACTGCAATCCCAAATGCTTCCCAAATGCAGTGTGTGGTAATTATAACAGTGACTATGGGTATGTTTACATATTTATTTATGTGTCTGAAAAGCTTTTAGTGCTTCATATACTATATACAACAATGTTGGAGTCGTTTGTTTCAGATTTTAAAAGAAATGTCTCATAGTAAACTCACTAAGGCATTTATCTGATCTAAAATACAGTAAAAACTGTAATACTGTGAGATTTTAGATTTGGCATGACACTGCAAGGAATCTATAGACACCAAGATTACAAACTAGAACAAACTAATAACAAATTATTCATGTGATGATAAAGCTTAATTTTCAGCATCATTACTCCAGTCATCAGTCACATTATCTCTCAGCAATCATTCTAATATGCTGAGCTGGTACACAAGAAACATTGCTTTTCATCAATGTTAAAAAACAGTTTTAAAAGAACAGTATTGAAATAGAAATGTTATGCAGCTTTTGAATGGTAGTGTATGTTTTCATATAAGAACAAATATCCCAGTTGAAGTGCTATTAAATACTTGTCTATTTTCTTCCACACATAATCTGAATGTGATAAAGGCCAAATCACTTAATCAAAAACATTTATTATTATTAATAAAATAACATCTTTTAATGAACATTTAAAAAATGCAGGTTTGTGGGAAGGTTCTGAGACATTAAAATATCATGAACTCAAATCAAATTGTATGAAAACAGAAGTCAATGGAAAGTGTGGACCATCATCTAAAAGAAAACTTGTGTGCATGTGTATTCGATCAGTAATGCTCTGTTGTCACGCTGCTGCCAACACGTAATCCATCTTTGCCATCTTGGACGAGAATTCATTTGATGTGACAGAGATTGATTCCAAAAGTTCCCTGGCAGTTTCCTGAATCTATTGCAACCACAGTGTGCTCTCTCTATGTTTCCCCTCATCCATCTCAAAATGTGTGATTCAAATCAATGAATCAACTAAACTGATTCCTTTGTATGCTGAGGCATAAACAACCTGCCTTCAGTTTAATGATTAATACAATCAATGAAAAAAAGACCCTCCGTTTACACTGACTGTCCAAATTATGACTTTTCACTAATTATCTGATGCATTCAACAAATAAAATTTCTAAAAACAGGAATCTGATTGGCTGCATTATTTTGTGCAAAGGTATGAAGGAAAGCAAAAGGGGTGACTGAGAGAGTCTTGGCTTCAGATTCTTGGAATTGTTATTAGCTTAGACTGTACTCTAATGTTCTCTTGTCATCAAATCTTGTTTTTCCATCATGTGCTATACTGTAAAACTGCTCATGCTGGAAATAGACCACCGATGAAACACCTTTCACACGAGCTCAAATGGCTTTTTTGACATCCCTTGTCCAAATCATCACCTTATCTGCACTGATGTCAACCACCAAATCCATTACATCACTTAAACAGCTTTCAAATTTCACAATTGTCAGATTCACTCGCCTTGTTCTTCGGTGTTTTGATCGCTTTGTTCTGCTATCTTTAGATCCCAGTCTTACTCTTCCAAAAGGAAATCTTTAGGGAAATGTTTATATTCAAGAATATAGAGCATAGGTCTGTGAAATCTTTGAAAGTCTTCCTGCTGTTTGGTATCAGATGACATGTCTCAGAAGTTTGGCTAAACTCAAGTCTTGATGTGCGCTTTATGCCTTTAAGACCACGCCACTTCATCTTTGCATAATCTATATTTATTGATTATGAATGTACGAGGTGATTACTGCTGTGAACCACTCATTACATTTGGCTCACTGCCTACATGTGTATCTGGATATATTTTTTGATTTAAGAGGGCAGAAAGCCCTTTAATTTTGTTTAGTTCTATCCCTGTGTGTGTGTGTGTGTTTGTGTGTGTGTGTGTGTGTGTGTGTGTGTGTGTGTGTGTGTGTGTGTGTGTGTGTGTGTGTGTGTGTGACATATGAGGACACAAATGTGTATAATGACATGGGTATGACATAGGTAATACAAGGAGATGGTGAAATATGAGGACATTGGCCATGTGTTCACTTTTCAAAAGGCTTATAAATCACACAGGATGAGTTTTTTTTAGAATGCTGAATGTTTCCTGTGATGGGTAGGTTTAAGGGTAGGGGCAGTGTAAGCGGACAGAAAATACGGTTTGTACAGTATAAACCATTACGCCTATGGAATGTCCCCATATGTCACAAAAACAAACGTGTGTGTGTGTGTGTGTGTGTGTGTGTGTGTGTGTGTGTGTGTGTGTGTGTGTGTGTACTTAATGATGCAAGTGTTATAGCAGCATATTTCCTCTGGTTAAAATGGTACTTATTCATACTTTATTATTTTTTTTCTGTATTTGCTATCATGAACCTTTTTGTCCATTATTTGTGAGTGTGTTAGTGACCTCTCTTTGCGGCATTCTGGCACTCTAGACCACAAACATAGAAAAGAGAGCTTCCAAATTAAACACACTCTACAATATATCTCTCTTAAAATATTCAATATTCAAAAATGTATCTGGTTCATTTGAAGCATTTACTTTTTGTTTGTGAAATAAATATTGTGAAATAACACGTTATAACAATATAGCAATATTACACAAGCAAGAGTATAATCACAGTTGTATGATTCCATCTGTATTTGCTTTTATACAAACAAAATGGTAATGGGATTGCAGTCACAATATTGTTACAAAATATATCCAAAACAAGTGAAAGCTGACAATTTGTTACGGGTTGTGTAGATGCCAAGACGAAGAGTACAAGACTTCCAAAACTCAAGAGATTTTTATTTTCAAAAACGGGATTTCTCAAGAACATCAAACACATACTGAGACACAGACTATCAGGGTGGTAATGTTAAGACCGGACAACGAAGGAATGAGTAGGAGGGAACTAAATAGACAGGGCTAACGAGGGGGACAGGTGGAACAGACGATTTTACCCAGATGACAATACTTAACTAATGAGGGAACAGAAAAGTGGCGGGAAACATAACAAAGGAACATGTGACTGAAACGAAACCAGGAAGTACAGGGGGAAAACACAACAAAGACCAGACATGTGACACAATTCAGCTGATTGAACAATTCAATGACTCACTCTAAAAGACAGTGGCTATGAGTAGGTTGTTTTAAAAAGGTAACCACTTCACAACCATTCAAAAGTACATGGCATGAATATAATCTTGTCATTGTCATGTGACCTTCCAGCGTCAGTTGTGTCACTGCTATTCACAAATCCTCTCTGGTTGCCTCATGGGATGATAAAGTGCAGTGTGGGTCAAGTTACTTTAAATAGTAATTAGTTACAGTTATTAGTTACTTTTTTCACAAATAGTAACTCAATAACTGAGTTACTTCATAATAAAAGCTCACGTTATCCTTTGTGTTCTTAGCCACTCATTTTGTGGTGGCATGTAACAGTGTGAAGTGCTTCATTAGATTATACTAGGGCTGGGCGATATGGCCAAAATTTCATATCCCGATATAGCTCATTTGATATCCCGATAACGATATACATAACGATATAGCAATTTTTCTGTTAATTCAGTTTATGAATAGTCTATACAAAATTGCAATGTGGAAATGCAGTTTGAAATGATAAAACAAATAAAGGTAGTATGGACTACATTTTTATTTTATTTAGGACCTTTTTTTAAAGCAAGACTGTTGGTAAAGTTAACACCTGCCTAGGGATGTTAACCGATGACCGTTTGACCGATGGTTGACCGTATCATCGTTAACCGATCAAAGTTGTCGGTTAAAATAAATAAAAAAGTGATCTCTAAATTAGGCTATTATAGACAGTGGACTAAACGCTACTACAGGTGGCCGTCTCATTCCAAAATCTTTTTGTGTGATTGAACATATCCCTCGCACTCAATTTTTCATAACTCGCCTGTTTGTACTTAATAAACCAATAAAAACATTTGGCGCAAGGTCACAGTGTTTGGGTTTGCGCGCTCACAAGGTTTGCAAAAAGTAAACCCTCGAGGTTAGAGTCAGGGCAGACGACAGTATGAAGCGTGCATTTCGCTTAATATGGGCTTACATTTGGAAATATATTACATCTTCATTTCAGTGGTAACACATAAGGTGTTGATCGTCTTTCTTTATTATTGTTAGCACTACCTCAAACTAAAGCGGCGTCTCTTCGGAGCTGTCATTTTCTTAAATGAGCCGCGGCAATGATTCAAATGAGCTTCTAACGCTGGACAAACGCCTTTATTTACAACGCGATCACCTTGTACCCAAACCATTTCGAAACTAAGGAGCCATTTGTCCTCTTATTACAAACAAGCTCCTCTGCGGTGCGTTTGCGGGACTCGTGTTTCGCGCTGTGGGGGATTTAAAAAAAGTGATGTGAGTGGAAGGGAGGTGGCAGCGCGTGTGTGTGTGAGTGAGAGAGCGAGAGAGAGACAGAGGGAGCGCGGCTCGCGGCTGTTATTTCAAATAGCGCAGCATATTTTAAACTAATCGGTTAACCGGTTTCAATCGGCTAATGAGGCTCGGTGGTCGGTCAAGAAAATGTTTAGTTTTCGCCATCCCTACACCTGCCATTAAAATATTTAAATATATGACTATATGGTGTGCCACGCGTAAAAGGCCGTTGCAGCGTCTGTGTCTGAAGTTTGTTTTGAGCGCTTATGCCACTTTTCTGGCATAATTACTCTGAGAATTACCCTGGTCTGAACCGCGTCTACTACCGTCTTCCTCCATGTTCGTTGATGTATTGCAGCGTGCATGGGCATGCCGTGGCGTGAGGTGCATCTTGACGTAAAATTCTGCCATAAACACCTTATTGTGGCGTAAGCGATAGAGCCTTATATAAAACGATAGACATTTTCTATCGTCCAGACGATATATTTCGTCATATCGCCCAGCCCTAGATTATACTTGCCATCGGAGTGTAGAGACTTCTTGGGCATAAGTTGCATGTTACATAAACATTCTTACCTTTCACCTCAATGAGGGAAAGTGGTGCATACTTCCAGTTTGCGAAAGCTACCTTTGAAGTCATTGGACATGATATCGTGTCTACCTAAGCCAATCATGACTCATCATCAGTTGTGAATGTCTCCTACCCACTTATCATAATCAGTTACCCCTCTCTCTCTCTCTCTCTCTCTCTCTCTCTCTCTCTCTCTCTCTCTCTCTCTCTCTCTCTCTCACACACACACACACACGCGCACACACGCACACGCGCACACACACACGCGCGCACACACACACACACACACACACACACACACACACACACACACACACACACACACACACACACACACACACACACACACACACACACACACACACACACACACACACACACACACACACACACACACACACACACACACACACACACACACACACACACACACACACACAAACACACAAACACACAAACACAAACACAAACACAAACACACAGGTTGCAGGTCCGCTGACAGAGAGCTTGCCTGTTCAGGCAAAACCGCTTCAGTGAGCTCAATTAGAGTAACACCGCATTTTATTCTCAGTAACGGTAACGGTGTTGTAACGGGGGAAACAGTAATTAGTTTGATTACTCGTTAATTAAAAAAATAACGGTGTTAGTATCCGTTTATCTATAACGCCGTTATTCCCATCACTGGTAAAGTGTCCATTGAATCTCACCGTAGGTCAGTAGTATTTTGCCTACTGTTTTATAAATACTGTGATTTCTGTAGTGATGGCAAAGTGAAGCAGAATATGATTGCATGAATATAACATTATTATTATTATTATTCATACTTGTGAAATTATAGAAGACTAATACATAACGATGTGTATATATAAATATATATGCATTTGCAATTAGTTCAAGAAATGAGACAGCCAATTGGAGCGTTGATTTGTTGGCTCCGCCCCCTTGCTCACAGATCATGCGTTGCGCAGGCTGGAAGACAGATGGAGAGTGACAGGGAAATCCTATCTGACACAAGAGTTGAAAATGGAAAAATATCTATCTTAAACTGTTTAAAGTTCACTTAAACTGAAAGAATCAGTGTGTAAATTCAAGATATTGGATGATCCAGTGTAATTGTGTCGATCAAGTACTTCAGAGCTTACATTTTGAATCGGTGAGTTTACTAATGTTATAATTAGTCTTAAAAATGAATGACAAAACACATTTTATGTGATAGTGTTTTATTTGTTTCATGCATTGGAGACAAAATGGTGTTATATTGTGATGTAGTATTGTTCGGATTGTTAATTTGCGGTGTGGTTATGTTCAGACCGCATGGTGAGTGATCACTGCCGGTCACTGACGCCATTTTGTTTTGCGCGGGCCTGTGGAAAAGAGAAACACGTTAATTGACAAGTAAATGATTATAATGTCATTTGCTATAATAATGCTATGCATATGTGTATTTTATTTGTTTTCTGTGTAATATATTTAATTGTAGATCATTGTGATCAGGCCAGGTTTTTTTTCTGTGTGAACATTTTTTTTCAACTTGAATTTCCAGAATTGATGGCAAGCCTCCCACTTTGACCCTGAAAGAATCACGAATCTAGAGGAATGGACAATTTTACATTTATTCATTTCTACAAACAAGTAAGAGAACACATTCAGGGTTCCAGACTAACTTTTTGCCTTGGTTGCGTGCGCCTAACTTTTGTATTTAGGTGCACCAGCACAAAATTTAGGTGCACCCAAAAATTTCCCCGGCTCACATCACCTTTAATACCAATTTCAAGGTCACCTTTTTATCACGCTCCATATAAATTCATTTATTTTGTAAATGACAACATATATATATGCAGTTACACAGGAATTAAAAATCAAGGAAAACAATGCTTTGAACATTAGGCTATTTTAAAACTACAGTTTTAACAAAGCGTTATAAATTAATAAAAAAAAAAACATGAAATAATAAACAATGAAATACAACTCATAATAAATAAAAATACAAAAAATTGTATTTCCTCTGCCTGCTATATTATATCACGCTTTGATGATTGTCATATTATGTGGTAATGTTACTAGTAGGTTGCAGTAGACTATAGTTTTTTATATTTCTTAATAAAATTGGGCCAGCTGGAACAAAATTTATTATGAAATTATTACAGGTAAGAAAGTAACTGCAGCAGGCACAACAAATTAACAACTAAGTGTTTCAATTAGGACAGTAGATATATCAGCAATTATCGTTTTTAAAGAGATTATATTTGGAATATAATATAGCAATACACATTCACAGTAGTGACGCCGAATGAGGTTAACATTAAGCATTAACGTTAACGTATCCATATCTGAGGGAAATGTTGCAGCGCGATTTGCCAGTCTCTGATCCAATCTTCAAAGGAAGATTACAAATGGCGAACGTCAAAACTCAAAAGAATACACCGATTTTGTTTTGGTGGTTTGCTTGACGATGTGCGCACTCTTTTACTTTAATAGTAACGTTAGACTTTTTTTTATTAGCTTAAAACATCTATTCCTAGATGTTTTGATTCTTGCACCGCCTGAGCTAACGCTGTCAGGCGGTTGTCATGACAGTGAAGAAGTTTAGGCTCTCTCTCTCTCACACACATACACTCACTCACTCACTCACTCACTCACTCACTCACTCACTCACTCACTCACTCACTCACTCACTCACTCACTCACTCACTCACTCACTCACTCACTCACTCACTCACTCACTCACTCACTCACTCACACACTCTCATACTCTCACACTCTCACACACACATCTTCAGTAAAATAAACTCACAAACCGCCGCGTTTAGTTTGCTGATACTGTTTGACTCCCTGGTGCTGCAGGTCGCAATTTCAAATCACTCGCAGCACAGAGCAGTCTATACTGGTTTTGAGGCTCTCCAAAATGCTGGGTTTTGATGGGCGTGCAGCACTGGAGACTTGGAAGTAAACGCCCACGACTAGGATTGGATAACATTTGCATATTTAATGAGCTTAAGCTCCCCTGTCAGTTCACATGACGGAGAGGAGAGAATGAGGGAGAAGCGGCAAGCGGAATGATTTTCTTGATCACGGGGCTCGTAAACGTCTTTATTAAACAAACACAAGGATTTAGTTCTCATCCACCTGCGTTTGATTGGACTATTATTTTTATATTACACATAGCCCGGACGATCGGTCGATATAAGCACAAACCACGCACACACACACACACGTGCATGCGCGTGCCGCCCTTCAAAAGTCAAGAGAGAGAGACAACCGCACAGATCAATACCAGCAGCCATAATACCAGCAGCCATATCACCCTGTAGCCCAATACTGTTTTCCCACTGAAGCTAAGCAGGGCTGAGCCTGGTTAGTACCTGGATGGGAGACCAACTGGGAAAACCAGGTTGCCGCTGGTAGAGGTGTTAGTGAGGCCAATAGGGGGTGCTTACCCTGTGGTCTGTGTGGGTCCTAACACCCCAGTATAGTGATGGGGACACTGTACTGTCAATGAGCACTATCTTTTGGATGAGACATTAAACCGAGGTCCTGACTCTATGTGGTCATTAAAAGTCCAAAGAAGGCCTTTAATAAAGAGTAGGGTAACCCTGGCATCCTGGCCAAATTTGCCCATTGGCCCCTTTCCATCATGGTCTCCTAATAATCCCCATATAATGATTGTCTTCATCACTCTCTACTCTCCACCAATCAGCATGGTGTATGGTGAGCGTTCTGGCGTAATATGGCTGCCGTCGCATCATCCAGGTGGATGCTGCACATTGTTGTGGTGGTTGAGGAGATTCCCCTTTCTATGTAGAGCGCTTTGAGTGCCTAGAAAAGCATTATATAAAATGTAACAAATGAATGAGGCATTTAATGAATGAGGCATTTATATAGCGCTTTCAAATGTACTACTGTACACCCAAAGCGCTTCACACTCATGTCAGGGGTCTCTCCTCAACCACCACCAGTTCAAGTTCATCAAATTAGATCATGAACGGAATATTATGAGATTCATCAGCCTGCCGGGCTTTGAAAGCCCTGGCCCGTACGTGTCTAAGTCCAGCGTGCTAAAGGTATGTTTCTGTTAAACGTACGCATAAGCAAAACAATCTATAACAATGCAATAGTATTACATATAAAAACACCTTTTACTCACATAAGTGTGCTGCACCATTCCTGTCGGATCCAAATCCAGCATCGACCGGAGATTTGATTACAAACGATCCTGCAGTGAAATGAAGTGAACACCACTGTCTTCCCCATGTGAGCTGAAACTTCATTAAAGGTCTCGTTCTTCGCGATTCCATCTTTCAAACTTTAGTTAGTTTGTAATGTTGCTGTTAGAGCATAAATAATACCTGTAAAATTATAAAGCTCAAAGTTCAATGCCAAGCGAGATATTTTATTTAACAGAAGTTCTGAACAAACTGAACAAACTGAAGCCTACAGCGAAAGGCTGGTTTGGACTACAGCAGGAAGTGCAGGGATGTAATGACGTCACTAGAACCGTTTGTTGACTAACCCTCCGCCCACAAGAACACGCAGAATAGGGGGCGTGGTCTCGTTGCTCTCCCACGTGGAGAGGAGCTCGCATTCAGCGCTTACATCTCCCCGTTATGGTAAGAGGCGGGACCTTTCCGGGCAAAGTGCGCTAAGCTGCTGTCCAATCACAACGCGGGAAGCGCTGGCCCAATTAGAACTCGTTACATGTTTCTGAAGGAGGGACTTCATTGAACAAGGAAATCATCAGGCCGTTTATAGGACAGAGGAAACACCACTGTACAGATAAGTAAATTGTGTGAAAAACACTGTGTTTTTTTACATGCGAAACATGAACTCATGTTATATTGCACACTGTAAACATAATCAAAGCTTCGAAAACATGCGAAGAACGGGACCTTAAAAAATAAAGTTCAACCACACATTCCTAAAATTAGGATCCGAAGGAAGCTTATGCAGTGACTGTGTTCTTCCACAACCAGGAATAGCGCAATATCTTGCCATCTTCCTCTGCATGTTTATTGTTGGCTATCTAGCATGAGCCGATCACCTCCATGAGTCGGTGTGCGGGTCTACTGAAATAGACGCGCGGTAGAGGCGGTGTTTCATCGTGCAGTGGCGTAAGAATGAAGCACAGGACCGTTTGCTGAGCCTGGTGTCTAGTTTTTTAGCTCTGAAACTTACAGGATAATCTTATATTACCATGACCTTTTATATATCAAAAGCTCAAGGGAAAGTTGATTTGTCAATTGATCACCCCTTTAATGCTATGTGGAGTTTCCTCTTTCTCTTTTTCTCTGTGCTGTTGCATTTGTCAAGGACTCAGGACTTTTATTCTCCTTTTGTCTGTAAAATAATTCAGTTCAATTAAATTTGTTTTATTTTTATTTTAAACAAAACAAAAATAAAAACAGAAGGATGTCTTATTTTTTAAAAGAGATAAAAAATAATAATTTTAGAATTAATTACTGTACCAGCTATCTTGTGAACTTGTGAACAGAGGGAAATCTGATAGAAAAGCAAAATCCCATTAAAAGTTTCACTCACAATCAAACGGTCCCTTAGTTCAAAGCTTGTATGTGCCTCTGCATTTGTCTGTTTGTGTGTTTGTTTGCACATCTTTATTGGCACAGAGGCATTTAATCTCAAGGGTAGAAGTAAAATCAGACGTAATCACGTGAAAAAGAGAATGAGAGAGTGAAGAAGAGATATGTGATGCACGAACGTTCAGCTCTGATCTGGGTGTCTGCTTCAGTGTCATGCTCTGTACAGGCTCTGCTGGATAGATGGCGGTGTTCCAAAACTGAATGAGCTTGCTGTCTACATCGGCAGTTACCTTCTATGACAGCAAGTGAGTGATTTGAAACGCTCTACATATGCAGTGATTCTCATAACGGTTCCGCAGGCACATCATTAGCACTCCTCATGAGAACTGATAAATGATAATGCTCCCAGTTGATTCCAGTAGAGTTAAGGTTGCATGTTGCTAAGCTAATAATTTTATTAATTTAATAATCAAATTAATTTCATTTCATTTCATTTATTTTTTCATTTATATTTTTTATACAGCCCCTGGTCATCTTCTAAGGGATAATATAGTCCTCTTATCAAATAAAAACTTCAATAGTGATTTACACTCAAACATTTCTTTACTAATTTTTATTTTATTTTTTTATAATATAAATGAAATAATGAATAAAGAGCTAAGCTGATTTGTTTTGTATTATTATTATTATCGTTTTAGAACTTACATGAGGAAATAAATATTGCTGGTACTTTATTTTTCATGTTTCGGTTGAATACAACTTACCAAACAGAATCAAGAATTCAACAGCGTCTGATAAATGCTTTCATTGCATTACAAAGAGCAGCCAGAACATTCTTCAAAACCAACTGATTTGCATTCCATGGATGAAAGGAAATGATAACAGACAGCTCCAATTTGAAATAATTTATATACTGTATCTCCATACATAGCATATGCACCCCCCCCCCCCCATTTTGGCATGTAAGGTGTATGGACAGAAAGGGGGCTTAAACTATGCAGTTCACAAGATGCAAGAAGGAGTTTTGAAGAGAAGTCGTCTTGAGAGAGAGAGAGAGAGAGAGAGAGAGAGAGAGAGAGAGAGAGAGAGAGAGAGAGAGAGAGAGAGAGATGTAATAATAGAGGGATGAGTTTATCTCCAAGTCTGTATGGAGGATGATGTCTGTTGGAGCTTTAGCCAGCCAAAGTAAATGACAACACAGGGGAACCAGGAAGAGCCAGAGCTGTCAGTCACACTCGCACACAGACGTAAGCTGGTTCAGAAAGCATAATGCAGGCTTTATGTGTGGAGATGTGTGTGTGTGCAGATACTCTTGCAGTATCAGTTTGTGGACTAACAGGGATTACCACCACTGAGCCGTCGGGGGAGTCACAGCTATTAGTATCTGTATCCACCTTCCTCTATCTTCCTCCGTCTCTCTCTTTGCCACTTTCTTTCTGCCACTTGAAACACTTCTTTCTGCAACTCACAGACTCTTCACCATTTTTTCCCCCTGTCGCCTTCCTTTGTCTGAACTTCTTTACCTTTCCTCTGAACTACTTTTCAGAACAGTGTGTGAAAAGATCTGTGACAAATCAGCTCGTCCAGACAGCCTGTCTGAAGCGTCACATGCCACCAGGAATATTCAATTTGATCAGCAGACAGCAATCTCTAAAGACATAAATCATAATTGGAATGCAATCTTTGAGAACTAACCACTTCTCTCTCACACAGTTCTTATTTTCTGCTCGGTCATTCTATGAATCCCTGAGGAAGATAGAGTGGGGAGTGTTGTAGCATGAAGTGAGTTGTAAAACTGTCAGTTAATGTGCCACGAGGTGAAATCTGACTGTCTGTAAAACATAAGATTTCACATGGCTAATTTTGAAGTAAGAAAATTCAATTTCCCATCTGTTTTATAATTTATTTTGTGATCATAAATGTTATACAAACAGCCAGTATGTCTATAATGTGGAATATAATAGCCTATAATATTGACAATTAAACGGAAAACAAGTTTGTAGAGAATTATATATATATATATATATATATATATATATATATATATATATATATATATATATATATATATATATATATATATATATATATATATATATATATATATATATATATATATATATATATATATATATATATATATATATATATACATACAATTAATCTTTTATTTTTTGATACATTTTACCAATGTATCCAATTCTCTAATGTAAGTTTAGATTTGTATTTTAATATAATGTTTGTTTTTGTGAAATCAGCTCAAGATGTCAGCACCACATTAGAACATTAGTGGCTTTACTTTCATCAATGGAAGAGAGTGATGAGTGAAGAGAGTGATGGAAGAGAGATGTTATGCATTATTATGCATTATGCATCTTTTTTTATGGTCTATGTTGGCCGCTGTTTTTTATAATATATAATTATCGTTATCTTATATGATTACCTGCTCAATGTGCCAAAGTGATAATTTCTGAAATTTAGCATTCGATAATAAATAAGGGAAAAATATTGAATCTGTTTTGACTGGGAATGCTACGATCTGTCCCATGTCGACAACACTTCTTCGTCAAACGCTTTCGAAAAGAGCAATCAATGTGAGAGACTCGAGGATGGAGAAAAGGGAGCAGAGGGAATGGTCTCCAAGAAGAAGCAAAATTAATGTAGCAAAATGAATAACCTGTTCAGGGCTTCAAGTGCAGGTCATTTTCATCTGTAAATAGGCTGCTGTCTGTAAATTGTCTTAGCTAAGTATTAAACAGCTACCACATGTAGCATTACTATCATCACTCAAAATACTGTATGCTAAAGGACATGGGCAGACAACACAAAAATATGAGTCATAATAATGCAATAAAAGATCACATTATTGTCACACCACCAACGCACAGAAGTGCAGTGGTGAGTTCAAATATTTGTTACATACTCTAGTGCACTTTACTTAACTTTGTTCATTGGGATTTTCTAAATATATGGTCATGATGTACTGTATTGTTGTATAGGCTTGACATTTAGGCAATTTAGAATTATTATTTTATATAGTATGTGTATGAAATACAGTTTTGTTAAATCTTGGGTACTTATGTCATTAAATTAAAAAACACATACACAAAAAACACATTGTCTTCCTAAAATATAACACCTAGATATTTGGATTTGGCGCAAACTACTAGGTTTTCTACAGTGTGGGGACAATTCTGTTCTTAACACTAGACCTGATGATGAAGAAGTGACATGTACAGGAAAATTAGCAAAAAATGTATGAGATCAGAGAAAATTAAGAGAAGGAAAGGGGAAGTGAATGTGCAGTTCGAGAGAGAACCTAATTATTTTGTATAGCCCCAGCCTAAGAATTTAGACCTTTTAAGTGATGGCCATACCAAAAATAGGGTTGTCATTTGCTTATTTTTTACCCTAATCTGACTTGCTTGTCTTGTTAATGTTGTGTATGGTATTAAGCCAAATGAAGGATGCGAAACAAGACTGACTTCAAAGGATCCTTCAAATTGAGATGTCCTTTGACAGAGCTTGATGATGTCCTTACTGAGAAGTGCCATTTATCAGTGGTCAACAAATCATCAATTAAACTGATTTGTTCAAAATGCTGAATCAGGAATTAAACAAGTCTTTATGGCTTATGAGTCATTAATTCATAAATTCAAATGATTCTGTTTAAAATATGGAATAGATTATAGGAAAAAAAACACCTATGTGTTTTGCATGATGTGTGCCTTTGTTTGGAAATATTATGGTTGAAGAAATAAACGGGCACATTTCCTGGCAATATTGTATCAAAAATGTAATTTGCTCACTTATTAGTTCTTGTTTATTAAACTTAAATAAAAAAATTAAAAAACTTCTCAGAAAAGCTATCCATACTTAGTGTGACATTTTTAAATTAGTAATGGATCTAACAATAGCAGATCCTGAATTCATTGGTAAGTATCGAAATTATATAGCTACTGTATAAAAAAATAGACACACAACACAAGTTGTTTTGATGGTTTCATCTTTCCTAAGTAGTTCTTATTCATACTCATGCGCATGTCTTGTTCTTGTGCCATGTCTCCAGTTATTCCGTGCTTTCTGTCAAACTCACAAGCAAAGAAACACACAGCCTGAAGCCAGACATGAACCTGAAACACTCTTATCTTTCATTAGTCTGTATCTCTAGCCAAACGTGTGTTTGCGCAGCCGCAACTTCGGTTTTCACTGTTTATTTAACGCAGGCAAAGTTTTAACTTTTAGTGTTCTTTATCGTCGGCCTCTGAAACAAACATGGATTTGTTTGGTTGGTTTTTCACCCCCCCCCCCCCCCCCAAAAAAAAAAAAAAAAATCATCATTTACTCACCCTCATATGGATCTAAACATATGATTTCCCTTTTGAATTATGCCTTTAACAGAAATATGATTTTATAATGGACTGACACAGCATGCTAAATGATCAATGGTGAAGTTTACTAAATTGCATTAGGCCTTTGAGTATTAACATTTATATCACGTTTTTATTTTCTTATAGTTGCCTGAAGTGTTATGATGGTTTTTTTTTTGCTATGCACAAGGGTTTGTTTTTCTGACATAGTTTTCACACTGTACAGGTTTTAATATCATCCATATTATATCATGAGACTATTTATTTTTTCTCTGAGCTACCGTATTTTGGCAGTAAATAAATAAAGAAGCATTACTAGTAACTTGGGCATTATACTAATATACTAATTAACAATGGCCCCTAATTAAGATTTCTGCATG
Organism: Pseudorasbora parva; assembly: GCF_024679245.1. Classification (NCBI taxonomy): domain Eukaryota; kingdom Metazoa; phylum Chordata; class Actinopteri; order Cypriniformes; family Gobionidae; genus Pseudorasbora; species Pseudorasbora parva. The sequence continues at coordinate 30,717,764 of NC_090176.1, forward strand.
GTTTAGAGCAGGCATTCTCAACCCTGGTCCTCGAGTGCCTCTGTCCTGCAGATTTTATCTCCAACCCTAATCAAACGCACCTGAATCAGCTAATTAAACTCTTCAGGATTACTAGCCAACTACAGGCAGGTGAGTTTGATTAGGGTTGGACAGTGGCCCTCGAGGACCAGGGTTAAGAACCCCTGAGTTAGACAGCCTTTTTATGTGCATTAATGAATGCGTGTGTGTGAGGAAACATCCTAGAAAGAATTTAGGCCACCTCAGAAGTCAGAACAGCTGCCTCAGCCTACGGCAGGACTACTTCAAACATAGTCTCCAATCTAGACGAGAGTGAGTGAAAATAATCGGAAGGAAGTGGAATGACGGAGCGGAATAAAAATAGAAGGTTTTTTTTTTTTGGTTTTGCTTGTTTGCGAGCTTCACTCATTCAATCATGTGCAATTTGCTGGGGTAATTGAGGTGGGGCGAATAGGAAAGAGTTAAGCAATTAAGAGTTCACGGGTCGCAGCTGTGTTCTGACACGGCATCATTAGTTTTCTGACAATCTGCTTTTTTCCGTTGCCTCCCTCAGGTTTTCTCAGGCCAGGCGAGAATTTCAGATTAGAACATCTGGAGTTTCATGTTGAAACGGCATCATTCTCCCACCGAGACCTGAATGAAACCATTAGGCCAATGAAGACGGAGCAGCAAGTTTGACTGTGCGGACACACACGGTGTTCCGGTAGGCTCTTTAATCACTGCTTATCTGCAGGAGCACAGCTAAACACCTTCCTCTCCCTCCTGTTGAAATCTACATCACTCCCTCAAACCTCGGCCCTTCATCTCTCTCTCTCTCTCTCTCTGTCTCTCTCTCTCTCTCTCTCTCTCTCTCTCTCTCTCTGTCTTTCTGTCTCTGTCTCTCTCTCTCACTCTGTATAATGTCATTGTTTTCAGTTGTATTCTGTTTCCTCTCTTTTTTACCCCAAGTTTGAGAAAACAGCCTGTGCCGCTGATATGTGTGCCAACTATGACAAAAGCGCCGCTGAGGAATGTGCCGTGTGTCTATATGATAGAATGCTGTGTAAATATAGCTGTCGTTTTCATATAGGTCTGTTTCTGCACCATTGTTTTCGCTGACAGAATGAAAACACAAGGCCTAAACAGATGCAGAAGAATACGGTTCGCTGTGCATGCGTTCAGTCATTCATTTTTTCTTTTTTTGTGTGCTCTACTGTTTTATTGACCAGTACATTTCATATTTTATATTCTCAAGCTTTACGACAATTAGGAAGAAAGAACAATTAATATTGTTGTTCCTTTTTATCAGTAACACTTTTAAAGTTGATTTTCTGAACATCTCTTAATTATATATTCAGATATGTTGAAAAATAATTGTCTATACAAAAGTAATTGGGGTTCAATATTCGTGCCTTTCATTTTATGGACAAAACAGTTAAAAAAACAGTTCCTCAAAATATGAGAGAGTCAGTCTTAAACTGAGTTTAAAATGAAGGTTGAAAATTATTTTTAAGCTGACTGATAAGATAAGTCAAGAAAAGTTATGGCTTTTTAAAAAGTTATTATAAAAAAATTCACACATGGATAAATCATTCACGATAAGCTCAGTGAGATGCATTTAGAAAATAGAAGTACATTTTAATTTCATGCTGAGTGCCGACTTCCCATCTTCCCATTCTGGGAATTGTTCCGGAGTTGTCATTAAGAGGACAGAATCATCAGTGGGTTTGGGATACCACCCTGTGATTTCTGTTCAGATCTATATCTCAGTAGTTTCTCCTCATATGTGCCATTCTCATTGATTACATCACACGTGGTATTTCCTGTTGACATTAGATCAAGCGGAGGGCTGGGAACAGAGGAAGCGGACTAATTGATGGATCGATTTGTTATCAACACAGCAATTTAGTGAAATTGGTATTAAGCTTTACAAGCACACACACAGATAAAAAAAAAATGCTGTCATTATTTACTCAGCATTATGTCATTCCAAACCCAGGTTATGTTTTTCCACATAACACCAAAAATATATTAAAACAACAACATAAAAAAAGTCTGATTGTGCGTCATTTACCAAGTATTCTGATGCCACACTATACAGTAGCTTGTGTAAGGAGAGAACTTAAACTGAGATGTTTTTATTGACAGTCTTTCTTGTAATCGCACATGACACTCATGCTTTGCAATGCAAGTCGCTTTGGATAAAACCGTTTGCCAAATGCAAACGTTTTTACAACGAAATGCCAAAGAGAATGACACTTGGATTGGTGTAAATTTTGTTTTTGTCTTCTTTCCCACACAAAGCTATTACATTGCTTTAGAAGACTTAGGCGTGAGTCTTTTAATTGTACTTGCATGTAAAAAATGTTTCATCCTTTGTCCTGTTTCATAATTTTTAAATGCATTTATATTATAGTGAATAGACACAATCTCTGATTCGCTTTGTTTCATCCATGACTAAAACCCCAAGCTTCCGGCGTATCATTTGGGAGAGACATGAGTTCAATAATCATAACAAATGCACCACATTTTTATACAAATACTTTGTACTCATCAAAGGAAAATGATAACAACAATTTTTTCCAAATGTTTTTTTCATGCATATTTTCTACAGAAATATGCCATGAGAGGTCATGATATTTTACTAGTGATGAGCCGGCAACCGAAAACCATTTTATGGCAAAATAATGAGCACTCTCTGATGACTTGTTTTGAAAGTTTCTGCATCTGTTTTCTGCATACAACATAGATAAGCTACAACAATATTGGAGATAAAAGGTATTATCGAAATATCGAAAGTCTGTATGTCAAAACAACTTCAATATGACTGGTTGAATTTATTACTGGAGAGCACAACAACCTGAATGACACACCAGGTTCCGTTACCCAATTACTCAAATTCAAATGTATTTTTCATATCAGTTTTTGACTGAATGAAAACGTAAAGTTTGGTTTCAGTATTAAATTAAAGTCTATTTGCTTTTATAAAATGGTCACAGCAGCAGCAATATAATAATATTAAGGTATAATGTTAATAATAAGTTTATTTAATTAATATTAAGTAATAATAGATGACTATTGGAATACACAATTCTACAAAGTGAAAGTTTAAAAATGTCTGTTTACAGTACACATTCAGATCGAATGTGGCTCGAATTTAGAATCTCAAACGTGTTATCTTTTTTATATATACACAGAACTTCTGTTTTTCAGCTTTTTTCTGTTCTGTTGTTTGTTTAGTCTTGTTTTCTTCTTTCCTCCTTTCTTTCTCTCTCTTGGCAGTGACAGAGTAAGGGAAAACAGAATTAACCTTGTCTGGCTAAAGCCATCTTTTCCTCTCCTTCCTCTTGTAGCTCATACAGACATAACCTGGCCAGCCCGGAGGGCAGGAGACACACAGAGAGAGAGGGAACGAGACACGGGCGAGGGCAGGAGAGCGGATAAATAAACAGAACAAACTACAAACCCCTGTGAGCACCGATACCCAGCTCTCTCCTCAGATCATTCTCTCAGTCGAGAGCCGCTCTCTCGCCGTCCACCCTTTAAACACCAGCTGGTGGACCTGAACCCCGGCGGAGGCCTCGATCCCTTACAAATGTTTGGATTACAGGAATGACCCGCTGAAGGAGTGTTTTACTGTTAAGTGGGATATTATTCTTGTGGGCTAGTCTCAGGCAGAAAGCAAATTCTATACCTGTTTTGGCATAAAGGTTTCAGTGTACATGTACAGTAGGCGCATCAACAAAGAACTCCTTGTGTTCGAAGCAAACGCGCACACACTTACAAGAAAAGAAAAGATGAAAAGGGGAGGAAAAGTCCAACATCGCCTAGATGGAGTCAGTCAATGGAGCCGTCAAGTTATCAGTTAACTCCAGTGGCATGTAGTCAGCGGAGCAGAGCAGAAGAGAAAGAAGTAGAGGAGAGGAGAAGAAAGAAGCGGAGGGGAGGGCTGAAACGGGACACTGGTTTAGGGTGCGACGGCTGAGTTGAGCTCTTATCAGCACTTCTCTCTCAATTACACAGCTAACGCTACTCTCTCGCTCTCTTTATTTCAATCTCTCCATTATTCCACTTATCTGTGTTGCTTTCTTACTTAGTGCCTTTGCAAAAGGGCAAATTACGTGAAAGGGGAGACAGCATTTGAACAGATCCCAAATTGCAAGCTCAATGAGGGGGTTTGTGTGTGTGTGTGTGTGTGTGTGTGTGTTTGAGAGAGAGAGAGACAGAGAGAGAGAGATGAAGGGCTGAGGTTTGAGGGAGTGATGTAGATTTCAACAGGAGGGAGAGGAAGGTGTTTAGCTGTGAAAGAAAGTGTTGATAGCAAATAACATTTATTTATTTATGTTTTATTGTTGTCAGAACCCGCTTTTGTTAGTTTAACGACGGGAAAAATCGCTGTTGTCCAGTCCAGAAAGAGAATAAAAACATCATCAAAGTAGTCCATATGTGACATCAGTTGGTTAATTAGAATCTCTTGACGCATCAAAAATACATTTTGGTCCAAAAAAATCTAAAACTGTCAATTTATTCAGAATTGTCTTCTCTTCCGTGTGTCTCCAAAAAGATTCAAACGGTTAATGAATCAGTGAATCGATCAATGCTGTGGGTCACCAATGTCAGAGAGAGACACGATTTCAGTGTTTTGACGCGATTCGAACTGCTGAAATCACGTGACATTGGCGACCCGAATCATTGATCGAGTCATACCGTTTGAATCTTTTTGGAAGAATGCGGAAGAGAAGACAATGCTGAATAAATTCATAGTTTTTGATATTTTTGGACCAAAATGTGTTTTCGATGCTTCAAGAGATTCGAATCAACCAACTGATGTCGCATATGGACTACTTTGATGATGTTTTTATTAGCTGTGACTGTGACCTGTCTATAGGTGCATATTTCTAACGTGCTTTTTAAATAAAATATAAAAAAAATATTGCAGCATTGACTTTAGTCCAGGTTTTCATTGCGCAGTCTATATCAGTTGCTTCTAAATCGCAATGTGCTAATTTTTCGACCAGCACCCCTGATGGGTGCACAAATGGGCGCAAATGCATTTGCTTTTTAAACAAAGTGGCGCAGGAAGTGAAAATGATAACTGTCAGGCTGAAAAAAAAAAAAAAAAAAAACTTTCGACGTCTGGCACCGGGTGTATATAGGGCCCATAAAGTTCAAAATAACAGCATTTATTTGAAATATAAATCTTTGTAACATTTCTTAAAAACAACTTTTATGTTCCACAGAAGAAATAGTCATACAGGACTGGAACAACATGAGGTTGAGAAAATGATCACAATCATTTCATTTTTGGCTGATAAAAGTTTTATCCACTCTCTGTATGACCAACTGGGTGATGTGTTTGTATTTGCTAAGAGCATCAGCATGTATGAAACTGGCAAACAACACCATAATGCACTGTATTGTAGATGGATTATGGCTCTTCACAATGAATATTCGCTGCTGAATTCACACTCGTGAACACACACCCTCACCTTTGAGAACTCGGGCAGCTGGTTTGGCACTACAGGAATAGAACATGAGACATTGTAGAGTAGCAATTTTAACACTTTTCAATGCTTTCAAGAAGATGACACCCGCTGAAGAACTTTGCAGCTGGACGCTCTTAAACGAGATTGAAACAAAGGTGAAAAAAATATTCCAACTGAACAACTACTTTCCAGCACCTCTATTCTAAGTCTCTTTTCAACAGCTTTTTTTATATTCCTCCATCTTTTATAAGAATGAAAAATATGTGTACATCGCACTGAGATTCTAGGGAGCCGTTTCTCAGTTCTGGGAACTTTTCTTTGCTTTTAGCTTTTTATATTTCTCCTATATTGATTTTCATACAATATGTGTCAAAGTCACAATAAGAATTTTTCTAGTTGTTAAAGGAAAAGGCTTTTTGAATATTATGTAGATTATATTTTTGAATAGATGTGTTTTATATGTGCATAATGTGTTGAAAACCAGGTTTCTGTTGCATTTGCATCCTAATATTTTGTATCTAACAATATTATTTTAATACATTTCAGTTTTAAAAGTTAATTTATCAATAATGATGCAGGCTAAATACTATGTTGCATGGCCATCCATTATTAAATATTGAGGATGAGGATGGTTTTGATTGTGGAATTATATTTCTTTTTTGGAACCATGTTTAAATATCTGTATAACTAATATTTAATAACTATAATGTTAATAACTAAGTATTTTTTAATAAACAAATAGCAAAAACGGTTACACAGCAGGTCTCTTATGTAACTGGCAGAGAAGCTTAGACTGTCATTACAATATTAATTGGCTAATTAGTTACATTATTTGTTAGTCTGTTTTTGTTTTGGTTAACTGCGTCGCACATTATTTTTTTCCTCAAGAGATTTAATATGTAACTGGGCATTGATGTCACACATAGGATTGATCACAGACTGTTGCAGTGCTTATGATCTCAACAAATTGCCTGTTTTGTCCATAATATCTGAACATGTTTCAACATAAAAAGCAGTATCAGAATCAGCATTTCAATTTTCAGTTTAGTATCTAATGCTTAAGCTCCCTTGTGACGTGACCTGTATTCAGGAAGGATCATTTTTACCTCAGACCTGGCGCCAGTGTAATTAGCATGACAGAGTAAACTATATTCATGTCTGAAAGGCTCTAAATGTTTGTTATTGTGCAGGTTTTAATTCTCTTTTATGCAGGCAGTGAACTATAGACAAAGAGCCGAGGTCCTTTAGGACACCAGATTGCTTTAAAGGCACTTAAATGTATTGTTTACCAAGCAAATGCTTAATTACCAGGTTGAATTAATTAATTACACTTCTTCTAAAGACAACAATACCCCATCCCCTGAGTGAACCTGGTGTGTGTATGTGTGTGGAGTGAAGGGGGCTAGAGGTGACCCTCTCCTTCTTCCCTCTAAAAATAAACGAAAAGGAAAGAATTGCAGAGAAAGAGAGGACACGAGTTGGGTGGGTCCAGGGGGAGAAGACAGGTTAACATCACATTAAGTGGAAAGGGCAGAGCAGTTTCTCTCTGCTTAAAGTGGAAATTGTGTGCATATCACAGAACACCCCACACACTGAAAAGCTCATTAGCATGAGGGAGTGAGAAAAAAAAAAAACAGCTCAGTCCAATACTTGCTGTAGTTCTCCAGGGGTGAGCCCACGTTAAACCAAGAGACCCTCGCACACACTCCCTCGCTTCAGGAAGAGATCGATGGAACTGTGAATGTTTGCACACTTGAATTTAACACACATTTAATCAATTCAACTTTTAAGGTGAAGGATGTTGATTCTTCCATCTCAGTTTAACATGCGAAGTCGATTTTAAGTAAGCCATTGACTTCTGGAGGAATGCAAACACTGAATCTGTTGCGCTTTCAAAACACCGATCTCTTTGTTTGAGCGACCTGAACTGTCAACTTTTGAATCAGCCAGTGAGGTCAGTTTGGGCTTTATCAGTGCAAACAGGAATTGGTTTGTTAACAGGACTGATTCAATACACTGTGAAAAATTATTTAGAAAAAAAGTTACCTGGTTGCCTTAATTTTGAGTTCATTGAAATTATTAATACAATGACATTGTAGAGTTAATACAATGAAACATTTTTTAGATTCGACAACCTTTATTAAAATATTATTGAAAGATTTTGTAAGCATATTAGGTAATTGTTTTATTTCTGATGACGCAGTGAAACATGCCAAATTTTCATGATTTATCACATTTTTTATATGGTTCAGAGACAATAATATTTTGAGTTTCTATTTATTAAACAAATTTCCTTCATTGTATCAACTCCAATGTTTTAATTTCAATAAACTCAAAATGTTAAGGCAACTAGGTTACTTACTTTTTTAAGTTAAACCAACAAAAAAACAACACATTTTTTTTTACAGTGTATGTGTCATTCAATCAATTGAGAAATCAATTTGTTGTTAAGGCAATTAATCAATTATGAAATGTGTAAATATGAGGACACATTATCATTCAAATTTTGGCCTCAGCAAGATTTTGTCTTAAATAAAATGAATACTTAAAATAAATTAAACTGTTTTCAACATTGTTAAAAATAAAATTCACCAAATCAGCATTTGATGTTTTTGAAGGATTCACTTGAGTAAAAGCACTATACATTCTGCTCACCCATCACATTATTAAATTACATTTTTAAAAGTATTTTAAAATGGAAGTTATTTTAAATTGTACTACTTTTTTTACTGTATTTAAGTCTACCGCATATTTTTACTGTATTTTTGATAAAATGAATGCAGTCGTGATGAGCAAACGGTAGCGTAAATAGAATTTACAATTTGATACTTCAAAATAAACAAATAATAAAAACATAGATTATTTACTACGTGACTAGTACTAAATGTGTAGACTAGAATAACAGCAGATGAAATATTCACATGCCTAGACACCATAAATCATATGGAAGAAATCACTCAGTAATGTTATTTTCTATTGTTTTTTCCTCCTGATATTCCACAAAAGCAATCTATATGTGTCTTGTTGTCCTTTAGAGGAGGAGAGCAGAGAACTTGGCGATTTCTCAGGAGAGACATAAGCATTCCCCTGGTGCAGTATGGGATATCATCACCTTGTCCCAGATTTTTGTTTTACTTTACTCCAACCTTCTCATCCTTATGTCACCCTCTGCTTTAGTGTTATCTAACGCTTGTCATGAACCTTGTCTCCCGTTCCCCCATTCTTTCTGAATCCTGGTTGGCTGCAACCGTCCTGTATAATGTTTGCAGATTTGTCTCATTGAGTTTTGAATGTCTGCAATTAATCTCCCACAAAGCACCAGCAAGACAATAATGCCGCTTGAATGCCATCGGCCAGCGAAGTCTATGAAAGAGAGAGAGAGATGCGTGTACATTTACTCTATATGTGTCTGACTCATAGTCCAAGCAGGGGAATGATAAAATGCTTAATGTTTTCATGAGCGCAAAAGTGAATGGCTTTGCTTTTATACACTCTATTAATGTGTAATTATAATTCGGATGAAAAGAGAGCTATTATCATTGTGCTGATGAGGCACAGCTCGTTCGCTCTTACCAACTATTGAAAAGCTCTTATTACGACGTTCAGTGTCACTGCGAATGCCTGAGCCTCAGTGGTGAATTCATAAAAATGTCTAGGCACTTTTGTTCAGCTGGAAAATTCCCATAACTGTCTAGCTCTTCTCTCCTCGTCGAATGGCATCACTGGGTTTTATTGGTGAAGTAATGATGAAACTGATCTGCTCTTTGATTGGTTGAATTGAACTGTCAGTAAAGGCGTTTGAGATCACATTTACTCGAGAGAAAAAAGCCAAAGAATGTTTAACAGGATGATTTTCCATTTCATTCAGGCTTTTCCATTTTATCATTTATTTTCTTTGAATTGGTCGGGGAAAAGAAGAGTTCTGAGAACAACTGAATTTTGGCAGGGAATGGCATCCTCCGTGAAGCCGCTGTGCTGTCCATTGGACACAGGGTTTGTTTTGTCACTGTCCCTGATGTTAAATGGAAAAGGTTTTGCTTGCAGTAGGTAAACAGGTTGGTTTTGACAACAATAGCTGCAGTTTATTTTTTAAAAGAGGAACGCTTGGTTCATGTTTTGATTGAAATTGGGATATTTATCAATGATTTGTTTGTTCGTGTTTCAATGAATTAACTGAACAAGAATTGCGTGGGTTTGGCAAATTTGCAAGTGGTTTTAAGATGGATGATTCTTGGGTGTAAAGATGCGCTTTTAAAACGGGTTATCTTGCTTCACAGGCAAGTGTTCGTGTTGCTGGATTCCCCAGCACAGTCTTTGGATGTATCATTTAAGGTAAAGCACGGAGGAGGATATTACACTGGCAGTTCAGGGAGCATGAAATGTTTTGAATGTAGCAATGTGGGGCACAAGCGTCTTGCTTCTCTTCACAGAGAACAAATTGAACGCACAGAACCACGTTGAACAACTGCATGACGCTGATAGGCAAGAAGTGATTTCAACTTCTAGCAGTATATCCCCCTACTCAGGGACAACAAATGCATAGTGCAGTTAATGAGAATGTAGCATTGAATAGAGATGGTGAAGGAGAGGATGGAGCAGTCAACTTCTGTTTTGAAATCTAGTGTTGCTTTTAAAAGATGTTGAAAACACTGGAAAAAAAACTGGCGAAGGTGAGCCTATTGAACAGAATGCTCTCACTCCAACTTTGGAGAAGGAAATCTTTACTTTGTCGAATGATAGAAGTCAAGCGGAAGGGGATGCTTAAGAAATGGAACAGGGTGAATCAGATGGAGAAGGATTTGATGGGCCAAATAGGTTGAAAGATTTGTATTCTTTAGAGAAAATTAATAATTTTCTGGATGACACATTTTCACAGTCCGTTAAGTTTGATGCACTCTCAGAAAAAAAGGTCACTGGGGCGGTACCCTAAGGTATAAAAGTGAAAAGGTACATATTTGTACCTTACTTACCCCTTAATGGTACATCAGTACTTTAAGAGTCTGTATTAGTACCTTAAAAGGTGCATATTAGTACCTTTTTGGTTTTGTACCTTAGGGTACCGCCCTAGTGATAGCAAAGTATCTTTTTCTGACAGTGTGGTTACTTTGAAATAATAGATTTTTTTTTCAATAATATAAAACAAGCCCTTGAAGTAAATGATTCTGAATATTTTATTCTAGATGGAGACTGGAATTGTACTGCTGATGTTAATATTTATAGGCTTAGTGAGGAGCCACACTTTCAATCCAGTAAAAATTTAAAAAGTTTATTTCAGTTTGATCTAATAGATGCATGGAGAATTAGATTTCCAAATTTAAATGGGTCAATTTTGGATGGAAGAGTGAGTGCAGATAGATTAGATAGTTAGACTAATTAGACTTAGATTAAAGTTGATTGATAGTGCAAATAGACCAGTTGGTTTTTCTGATCATCATCATATTATTGTGAATATTCTTTTGAAACAAGACGTTAATAAATCTCACTGGAATTTTAATAATAAATTGCTACAGAAGAAACTTTTTGTGGGGAAATTATTTGGGATAAGTGTAAAGAAGAAAAAAAAAGTCTTTAATGGTGGGAAGTTGGGAAGGCTCAAATCAAAAACATGTTGCCAACAATATTTTTACCAGGCTGTAAATTTGACTCTCCTTTTGTTGTATCAGCATATGCTGATGCTATTAATGTAATTATTAAAATGTATGATGATATACGTACAATTGTAAATGCTTTGAAGTGTTATGAGAAGGATTCCTCGTCAAAAGTTAATTGGGATATAAGTGAGGCAAGTGGGGAAGCGGGGGGAGCAAAATACGCTACATTTACCTGGGGGTTTGAAACGGGAAAATAATGGGTTAAACGTTTTGGGTATTTTCTTTGGCACACAACAATATCAAGAAAATATCTGGGAGAAATAATGGAGGTGTGTGCAAAAATGTCAAAATGGCAATGGTTGTTGATGTCATATAGAGGATGTGTATTAGTAATCAATCATTTGGTTGCTTCCATGCTTTGGCATACATTTATAGTTTTAAATCCACCAAAGGTATTGATTCAATGTTTAAAAAAAAGAACATTTTAGATTTTTTTTTTTTTTTTTTTTTAAGCCAGGGACACTGGGTTATAGAAACTGAAGAAGTAGATTTTAAAGGTTTAGCCTCTTTTTATAATTCTGTTTTACAGGCATGGCAGATTTTGAAGGTATCAAGAGGTTCAACTGTCTTGCCTGGTATGTGACTCTTTTGAAGAGCCACTTTTTTATAATGATTTTATTTGTACAAGATCTGCCGATCTGCCAGTCTATGTTCAGCACTGATAGAGGCAGGATGTACAAGGGCCATCTCTGTAAAGCTATGTACTAATCCCTAGTTTAATTGGGGCAATTGTCCAATACAAGATCTGAAAGATTGGTTCAAAAATAGTGCAAGAGGTCTGAGTCACTGAAGGAGTTAGAGAATCGTATGTCATTGGTCAATGGGAGAATAGGCGGGAATACATCTTCCCATTTCTTGATGTTTCCCCAATGGGCTGTGTTCAGAGAATAGTTTTCTTTCATTTTCAAATGTACAGCTAGGTTCTTTTGAAGAGCTGGGAAAGAAACAGTTGTATATTTTGTGTGTAAAGGTGCTCCATATCTTTGGATGAAATAAAAACATCAAGGTGGTTTGATTTTTTATTTATATTCTGGGCCCAGATAAGTCAGTAAAAGGCTGTTGGAGATCTTTGTGTAAACTTCCAATTGATAAATGGACAAGATATCTTTATTGGAGAATAATACATGGGTCTATAACCACTAACAAACATGTACCCATTTAGATCCCAGTCCAGCTTGGACTATTTGTGATCTTTTTCTTTTCCTCTCTTTGTTTTTGGACCAAAAAATATGATCCATAGAGTCAAAAGAGGCTAATGGTGTCTTTATAAGACTATTAGTAGCTTGTCTTAAAATTTTAATAGGCTTAGCGCAAGTTGACTAACAATTTACAGTCTTTTATTAAAAAATGGGCTCTTGCAAATGTTCTTTGTTCTGTTGATGATTATTGAGTTTTGTTTTTACATTTTAATAATTTGAAGAATTAGAAAAAAAATGTATGCAAAGATGTAATATTGTTGATGATTTTGGAATGTTAAATAAGAATTAAAGGATACTTTTCAATCAATCGCTTATCTCTCTCCAGCACAGTATGTAGAAGTCGTCAACTTTCTGCAGAGTCAATAGCTACAGACCTGACACTAAGTGCAATGCAAAGTGTTGGATTCAGTGGTGTAAATCTTGCCTCCACTGAACTCTAGAGAAGTGGAGATGTGTTCTTTGGAGTGATGAATCACGCTTCTCTGTCTGGCAATCCGGTGGACGAGTTTGGGTTTGACGGTTGTCAGGAGAATGGTACTTGCCTGACTGCATTGTGCCAAGTATAAAGTTTGGTGGAGGGGTGATTATGATATGGATATGTTTTTCAGGGGGTTGGCCTGGCCCCTTAGTTCTAGTGAAAGAAACTCCTAATGCTTCAGCAAACCAATACATTTTAGACAATTTCTTGCTCCCATCTTTGTGTTAACAGTATGGTGATGATAGCCCCTTCCTGTTCCAGCATGACTGTGCACCAGTGTACAAAGCAAGGTCCTTAAAGACATGGATGAGCGAGTTTGGTGTGGAGGAACTTGACTGGCCTGCACATCAAACCGATAGAACACATTTGCGATGAATTAGAGCGGAGACTGCGAGCCAGGTCTTTTCGACCAACATCTGTCTGACCTCACAAATGTGCTTCTAAAAGAATGGTCAAACATTTCAATAAACACACTCTTAAACCTTGTGGAAAGCCTTCTCAGAAGAGTTAAAGCTGTTAGAGCAGCATAGGGTGGGCCAACTCCATACCTATTAAGAATGGGATGTCATTAAAATTCATGTGCATGTAAAGGCAGACATCCCAAAACTTTTGGTAATATAGTGTATATCGCCTAGTCCTAGTTCTGTCATTTCCCAGCTGAGAATAAAGCTTATCTTTGAAGTGCATATGCTGGCAAGATGATAAACATCTGTCTAAACCCTAATATGTCTGGGTGGAAATATCCATGTTCTATCAAAGATCTGCCTATGATATCAATTCAAGCACGTTTACTCTTCTTGTCAAGTTAAAGGTCATTTTGAGAAATCCTATGAATATTATTATGTATCTGTGGAATTATCTGACATTTTCTTTGATACAGTACATGCTATAGTTTTTATTCTGATTGTCAATAAGACTTATGTAACATTCTACATCTGTCTTCATATGGAGTAGGTACACATTTTTAAAAGTTGAACAATTATAAACATATGTAATTAATTGTTGTACTTTCGAATATGTATTATGATGCATTCTTAACCCAATGGAAATGTTCAATTATTAATTTTTTAATGTATCAAATTAGCTTTTTTTTTAAATATCGAGTCAATAAATCGTGACCAAGGTTTAAAACATTTTTATTTATTTTTTGTCTAAAATGACCATACATGTCATTTATTGTATACGCTGGAAATGTATTGACTTATGCATGGAAACAAAGTTTTTTTTCTTTTCTTTTTCTCTCCCAGAAATCATTTATCTCCACTGTTTCCACATGCCTAAGAGCATTCTGACCTTCGTTATGTAATTCAAGAGCTATTTTGTGTGTGCATTTATGTATGCATGTTTGGCAGGACTTCATTGAGATAACCATTGAGAATGAGTGATGGTTTTGGTTCTCTTAACCACATCATTACTGGAGATGAGTGCATGAAAAGTGCTCAAACATACGTCTCTGCTGACACTGAGCTTCTTAAGAATGTCAGTTCCACTGAGAGCCTGTTAATCTAATATACGAGTGTGTGCGTATGTGAGTACTAGCTGGATAGAGAGAGAGAAAGATGTTTTTACCACCGACATACATCTTGGAAGGTTCTAGAAGGCTTATAAATATATCTCTTGCTCACTAATGCAGTCCCCGATGGCGGAATGTGTGGAAGGTGACAGTCTTTGTGCATGCATGTGTGTGTGTGTTAAAGAGAAATACGTGTGTGAAAGTGCTACTTTGCACCTCAGAATGGAAGGTAATGTAGTCCGACTCAGACCCGAAATAAATAAGTAAACAAGGCAGGCAAAAGATGACAATGACACATTCCCACTTTGAAAAAAAGTGGGAAAATTTTCAAAGAGAAGCGCGTGGCAGTGAATGTTATGCGTCAAAGTGGAAGAATGGTGTCAAGATATTGCTGAGAGAACTTTTCAGAGCCACAAACAGCACTGTTGGCAAAACATTCTGGTGAGGAAAATGAAATGTAAAGATCTCTAAAAGGAAGACAGTAAAGCAGATGGGTCCTGAATAATGATTTGAAGGTCAGGCCATTGATTGTTTTGTGTATACATTCAGACATGTTGTTTTTCAGCTTATCTGCCTGTCTTTGAACAAAGTCTTGGAGGTTTCTAGAAAACCTTTCTTTTGCCAAATTTAATTTAATTTCAGACAGTGGAAACATAAGAAATACATTTTCCTGAGGTTAAAATAAACTTAAACTCCAGTACATAACTTATTAAAATGCAATAGCACGTTAGGATCCAAAATGTTACTTTTTAATATGTGCTCTGTGAATGCACTGCTATTTGCAAAGTAATTTTTTCAAGCTACATACAGCATATATCATATATCATTAATCATGGATATTATTTTCTCATGAAATACTGCTAATTCTGTAAATAAATGAATAATGGTATTCAGCAAGGATGTATTAAACTGATCAAAAGGGACAGATTTTTTTTAATTATTATTTTGTAAAATGTTTTAACTGTTTTATATAAATATTCATCAAAGAATCCTGTAGGTATCAACATTTTTTTACAAATATTTTTGTTTCACAGTTTTGTGTGTATTTTATATATATATATATATATATATATATATATATATATATATATATATATATATATATATATATATAATCTATGTATAGTGTAGATATATATATATATATATATATATTATATATATATATTATATTACAAATATTTATGTTTCACAGTTTTTGTTAAACAAAAGTGAAAACAGTAAACTGTGAAACATTACTATATGAAATAATATATAAAGAGACTTCAGTGTATGAACTGGCAAATGATCCTTTTAATAATCATAAACCTGCCAATTTTAGCATTGTACTTTATTGTTTTGCTAATGATATTTGCAAAGTTATTCCCTTATAGATCGATCCATTATTTATTTGCTTACCCAGGGAAATTAAGATTCAGCATTCAGGAATTGTTGCATTAGCGCGCTGAAGTAACTTAAATGCCAACAATATGTTCATATACAACTGTGTGTGTGTGTGTGTGTGTGTGTGTGTCTTAGTGTGACTCTATCAGTGTTTCTGTTCCTGAAATGAACTATTGGCTTGGGTCCACAGCTCTTCATACACACTTCAGAGACCGATGCCCTGCTCTCAGCTCTCTGTTGCCCAGGAAACAACCTTCTCAGTGCCACAGGCAAGGGTGGGCCGCCATTGTGGAGCTCTCGAGTAGAGCACTTCAGCTCACAGGACTCTGATTCCCTCTCACGCTTTCTGTAGAATCCGTACCTCTGCTGTTCATTATCTTTTGCCATTCTCTCTGTGTGCGTGTGTGTGTGAGAGAGAAAACCTGAATGTCTGCATTAGGTATAGTTATACACCATATCCACATAAATATATACCCTTGAACATCATTCTAACTATTCATTTTAATAGCATCGCAACTTTATCTGTTTTTACAATGATATTCATCAGGAAGAAAGGTCTAATCCAATTTTTGTGTTCATTTCTCAATGTCAAAAACAAAAAGATTACATAAACACAGCTTTAAAAACTCTACTAAGTTTTTCTATGGTATCTGCTGTTTACATGCTGTTTTAGGACTGATTCCAAACAGGACAACATTAATCTGAAATGTTTTTTCATGTACTGAGTCTCAGAAGGTCTTGCCCTGAAACCCAAAACCCCTCTGTTATCTGGGATGCATCTGAGAGAGAAGGGGACAGAATCATTATTAAATTCATCAGGTAATTAATTCAATTTCACTGAAGCTGCTCCACATTACTTAAATGAGTATTTTAATGTGAACCAGATACTGAGTCAAATATAACAGGGAGCATGCAGGGCGCAAAAACAAATAGTCACTAGAACTCGATGACACAGCATAACAATACCCGTAGTGTTACTTTACACTAAAACGCTGTAAAAGATTCACTATTGCTGTTAATTTCCATTTTACATTTTGACAGTTTTAAATAATGTGTGAGTGTCATGTAACCCCCCCCCCCCCCCTTTTTTTTGGACACAAATCACTCCAATCACTTTCTGCAGCGATAGCATTTTGTCGCAGTTCATTTGATAATTGCTTGTATGTATGGTCATGAATATTTGGCTACTTTGTTCCAGGTACAAGTGACTGATGCATACTAAACATAAAAAGGCAAGTGCTAGCTGAACATTGACAGAACCATTTTAACTGAATGTCTTTATACAATTTCCACGGTTTCATGGCCTGAATAATCTGCAAAGTATATAAGGCGAGAAGCTAATAAGTACAAAATCTGGACAAAATCTAAAGGTTAAAAGAAAAAGAAAAGTCTCTTATGCGCACCAACACTGTATTCATTGATCCAAATACAGTGAATATTGTAAAATAATATTACAATTTAAAATAATGATCTGTAATTTATTCCTGTGATGGTAAAGCTACATTTTCAGCTGCATTTACAGTATTCTGGAACAGTTTGAACAGATAGGGCCCTATTTTAACGATCTGAAACGCAAGTGTCAAAGCGCGAAGCGCAAGTAACTTTGTGGGCAGGTCTCGGCGCTGTTGTTATTTTCCCGGCGGGATAAATGGCTCTTGCGCTCGGCGCAAATCTAAAATGGGTTGGTCTGAAGTAGCTTCAGTAGCTCATAGGTGTGGTTTGGGCGTAACGTGAATAAACCAATCAGAGCGGCATCCAACATTCCCTTTAAAAGCAGGTGCGCAAGTTCCATTATGGATTGCTATTATTATGGCGTATTTACCAGGCGCACGTTCTTGTAAGAGCAGCCCTTACGAAACAAAAATATATTGCAGTATATTGGAAAATTTCATGTAATACATTAGGCAATATATTCACATATATGGGAATTAATATTTATATCTTTCAATATATTGCAATATATTGAAAGCAGCAATCATTTGTATATTTTGCAATATATTACATGAATATATAATATATTTTATAATACCATCAATATATTATTCCATATATTTACAATATATTAAAATATATTTCAAGTAATATATTGGTAAATATATTTTCCTTTCGTAAGGGAGTGAAAGACAGAGAAGCTGTGTTGTATGGGGATGGGAGAAACCCACCCAAAATAGTGTCGGTTAAACAGGCATCGGTTAAACAGTTTTTTAGTTTTTCAGTCGAATTTTTTTTTTTTTTTTTTTTTTTTTTTTTTTTTCTTGGTTCTTGACGGACAAACCAATTTGTCAGATGTCCTTATATACACATATATGTCTTGCCACTATTGGGCAAACAGGTCTGATCGTCTGGTCGATAGTGTGTAGATTCAATGTCGTTTTTTTCTTTCTTTCTTTTGGACACTATCTGTTTCATGTACACAGGTGCTCTTGAGGATGATGTCATGTATGATATCAGTGAGTCAGGGTAGCGGTGCTCTCCTATCAAGAAAGAAATGTATACACCATCATAGTAAAGTGAGTACTGCACTGGGACAGACCAACTGACACGGGGTCAATAGCACATTCAAACCTTTTACACCAAGCAACAACCGTTTTCAATTGCTGATCCAATATATTACCAATGCAAAGGCTGTGCTATTGACTAAACGGTATTTCTCGTTTTATCTTTGTTGGTCTGTTTTTAATCATGCGAACCATACAACTGCAGTCATCTTATGCATTCTTGGCTGCACAGTGCAAAACACAGAGCAGTGTTTTCACGATGGTTAAGGTTGATTATTTGTGTCACAACCATTCAGCAAGCATGTAATCAGATAGGATAGTTGTAATCACGTGCTGTCACACCATCGTAAGCAGTCCTGAACTCAGACATGAGTCAAAGTGACAATTGGAGATGTTTGTAGAATAGAAATATGACCTTTAAACAGTGTTGTCCAAAGATATTTCGCAAAAGGCAGTTTTCTCAATTTAATGTATTCAATGCATGATTTAATTGGACTTCTATTCCCACCAAGCACAAAAAGACCAATCACATGTCTAGAAAAGGCATTCTTGTTAACTTTGAATGGTTCCTAACAGTGGATATTTGGCTTTTTATCTGTACAACTGGTCGTATTTCAACATACAACAGTACACAAAGGTCAAGTCTCAGAAAGATGTTTGTTGTTTTTTTTCTCTGTGTGTGTGTGAAATCTGCTAAATATCAGTCTGGAGTACAGTTTCTCTTCTCTCTCTCTTCCTTTCTGGTGCCCTCAGAATGTGCTTTCTCTCTCTTTC
The DNA here is from genome assembly GCF_024679245.1 of Pseudorasbora parva. NCBI lineage: Eukaryota > Metazoa > Chordata > Actinopteri > Cypriniformes > Gobionidae > Pseudorasbora > Pseudorasbora parva. Next base: position 30,736,743 of record NC_090176.1, read on the forward strand.
TCAGTGGAGATTAATGGTACCCATCTGCTGTAACATGTGGGGTTTGTCTAGATGATGCTACTGTGACATGATACATAATGGAGCCATTGTTTCTGCAAAATGGCTCAATCAGCCGGGATTTGTTTAATACTGCGTCTGATAAGACATTGAGATGTCGCAGGCAAGCTCTTCTTTTCCGTCAATAGTTTAAAATGAAAGATAACTGTCATGCTTGTCAGTGGTAGAATGGATCCATTATTTGGGAGTCTAAAATGCAGCATTTAAAATCACCGGATTGGAACATCGTAACATATGTTGTAATAATGTAAGTAAACGAACAGTATTTAAAAAAAACACACATACAAACATAAGGATGTCAAAATAGCATGTTCATTTTAAAATTCGTCTCTTATGCTCAACAATGATGCATTTGTTTGATCATAAACACATAGTGAAATATTATTACAATTTAAAATGTCTGTTTTCTATTGCAATGTATTATAATATTTTATTCCTGTGAAGGCAAAGCTGATTTTTCCAGAAGCCATTGCTCCAGTCTTTAGTGTCACATGATCATTCAGAAATGATTATAATATGCTGATTCAGTGGTCAAGAATAATTTATTATTATCAATGTTGAAAACAGGTTGGAATTTTTTTTTTTTTGTGGAAACCATAACACACACATATATATATATAATTTTTTTTTTTTTTAAGTATTTTCAATATATATATATATATATATATATATATATATATATATATATATATATATATATATATATTTTTTTTTTTTTTTTTTTTTCTTTATTTTTTATTATTATTTATTATATTTATAGAGGGGAAAAAAAAATGATAGACACCAAATGTAAAAAAAAAAAAAAAAAGACTCTTTATGTATGTGTAATGTTTTTGGTATTCATGCTCATTTAAAAGCAGCCTCTATTCTTTATTGACACTCCACCTCTGTAATTTATTTGCACAATGTTATCCAAGTGTCTTTCAAGCATGCCAGCTCTCCATTGGATATCATATCTATCACATAATATACGCCATAGAGTCATAGAGCTGTTGTGTTAATGTGAGCCATCTGCTAGGCTTTCTTTTCTTCTTAGTTCAAGTTATCTTGTCACCACGCTGTGACAGTTATGCAAAAAGCTCTAATACAAAGTGAGAGCAAAGTTTAATGTGGTTAATGAAGGCGTCACATTTATTTCAGCCACATTCGCATTCACTTTGCCTTCTCACATGTTCTTTCTTTCCTTTTACCAACTATACAATACGTACCTTTGATTTTAATATCATATAATTTTAATTTTGTATTCCTTTGAGGTCCACTTGTCATGGTTTCTCGCCAGTGAAAACAATCATTTCGTTTTTCACCGTTTTCCTCCCTCTCTCTCAGCTTTAGACTTTGACATTGTACCTTTAGGACTTCAATGCAGACTTAGTCTTTTGATTGGCTAATCTCTTTGCATTATGTTACAGGGCGCATGTTTGCCAATAGTTTTCACTGCTCTCTTTGTCTGCATTATATTGTATTGTGACATGTTCACAAATATTCAACAGACATGACACTGAGGCACGCCAGCATTTATATAAAGCATTCGAGCCCTGACTGTGTAGATATCATCCTGACACATTTATCACAGCGCTGGACTGTATAGATTATGGAGGAATGGAACAAAAGAGATTATATATGGTACAGAAATGAGTCGGCTTGACAGGAACAAATCCGTTTAAGGGTGATGGAGGAAGAGGAGAAGAGGGGAGTGAGAAAAACAGAAAACACAGAGAAGGGAGGAGTGATAAAAACACAGAATGTAATTGAATAAAAGAAGGAATGTGAGGGAGCAGTCAGAGATCCTGATCTTATTAGGATTAAGAATCAGGCCTTTGTGCATGATCACGTAATATAAGCAAACACAGATATAATGTAAGACAAAGCAAAACATTTCAAGTAGAGAAAATTTATAAATGAAATTCTGACTTTAGCCATAGTTGGTTATTTTCTTAAAATATATATATATATATATATATATATATATATATATATATATATATATATATATATATATATATATATATGAGGTCTCCCTCCACGTATACTCTCTCATGAATGTCTGCAACTTTTTTGTTCTGGCTATAGACTGAACATAGCCAGAACATAAAGGACTTTTTTTTCTGCACTAATTCTGTTGGAAAGTGCGTATTAATTTGCCTCTTATTGGTGGTTGGTAGCCAAATTTTTCATGATCAAAAATATTTAAAAAACAAACACACAAGAGTTGAAGTATATGAAAACAGCCACAAAGTATGCAGGCATATCAAACGGTAAAGTTTGAATATTTTCAACATTCATAACGATAAGCAATGTTTCAGCATGTGATTCCTGAAGGCTCATTTGACACTGATGGAGTAATGGCTGATGAAAATTCAGGAATAATTTATTATATACAATTTTACTGTAGGCCCCGATTTATATTAGGTGTCCTTAACTACTATGTACTTACATCAAAAAATAAGTACAATGTACACTTTTGCTGATATTGAGGTGGGATACATTTAAAGTTAGGGACAGGCAGGAACGTGCAGAGCGTTATTCAGGGGTACAGGCTCAAATGTAAAAAAGGGGCATGTAACGCAGTTCATAAATATGGGAAGGAAGGAGGCGGGAACCGGCGAACATTCAAATACATTTAATTAAAAATAAATAAACAAAACTAAAGTAACGTTGGCAGCCCCTCACGGACGACTGCCCACACACACGACAACATGACGTAACCAAAACCTAACATAAATCCAGGCCTGGTTCTCTCTCGTCCTTCACTGGTGTCGCTCTCCTTATATGCCCCCGAGCTCCCTCATGAGAGGACTCGAGACCGGTGTGGCTCACAGGTGACTCTCATTCGCAGTCACGTCCCATTCCCAGTCTCGCTGTGTGTGTGTGTGTGTGTGTGTGTGTGGATAGTTTGGATACTATTTTATGTTTTTGCAAGAAGTCTCTTATGCTCATCAAGCATGCATTTATATAATCAAAAATACAGAAAAAGCAGTAACCTAATATTGTGAAATATTATTACATTGTTCTTTTGGACTTTTTTAATCAAAGAATCTTGCAGCACAACTGTTTCCAGCATTGACATTAAATCCTCATATGAGAATTATTTCTAAAGGATCATGTGACACTGGAGACTGGAGTAATGATGATAAATTCAGTTTTGATCACAGTAATAAATTATATTTTAAAGTATATTAAAATAGAAATCCAATATTTTAATACTATTTCATAATATTGCTTTGCTGTTTTTGTTTAAATAAATGCAGGCTTGATGAGCATAAGAGCGCTGGTTTTGTGCGGTGCTTTGTTTGTTATCAGTTTGCAATTTGATTTATTAAATGAGACAAACCGCAGGAAATCTTTCCACAATGTTATTTCGTTTGTTCAAGTAAATTTCAACCGATTTATGGAATAGAACAGAAAATTACCACTTCACATTGCCCACAAGAGTTTGAACTTGTTCTGCCAGATCACGATTGGTTGATGTATTATGCATGACAAACGGGCATTGATAAATTATGTAATATTTTAAAATATATCATATATAGATTTTTCCTGTAAAGCCACAGACATTCTGAAAGAACCATATGGCTCATGAGCAGTTTCCTCACAGACTGAGAAAAATCAGCCAGTAAAATGCACCCATAGAAATGCTATATTGAGCCGTTCGCTGCTATTGTACACATTGTCATGTTATTATACAGGTGCTGGTCATATAATTAGAATATCAATAAAAAGTTGATTTATTTCACTAATTTCATTCAAAAAGTAAAACTTGTATATTATATTCATTCATTACACAGAGGCCAATATACACTCACCTAAAGGATTATTAGGAACACCATTCTAATGCTGTGTTTGACCCCCTTTCGCCTTCAGAACTGCCTTGATTCTACGTGGCATTAATTCAAAAAGGTGCTGAAAGCATTCTTTAGAAATGTTGGCCCATATTGATAGGATAGCATTGTGCAGTTGATGGAGATTTGTGGGATGCACATCAAGGCCACGAAGCTCCCATTCCACCACATCCCAAAGATGCTCTATTGGGTTTAGATCTGTTGACTGTTTGGGCCATTTTAGTACAGTGAACTCATTGTCATGTTCAAGAAACCAATTTGAAATGATTCGAGCTTTGTGACATGGTGCATTATCCTGCTGGAAGTAGCCATCAGAGGATTGGTACATGGTGGTCATAAAGGGATGGACAAGGTCAGAAACAATGCTCACGTAGGCTGTGGCATTTAAACAATGCCCAATTGGCACTAAGGTACCTAAAGTGTGCCAAGAAAACATCTCCCACACCATTACACCACCATTTCCAGCCTGCCCAGTGGTAACAATGCATGTGATGGATTCATGTTCTTATTATGTTTACGCCAAATTCTGACTCTACCATCTGAATACCTCAACATAAATCGAGACTCATCAGACCAGGCAACATTTTTCAAGTCTTCAACTTTCCAGTTTGGGTGAGCTTGTGTAATTGTAGCCTCTTTTTCCTATTAGTAGTGGAGATGAGTGGTACCCGGTGGGGTCTTCTGCTGTTGTAACCCATCCACATCGAGGTTTTGCATGTTGTGGCTTTACAAATGCTTTGCTGCACACATCGGTTGTAACGAGTGGTTATTTCAGTCAAAGTTGCTCTTCTCTCAGCTTGAGTCAGTCGGCCCATTCTCCTCTGACCTCTAGCATCAGCAAGGCATTTTCGCCCACGACTGCTGACTTTACAGTTGTCCAAAAGATGACCATTGACACTTTGCACAAGGAGGGCAAGACAAAGGGTCATTGCAAAAGAGGCTGGCTGTTCACAGAGTTCACACTTCACAGAGTTCACATGTTCAAACACATTAACAGAAAGGTGAAGGGAAGAAAAGGTGTGGTAGAAAAAAAGTATACAAGCAATAGAGATAACCACACTCTGGAGAGGATTGTGAAACAAAACCCATTCAAAAATATGGGGGAGATTCACAAAGAGTGAACTGTAGCTGGAGTCAGTGCTTCAAGAACCACTATTAACGGACGTTTGCAAGACATAGGTTTCAGCTGTCCCATTCCTTGTGTCAAGCCACTCTTGAAATAAAAAGAAAAGAAATAAACATTTGAAATAAATCAGTCTGTGTTTAATAAATGAATATAATATACAAGTTTCACTTTTTGAATGGAATTAGTGAAATAAATCAACTTTTTGATGATATTCTAATTATTTGACCAGCACCTGAAAGTCACATTATTTAGGGCAGGGGTTTAAGCCAAATATTTTCTTCATAAAGGTTTTTGTGATTATTTAATTAACTCATAACTATAACTCTAATATCATGTTAATGTACTTATCTATTAATGTATTAATTATAAAGGGAAATAAATATGGAAACAGTCTGTTAACATTATCAAAGGCATCAAAGTGATTTCTGAAAAAGGCCACATCTGTGTGAAAGTTATAGCAAAACATTTGGACATATTTATATGTTACCGTTAAAGCATGTCTGTATGAGTGTAAATACACATTTACATGTGTTTTTTATGTGCAATCAATAAAAACTACCCACTGTATCATTATATGCAAACCACATGGAATGTCTCCAGCCTTGAGATTGCTGATTTTCCTCATTAACTGGGTCATTTAAAACATCCAAATACTTCAATGTCTCTCCTGTTAACTTCGAAAGACATTTATGCATCTTTCTCTTTGGACATCCTCCCCTGCTGCTCCGCTGAAAAGCAGAGAAGGAGATGTTTGGCAAGAATTTCACAGAGTGGAAATGTTGCCTTACAGAGTTTTGGGTCCGTTTTCAATTTTTCCTGATGATTTGTATGGAAATTGTCAGTGACAGTGGTGTAATTATGGGATAAATGCTGTTCCACAGCCAGCTCGTAAATAGAAAAATCAGCGAGAGAATTTTTCAAAGGGAGGTTGCTCAACTGATGGGGCTGCTGACAGCAAGAGTCTGACCCCGCCGAGAAATGGATGCTTGTGTGCGTGTGTGTGTGTGTGTTTTTGTGTGTGTGTGAGAGAGAGAGAGAGAGAGAGAGAGAGAGGGAGAGCCGATGGGGTTGTTTTTGGCAGCTTCCTGTCACCGTCTTCACTGATGAACTCTCGATGTCTTGATTCTGTCTCAGTTCATCTCTATCATGGACACAGTGTGTATATATAGCTTCTATCACAAGTACAACACGCAAAAAGTGAACAGGAAATTGGCGGGGGGGGGGGGGGGGGGATGATGAGTGAGCGCAGACATGAACAAGTGACAGATCTGGGGACAGACAGACTCAGTCCCAGAGTAGAGGAAGAGATCTGACAATGATAATCAGGTCAGTGTGCCGGCTGGGACGCGTTCCACTCCACCCGTCCCCTGAGAACCAATCATTGGTTTGTTGCCTCTCTGTGGATGCAGAAGAGAGCGAGAGAGAGACCAACGACTTCTGTCTGCAGCAATCTGTTACTTTGGGTGGATTATTTCTAATGCTGACAAGCAGCTCCCCACAGTATTTTCTCCAAATGTGTTTAAACACTTTTATTATTTTATTTTTATATATAAAAAAAAAAAAAATGTAATATAAGACTTAATATCAGATTAAGTCTAATACAATTATTATTATTATAAATAAATATTTATATAAACTAAATGTATATAATTAAAAGAATAAAGATAATTCATATATCTTTTATATAAATTTATATTTTTGTTTTGTTTTAGAGACCAAAAAAATATATATACATCAAACTCTCAACAGAAGGTAAAGCATGCCAGTTTTTATTTGGAGAACTCACTTTGAATCAAAAGAAAGAGCGAAAAACCGTGACAGGGTGTGTACTCTTTATCTCCAACTCTGTGTCACTGTGAGAATGGGTTGAGAAATGCCTCAGTACATGACTCAGAACAGCAAACAGGAAATCCCCCTCCAATCAGCGGGAATCTGATATCTGTAATGCTGCTGGTTTCAAACTGAGCTGTCAAAACTTTGGCTAGACGAGATGGAATGATATCACGAGAGAGAAAGAAGCAGAGGACTGATCGCGGGTTAATTGAGGTTGCTAAGTTTATAATCATTTAGGAACTACACCAACCCATCTTTGATCACCCTGTATGAACATATGGAGTAGTCTAAGCAAATGTACAGTATATTAGAGCTGATATTGACAATATGAACTTTTTAGATCACTTTGATTGGGTGATTGCACTAAGCATCTGATATTAACATCTGAAATGTGACCATAGCAGATTTCATAGATTTTTGGCTATAGCTATTTTCACTGTAATAATCTTCTAGCACAATATAATGTCATAACAGTGTCTTTGAGATTTCTCTGAAATTTAAATGTAGGTCTAGCAGTAGTTTTTGGCATGGTAATGGTTAATTGATATGAGAATGTTGATATGGTTGGTCTTTGTGGAAAAGATCTGCTATGCTTCTGCTCTAGAGCAACTACAGGACTTGCTACTGCCAATGCATACTCAACACTCTGCTGTGAGCAAGACATACTGCTGCTATACAAGACATCATACATGAATTACCCATACCAGATCTATATAGGATAGGTAGAGATGGGATGGTGGAAGATTTCTAAAAAGTGCACTGCAACTGCTACAGCAAATGCAGAGCAGCAAGCTCATTGGCTACTGAATACTGATACAGCAGGAACCAATCAGCTTTGCCCATATGCATGTGATGTAACCGTTTGCCGAATGACTCCGGTTACGCCCACTGAGTGGCATAAAGACTGAGAGGCAGCATTGGTTTTCAGTGTGAATGGTGCAAAAACACAAAACGATGCCCGGAGTTAGGGGAGGAGGTGGCTTGGACATCCCTGTGCCCCCATCCAGACCAAAGGAGACAGACTTAATAATAGCGTGTGATTTTTTTTCACTCAAACAACTGCTGCCTGTTGTTTCTGCTATTAAGCTGCCCATAACTGCTGGTCTAAGATCTGTTTTCTTAGTAACAATAGCATATTATTGAATGACTAACAGCTTTTACTAATTATAAAGGGTGTGCTCTTTGCACGCTGTCTAGGCGATTTAAAAAAAATATGAATAGGCCTATAATATGTTCACAATTTGAATAAAACTTTTGTTTTCCATTCTTGATAAGCGGCCACATGCTCGCTTCACTACATAGGCCTATCTGTATATACATGCGGGATTCACTCTCAAGATTTTGAAGACTGACATAAATATTTTTATGTATTTATGGATCAGTGGTTGTAAGGAACACTATATTGAGTCCAGCCTTTAGTTTAAACTGATAACCGTTGTTGGACCCACTTTATATTAGCTGGCCTTAACTACTATCTGACATTTAAATGAATAATTTTGATAGTGCACTTATTTTGTACATACATGTTTTTACATTGTACTTACATTTTGACCTGCATGTAATTGCATCTGTAATTATTTTCAGTAGTTACATTTATAATGACACTTCCCTTACACCTAACCCTACCCTTAAACTTACCCATACCACCTTACCTGTCCCTAACTTACCCATATCCCACCTCGATATCAGCAAAACTGATTTGCTTATATCAACACAATAAGTACATTATTTTTTTATGTAAGTACACAGTAGTTAAGGCCACCTAATATAATGTGGGACCCCATTGTTTTATTGCATGCAGCAGCTCTTCTACCACTCAGTCCCGGAAAAATGACATCACTTCATACCCTCTATAGTAGATGTGATTGCAAACAGGTTGAGTTAAGAGAGCTCGATCTCACAAAAATGCGTATATATAGTACGTGTGCAATCGTGTGGAATTTATACACCAAAATGAGTTTTGGCGTGCATATGGTATGTGGTTTTTCGCATGCATATGATACGCAGTTTATGGCGTATTATACAAATGTGTGTATTATATATTCAGGCTTTCTGAATTTCTTGCATTTCATTAAAGGGTTGGTTTTGAAGAGAAGAAGGGGTTGGCTTTCCTTACGAAAATGAACCATGTATGTAATGAAAGTAATGTTACCATGTAACTAATACTACAAATATCCCCCCCCCCCAAAACAAAAACACAAAAACAAACAAACAACAACAACAAAAAAACATGGTTATTATATTTATACCATGGTAGCTACAAATGAACCATAACTTTTCTACTTTAACCATAGTTTACCCATGGTATTTGTGGTAAAACTGTGGTTATATAAATAGTAACCTGTTAGCCAAAACAAATGCTTACTACACTTTTACTATAATAAAATATAGGTTAATTTTCATAAGGGCTAGTTCAGTGGCTAAGTGTATTGCAAGTTAGCAAACCATCTGAAATTTCTCACAGCACCTTTAATTCATTAATTTCTCTTTACAGTTATAATTTGATAAATTGTCTCCTCCCAGTCAAAGTTCAAAAGTCACAGGAACAAATTGGAGTTGCGGAAGGAAAACAACCTCCTCTGGGAGGGGAGAATGTGGGAAAAAGTGAGAGAAGAAAACTATGTGTTGGTAATTGCCAGTCAAGGCTCCCCAAAAGGAAAAGAAAACGCTGAGTCGGATCATTAGCGCAAGACGTTATCGGCAGTCTTGCATGTTCATTTGCCATTAAAACTGTCATCTTTTAATGGAAATTAGCCTCAATTTTTCACCCCTTTCATGTGGAGTTTGTTGTGTTCTGCATACGTCAGCAGAACAGAGCAGAAGAGAAACAAGAGCAAGAAGAGAGCAAGCGAGAGCGAGGGAATTTAGCTAAGGTGGACAGATCCCACAGCACACAGGCTATTTATCTTCCAACTAAAGTGGTGAATTGTGAATGCCGGCACTAAGTGATTCCATCTATCTCTGATTTCACGCAACTCGCGGAAACGTTTGTGTTGTCCTCTACGGAGTCATTTTCAAAACAGTTGAAGTGCGCAGAAGATCTGATTTCATTACTGTGAGAGGAGGATAGAGAGAGGCTGTGTGTATGCCTTCACGGCCTTTCCCTTTGTCTTTAGCGACCGTCTATGTCGTTGCCGCCCATTAAAATCACGAATGAAATTGTGCTGCGTTTACAGATAACTGATTGTCATGGAAACAATGCCGCTTCGGTTTATCTGCACATAACAACACCGCATCCCCATTAAACTGTAGTGTCGCTGCCACCGCAGCAAATTGAACTGGGGGACACGTGTTAGTCCCCACACTACAGGAACTAATGTAATAAGGCCTCGATCTCATTTCAGTGGGGGAGCATTTTGAGCGGTACACCGATGTTATGAGGCTCTTACAAGCTGTATATCTGACCTAAGATCAGCTCTGTGTTGTTATTAATAAAGGGGGGGAGTCGGAGGGTTGAGGCTGAGATGGTTATGTGTGAGCGTTCTTCCTCCCAGTAGCCCCATAATTTGGTTTGATTGGGCCATCGATCTCGTTTACTGTGGCACGAGTGCTTCTCACACCTCATCTAAACTGTTTTTCAGTAAATAAAGCTGCTCATAATTCCTTCCTGGATGCTGCAGAAGGAATTTCATAGTTCATAAGGTGTTAGGGGGTTGCTAACTAAAAATATCAGCTTTACTAGTTTATCTCGATTTTTCTGTTGCATGGCAGTAGTTCAGCTATCTTCATAATAGTGCAGCTTTTCTTATAACTACTGCTTTAAACGATTAATGGCATAGTGCAACAACACTACAATGTGATTTTTAAATGTGTTTGAGTTGAGGGAAACAAATGTGATTTTCCAGTTAGTTCTCTGTTGATCTTATATTTAACATATGAAAGACTGATTCATTCTAGTGTTGGGAAGTTTGATTAATTCCAGTGAATCTATTCATTCCAAACAGTCCTCTATAAGTCGATTTGAGTAAACATAATCATAAAAATGATTCACCTGTTTATCTCCCTGTGCTCTTTAATATGTTTTTGACTCTGTTATGTTAATGCTGTCACCCTAGTTAAGATTTGTTCATTCATTCGACACCTAAAATGATTGATTTATAAAAGAATAAGTAACTTAAAGCTACACTATTTAACTTTTCTGTCCGCTAGAGGACGCCTATTCAAAACAAAGTCGTGGCTTGATGATGCCAAGTTTGAGCATAAAATCTCAGGACATGTGGTTTTCACCTCACAGCTGGTGGGAAAGAATCGGGATAGGACTCATGTTCTCGGTAGGACTCAGAAATCATGTTCATGGAAGCGATTATTAACCTTAGTGTAGTGTGAAGCAGAGCAGGACAGAGTGTTGTGGAGCTGAGCAAGGCCGCTGCAGCGATTGTTAGGCAAACACACGGTTTGCAAGCAGCGGGACTTTTATTATGACGGATACAGTCGCCGGCGCCATTTCTGCTTTTCTGGTCATGAGTATGAGGTAACGCAGCTCTGTTTATCATATTAGATACATTTATGTGTGTTTAATTAAAGCAGCACCAGATAACTTTTCAACCTTCATAATATATTTTCAAGACTCTTGTGATGATACAATGAATTACAATAAGTTGAATGACACGTCTGCCATAGCTTGATGGGGTCTGTATTGTTTTTAATCGTACTTTTAAACTTCGGGTTTCGGGTAGTAACCGGAGGACAAAAAGAACTACAAAATTCGACTGCTTTACGGCATATACGTCACTTCCACCAACACCCACACTCCCTTAAATTCGGACGTGCGAGCCCAACTTTGTTCGTCGGATAATATAGTCATGTCCGAAGCAGCACAGACAAATAAGAAAGAAAAGGTTTTGTTGGAAGAAAGCAATAAGAGGAAACGAAAAAGTGATCGGATCAAAGGCAGGACGAGGATCAACATTGGACCAGCGTTTGCTCGTTGGCGTGAGCTGAAGGAGGCGTGCCCGACCGATGCTGTCCTGCTTGTTATGGTGATTACCTACCACTCAAACATTGAATTGAAGTATCATATAGATTCTGTAAAACGGTAACCTACAGACTACTATAATGATGCTGGCTTGTAAACGTGAGCATCGCGATTATTTGGCGTTCGAAAAAAATAAAACCAATGAAATTATATTCATATGACATGCTGAAACACATACCACTGACTGTACCTGGGATGAAGACATTTCACACGTGACGCCAGAAGAACACCTGCATGTGAACTCCTCCTGCAGTGTTCAGGGTAACTGTTAGTGCTGCACCAACCCGCGGGGACACTTTTATGAAGTTATTTGGCCTGCCCCGCACCACTGTATATATTTTTATTTATAACCCGCCGCGCACCTGCGACCAATAGACATATGGGGTCCGCGGGTTATGAGACGACCCACGCATCACTAGTTCAGGGCTATCAGGGTTGTCATGTCAACAAATGCACGCACGATGGCATCCCCTGTTGTAGGATTACAGAGCTTACGACAGTAGTTGAGGACATTATTTTTTCCAAACTGTAGGGGGACCCCGAGAGCAAAAGTTACCCAGTGCTGATTTAACAAATAGTTGAAAAAACAAATAACTCAACTGAACAAAATATATAACACTGGCCTGGTGTTTTTTGGATTTTTACTGCAAAAATCCCATATAGTGCACCTTTAATTTGTGTTAGTAACTTTAATGTTAATAATATTTAGTTTGAAGCTTACACTGAAAAATATTCTGGGTTAAAAACAACCCAAGTTGGGTTGAATATGGACAAACCCAGAAATTGGGTTGTTTGAACCTATAATGGACCCATTCAAACAACCCAATTTCTGCGTTTGTCCATTTTCAACCCAACTTGGGTTGTTTTAAACTCAGCATTTTTTTAGTGTATATAACTATTTCATCCATAAAAGTAGCTGTAGATTTACTTACTCGCAGATTATGATTAGCATGATTTTCAAAGTAGCTTTCACAACACTGTTAACTCATGCTTACCTTCCTCCCACTTCTACAGACACCCATGTCTGTCTGTTTCTGTCACTGCCTCGCTCTCGTCTACACACCATCTTCTCCCATCACTATCGCTTCGGCTCTTCAGAGGCGGACAGGTTTTACAGCGAACAAAGGCCCAAGCGAGCACACAACACATTCATAATGAATGAAGGCAGGCTGTTTTAATGACCGGGTCCAGGAGGAGTCAGCACACAAAGCTCTCCCGCGCCACCAGCTCTGTTCCTGGGATAATGATATCACCCTTGGCCCCGGCGAGGTCTAGAGGAACCTTCTTCTCTATGAGCTTTAATTATCCGTTTGATAAATGTCGGGCAGTGGAAGATGCTAGCACGGGTTCACAGGTCAGCCTCTGAACTGGGCGATGGCGGCCCCAGCAGGTGAGAGGTCGTGGCACATTTACGGGCGCTAAGAGCCGTAAAATAAGGGGCTTTGAAGTGCCAAGTTGTATCATTTATTTAAGGTGCATGCAACACAACGGCTGCATTTTTAATATACGAGATGCAATAACCTGCAACATACGTGCTGTTATTGAAATGAGGAGGAAAGCCACTGCAGAGGTGTGCGGATGGAGAGATCAATCATTTTAATAGCTTGGGTCTCTCGTATCGTGCGTGTAGAGGACATGGCTCTGGCTGACCTGTTGGTAATGGTGTTGAGTGATTGATGGTTGATCTCTGCTTGCGGGAGAGCGTTCAGTGGGCGTCCCAGGGCTAATTTAGTCACTGCGGCTCAGGAGACGAGAAGATCCGATTGTGTGAAAAAGGAAAAAAAAAACAGAGGAGCTGTCGAATAGCTAGGAACGATAATGTTAGCTGCCGAGAGCCAAGAAGACAGCTACGACAAAACAAGAACTGCCAATATGGTGTTAACACTATACACTCACACAGACTGTGAGATGGGTGACTCACGTTTGTGTTGCCTCCCTTAAGTGGCACACGGTAGACACTGTTTATACTGAAATAGAGGAGGGAGGGAGGGATGGATAGAAGAGGTAACAGCAGATGTTGCATTTTTAAAGGTGCAGGGGGCACTTAAAACACAAAAGACTCCTCAACTCTAGATGAATGCAATCCTATATCTGTCTCAATATTCATTCATTTGATGTTTATTATACTGACCTCCCATAATGCACCACCTGCATCACTTCCCACACAGGAACATAAAAGGTGTCATTAATGAATTGGTTTGCTTGCTTCTTAATATTCTAATTGGACAGCCTGGTAATAAAGATAACCCATGAGATGAATTAATAATTACTGAAAGCCAAGGCTTAAAAAGGTAGTTATCTCTCTATCTCTCACTCTGAAGAAAAAAAAACAAAACAAACAAAGCACTGTCATCATTTACTCATATTGTGCTATTTGTTATTTTTAAAAACTTTTGGACATAAAATACATATTTTGAAGAATAAACTGCCCATTTTATAATATAATACTTTCTAAAACAAACATGGCACCTTTCTTTATGAGTCAGTGCTGTTTGTCATGAAGGATCATGTGACTCAATGAAGACTGCAGTAATAACTTATATTAATATCTAGTCACATATAAAACAGCTATTATACACTTAAATAATCTTATTGAGGAAATGTTTTACTTAATTTTTGATTAAATAAATCCAGCCTTGGTAAGCATAAGAGAGTCATTTCAGAAACGTGAAAATGTCTTACTAACTCAAAACAAAATAAAAAAATATAGAAAATATTTATTTTAGTAAAATTAATCTTCACATGCTTTTTTAGTTATTATTTTTATTATACATAACATATAATGGCACCAGTGAGGTGAACATGATGATATCTCTGAACCATCACAAAGTAAGAAGGCCTTGTTTCAAGTAGAAACAGACAAAATAACAAAATAAAAAAAAGATGACCCTCTGCCTCCTCCCTGACTGCAGGAGGTGAGGCAGATTTGGGGAGGGTGGTCGTCTCCTTTTCGTTTTCCTTTTCTCTTTTATCCCACGCCTTGCCTTTCTTCCTTGTTTTGGCTAATCTTCACAGACGTGCCGCGGCTCTCACTTCTGGAGGTGGTCGGGGAACCCCAGGTCAGGCCATGCCTAGGGTGAGAGCCCCCCTCTGCGAAAGAGGTCCGCCACTCCTCACCTCCATAGCCTCCATCTTGCAACCACCACCTTCATAACTTCCTGAGTGATTTCAAAATGTGACCCCCCCCCAACTCCCCACCCCCCGGCTTCCTATGGGTAATCGTCCCCAGCTGTAGAGTGCAGATCTAAATAGGACCGTAGGGAAATGAGATTTGTAATTTCAGAGAACCATAGAAACAAGAAAAAAGGGAGGAAATTGGTGGCAGGCCACAGAAATTAGCATTCTTTTTGGCTTAAGCAGACATTAAAGATTGAGGAGCCGCTTAAGTCCCATAGAGTGTTGTTAGAGAGGACGAGGAGGTGCGGGGGGTCAAGATCAATGGCACATGGACCCGTTGCACTGAGACTCGGGGCCACAGACGGTGCGGATTGTCATACGGCCCTCCTGCTGAGCACAGCTCAGGACGGGTCCCATTTATTATTAATGCTTGTTTAGATGGGCCTTCTCTGGTTCATTTGCAGCAGTCTTTTTAACAGGGCAGCAGATTAAACCATCCTAGAGTTCCAACACTCAACAGGATCTTATCATGAAGAATGGGATGTTCAGCCGGATCTCCCAAAAATGTGCATTAGTACGAGTGTGCAATGTCGTGAAATTTATACGGCAAAATGACTTTTGCCGTGCATATGGTACACCGTTTTCCGCGTGCATAATACACACTTTATGGCGTATTATACGCACAAACCACCCACCCCACCATCTCCATCCTACCCAAGAGTGTGTCATATACACACCATTAATTATGTATCATATATGCAAGCCAAAAACAGCATAGCATATGCACGCCAAAACTCATTTTGGCAAATTCAATTCCACAAGATTGCACACTTGTACTATTGATATGCATTCACATGTGATCGGGTTGGGATTTTCGTTGATACGTTGTTCACAAAAAGTATCAAAATATACTTTCAAGTCAAATATACTTTCAAAATATACGTGCATTTGTTGACAGGACAACCCTGATAGCCCTGAACTAGTGATGCGTGGGTCGTCTCATCCGCGGACCCCGTATGTCTATTTAATGGTCGTGGGTGCGGGGCGGGTTGTAAAAATATATACAGTGGTGCGGTGTGGGCCAAATAACTTCATAAAAGCGGCCCTGCGGGTTGGTGCAGCACTAACAGTTAACCTGAACACTGCAAGAGGAGTTCACATGCAGGTGTTCTTCTGGCGTTGCGTGTGAAATGTCTTCTTCCCAGGTACAGTCAGTGGCATATGTTTCAGCATGTCATATGAATATAATTTCATTGGTTTTATTTTTTTCAAACGCCAAATAATCGCGATGCTCACGTTTACAAGCCAGCGTCATTATAGTAGTCTATTGGTTAGCGTTTTACAAAATCTATATGATACTTCAGTTCAATGTTTGAGTGGTAGGTAATCACCATAACAAGCAGGACAGCATCGGTCTGGCACGCCTCCTTCAGCTCACGCCAACGAGCAAACGCTGGTCCAATGTTGATCCTCGTCCTGCCTTTACTCCCATCACTTTTTCGTTTCCTCTTATTGCTTTCTTTCAACAAAACCTTTTCTTACTTATTTGTCTCTGCTGCTTCGGACATGACTATATTATCCGACGAACAAAGTTGGGCTCGCACGTCCGAATTTAAGGAAGTGTGGGTTTTGGTGGAAGTGACGTATATGCCGTAAAGCAGTCGAATTTTTCTTGAATTTTTCGAAAGTTCTTTTTGTTCTCGGGTTACTACCCGAAACCAGAAGTTTAAAAGTACGATTAAAAACGATACAGACCCCATCAGGCTATGGCAGACATGTCATTCAACCTATTGTAAGTCGATTTATCATCACAAGAGTCTTAAAAAATATATTATGAAGGTTAAAAAGTTACCTAGTGCTGCATTAACTTGTAATGAACCAAGGATTTCTTTAATGATTCCTTGAATAGCAGATCTCATAGCAGATCTCAAACTCATTTTGAATGAGTATATTTGCACTATTTTCCTGCTCTCTATATCCCTGAACATTTACCACAAAACATGTCATGTTTGCTTAATCCACCCAGACACGCAAGATAAAATCTAAAGTCCTACCTTAGGAGAAATAACTGCATGACATTAAGAATGTAATAGCATGCCCTATATAACTGAGAGCATTATCAGCCTTCATTCGCTTTATCTTATGTTCTTTATCTGTAAATGCAGCCGACACTGTCAAAACATGAAACAGAATACTGAGTGTTAAAAAAAAACTCATATAGGTGATGCTAATAGACATATTTTTTTTCTGTCCATTAATGTAGCTTATAAGAGTCCGGTTACACTAAAGTTGCCTTGGTACCCTGTAAATCTTTTGTAAAAAATCTTCTGTAACTTTCCCCATGACATGGCAGTTCTGTAGAAGGCTGGCTTATCTGTATACTTTATTTGGGCTTGAGAACAGAGGAAATTGCTTTTGGGGATTGTGAATAATTAAAAGAGACGTGACAATACTAATAATTGAAACAACACATTAATTGTGTTGATCTGAGGTCATTTAGTAGTGTTAGAGTACAAGGATGTATGATTATAGTGATTATATCCAGTCATAAACTACTGGGGTTTCCTGATCTGCTTTAAGTGCAACTTTGTGACTTTATATTAATATTAATTTCATATTCATTGTTGAATGAACTAAAACATTTGTTAACCTTTTGTAATATGAATAATCATGAGCTGGTGCATCAATGAGTCTGTTCACATTAAACAGTTAGCAGGATTATTTAAACTTTAATATTTTTTTCCACATGCAAGTACGTTTCTATTAGTGAGCTTTATTTCTTTAGTTTATATGAATATAATTGAAACAGTCAGACCTGATGAGTGAAAACAATACAATAACAATTAAAATTACAGTCGCCTGTCATCTTTCTTGGCATCCTGTGTTGATACCTGCCATTTTGAGATGTAATTTTGGAGCTGTCATTTTGACTTGGATTCTGAGAATTAGTAAGGCTGTTTTAGTTCGTAAAATGAGTGATGAGGTGTTTACGACTAAACAAAGCAACAGGAATAATATAATTAACTGTCAAGCCTAAGTTCTAAATTCTGATTTGTCCCTCCAGCGTCAGTTTTTTATTACATGTGATATTAAAGAAGGAATTATATTTGCAAATTTCATAGTGACAAACGGAGATCTCTCATATTCTCTGCTGCACTGATATCGGTATTGTTGTGTGAAAATGTCATCCAAGAAGGATGTCATGTGCCATTGGTTCTTGTTTGCCTTGAGCTGATTGATATGTACAAATACAAATGAGATTTGAACCTGCTGAAAAATCCAGCATGGCTGGTCACCAGCCTAAGGTATATTTTGCATGCTGAGACCAGCATGGGATGCTGGTTGCTGGTGAGCATGGGAGGGGTGACTGATGGACCAGCTACACCAGCTCAGTTTAGCTTGACAACAGATGCTGGCCACCAGCTAGAATAGCACCAGCTTTGACATCATAAACCAACCTGGAGCAACCATAGACTGTAAAAAAAGATGGATGACGCACCTTCACTCTCATCCATTGTAGAATGCTCCAATATGGCCCTGATATCTTGTGCTGATTCGGGACCTGAGTCTGCGCAGTAGTGCAGTTTTGTCAACAGTTGACAAAAAGTCAACTGTTGCCTCAGTGATATTCATATTCTTTTATGACGCCAAACTCCTTATTTTATAGCATCAAATAACTAAAACCAAACTTATCTTAAAACAAACACTTTACCTTACATCAGTTTGATAAAAACTACCTAAAATAACAGAAACCATCTTTGATTTTTTTTTTTTTTTTTTTTTTATCATAATACATTACATTACTTTGAGAGGGCGGGATTAATTACATATACTGGGACTATCCACCGGGGGATAATCGAAACATTTCGGCCTGCATTGTTCTTGTCTTATACAGCACTTGGGACCAACATGGAATTAATGCTGATTTATGCTGGATTTTTCAGCAGGGTATAGTGGATAGAGTGTTTTAGCCAAAAAGTGACTCCATTTATGGTGCTTTAATGTTTTTTTGGCCTGCTTCTACTTTTATAGTTTGATAAAGAGCAGTGTGAACAACAGCTTTGTTTATGGTCCATAGAGAAATACATAGAATACAACATACGGGTGAGTAAATGATGACAGGATGTTCTATTCCTTTAAACCTAAACTCAATAGCAGCAACTCATCTCGTTCATTGTGATTCGTTTATGTACTCGTGGCCTAGCGAAAAATCAGCCTGCATCCAAGAATTCCAGGTTTGGAATTCTGGCAGCAGGATCTGGGTTCCATATCCAGTAACCGAATCCGATAATCAGGGTCTGGAATGCTGACAAGGTTGGCTCATTCTGCTCAATCACACTTTGTGGAGTGGGGAAAAAAAATCCCAATCTGTGCTATCAGCATGTTTCCCAGTGGATGTCTAGGATTATTGCAGCCATAATCCAATATCATACAGAGAGACACTCCACACACACACTGTCTGTTGGATTCAATGCACTATATGCACTTGAACACACTTCACTCTTACTGCATTTACACACACATTTTCTCAGTGTGGTAGCCCAGTAGTGTCTCTTGTGGTTTTCCTCTCAAGGATGTCACAACAATTGTAGCAATCCGTCATAACAGAACATGTCGATAAACTGCAGTAACCCAAACAGTGTTCTGCTAAATGAATCAGTGCATGTGACACATGCAAGACAAAGAAACAGTCCCAGGTTAGGCAGTGACTAACTAGGTTTCCCATCATGTTCCAAAATAAGGTTGATATGGCACTCTCAAATATTAAATAATGTCAAAATGTGTGCCAAATAATGACATGACCTTATAAGGAAGTCAGGACACTGTCTTGTGCTCGTTTTAAATACGGTTAAAAACCAAATGCTGTCAAATGCATTGGTCAAAATGTCTCGATTGTGAATGACTGCTGTCAAAATGAGAATTCTCATTGAGAATGTATACACATGCTTGAAAACAGTATGAACAGCACTTATTTTTACATTCCCTCTGGAAAAGGGAAGTTGTTTTTGCCACCTTGAGTGATATGCCTTGTTCTGAACAGAAAATAGAGGAAATAAAGTGTGAATGTGCACTGACAGCTGCTGTCATTGGTTATCAATAGTTGTGTGGGAACAGGGAACTCAGATTCGGACAGATGTAGGAGGGTTTGACAGCACCTGGCACCACTGAGTTTGTTGTGGGATTGAGGATTTAAACTAAATTATTCATAACATCAGCATATTAAAGTTTCGGAAAAGATGTTCTAACAACGTGTATTTATGTATCAATTGGGATGGATAGTAAAATATATCTGATGTTTTGTTATTTTAATATGGATCACTTATGATTAAATGATTCTTTCATATATTGCAAAAAAAAAAAAAAAAAACCTTGAACCCTTGCATAAAATGTGAATAATTTCAACAAAATAAGAGAGATCATACAAAATGCATGCTATTTTGTATTTAGTACTGTCCCGAATAAGATATTTTACATTAAAAAAATTGCATATAGACAAAAATTAATTTTGTATAATAAATTATTCACAGATAACATGCACACACACACACACACACACACACACACACACACACACACACACACACACACACACACACACACACACACACACACACACACACACACACACACACACACACACACACACATATACCCTATTAAACTCCGAGACCAATTTTTTGTGATTTCCGCCTGGATTTGGCCTACCCAAATCGAAAAGCTTCCCATACACATACAGTAGTCTAGGTTCAAAATGTTGGTGTGACAGGAAACCCTTTAAAGTTACATAAAACACTGCTAAAAGTGATAGACATGTAAGTATATGTTGTCTAAGCTGTAATACACCCCCCTCCCCCCCTCCTTTGATTTTAAAATCATTTTTGAAAGTGTGTAACTCAGGCCCTATGTGCTCTAGGACCCTGTGCAGTTTGGGCTGTTTCCACAAAATCCCAGAAAATAGTGGAAATAAGAAGTTTGTGTCGTGTTGTATGCAAGATTTACTCAAATGTGTCTGAAGAGATGACACCTCTCCCCCACCCCTCCCATGCTACCCCCCACCACCATATAAAGTGATATAAATGTAATATCCCATGCAGTGTCATTAAATTAATTATATATGCTGGAAACAGCCCAAACTGTATGCAGGGTCCTAGAGCACACATGACTCAGTTACACACTTTTAAAAATGAATTTATATAAAAAATAAAATAAAATAAAAAGCACCTACTTTTTTTTGGGGGGGGGGGGGGGGGTTATAACAGCTTAGACAACATATACTTACATGTTTATCACTTTTAGTAGTAGTTTTTTATGTAACTTCAAAGGGTTTCCTGTAAAATGACACCAACATTTACCACTGTATGTGTGTTTGACCACTGTATGTGTGTTGACCACTATATGTGGTCCACTTTGACCACTGTATGTGTGTTGACCACTATATGTGGTCCACTTTGACCACTGTATGTGTGTTGCTTGGGGAACACATGACACCAGGATGCACTATGGGAATAAGGCAAGCTGGTGGAGGCAGCCGGTGAGTAAAATTGCTTCAAATGTCTCTGCTGTTGCTTATCGTCGTGTGAGTAAACATCAGTAAACGACACGATTGCGTGCTTCGCCATTCAAATGTGCTAACAGACTTCATTGCTGTTCTATGTATAACGTTACACTAGTCTGACGTGCAAAACCGTTTTGCTTGCTACTGCTAAGGTTTAGTCGCATACAATAGTCCATAAACCGAATCATGTCCTCATAAACTGCGAGTAAAGACACACAAATGTTGACAGGCCACTAAATACAGTACATACCACAGAGACGTACGTCCTGCTGTTTCTGTTTCTATTTCAGCCTCCGAATTAGATTCTGGATCATATCTATTAGTTGAGATTGATAGCCATGGGTTTCTCCACGCTTGAGGACGTCACCGCTTTGCGCATTCGTCATTCTTTAGCTCCGCCCACACAATACGCCTCCAGGCGCTCGTTTTTTTCTGGAAAGACTCGGTACAGCCCATATTTCTTTTATAAATATAATAAAACTAAAGACTTTTCGGAAATATGAAGGATGCAATACTACTCTATAGGTACTCAAGATTGACATGAGATTGACTGAAACTGTCCCCCCCCCCCCCCCCCCTTAAAGTTGGGGTAAGTCTTATTTTAAAAGCGTTTTAGAAAAAGGACACGGGCCGAGTGGAATGACAAACTTGTAGCCAATCAGCAGGTAAGGGGAGTGTCTACTAATGATGGTGGGAAGAGCGCTTTGTAATATGCCGTTAGCTGGACTGTCGTGCTTGTGCTATAGAGTTATTCATGAGAACAGTTTGTGATTTTGTGATCGCTATGACTCTAATCTGTTCATAATTGTAATATGTCGTTATCTGGACTGTGTGCTTGTGTACTATCGAGTTGTTCATGAGAACGGTTTGTGTGTGTTTTTGTGATTGCTGTAACTCTAATCTTGTCATATTTGTAATATGTCGTTAGTTGGACTGTCTGCTCGTGCTATAGAGTTGTTCATGAGAACAGTTTGTGATTTTGTGATCGCTATAACTCTAATCTTGTCATAATTGTAATATGTCGTTAGTTGGACTGTCTGCTCGTGCTATAGAGTTGTTCTTGAGAACAGTTTGTGATTTTGTGATCGCTATAACTCTAATCTTGTCATAATTGTAATATGTCGTTAGTTGGACTGTCTGCTCGTGCTATAGAGTTGTTCATGAGAACAGTTTGTGATTTTGTGATCGCTATAACCAGGGCCGGCTCTAGCTCTTTGGTTGCCCTAGGCGAGATGGAGTTTTGGAGTTTTTCCTAGGCCTACCCCTAACCGAGAAGCACTTATTATTAAACACGTTCAACGCTTTATTTCCACTTTTCAAACATTTTCTCACTTTTTATTAAAAATATATGCCTTTCCCATTTGATATGTGATGGGAAAAGGAAATAGAGCGAGTGTGGCAAAAGGCAGGATCGAACCACTGATCAATCTGCATCAAATCTTGATGCCATGCGTCTTACCACTACACTACAGCCACTGTAAAGAATTAGGTGAACACAGCATATTTGTGTTTAATGTAAATAATATGGCATCTTTCATTAGGCTGCTCCAGTAAAAAAAAAAAAAAAAAAACGAGAGGCCGTATTTATTTCCTTCCGACGCCCACGTAGAGAGCGTTTGTACTTTTCATAAATAACATGCATACGTTATCCATATTCATAACGCACTGGACTTTTGATATTTAAATGACATCCATGTAGGTTATTGTAGATTATTGTCATAATTGTAATATGTTCGTTAGTTGAACTGTCTTGCTGGTGTACTATCGAGTTGTTCACAAGAATGGTTTGTGTTTTTATGATAGAAGGGATGACTTTTCATTGACTATTCGACCTGGATTAGATACACAGAGATTCTGCCATAGCCGTTGATGCCTCTGGGTTACATATGTGTGGGGCGGCGCTATCAATATAGGCACGAGGGCGTGTTTGTTTTGGTGATTTGAAATACCAACAACGGTTACCAGATAGCACTTACCCCACCTTTAACTACATTAGTTAACATTAACAAAGATAAATAAATGCAGTTTATTAATAGTTAATTTCAACATTTACTAACACTTTATTCAAATCTTAGTTAATACACAGTGAACTAACATGAACAAACCATGAACAGCTGTATTTTTATCAACATTATCAAAGATTAACAAATACAGTAACAATTGTATTCCTCACGGTTAGCTCATGTTAGTTAATACATTAACTAATGTTAACTAATGAAACCTTATTGTTACCATTAATTTCTATAAAAGCGTATTTAATAAATAAATTAAAAACTTTATGGAGTTTTTTGTTTTTAGTAAACTAAAATGATATAACTACAGTGTAAGACTTATATTGATTAATACAGTAGTCCTAAAATCTGAGACATCAAGTGCTTCTTTTACATTATTTTCCATAATATATAAGCACAAATCCAATGAAAAATAAAATAAAATATTTACATCCATTTGAGCATTTCACGTTAAGCACTCAAGTGTGGTGTCATCATTTAAATACTAGTTTGATTTTTCCAAGCTTCAATGAAATAGACAGATTTTCAATGTGGTCACCTGAACCTTACTGTACATCTTTTAGAAATACTGTTAGCATTAGAATTAGCAATGGGTGGGTGGGCATCTCAAACTGAAAAATCACAGGGATACTCTAACTTTTACCCCATGTGTTCTCAGTTTGATGCTTAACAAAGGTGGTCAGCCTAGAATTAACATTCTAACTAGGCTGCTTTGAAAGCCAAAAGAAGCTCCATCTGCTCTATCCATCTTTTCTTCTTCATCCAGGCTTCTGTGAGAAACTGACATCTACCATGAGAAAATAGCAGTCGAACAAATTCATAACACTTAAAAGAAGACATAAGAGCAGCTATTACTCTCTCTCAAACCAGACTGGCTGTCTTCCGTGCCACATGATTCAGTGGGACGGCAGTAAACGATGAAGAATGGTCTGTCTTTCTCCAAATCTGTCCATCCTGCTCTCTTTGTGTCGTTCGTCTGGTCCTTGGAAAACATGGTAGGGGTGTGACAGACTACCTGTCATCTCTCTCAAATGCACCCATTTGATTCACTTAATTCTTTTATATTCAGAAAACTGCAGCGCAGTGTAGTTTTTAAGTGTAGTGTAAACCTATATGTCTCTCTTCTAATATTAGTTGAAACTAGTGACCTTTCTGGCCTCTGTGTTGAGTTATGCTCCACTTCTCATGCAAATCACATTATTTGCCTCTTAGTTCAACAGGGAGCCATTTTGTACTTATTACGTTTCAGACCCTTAACCTTTTCTTCTGATGCAGATGGAAGAGAGTTGAAAAAACATTCCTCTAGCTTCATGTTCACACACACACTCTCTCTCTTTTTTCTGATAAGATGTAATAATACATTGAAATGTTCTTAAAACATCACTGATCTACAAACTCTGCTTCTGTTGGCCAAAATAATTCAGTGTGTAGTGTGAGAAGTCAATTGGTTTTAATTACTAGATAAACCAGTGTTAAACAACATAATTAGTTTAAAGTGTTTATAAAATGCCCAACTTTGGCTTGTTATGGCTCTCGCTTCCGCCACATTCTACTGAGCTGCATTGCTGTATTATGGTATACTGACTAATTTGGATTTTTGTGACATTTGGAAAAAGAAGAGTACTTCTATTCAGCAAGGATGCAATAAATTGTTTAAAAGTGACATGAAAAACATTTATAATTTACCAGTTATTCAGGTCCTTCTCAAAAAAATAGCATATTGTGATAAAGTTCATTATTTTCCATAATGTAATGATAAAAAATTAAACTTTCATATATTTTAGATTCATTGCACACCAACTGAAATATTTCAGGTCTTTTATAGTTTTAATACTGATGATTTTGGCATACAGCTCATGAAGACCCAAAATGAATTCCTATCTCAAAAAATTAGCATATCATGAAAAGGTTCTAAACGAGCTATTAACCTAATCATCTGAATCAAATAATTAGCTCTAAACACCTGCAAAAGATTCCTGAGGCTTTTAAAAACTCCCAGCCTGGTTCATTACTCAAAACCGCAATCATGGGTAAGACTGCCGACCTGACTGCTGTCCAGAAGGCCATCACTGACACCCTCAAGCGAGAGGGTAAGACACAGAAAGAAATTTCTGAATGAATAGGCTGTTCCCAGAGTGCTGAATCAAGGCACCTCAGTGGGAAGTCTGTGGGAAGGAAAAAGTGTGGCAAAAAACGCTGCACAACGAGAAGAGGTGACCAGACCCTGAGGAATATTGTGGAAAAGGACCGATTCCAGACCTTGGGGGACCTGCGGAAGCAGTGGACTGAGTCTGGAGTAGAAACATTCAGAGCCACCGTGTACATGCGTGTGCAGGAAATGGGCTACAGGTGCTGCATTCCCCAGGTCAAGCCACTTCTGGGCTACAGAGAAGCAGCACTGGACTGTTGCTCAGTGGTCCAAAGTACTTTTTTCGGATGAAAGCAAATTTTGCATGTCATTCGGAAAAGGCTTCCATCTGCTGAAAAGCTTTATGGAGATGAAGATTTCGTTTTTTAAGCACGACCTGGCACCTGCTCACAGTGCCAAAACCACTGGTAAATGGTTTACTGACCATGGTATTACTGTGCTCAATTGGCCTGCCAACTCTCCTATCCTGAACCCCATCGAGAATCTGTGGGATATTGTGAAGAGAAAGTTGAGAGACGCAAGACCCAACACTCTGGATGAGCTTAAGGCCGCTATCGAAGCATCCTGGGCCTCCATAACACCTCAGCAGTGCCACAGGCTGATCGCCTCCATGCCACGCCGCATTGAAGCAGTCATTTCTGCAAAAGGATTCCCGACCAAATATTGAGCGCATAACTGAACATAATTATTTGAAGGTTGACTTTTTTTGTATTAAAAACACTTTTTCTTTATTGGTCGGATTAAATATGCTAATTTTTTGAGATTGGGTCTTCATGAGCTGTATGCCAAAATCATCAGTATTAAAACAATAAAAGACCTGAAATATTTCAGTTGGTGTGCAATGAATCTAAAATATATGAAAGTTCAATTTTTATCATTACCTTATGGAAAATAATGAACTTTATCACAATATGCTAATTTTTTTAGAAGGACCTGTATATCAATTTGAAAGTTCAAACTTTCTATTAATCAAATAATGAGAAAGAAATATATATCATGTTTCCCATCATGGAAATATTATGCAGCACAACTGTTTTCAACACTGATAATAAGAGATCTTGAGCACAAAATCAGCATATCAGAATGATTTCTGAAGGATCATCTTGATCAATGAAATATGCCCTTATAAGAGTACATTACATTAAAAAAAAAAAATAGAATAGAAAACTGCTATTTTTATTTTAAAAATCTTGCTGACCCCAAAACTTTTGATAAACTGAGAGATAAACTGGAAAATAAATATTAACATGATGTCTATCAGTATAGTAGAATAAATTAATTTAAGATGAATCCCATGATTCTGATCAGTGTTTAGAAAGCTGAATGATATGGAAATGCTTAGTTAGGTAATCTTAGGTGATATGCATTTCATTTTTGCCTGTGCATTTTAGATATACCATTTGTCCCAATAAGATGTGAATGCGTATAAATAGTACGAGTGTGCAGTCTCGTTGAATGTATATGCCAAAATGAGATTTGGCATGCTTATGACATACACTTTATGGCATGTATATTACACGCTCTTGGGTAGGATGGGGTGGTGGGGTGGGTGGTTCATGCGTGCGTGCGTGTGCGTGCATGCATGTGTATAATATGCCAAAAAGTGCGTATCATATGCATGTGAAAAACTGTGTAACATGCACGCCAAAACTCATTTTGGCGTATACATACATTCCACAAGATTGCACACTCATACTATTTATACACATTTTTGTTAGATCGGGCTGGTTTGTCAGTATGAGTGTTTCCTGGGAATTGAATTACCTTGGTGTTGCCAGCACCATGTTTTACCAGTTTAGCAGCATTCAAGCTTTTGGCAGCTTAAGTCTAAATGGAGTTAAATTCTTTGAAGTAAGTTGGTCTGGTTCAATACAGGTTAAGGACTTTTCCTCAGTACAGGAAGTAGCACTGTGAGTCTCTCTCTCTCTCTCTCTCTCTCTCTCTCTCTCTCTCTCTCTCTCTCTCTCTCTCTCTCTCTCTCTCTCTCTCTCTCTCTCTCTCTCTCTCTCTCTCTCTCTCTCTCTCTCTCTCTCTCTCTCTCTCTCTCTCTCTCTCTCTCTCTCTCTCTATGTCTGTCGTCCTCTCTCTTTGTTCTGTCTCACAGCAGTTCGATACTTCTTACCCCCAGCTCTAAATGAACTGTTTATCCCGGATCTCGTCTCCACACCCGCATGTTGAACAATGATCGATAGTGTATCGGACCGGGCTTTTCATTCCCACCATTAAGATCTGCTGATCTAAAACACTTATCCAGAGTAATCTGCAGCATTTGGATCAATTGGCCTCCCTCGGCTCTTACTCCTGGGTAGGAGGGTTAAACCACAGGCCCAACGTATAGGAGGTCACCTCCAGCCGATGCATTGGCATGAAGTTTGGTCCACCGCAAATGCATATTCGCCTGATCTTTTTAGCACTTTTCCCTCCCTTTCTTAGACGCTCACCTCTTTGTCGCAATGTCTTTCTCTTTCTCACTAAAGGTTTCTTCTTGTGCATCATTTTTGAATGTGCCTCCATGCAGCAGCTATTTTCTTGACTGAATAGCTACAAATGGCTGCCATTTAAAGTGTGGTTCTCTGAAACAGAGTGGAAAGAAAAGAGGGAATGAAAGAAAGCTTGAAGGGAGAAACCCTCCTGACCCTCCACCCTTCATCATATGAGGAAGAAAAGCTCTGACAGAGAAAAACATGTCTCTTCGGTTAAAGTCTTCCTGTTTTTTTTCTGTCTTGTGGTAATTTTCATGATGATATATGAAAGACGTACGCTTTTACGTTAGAAAAAGTCTGCTTATTGCATAAGTGTAACGGATACCACTGTAATTATAGCATCACAGTTTGGCTTGAAGCAGCTGCTGACGTTTGTGATCTTTACTCACGTTTGTCAACGCTATTATTTCTTTAGCAGGTGGGGAGGAAGAGTCCTAATCTTAAACAGGACTGATGTCATTTGTTTACAGTCCCACACTTCCTGTTGCTCAGCGATATGACATAATGTAAGGTAATTACTGTCACCATGGAGATGGAGTCGGAGTTAAAAGATGTCTTAACCTGGGTGTTAAAAGGATGCAGCGGTGAAAACTATGTGGTGAAAAAATCTCCTTGGTAACGCACAACAGATGCTATGGCAACCTTTACCTAGCTCATTCAAAAACTGTTTAGTGTGCCAGTTTTTTTTTTTTTTTTTTTTTTTTTAAGCAGTAACATTATTATGCAGTGCTTATAAAGATAAAAAGGGAGCATTGCAGCCTCCTGCTATAGCCCCTATGTCTACAATGAAAAATGGCTTTGGCATCTCTCCATGTAGCTTTTGTGTGTTTGTAGATGAAATTATAGTGATGTCCATCAACTATGTTTCTCGATTCTTCAGACAAGCATCTTTTAGTTATGGATATGTCTATGTGCAACAGTATAGTGTTAATATTTATATAATGTTAATGTTTATAAAAGGTATAGAGTGATTCTTCTATATTTTTTTTTAACAGTTTACAAAACCAGTTTCAACTTAATATATATTTGTACACGCTAGATGTGTAAAAACTGTATTAATCCAAAGTCTCAAACATATAATGAAACACAGCATTTCAGACAATTGTGGAATTAAAAAACAAACAAACAAAAAAACAGCTGGCACTGACACTCTTTGTCTGGAAGATTGATTGATTGGAAAGATGTATAAATTGATTGAAAGTGACAGTTAATATTTTACATTGTTACAATAAAATCTATTTCAAATAAATAACATTTTAAATTACATTACACACACACACACACACACACACACACACACACACACACACACATGCGCGCACACGCGCACACGCGCACACACACACACGCACACACACACACACACACACGCACACACACACCCACACACACACACACACACACACACACACACACACACACACACACACACACACACACACACACACACACACACACACACACACACACACACACACACACAGTGTTTCCATGTTTTATGCACTGTAAAAACATATTTAGAAAAAAGTTACCTGGTTGCCTTAAAATTGAGTTCATTGAAATTAAATTTTTTAGTTAATACAATGAAATTTTTTAGAGATTCGACAACCTTTATTAAAATTATATTAATGTGTCTTTGGCGTTTCCATGGTTTCAATG